>NC_050580.1:39891135-40491135 GCF_011100635.1 Trichosurus vulpecula | reverse complement strand
ACTTTATCACTTTGGACAAGACACTTTGTCTTGTGACCTGAGGTAGAATGGATGCTCTTTAAGAGTGGTTCTAGTTCACCAACCCATTATTCCTATGGTTGTATTTAATCCCAAAAGGCAACAAGGAAAGAGTCTAAACTAACTTGCAGCTACCGTGGAGATGTAAGGCCAATAACACCAGCACACAAGAGGGATGCTAGCCCAGGTTCTTTGATCTGCTTTTCTAAAGGAAAATAACTTTAAGGGGTTAACAATCTCACTTTAATTAAACATACATATATCATTCACTTAGTTCGGGGCAGGGGAAGGTCAGCAATCTGAACTTTGGAGCAGAAACAAACAGAAATTAAAAACAGAGAAAATAACACAAATCAATAGACAGGCTTCTAACTGTCTGACCATAGCAATATGTACATAGTTAAAAGAGAGAGAAACACCAACATCTGGGTTTTCAAAGCCAGGGGTTCCTTAACAGCTACCCAGAGTCTTGTCTGGCCAAATCACACAAACACTCTTCCAATGAATGAGTCCCAAAGTGAAATGCTAACCTCAGAGTATATATACTGTTTCCAATTAAGGGCTCTTAATTCAATCAGACTCTTGATTCAAACAAAGGCAAGACTCAATCAAAGGCACTTGATTGCCTTAGTGCTAAGAATCATTCCAAAAGAAAATAAAACAGCAAAAAGTCCCACTTTGCTTGCCATTACAACTAAGTATTCTTAATCTTTGTTTTATGTCAAAGGCCCCTTTGGCACTCTGGTGACACTCATGAATGCCTTCTAAGAATAATGTGTATTGCCTACATTCATAAAGAAAATGTTAAATTTCAGTCAGAGGTTAATGAAAAGAAAGACATGTGTTTCTCTCCATCCAAGGGAATGGATCCTCTGAATTCTATTCATTCTATTCTAACTCCTGAGGAGTGGGAAGACCATAGGTTAAGAACCTTTGGTCAATTTCAGAAGTACCAACTCAAGAAAAGACAAAGGAAGGGCATCTGCAATGATGAAATGAGTATTGGTCCTGGAGTCATACAATCTGGGTTCAAATGTCTGTTCTAATACTGATTAGTTCTGTGACCTTTGGCAGTTCAATGAACTTATCTGAATTCCAGTCTTCTCTTCTGCGAAACTAGTCCTATATCTCTTACACAGTATTTATGAAGACAGTGTTCTATCAGCCTTAAAGTGCTATAGAGTGAGTTATGTCTATAATTAATGATAACACTTGGTTTCAGATAACAGACAAAATAGGCCAATGCAAGGAGATTAATCTTGACTTCCTAGTGGCCCAATGACCAAAGTTCCAAACTTCTTGAAATAACTAATATTCTAGGTGGGAAAGATCCTTTTGAAACTGTACAAATAATAATAACCATAATATAAGCTGACATCTATATAATGTTTTAAATCTTGCAAACATTTTCATTATCTTCTCTGGTCTTCAGGGAATCCTTGTAAACTAGACATCACAGATATCATTAGTCCCATTTTACATATGCAGAAACTGAGGCTCTGAACAGTTCATGTGTTAGTAGATTTAGAGTCAAAAGGGACCTTAGCCAATATCTAAGCCAATAGACTCATTTCACAGATAAGCAAAGTGTGACACAGAGGCAAGGTGACTTTGCTATGGAGATACAGGTAGTATGGGAGGGATTCAAACATAGATGTTAGATTTGAATCCTGGCCTTCCTGAGTTCAAAATCAATCGTCTATCCACTTTGTCATGCTGCCTCTCTAGGTTCAATTAACACCCCATGGCAGGGGTGGGAACCTGAGGCCTCAAGGCCACATGTGGCCTTCTAGGTCCTTAGGTGCAGTCTTTTGACTGAGTCCAAGTGTTACAGAACAAACCCTTTTATTAAAGGGTTTTGTTCTGTGAAGTTTGGATTCAATCAAAGGGCTGCACTTGAGGACTTAGAGGGCCACATGTGGCCTTAAGGTCTCAGGTTCAGCACCCCTGCTGTGATCACACACTTGGTAAGCATCTAGGGTGAAATTCAAAGCCAAGGCTCTTCTCACACCCACTCTCGGAGAGTATAGTGGTTGAGTGGGAACAAGGGCAAAGCAAAACACTGAACTGAAGAGGAAGTGAGTGATTTGACATCCCTGTACCTCAGTTTCCTCATGTGTAAAATGACAAGGTCAGAGGAGATAATCATTAAGTTCTTTCCCAGATCTATGTTATGAACTAGCTCCTCCATTACAACAATAAAGGCATTCTAAGATAAGATATCCCCTTAAACCTTTGGCCCAGTAGAATAATCAGGCTTTTCGTTGGAAGGCATATCAGACATGCACATCAAGAAACAAATTATAGATCACCCCCATTGCCCCCCCCCATCAACACTCTTATGGTTTCTATTGGTGCCAAGAAATCCATGCTAACTTTGGCATGTGAGATCCTCTGAATGGCACTCAGGATGTGATTGCATGTTAATGCATGTGACTTCATTCCAGCACCCCAGGGGAGACTGAGCCAAAAGGCAGTCATCCAAGGGGGTTCAGGGCTGCTCTCCATTGCTTTGCTGTGTTCCTCAAACACACTCAGATCAGCCCTTCCTGAGCCTCACAGCCGATAGCAGAGCTTTGGAGGACACTTTTGAGGAGTTGGCCCATGCCCACCCTGGCCCACCATGCCCACCCTACCCAAATGAATTATCCTTCTGGATGCCTGCTAGATTTAAAAAAAAACCTGTTGCTATCTTTAGAGTTCCATTTCGCCTCTCCCCCATAACCTTTCCTTGGTGTAAGAGCTAAGAGATATGCTGCACCAGGTGGCACAGTAGGTAGAGCACTACGCCTGAAGTCGGGAAGACCTGAGTTCAAACCTTGCTCCTAACACTAGCTGTGTGATCTTGGACAAGTCACATAAGTCACTCTCATTGATTAGATTTCCTTAACTGTAATATGGAGCTAATAACGATACCTGTCTCCGAAGGTTATTGTGAGAATAAAATGGGGAAAAACTTGTAAATCCCTTAGCGTAATGCCTGGCATATAGTCGGCACTAGAAAAATGTTGCTTATTATTATTACTAATTATTATCATTTTATAATTGCACACTGCCTGTTTGTTATATGTAAACTGGTGAATGTATAGCTTTTGAGTCATGGAAACAGCCTCCCAGTCTGGGACACACTTGGTATCCAAGCATACGGCATGTAACACACTCAGCCTGCAGTTCTGATGGTAATCAGTTTCAGTTGACATATGTAATGATCAATATCGGTTGCATAATTCATATACATTTCACACTATCATGGATTCCAAAATATTTGCATAAAAATGATGTATTTGCAGACATATGCTTTTGTTTGATGGTGTTTTGAAATATACTTTTAAGACGGAAAAATATATTTTTCAAATTAAAACAAAAACTCTCACTTGAAATATAAAGTATTGATATTTCTCCTTTTAATGCCAATGTGCTCTTTTTTGTGTGTTTTCTTTGTTTTATTTCCTTGTTTGTTTGTTGTCTTGACCTGTGATTATGGTATGCAGACCTTCCACTAAGGAATTACCTTGATTAATGCTGAGGAACTGATGTTTTGCCAGCTTCTAGTCTGAGACATTAGGTAACTTGCCCAAGGTCACATTTGCAAGGGGTGTCAAAGGCAAGATCTGAACCCAGCTCTTTCTGACTCTAAGACTAGCAGCACTCTCTCTATGTCTTAGGCTACCAATGTAACTACACTAATTATCCATTTCGATATTATTATAGATCAATGCTTAGAAGCCACCATGAGTCACCATAACAACAAGAAAATTGTCAACTGCTCTCCAAATTTAGGTGATAAGCCTATTTCTTACCTAGGCTAGAGGTCATGGGGTCATAGATTTGGAGCTGAGAGGGGCCACAGAAATTATCTAATCCAACTTGCTCATTTTATAAATGAGAAAATTGAGGCCCACAGAAATACAGTGACTTGGCCAAGGCCACGGAGGGAGGAGTACCTCCAAATTCAGCATTCTTCTCTCTGTATCATGCCTTTTTCTGACACTAAAGAACCAGTCTGTTGCTAGGACCATACTTGAAGTCTTTTCAGTTTAATGGAAAGTACAAAAGCTGCATGAACTTGGCCTTCAAGAGCCCAAGGTCATATTCATAACATGTTGATTAATTTGAGTAGGACATTAATAGTTCCATGTTTTTTTTTAAATCTCATTACTGATATTCATTTATGAAGATGAATAGCATTCTAAATTGGCTTCTTTTATCAAATGGCTTCATCTTTGAAAAGTCTACTGCGATAGTCTCTGTAAGAGCCAAAGGGAGAACAAACCACTTAATCCATTCACCCAGTCAGTTGTAACCTTAGTTGGCTCCACACATCTGCGACCTCCTCTAGGTGTTGTCTCCCCAATTAGAATGTAAACTCCTTGAGAACAGGGCTTGTCTTGCTTTTCTAAGTTTATACACAGGGCTAAGCAGAGGGCTTTCTGCATAGTAAGCTCTTAATAGATAATATTTAGTCATTGATACATTCATCATTCATTCATCCCTATAAATATCTCTTGCTTTAACTTATGTTTCTTCATTCAGTAGCCTAACACAGTACCACATAGAGTTTAATATATACTTATATTTGATTGATTCACTTAATGTAAGGAAAGTGGTAGGGGAAGCTAGCTGGCCCAGTGGATAGAATGCTAATCCTGGTAGAGTCAGGAAGATTCATCTTCTGAGTTCAAATCTGGCCTTAGACACTTACTAGCTATGTGACCCTGGGCAAGTCATTTAAAACTGTTTGCCTCAGTTTCCTCATCTGTAAAAACAGCTGGAGAAGGAAATGGCAAACCACTCCAACATCTCTGCCAAGAAAATCTGAAATGGGGTCACAAAGAGTCAGACACCACTAAAATGACTCAATTACAACAACAGAACATTGTGCTGGAAAAGATGCTACTCCTGACCTTCTGGTGTAAATCTCAATTTCCTCATTCAAAGCCCAGAATGTGGAACCCAGAATTCTATGCTGGTCAGACCACATCTGGGATGTCATGTTCAATTCTGGGTGACACACTTTTAGAAAGTGTCATAAATAAACTGAAACATGACCGAAGAAAGGAAATCATAATTCTAAGTAGAATGGAGATAATGTCATTTAACGAATGGTAGAAAGAAATTGCTGATATTTTGGCTAGAAAAGAGATCAAGTACAGAGACCACGATAGTGCTCTTCCAATATGTGAAGCACGGTCTTCCGATGGGTGAATTAAGTTTGCCCTGCTTGGATTCAGAATGAAGAACTAGGACCAAGATGTAGAACTTGAAAAGTAGCAATTTGGGGCTCTGTATAAGGAGAAACTTTCTAACAATGAGAAATACTTAAGGGTGGAATGGTCTAAACCAGGGGTGGGTGATATGGTGGTAACAGGGGTGAGGCGCATGATCGTAGGCTTCAAGTATTTAAAAGACTCTCAGCAGGAGAGGGCTTAGACAGGAGCTAAGGGGAGGGGGGCTGCAGCTTCAAGCCACATGTGGCCCTCTAGGTGCTCAAGTGTGGCCCTTTGACTAAATTCAAACTTCACAGAACAAATCCCTTTAATAAAAGGATCTATTCTGTAAAACTTGAACTCATCAAAAGGTGGCACCCAAGGACCTAGAAGGCTACACGTGGCCTTAAGACCTCAGGTTCCGCCCTTGGTCTAAACACTCTGTGGGAGGTAATGAGGTCCCCATCACTGGGCTTCTCTAAACAGAGACCAAATGGCTCTTTATCACTGTTTTTGCAGCAGGTATTCCTACCCAGGAAGGATTTGGACAAGCCAACCACTAAAATTTCTGCCAGTGCTGCATTACTGTGATTCTATGGACAACAAAGTTTCATCTGCATTCCAAGAAGTTATTAAGACGAATTACTTTGCAAGTTGGACTTGAACTAGATTATCTCAGCAACGCACACTGAATTCCCGACTAACTCAGCTCTTGTGCTGTAATGCGATAACTGCTTTTCCTTTGATCTATACTCAGAAATAAATGGTGTGTAAATCAGGGGTGAGTTGTCCTGTATTGTTTCACTATTTATCCTGGCATTTACTCTATAGGAAACTCTGATGCTATGTTTACACGCAAATTAAAGTTTAAAAAAAATCTTTAGGGGCAAACATCATTCAAAGGTACAACTTCAGAATTACAAATTTGCTCATATTATATAAGCTACCCTTCAGAGTAATCACACAGAAAGTCCAAACCTCTTGTTATGTGTTTGAATATTTGATTTCCCTTTTTAATGAGATACTTATGCCAGAGAACCTAATAGTATCAAGGTAACATATGCTATAAAGGGAAGAACGAAAGAAGAAAGTCTCAATGATTAATTAAAACATATATATGTGTGTATGTATATACACGAATATAGGCCATTTCCCCCATAATTTGCATAATAATTATTTGGAGTAGCATTTTTGCTCTTCAACACTCATTTCCAAAGAACTAATTCACTATATGCCCATGCTTAAAGCTCAGTAGTCCCATTTTCAAGGGAAGGGGAGCTGAGAGTCATTTGCAGAATATAATACCCTGGAGGAAGAGCAATAATGATGCTCCCAGCCTCAGATGCCTGCACACAAAAGCACAGCAAATTTACAGGAAAGTGAACCAGAAATGTGAATGCAATGAAGCAAATTCTAGGTATAAGCAATGACTTGAAAGGTCATTGCCTCAGTACTTGAACATGGCAATAGAAGGGAGTGGTCCCCTCCCTCTTCTTGTTTTCCCACCCCATCTGCCCATAGGAGTGCTCAAGTGTCCCGGATTTTGACCCATATTAATAGTCTTTTACCCCTTCCTTCAGCACATGAATTTACTGTATGTCTCTGTTCCTTTTCATTGCTAAACCTCTTGGAGAAAGGTATATACACATAGGCTCTTAGTTCTTTACCAACCTCTTTCTCCTAAATCCTTTCTAATTTATCTCCCAAACCCACAAGACTATTAAAGCTATTCTTTCCAAGGTTACCCATGATTGCCTGTGGGTTGGCCATGTTGTTCGAATGCCAAATATATGCTTGTCAAAAAGACTATTCTTTGGAAAAGTCACACAGGCCAAGTGTTCACATGGTGGTCAGAAAAAGTGATACAAGGACACTCTCAAGGTCTCTCTTAAGAACTTTGGAATTGATGGTGTGACATGGGAGACACTGGCACAGGACCACCCAGCATGGCCCACATCAGAGAAGGTGCTGTGCTCTATGAGCAAAGCAGAATTGAAGTAGCTCAAAAGAAACGCGAGATGTGCAAGTTTAGAGAATTCACCCCACATGCTCACATGGACTATTTATGCCCAACCTGTGGTAGAGCATTCCAAGTTTGTATTGGTTGAATCAGCCACATCAGACACACTGTATAACTTGACTATAGCATTGTGGTGTCATTTTGGTCCTCCTTGACAACAAAGTTATCATATCCAAAGACTATTTGTTTTTGGTCCTTATTGTCCTTAACCTCTGAATCATGTGGCACCACTGACTCCCACCACGATGATCTCTCCTTTGGCTTCAGGGATAATATATGTTCTCACTTTAGTTACATGATAATCCTTGCCCAATACTGAGTGTGGTATTCTACACACAGTAAGTAACTAACCATTGGTTGTGGAATTGAAAATAGCATAACATATTATTTAAAATGAATGAAGAGATCATAACACAGAAAGATCATTAACCAATGAACATTTAGCAAGTAGAATCTCATTAATCAGATTAAAGAGGGATGAATAATAAAGCAAATTTTGGTGAATATCATTGAAGGGAAAAGCAGAAAAATAAATTGAAGTTGGAGTACATTCTAGATCACCCTGCCAGTACATAAAACTGCATGATGAATTGTATCACAGAAGTAGGCAATGAGTTAGTAGACAACAGTGCTGGAGGACTTGAACCTTCCAGGTCACTGTGGAGGCTTTTGCTAAAGGTATTGCAGCTAGGAAATTACTGATTGTTCCAATGATAATTTCATGTTTCAAAAAGTAGAGGAAGTTTCAAGGTAAGCTACTGATTTGGAATTGACTATAACCATTTAGCAGGAACTAGTTGCTGAAATGAAACTTATGGGAACCATGGAAGAAAATGGCCATGCCATTTTAGAGACTATGATTGATAACAAAGAAAAATGAAGCATGATCACACTCACACTCAAGACTTTGGGAAACTAGAATATTAAGAGCTCACAGAAAGGATAGTGAGGATCCCCAAACCCTAAGATAATAAAGGGAAGTCAAGTGAAAAAGAATCATTGGAGTATTCTCAAAGATGGAATTCCAAAGATGGAATGCAAACACAAATCATTCTAATACAGAAGAAATGGTAGAGTGGGGGAGAGAGCTGTCTAAAGAGACTGATGCCATTACACAGGGAACTATTCATCTATCAAATCATATTTTAATAGGACATAAACAGAAAATGGAAGCAAGGGCAGATGAGTGAGGGTGAATATAAAGCAATGGCATGATGTTCTAAGAACAGTCTCATAAATGCTAAAGCCCAAATAAGCTGACTAGTGATGAATGCTAAGGATGGTAAATGCATATATAGTTTTAGCTATGGTGGAGGAATGAAGAATATTAAAACGAGAGATAGTAATACTCCTTGGGGTGGAAGAAATGTCACAAGGCATAACAGAGAAAAGGCAGATCCACTCAAATCCAATTTTGGCTCTGTTTTCTCACCCATAGAGAATGATGCTTAGATAAGGATTACACAACAAATATAGTTCCCATACAACTAAAGATCAGGATCAGTGAAGAGAGACAATAAAGTTTTCTACAATGCATTTAGAGCAACAGGAATGGATGAACTAGTCAAAGAAACAGAGCATATAATTGGTGGGCTGCTCATGTTAATCATTGAAAAATGACAGTGAATGGGAGAGGTGTGACATGAAAAGAGAAATATAAATGTTCCATCATTTTTTAAAATAGTAGGAAAACACATTAATTAAATTAAGGGCTAGTGAGCTTGACTTTTATTCCAGGCAAAATTCTAGAACACAATATGAGAGGAATGACATATGAAAACCTAGAAAAAGGAAGAGAGAAAACTGAGCCAATAGAGATTCATTAAGAATAGGGCAATTTATTATAGAGCAGGCCACCTGGGGAGGCTGAGACAGGTGGATCCTTTAAGTTCAGGAATTCTGAGCTGCCATGGGGGCTAAAGCCAGTTGGGTATTATTTATCAAGTCCTGCATTAATATGGTAAGCCCTCGAGAATGGACAGCTGCTAGGCTGCAAAAGAAGGGGTGAGTGCTCTCAGATTGGAAAACCAAATAAAATTAATGCTTCCACACTGATCAACATTGGGATTGGGCCCCGAGTGACTGCTGCCCTTCCAACTTGGGCGAAAAAAAGGAAACCCATCTCTACCCCACCCCACCAAAGAAAAAGAATTCATTGTAAACCAGGAGGGTTTTGTTGTTGTTGTTGCTTGTTTTTACCTAGGGTCTGTGAACTTTTAAGATGTTGATAACTATTTCAATATAATTGGTTTCCTTTATAACTCTTTGTATTTTAATTTATGAATTAAAAAATATTCTAAGAACATTCATAGTCCCAAAGGAGTCCATGAAACACAAAAAAAGTTAAAAATCTTTTTTATAGAATGAACTCATATACTTTTGCAAAGAGTAAACTTAAGAATGTCATAGACCTATTATACCTTGACTGAAATAGGCAATCAAATTTCTCAAAAATTCTCAATCTTAAAAGACTGAAAAATATGGACCAGATGACAGAAAAGTTAAGTATACTCAAAACTCACTGGAAAACCAGAACAAAAATTGGTGATTAGTGGATAAATATCAATATGGAAGAATATCTCTACTGGAATGTCATAGAGCTCTGTCATTGGCCCTCTTTTTTTGACATTATTTCTCAAATATTTGGATGAAAATGCAGATGTGCATGTTTTCCAGATTTCCAGATGACATGAAACTTGGAGAACTAGTAAATACACTGTCTGCTAGAATCAGCATCCCAATCATCAGGATCTTGATATGGCTAAAATAATGGGCCAAATCTAATAAAATGAAATAAATGCAAAGACCCACACTGTGGTTTAAAAAATCAACTACAAGAAAGCAGAATGGGGGAATGTAAACATATTAGTTCATATGGGGGTGGGAAAACAGCAATGTGTAAGTGTAGTAACACTGGATTTTAAGGCAGAAGACCTGAGTACCAATCCTGATCACAACATTCATTGCCCATATTAGGTGTTGACCTTTATCTCCTCATCTATACTGTTGGCATTTTCATCCTTGTGCCACCTATCTTATAGGATTATCATAAGGAAAATGCTTTATATGACAATATATTGTAGAAATATGTATTATATATTATCATTAATATGAGCACACCACACCCACAACAGGACTCCAGTGTGACTTAGTATGGGGAACAATCAAATATGCTAATAACCATGTCAAGAATGAAAGATAGAATAATTCTGAAGTTCACTGCTCTTAATGGCCCCACAACTACAGTATTGTACACAATTCTGGCACTGTTTTAGAAAGAACATGCCAACCTAGAGAATGTCAAGGGGAGGGTAACTACAATGGTGAAAGGACAAGAACCCAAACCACATAAGCAATGGCTAAAGGAACTAGGTGTGTTTAGATAGGATAGGAAAAGACTTGGGGGGGGGCACACAGTACAGCTGTCTTCAATGTGTCTGAGATTGCAACAACACGTTGTCTGTGCTCAAAATAGTTTTCTTTGGCTCTAGAGGGCAAAGCTATCAGGAAAGGGTGGAAGCTGCAGAGACAAGGCTGTTATCAGTTTGATAAAAGAAAGAGCTTCCCAACAGAACTTTCCAGAAGTTGAAAGAACTTCCATGAAAGATAATGTGTTCCCCATCACTGAAGGATTTAAAGAGAGAATAGATGACCACTCAATGCAGATGTTGTAGAGTGGACTTTTGCTCAGGCAGAGGCTCAAGACCTTATTGGGAGAATTGTAAGGAGGGCAAGAGTGGATAACTTTCTAGGAATTGGAATTATTCAAAAGTGGAATGGACTGCCTCAAAAGTAGGAAGTTACTTCCCTCAAGGTCTTAAAGTGCAGGGTAGTTGCATACATGTCAGAGAGGATATATAAGGAATTCTTGGTCAAATAGGGGATGGATAGAATGACCTCGTTCGTCCCTTTGTGTCTTTGTGTTTTGTTCAAAGGCAATTTCCAGCCTAAGTGAGGTTGCTGAATGGATTCTCACTGGACAAGAGCAAATAATCTTTTATCACTACAACTGATTGGCTGTTATCTTACAGCATGGCACAGATTTCTCCATAAATCTTATCCTTAAACTAACAGATACATTTTTTTCAATTCATACAGTTTCCTAATCTCCTCTTTAGTCATGAAGAACTATTTGCCTTGATGATATCCAGCAGCACCACATTCCAAAGGTTGATTAATTATATGTTGCCAAAATAAGGGATTTCCATTTAACTCCCCATTTTATTCAGTGCCTTTTAATTTCATCAAGAGCCCTCTTGTTGAGGAAATTATGGATGGTGGCAAATTTACTTCACATGATCCAATGTAAGCCAGGTGCCTTGGGGTTCCTAGTGAATGAAGCAACCAGACTGGAATAGAATCAAGAAATTAATTCAAGCTGAGTCAGCATTCTGTAAACTAGAAAGGATAATCTGGAGCAAGCTGTTTAGAAAAGTTGGATCCACTCTTTCATGTACATTATAAAGAAATAAGTTCTAGGTTCAACATATACCATGGGGACTTTCAACCAGGTATGCCCTGAGACTAAGAATTTAAATTCTCAAGGTTTCCCTAATGGATAATCATGGTTTCTTTGAATGGGTGCCTTGATGGATAATCATGGACTCCACTTTGCTATCAAAGTCAGAAGAATTTGATAAGAAAGAACTAGAGTGTATTCTCTGTTCTAAGGGGCAAGAAGATCATCCCCTGATGGAGGGAAAAGGTCCACATATTGACTGAACGCTCCTTCTAAAAACCTATTTAAGATCATAGGATTAGAGAGGTGTAGCGCATTAAAGCTAGAAGGAACCTTAAAGACCATGTAGTCTAAGCTTTCATTTTACAGATAAGGAAACGAAGACCCAGAAAAGGGAAGTGACTTCTCCACAGTGACCCCAGACAACTCTTTCCTCTTTCCCTCATACAATGAATTGCTTAGAAATCTCATCTTTTCTTCAGTATCATTGAAGTCTGATACAACAGAAAAAGTAGTGAATTTGGATTTCAAGGACCAATGTCCAAATCTCATCTCAGCCATATTATCTGGAGCAAGTCAGTCACTTTAACTCCTGGGTTACCACATGAACTGTATACTGAGATTGGAAAAATACCTTCATAGTAATTAGCTATGTATTGTTAGCAATGTAATAATATAATTATAAAGCTATTCATATTATTTTCTTTTTACATATAATAAAACTGAGCTTCCCAGAGGTTACCAGACCAGCCTATGATCATACTCGTCTGTAGAGAGACAGAAAAGAAAGAGAGTTGGAAAGAGCTTAGAGTCAGGGGTGGCTTAAATTCTGTCTCAGACACATACTTACCAGTTGTATAATAATGGGCATGCCCCTTAACTGCTCAGAGCCTCATTTTCTGATAAAGATACTTGCACTGGTTTGTAAGGAGGAAAGGATTTGGTCAATGTTAAAGTGCTCCATGAACACAACATGATGTAGTACACTAGTAAATATAATAGCGCCAGAGTCAGAGAGTCCGAGTTCAAATCCTAATCTTGACACTGCTTGTGCAACCTTTGGTCAATCAGTTAATTTTGCTGGGCCTCAGTTAATATTCAATAAAATAAGGGGGGATGGGATATTTGACCTCTAAGTTCCCTTCTAGCTCCAGCTCTATGATCCAATGAATCAATTAATATTGCTCAGGGGCCTTCTAAGAACAAAGTATTGTGCTATGTGCTATACAAAGACAAAAAAATAAAACAGTCTCTATACTCGGGGCCTACATTCTACCCTAGAGATAGGTGTGTGTATCTTTACATATGTGTGTATGTGTATGTATACACACACACACACACATATATATATACATATTTGTGCATATACACATGCATGTAAAATGCTATTATCACATATATGTGTATAAGGTATACATGTGTATACCTTAGATACATATTTGAATATATGTATATATATATATGTGAAATGCACACTGAATAAATAATACCAGGTGATTTTGACAGAGGGAGTAGAAGGTAAGACTTCATCTAGAAGGTGTTATTTGAACAGGGCTTTGACGGAAACAGGATTCTCATAGGTGGAGGTGAGGTGGGAGTCCATTCCTGGCATGGTGGAGAGCCAATACAAAAGCACAGGGATGGGAGAAGGAGTGTCATGTGGGAAGATTATCAAGAAGCCAATTTGGCTGGATCATCAAGTGGGAGAAGGGATGTAATGCATAAAAGGTCTGGAAAGGTGGGTTGTGTTCATGTGGTAAAAGGCTCTAAAAACCCAATTTTCTGTAAGAGTAGAAGCCAGAATTTCAATTCAATTTAACAGGCATTTAATGACCACACACTATATTCTGGACCCTATGCTATGCATTAGGGGATGTAAAGACACTAATTAAAAAGGCCCTGCCCTTGAGAAGTTCATATACTCCTGATGGGGGAGGGGAGAAAACAACATAATAAGGATAGGAAGAGAGTAACGGAATCCACACCTAAACACATGCTTTAGTGAGCACACAGACATTCTCTGTTTGCTTTGGGCTATCAATAGCACCCCGATGGATTGAATTCCTCCAAATGACTGCCAATTTGGAAAAAAAGTGGGTGCAACTGGTTAGAAGAGGCAGCTTCTGGCTTGTTGTCACTTTGGCTTCTACACTCCAGGAAGCAAGATGTGCTTTCAGCCAGCGGTAGAGATGGAGGCCAATAACATAAAGCCCGTCAGCATAACGGTGGCAAGAGGAACCCTCTCCCCAGACGGAGTAGAGAGTTGACTAGATGGGCTGGTGTCAGGATCCCAGATGTGTGTGGGTTTGTTTGTTTGTTTTGTTTCATTTTTGCCTCTTATGAGTTTCATTTCTTTAACATTAACCTTGTAACCACTGAAATGACCTGAAAGGCCACTGGCACATGTTGAAGATATGCAGTAAGCATATGGAAAGGAAGGAATGGACAAAGGAAAGAGAAACTAAGGCCACTGGAAGGAAGATGCTGCTTGGTGTTTGGGCTGTTCTCAGTGGAGGGGAAATGCAAAATGGCTAATTAGCAGCCTTGCAAAGAAACTATTTCTGCTCCAATGAGGGTCAAACTGTCCTAGAAGCTATAAGTTACAGGATTCTATTCAAATCATTCTGACTCTTTACTTTTTAGAATTCCCTTTTTAGTGTGGGAATAAATTTCCTGTTCTCTACATGATTTATTTTTGTACATTGGGTATGTTTTCTTGCTTAAGAACATGCATGTATAAACACACACAAACATGTGCCACTTACCCTTGCTAGGAAAAACAAAAACAGAACTAGAATTGGAGTCCATTACCATTTCTCTAATTACTAATCATGTAAGGAGGATTTTTCTCAGGAATCCTAGGTGGGAACAGGGGTAGGGGGAGAAGGAAACACCAGGCAGTCTATTTCCCCTATGAAAAGGCCAGACGACCCCAGAACAATGAACCCAGGGCAAATGGTAACGATAGACAAAGGACAGAGACTGGAGTAGGTTGTCAGCCCCTGTGACTTTGTGCTGTCTATGTGTCAGCAGAGGAAAATGGAAGCAGGAGAAAACACTAGCGGCAAGACGAAGACGTTATCAGGGAAGATTCACAGAAAAGGTGGTCCCTCTCTCTATTGAGCTGTGAAGAAAGACAGGGATTCTGAAAGATGGTAATAAGGAAGAGAGGGTTCATTCCTGACATGGGTGTGCCTTAGACAAATGGAGATGGGAGATTCAGACTCAGGTCTTCTGACTTTCTGTCCACTGATCCTTCCATTACACTTTCTCCCTCCCTCTTTGAGTCCTGAACAGTGTATGCTCCATCAGAAATCAAAATAAGCGACATTGCATTTTATAATTAGCCACAACTTGACAAATTAATTAGCACAACAGCACAGTGTGTTCCCTGGAGCAGTGCTTACTATATTTCACTTGGAGAACACACATAGCAAATTATAGATGTGTTATTTAAAAGAACTGATGCAATTGGATTGAATTTTTAAGAAGCCCATTTTTTCCCTTTTCTATTTCTGTGATGAAACTGCAGGGTCCAGATGGTTGGGAAAACTAAATATAATCTAAATATACTATCCAATATTGCTCAACTGATAAGGGTCACAGAAGTTGACCAAAAATGTTTATATTCCATTCCTGGAAGAGCCAACCTTCTGAAAAAAATCAAACAAACTTCAAGAAAGACCATGAGGTTACCTCTGGGAAAGGGTTAACAAAGTTTTGGTTATCTTCAGAATATTAATACCTAGCATTTATGTAACATTTTAAAATTCATGAAGAACTTTACAAATATTATCTTATTTTATCTTCACAACATCCCTTGGAGGTAGGTGCTATTATTATCCCCATTTTATGTGGAGGCATAGTGACTTGCCCAAGGTCACACAGCTAGTAAGAGTCTAAGACTGGATTAGAATTTAGGACTTCCAAACTCCAGGTCCAGTGCTTGATCCACTGTACCTCCTACCTGCCTCAGAACCAAACATAGAACTGAAACAAACATAAGAAAAAATGAAGATTTGCCCCAGGTAGCCGACTCTGTGGGGGCATGTTTCTTCCCTACAGCAACTCCTTCCCCATGCATTGTCCCCTGGACCCCCACTGTCAAATATGTGGGGCATGGGCTATCCCTTGTCCTATAACTGTATTGTGCCCACAAGGAGCCTGTCCTCTGAACTGCTCTCTCTCCAAATAAAAGTTTAGCAACAGCTCAAAAAATCATTCATTGGGGCTTTGGTTATTGTACTAGGATAATGGTAGCAATCTCCAGTCAAAACTGTGGATGTCCTTCACCTTAAAAGATTGGACATTTAAATGCAAATCCTTGCTTTCCAAAGCTGACTTCTCTTTGTGGTTGCCCAAACATATTAAAAGGAAGAACAAGGAAACAATGATTCCAAAGATATCTAAGGGAGCCGCTAGACTTACAAGGAGACAAAGTGAATGCCATAGCAGGGAGGGACCTTAAAGGTCATAAAGTCCAACCCACTCATTTTGAACAGATACAATAGAGTGTCCAGGGGTGGCTGTTTGAATCTAACTAGGAAACTCTTTAAAGTTTAAGTGACATTCCCCCTTCTTTCTACTCCACTCCACCACCCCAATCACAAATATCTTCTGAAGGAATTGCTGTGTAGCACCAAAAAAAAAAAAAGCCATTGGATTTGGATTGCAAAAGCCTGACCAAGGCATTAAATGCCCTTTTCCTCAGTTTCTTTATCTGTGCACTTGAACCCCTCCCTAACACAACTGTTGTATAAACTCTTTGGCAGATGTTAAAGTTTTACCTAAATGTCAACTGTTACTAGCACATGAGATATTAACTGTAAAGCACTTTGAAAATTGTTATGTTCTCCATGAATTCCAGCTCTTATTTTTAATCAGTCAAATTTTATTCTGCAGGACAATCAGCTTTCCGCCCAATGATACTAACTTACATTTATAAAGAGCATTAAAACAATTATTAAGTCTTAGATGAGTATCCCTATGAGTCACATATTGACTTAGGAGATCACATATTAACATTATCTATGTTCTATAGTATTTTTGTTTGATATTTCCCAATTATATTTTATCTGGTTAAGGCTGCACATGGCAGTGTTGTCAACTCTAATGGAGAGTAGGGAAACCTATTGGTTGCCTCCGCGTTAAAGTATTCAAAGTACTTTGCCTACCCAATCTCATTGAAATCTCAAAACTTTACCAGTCATTGACATTTTTTCAAGGAGGGATCACAGACTCAGAGATTATAAAAGTATCTGAGGTTAGTCTTGCTAACTCCAAGTCCAGCATTCTAACCACTGTTCCACAAGCCTCTGGACTATCTCAACCAATAACAAATAGCTTTCAGCAAAAGGCATGGTTACTAAACTGGGAGGTGGACATGATTCCAGTCAAATCATACCCAACTTTCAACTGTGACCGCTCTGTAAATTCCATCACCATCATCATCATCATCATCATCATCACCACCACCATCACCATCATCATCATCAACAATAACATCATCATCGTCTTCATGGCTTCATTGAGGCATGAAACGAAGAAGTTCAGAGAGTCTTTGTGGACCCAGTTGACAGCTGGGGTCCAGGCAAAAACAGCTGACATTCACTTTGTTCTTCCAGTACATGCACACATAGAACCTCATCACAGTCCTATGAGATGGGCACAGCTCACCTCATGGAGGAAACTGAGGCTCTGAGAGACAACAGGTTAAATGACTAGTCCAAAGTTCCACAGCCAATAAGCATCAGATGTGGCATCCACACTCAGGTCTTCCTGACCCTGGAAGAGCTACTTATAACACCAGCAATGACAATAATATTTATATAACTTCAAGGTTTGCAAAGTACTTTACATTTACTCATTCATTTGAGACTCACAACAACCCTATTAGTCAAGTGATATTATTAGTTTAAATAATAATAATGACATTATTAGTCCTAATTTATAGTTGAGGAAATGGAGGCTGGCCAACTGGTAATGTCCAGGGTCATATAGAATGTCTGTATCAGGACTTGAACTCAGATCTTCCTGATTCCAAGTGCAGCACTCTAATGACACTTAGTCATATTCAAAGCTGGTTGAAAGGCAAGACAGAGAGTGGTTATTACTAAATTTAAATCATTTGGACAAAAATATCTAGTGGAGCACTTCTAATATCTAACCTTGTCGCAGTGCTTTTAAGCATTTTTTATCAATGACTTAGATATGGGTAAAACTCTGTATATTTATAAATTGTGTAGATGACATAAACCTTGAAGGGGTACCTAACACACTGGATGACAGAATTCAGATCCAAAAATATCTCAACAAGGCTAGAACAGTACACCAAATCTAACTTTAAAAAGTAGTAAAGATATATATAAAATCCTTCACTTTGATTCTAAAAATTGACTGAACAAGCAGAGGATGAGAAGTATAGATAGAAAATATTTTACATAATAAAAAAGGTCTAGTGGGTTCTAATGGATTGCCAGCCTACCATGACTCAATGATCTGGCATGGCAGGGGGAAAATGTCAATGCAAGTTTCTATAAATGGAGAATGAGGGAGTTGAGAAATCAATTGTAGTCTTCCTGGGTCAAAACACATTTGCAGTATTGTTCCCAATTCTGGGCACCACACTTCAGAAAGCATATTGACAAACTAGAGCATTTTAGAGGTGGGCAATCAGAATATTGAGGGAATGAAAAGGATGCTAAAAAATAAACAACTTAAAAATATGAGGATGTTCAGCCTGGAGGAGAGAAAATTTAGTGAGGGAATATTGTGATTCATTGGTTATTGTTCAGTTGTTTTCAGTCATGTCCAACTTCATGACCCCATTTTTGGCGTTTTCTTGGCAAAGATAGTGAAATAGTTTGCCATTTCCTTCTCCACCTCATTTTACTAATGAGGAAACTGAGGCAAACAAGGTTAAGTGACTCGATCAGGGTCACACAGCTAGTAAGTGTCTGAGGTCACATTTGAACTCAGACTACAGACCCTGAGCTCTATCCACTACACCATCTAGCTGCCCCATCTGGCACATAATAATTACTAAAGAAATGCCCGTTGATTGATCTCAAGCACAGAAGATTACAGATCGGGGCCAGAGCACTCTATACAAGTCACAGAGCAGGAGGGAAGAGGCACAGTGATGAAGTGTAGTTGAGGCATAGGCAGTCTGTGGATTAGATACTCTGGAAGCTCCCAGCTCAAATAGTCCCTCTCTTCACAGCTTGGTTATAGCTAGCAACCCATATTGTATAACTTAGTCTAACTATCAAGATGCTTTTTGTCAATGAATTAAAAATCCTCCTCTCATTAAAGGAAATATAAGTTCCTTGAGGACAGTACTTTTTTTATATGTTTGTTATTTGTTTGGGTTTTTTTTTTGCTTTTTTTGCTTTTACATATATTCCCAAGTGCTTAGCACAGTATCTGGCACATAACACTTAATAAATCCTAGTTGACTGAGTGACTAAAGTAAAATTAATGCAGAGTAACATGGATCAAAACACAAATATGTACGTTTCTCTCATTCGTACTTGGGGCAGTGAACTCTCCTTAATTGACGATGGAAGCTTGTGGAAAATAAAATGAAAATAGATACTACATTTTAAGGAAAATAATTGCTTTCCATGCTTCAATCATCTCCATCTTTGCATGGTCCCTCCACAATTGTGTAGAGACAAATTGCATAAACTCCTTGAAGGCAGGGATTATGTTGCCTTTGTTTGTATACCTAGCCTTTAGCATACTGGCTGGCACAAAGAAAGCAAATAATAACACTTGTTAATTGGTTAACTAATCCACCAGGAGGCCCACAATTTAATTTCTAAGCTGCCACTACAACAGGAAAGAATAGCTATCTTCAAATATGTGAAAGACTGGTGTGTAGGAAAGCAGTGAGATTTGTTCTGCTTGGTCTTAAATGCCAAACTAGGGACAAGGAGTGAAAGTTGCAGAGACAGATTTGAGCTCCATGTAGGGAACGATTTCATAGGCATTTGGGTCAGCCCCAAGTTGGCTAAGCTGCCTCAAGAGGCAGGGAGCTCCCCATCACTTGCAGGCTTCAAGAGAAGTTGGATGACCACTTGGTGTTTAGAGGGAAAACCTGTTCCGTATGGATTGGACCGAATAGTCACTGAAGTATCTTCCATTGCTGAGATACTGGTTTCTTCACCCCGATTCCTTTCAATATTAACTCCAGCTAGGATTGTAAACACATCCCTTTTCCTTTAAATAATCATGAGGTGTCAATTGATTGAGACCATACTTAAGCATTCACTCTTAAGCATTCTGAAATTTAACCACCTCCAACAGCTGCTGGGCAGCCAAGGGCCATTTCTTTTCAAAAGAGATGGAATGATGGGGAATGAACTGAAGGGCCATTGAGGTGGTCCATCAGTGCAACATTGTACTTTGCAATATTTCAAGAAGCTGAAACATCCTTTTCAAACCTAAGTCTACATAATTAAGAAACACTCACCGCCTTAATGCTGTGTTTACATCGAAAGGTATCAATGTGTTGACTAAAATTCCAGTCAAAAACCTGACTACCTAGGAGAGGGAGTAGACTGGCCCATCTGATACATGATCACTGGTGAAAGAAGCATCCTGGGCATGACAGTTCATCAAGATCATAGACCGAGGGCAGAAAGGAACTTTAGAGAGTTAATCTAGCTTATTCCTATCAGTTTATAAAGGAGGAAACTGAGGCCCAAAATTGTTGAGTCCAACAACGGAAAGATCAGCTTAGTAGGTTGGAAGAGTCTCATGACTAGGCTTGGCCACTGCATGGTGAACTACAGGTGGAGCATAGAAACTCCAGAAGACCGTTTAGCTAGTCCTAGATGGGCTGTAGTTTTCATTGGTTCAAGGAAGGCCTATGCCAGTTAAATCTCAGATCCTTGATAGGTGTACAATATATTGGCAGAGAAAACCTAGTAATAGAGTAAGGCCTAAAGATTTGCCTGGGGCAACCATAATGTAACTTATATCCAGCCAAATTCCATGGTAAAGGCTTAAATCAATCGACAAATTCAAGGACACACACAGATTTATGGGTGGAGAGAGAGTAAAACTGGGATGAACTTTTCCTAAAGGGGTAAAGCTTTTATCTGATATGTTCAGAACACCCTGACTCTCAAACATAGAGAGAAAATTAGCCCAAGAAAAGTGTCCATGTCTTTGGTTTTCCCAAAACAGCTGCCCTTGGGTTCTTTTCAGTGAGTTGCTCTCTCCTCACTCTCACATAAACTAGGTCTTCAGGTCTTTCTGTAGAACTGACAGCTTGAGGAGCCAGTTCATTCCTGTAGAATATAAAATGCTATGTAGTGAATGCAATTTCCTTTTGCGTGCTGGGGTCACTGAGCTGTCGCCACTGGCAGTAGCTCTCTGTGTGTCTGTGGACAGAGAGGGGAGGAAGCCTCTCCCTTCTAACTCACCAGAATTGGTTGTCTTGACTTGAGACAGCATGAACCAGTGGGCCTAGCTTTGCCACAGCTGGATACTAAGTGTCTCTGAAAGTTGTGGAAACCTTTTTGCTGATCAGTCTCCACAGAGTTCAGAGTGCAATTACAGAGGGTGGTAATCTTATCACTCTCTGGGAAAGCTGAACCTAGTCACCAACTTCCCCTATTCCCTTCCACCTCACCCTTTTTGTTTGTTTGGGAAAGTCTATTTTTTTGTTCTAAAATTTTAATGTTTTACATAAGTTTCCCATGCATTCGTAACATGATCATTTCAAATAATGCTCCCATACAATTAAATACTCCTTATAACAGAAAAAAATAAGGAAAATTAACCAATGCAGAAGCCATACGTCATCAAGCATTGAGAACTCTATCATGCCTGCATTCTTGTATTCTACAACATCTTTAGGAAAAGAAGGTAGCCTGCTTCATCATCTGTTCTTGGGGAGTAATAATAGGTTATTACAATTAATCAGATTTGGACTAGGAGGAATATGGTGCAGTTAGAGGACTTGGGTTCTAAATCTTAACTCTCCTATGGCACTTTCTACATTTGTGACTCTCAGCAGATCATTTAATTTTCCAAGGCCTTGGTTTCCTCATTTGTAAAATTGAGTTGGATTTTATGATTTGTATAGTTTTTTTATCCAGTTCAAATCCTATGATTCTTCCTCTTTAATGTTGTTATAATGGTGAATATTGTTTTCTTAGTTCTGCCTACCAACAGGCAATATGTCCTCCAAAAGTTTATTCCCTGCCCCCCAAATTCTTCGTATTCATTGTGTGTTAAAGAACAATAAAATTCTATTCCATTCATATATCAGAGTCTGTACCCCAATCGAATGTCTATCCTCACTTTTTTCAGTTTTGTTTTGCCACCAATAGAGGTGTTGATTTAAATATTTCATCTACCTCCTTTAATTTGAGGTCTCATAAAATCTGGCTTTTGGATTACTTCACTTTTTCACATCTGTGAAATGGAAAGGTTAGTATTCACAAAAATCCTAATGAGTTACCTTTCTGTAAGAAATAGCTGCTCTTAGAAACAAAAGCAGGAGTATGTTCCTTCTGGTTTTGCACTGACCAGACTGAGCAGGCCAACAAAAGGCCTTTAGTCTCCAAGGGAAACATGAATTCTTTGGAAATGTGAGGTGAATAATATCCACATTGCCAGCTGCTGTTTATGACCTGTGACCTGTATGAGTAACTGTTCTGGCTCTTGGTGCTGCTCTAATGAGCTCTCCACACCCTCTGCTCCCTAGAGAGTGACCTGTCACAGCCCACGAAGGTGCTGATTAGGGCTTGATCATTTCATCTAGGCCAGGCATGTTTTCATAAGAAATAGTTCTCTTTCCAAACTCTTTTGTGTGCCCATTTGTGCCATGGTACTTCTATCTCATTGTCTACAGCAGGGGAGGGGAACCTGAGATCTCAAGGCCACATGTGGCCCTCTAGATCCTCAAGTCTGGCCCTTTGATTGAACCCAAACTTCACAGAACAAATTTGCTTGGATTCAGTCAGAGGACCGCACTTGAGGACCTAGAGGGCCACCTGTGGCCTTGAGATGTCAGGTTCCACACCCCGGTCTAGGTCTATGGGAATTATTCTTTGAGCTGTCTGTGGTTCTGAGGGAAGTAGTGGACATGAAAGTGGGATGAGAAGGGAGATGAAACCAGAGAGTGGATAAGAGTGAGAACAGAAGAGAGATGGCCTGAATTGTAAGCTTGGAATTAGGGAACAAGTTCATAGTTTCTTGTTGGTTTGGGTTTTATTTTGTTTTTTTGTTTGGTTTTTTGAGCCAATATGTGTTAAATGACTTGCCCAGGGTCACAAAGCTAGTAAGTATCTGAGGCTGGATTGGAACTCAGGTCCTCCTGACTCAAGAGCCAGTGCTCTACCTACTGAACAATCTAGCTGCCCAAATTCATAGATTTTAAAGATGAGAGGGTCTCTAGAGGTCATTTAATAGAGCCTCTCCTTAAAATAAGAAAACAGTTCCAGAGAAATATTAATATAAAGGAATCAGCGATTAGGAGCTGAAAGTGACTTTAGAGGTTATCCAGCCAAATGCCAAAATTTTAAAAATGTATAAACTAAGGCCCCAAGAGGGCTAGTAGCTTCCTTGAGAGCATACAGGTAATGAGAAACAGAGCTGGAATGAAGGCATCTGGCTGGGATCAGGGTGATCCAGGTCTAGGAATCTTTTTACTCTGCCAAGTTGCCTGAGTTGGACCATAGGATCATCAAATTAGGGCTAAAGGGATTTGGGAGATCATCCCATATGATTCCCTTGTTTTATAAATGAAAAAAACTGAGGAACATGGAGGGAAAGTGACTTCCCCACAGTCACACAGCAGGGAAGGAATACAGCAGAGATTCTACCAAATTTCCTATAACTCCAAATGCAATGTTCTTTCCATTCTACTTCCCCAAGAAAAGGGACAGCATTATGTGAGTGAGAGAGTCAGGTATTTGGGGAGAATGTATGCGAGATTGGATGACATGTAAACACGTCCATTCTGTCACCCCCTTAAGCCACTTGTCAGTTCTCAGGTCCTTTCACATTGCTCTCCCTGGAGACTTATAAGATTTTTTAACAGCAGTTAGAAGAGGATTGGGAGGCAGAAGCAAGTTTATCCACTGTGTCTGTGCCCCTTCCTTTCAGCCCTACCATTTGCTTGAGGGTAATGCTATGAGATGGTGACAGTTTAAGATAAGGTTCCTATCCACAAATTCTTTAAACTTGTTGGAGGTAAGTGACAACCCATTATGAACAACAATGGCCTCTATCAATCCATTTGTTGCCTATTAGTGATATGGATTCATTCCTGGTGCAGCAGAGGGATGGGGTGTCTCTAAGAACATGCTGAGGATTTGAACTTGGAAATTTTCTAAGAACTGAGCATGTCTTTTCCCAAAATGATTCTGTAAAATCTGTGTGAAATCTTGCCCAAGGCTTTCTAGTTTTAGGTCTTAGGAATGTAAATGGCACAATGGATAGAGTAGGAGATGTGAAGTCAGGAAGACCTGAATTCAAATTCTTACTCAAAAGCTCCCTAGATGTGTGACCCTAATCATGTCATTTAAACTCATTCTTCCCCAGTTTCCCCATCTGTAAAATGCTTATCATGATTGTACCTACTTCACAACATGGTCTAACTACAACATGGACAAAATTATGTGATGTCTATTCTCTAAGTCAGGACCGTACAACCTTAGGTTTTTATTGAAACAATAGACAATATATTCTGATTTGCTATTTTAGTGAGAGCTTTGTGGTAGCTCAGCTTCTTTTGCTAAAGCATTTATGTAAATTTCTATGCTTGTAGGCAGGCTGCATAAACTGTACTGTAGGCCCCATGCGGCCTGTGGCCACATTATGGACAGCCCTGCTCTAAGTACATCATGTCTGGGTCAGGATACCCCAGAAGAGTTCAACGCCTACAACTATAGCAAATACTTCTTTTTTCTAGACTAGATTCAGAGCGAGAAGGGACCTTAGGAATCGTCTAAGTCAGGCCCTCCATTTTACAAATGAGAAAACTGAAGCTCAGAGAGGTCTTGCCTTAGGTTACACAGGTAGTAAGTGATAGGACCAGGATTTAATTCCAGGTCCTCTGAGTCCAATTCAGTTTCATCTATTGAGTTACACTTTCACAAGGTAAATTCGTTCATCCAGAAGTAATTGGTGTCTATTTGAAGGTACTATTTTAGATCCTAGGGGAAAATAATGATGCCTTTTAAGAGCTTACAAACTTATAGCACAATATAAGATACATAGAATAAAAGGTCTTTGATGGAACATAAACTGCTCTGTTGAGCTTCTAAAGTCCTTCAAAACATGGTCTCTACCTGTATTTACAATCCACTTTCTGCACTCTACTGTCCAACTATACTAGCCTTCTCTCTGTTCCTCAGACTCCATCTCTCACCTCTCAGAATTTGGTCCTTCTCCATGTCTCCATGTCTGGAATGCACTCACTCCCCACCTCTGCCTCACAGGATAGCTCCCTTAAAGTCTCATCCCAAATACAAACTTCTACCTGAAGCCTTTCCTCATCTCTCCTCAACTGCTAGTATCCTCACTGAGTGTCTTACATTTTTGTATTTATTCTGTATGTGTTTATCTATTCCTTACATGCTTATACTTGTGCATGTTGTCTCCTCAATAGAATGAGGAGAGCAGAGCATTACGAGAAGAGATGGTTTCATAGTACCTGGCACATAGTAGGCATTAATAAATGTTTGGCAACTAGTTGACGTGTAATGCAAATTATGGGATTTGTGCGAGAGGAGCACAAAGTGCTATTAAATGCCAATTATCTTAATTTTAGGTAGCAAACAATTGATGGTTGGGGGTCAGTTAGCGTTTTGGCATTTATAGCAAGGCAAAGTGGTTTGTATTCATTGTAATTCATTAACATAGACACACACCTGCCGTTCTGGAAAGCACCTGCCTCTGACAAATTTTATGTCATAGAATACTCTCAGCCTCTCTGTATCTCTTTACATCTCTATTTCTCTCTCTGTCTCTCCTCCCTTCCCTCCTTCCCTTCCTCTCTCCCTCTCTCTCCCTCTTTCCCTCTTTCTCCATCTTTGTGTCTGTCTGACACTCTGTCTCTGTCTCTCTTTCATTCTCTCTCTTTCTCTCTGTGTGTCTTTATCTGAGTATCTGTGTCTGTCTGTCACTCTCTCCATTTTGATAAGTTGGAGAATGTCCAGGGTATGCTGACCAAGATAATCAGAGAACTTGAAACTATACCATGTACAGACAGATCAAAGGAATTGGAGTTATTTAGCTCAGAGAAAACAAAACTTAGGATCTCATATAAACAAAGAATTTGACAATCTAGTTAGCCACAGAAAAACAATGGATAAGAGAACTAAAATCCCTTCTTTGGTTTAGAGGTGGTGGGGAGATGACAAAGGGCAAGGACCTTTCAACCATAGTTGCAGTTGCTCAGTAGGAGTGAAGGCTGACTCATTTCCCAAGAGGCCCACCTGAGCCTTTGAAGCAGTTATGGTGCAGAAGAAAATATTCATTGTCACGTAATGGATAGATGTTGCAAAGAGATTTCATTTTTATATGGGAAAAAAAACAATCAACAATTAGTACTATCCATAGGTAGGATGCGTTGTTTCCAGAGGCAGCAAGTTCCCTGTCACTAAAAGTTCATACTTCATAGATAGGCAATGAGAAAAGATGAGTGCAAGTCATCTCATTTTGTTAAGGATGGAAACAGGGACAGAAGAATGTAGAGTCATTTGGTGAGTTTAGATAGTACTGGTATTCCAACACAGGTCCTAGTTATGTTAAGTCTAGCGCTCTTTCTACTACATCACAGATCTTCCCATGGAGCCTGGGTAGGTGGCCATTCATCAGCAGTAGCCTAATGTAGAGGCCAGCGTAGAGGGACTTTTTTCTAAGGCATATGAGCTCTGAGTTCTCTTCTAACCCTGAGACTCTGATTCTGTGATCCAGTCTAGAGCCAAGATGTCGAATTCAAACAAGAGTGAGGCCATCTGGGCAAATGGCTAAAAGAATTGCTCCAAGTCAGCTAAGATACAGAGGGCAGGGCTAAAGGAGAGGAGTGTTCAGAAGCCTCCTCAACCTTCTGTTAATGGGATGAACCAGACATGTGCTAGCTGATGATAGTGATCCAGGCATAAATTCTGAAGGAGAGCAGAGGATTTCTTATTCACAGAAAGAAGGCTGATGAAAACTATTTTCCCATATCAATTTCCAGAGAGTTTATTTTATAAGAGTTGACTTCAAGCTCTCATAGCCTTGAAGCCCAGAAGAGGAAGAAAAAAACTTTGTAGGATAAGGAGTTTTTGAGTAAAGTATCTGTCACTGGCCTTCCATTCCTGGCTCACAGCTAAGGATCAGGGAAGTATGTTCTAGAAGGGCTGAATCAATGACAGCTTTGACAATAAAATCCATTTGCTTTAAAACTAATGCCTGAGATCTGAGATAACATCTAACAGGTAAACTCTAAGGACAAGAGCTGGAAGAAAAGGCTGAAGCAGATGAGAATGAAAGGGAAACTAGTTCTCTGTACGGTGCATAGAAGTCTACAATTGACTGCAAAGACCTGTGGATCACTATAACTTTCCACTGTTACTTGTAATTATATATTTCCCTGCAGTATTTTACAGTAAAACCTTTTTTTAAAAAAATTCCTGACAGTGTAGTTAGTGTAATATGCTATTTTCAGAAGGAAGAAACAAACAAAAAACCTCACACCTTTCAAACAAGTAAGCTGGAGGAAGGCAAATGTAGCACAAAAAGATGAAGTGGTGGCAGCCAGAAATCAGTAGGGGGCAGCAATGAGCCAAAGCTCTGACTCATTCTGGCAACAAAAAGGTGACAACTCTCCAGTCCCTAACTTATACCGTCACCGATGCCATGAAAAAAAAAAAAACAGAATTCCCAAAGAAGCACTGGAAAATTTCAAGGACAACAGAAATTCCAAAATAAAAATGCTTAGTTTTTAATGATATCTGTCATTTACTAAGTTTCTCCTATATACCAGGCACTTGGTTAAGCATCAGTGATACAAAGAAAGGCAAAAGACTGTTTGGTTTTCTTTTGAGGAGTTTACAATCTGCTGGGGAAGATAATTTGAAAACCACTATATACAAATTAGACAAATCCAGAATAAATTAGCAATACTCAACAG
Source organism: Trichosurus vulpecula (assembly GCF_011100635.1). Classification (NCBI taxonomy): domain Eukaryota; kingdom Metazoa; phylum Chordata; class Mammalia; order Diprotodontia; family Phalangeridae; genus Trichosurus; species Trichosurus vulpecula. The sequence goes on along the minus strand of NC_050580.1, from coordinate 40,463,287 downwards.
AGAGAAGGGAGTAGCATTAAAGAGGATCAGGAAAGGCTTTTTGTGGAAGGTGGGATTTTAGCTCGGATTTGAAGGAAGTTAAGAGGCAGGGATCAGGAGACAAAGACTTCCAGCATGGGGGACATCCAGTGAAAATGACTGGGGTCTAGAGATGGAGTGTCTTTTGTGAAGTTCAGTGAGGAGTCCAATGTCACTGAATTGAAGAGTACATGGTGAAGAGGATGGAGAAGACTAGTATAAGAAGGTACAAGAAAACAGGAAAAGAGCCAGGTTTTGTGAAGGGATTTGAATGCCGAATAAGCAAATTTATATTTGATCCTAGAGGCACTAAGGAGACACTGGAGTTTACAAAATAGAAAGAGGGGATAATAGTCATATCTGTGGTTTGGGAAGATTAATTTCACAGCTGAGAATGGATTTGAGTGGGGAGAGATTTGAGTCAGGAAGGAGAAGCAGTAGATTATTGCAATAGTATGTGTGTGTGCGTGTGTGTGTGTGTGTGTGTGTGTGAAAGAGAGAGAGAGAGAAATGAGGGCCTGCACTAGGGTGGTAGCTGTGTTGGTGGAGAAAGGAGAAAGTATCAAGAGATGGTAAGATGGTTAAATCAACAGGACTTTGCAACAGATTGGATACAACAGGTGAGAGAATGTGAATAATCAGGGCTAATACCTAAATTTGTAAGCCTGGGTAACTGAGAGGATGGTGGTGCACTGTGATATGGATGTTTGGGAAAGAAAAGGAGTTAGAGGGAAAGATAATGAATTCAGCTTTAGACATGTTGCATTTAAGATGACCACAGATCATTTAGTTTCAGATGTCTAATAGGCAGATGTGTATCAGTTATGGTGTCTTTGGCAATGACATATTACTATGCTTCAGCAAGGTCATCTTTATTTATTTATTTATTTGCAAAAAAAAAAAAAAAAAAGCCTCCACAAACAATAAGAGAAAGGTTTTTATTGACTACTGGCACTGAGTATGAATGCTGCTCATAATCATTTTATTTCTGGCGCACTTATATATACTATACCATCTCACATTTCTATGGGAATTTAGTATCAGCACAATGTGTGTGGCTGATCAGATTTCTGTAACTAATTCAAGGATACCTTGTTTGATTAGATGCCTAAGATTTGTTTCACTTTTTTTTCTCATTATGTAGGCACGTTGTTCATGAATATGCAAAAGAGCAAGATGGGGGTCATGGTTAGCAATACATTTTTTTTTAAACATTGCTGTCATTTCCAACCTCCTGTTTAATCCTTTGTTGGCCCTATGTACTCTGGTTTGTATTAGCATAGCAGCCCCATTCATATCATGACTTAGGCTATATACTCTTTTCCCAAGAGTTATATTTCCTTTCCTTCCAGTCTCAGTAACTGTCCTTAACCATACCTAAGCAGTGAAGCCAAAGTTCAGAGCATCTCAAAACCCAAGAACTAGGAAGAGGTTGGGGAAGGCATTCATAGAAATTGTTCAAATTCATTGACTTCATAGGAACATAGAAGAGACCTTAGAAATCATCTACTCTAAACCCCTCATTTTACAAATGAAGAATCTGAAACAAAGAGAGGTGAAGTCAGTCAGGCATCAGTCAAAAAATATGTCTTCATCACTAGATACCTAACATTGTGCTAAACACTGAGGATATGCAGAAAGAGGAAACCAATCTTTGCTCCCAAGATGCATATGTTAAAATGTGATAGTTTTGCCCAATGTCATCCAGCTAGTAAGTAACAGATATGTCAACCAACTCTAAATTTAGTACTCTTTCTACTATACCTCACTGAATTAGAACAGATTTGGGAAGGAAAAGGAGGGAACAGTACCTATTCTCCCCTTACTAAGAAGGAGAGAGGCAGATATCAAGAAGTTAAGAGATTTTCTCATGCAATTTCTCTAAAATAATATTATTTATAGGTCTTCCATGACAGCCATTCTCCCCTTCCTGCTCCATTTTATTGACACTGCCATGGTCCTGGGAAGTCCAAAAAACAAATGATATATTTTTCTTTATTTTTAAGAGAATTGGTAGAATAGATAACTTAATATTCACTCCCTCTCATGAAGTCCTAGTTCTTTGGAAAATACATTGGAAAAATATATTGTTAACTTCCTATGTTTCGTCTAATGTTTTTGACACTAATTCTTAAGAATTTGAATCGGTTCCTTTGTAGCCAGCTTCATTCTCAATTAAGTGGAATCTTTTCTCTGGAGACATTATACTACATATTTACAACATATTTCCAGCAAAGTCATCTGAGAGATCATTTTGATCTTGAAGACTATAGAACAACCCCTGAAAACTTGGACTTTTTCATTCCTTATCAGAAAATATAGTGGTAGGGAGCTTTGTGGATTACTGTCAATTTCTATCTGGCCTTTATGTGAATTACTGCAAAGTGCTTAAATGTCTTAAAGCATTCTGCCATTGGAAATGACACCACACCAAAGCTTAGATGTCATGAATAATTGTGTCAGTAATCAATATCATGTGATAATAGGTGGTTTGAAGTAAATTTTGGTCTTCTTCTTTATGAAAATTCAAATGGCATAATCCTTCAAGGCTTCTCTTCTTCCAAAATATGGAATCTTTATCCTAGGATCTGAAAGTGTGTTTATTGATGTAAGCTTTTCCAGTCTATGTAGTAACTGGCATATCTGTAAATGGGGAAAGAATATGTTCTATTGAGAAGAGTTTTATGACTATTTGTTATAGAGACTACTGTTAGAAGCTGTTTCTTTTATTCCAATCTTCAATATAGTATTGTTTCACTGGATATGATTTTCCTTTAGGCCATTATAAAAAATGTCCAATGTGCTTCAATTGAGGCACCTTTTTAGGGCTTTACTGGAAGTTACATGACTTCATGTTGTATGTTTGCAAAACCTGAACAGTCTATGTCAGGAAACTGAATTGCCTCCATTTGAATTTTATAAGGAAGATTCTGAAGATCACCTGGCAAGATAAGATACCATACACTGAGGTCCTTTTTCAAACTAAACTGCCAAGAATTCAAACTCTGCTTCAGAGAACACAATGAACCGATGAGATCAGAGAACCGATGAGTTGGTCATATTGTTGAATGCAAAATGTATGCTTACTGAAAAGACTATTTTATGAAAGACTCACACAGGGGAAGTGTTCACATGGTGGTAAGAAGAAGCTATACAAGGACACTCACAAGGTCTCTCTTAAGAACTTTGGAATTGACTGTGTGGGATGCAAGACACTAGCACAGAACTGCTCAGCATGGCCCACATCACAGAAGGTGCTGTGCTCCATGAGCAAAGCAGAATTGAAGTAGCTCAAAAGAAACATGAGATGCTCAGATTTAGAGAATTTACCCCAAATGTTCATATGGACTATTTGTACCTGACCTGTGGTAGAACATTCTGAGCTCCTATTGGTCTGATCAGCCACAGTCAGAAATACTGTAACTTGACTCTAGCACAGTGGTATCATTTTTGGTCCTCTTTGATAATGAAGAACAACAACCAACCAAGTTAAATATAAAATAAAATCCTCAATATTATTTAATTCATTTCCCAAATGGCAGTATTGACACCCTTGCTCTAACATATAAGCAACAATGCTTATTTTACCTACCTGCTGATTCCATTTATGAAAATGTGAATCTCTTAAATTACTGTTGTATGTTGGTAGGGTGATTGAAGGGAGAGGGACAATTGACCAATCAATAAATAAACATTTATTAAGCCCTAATTATGTACCAGAATCTAGGTTAGTTGCTAGCAATATTTAGAAAATGTAAAATGTACTTTAAAAGATATAACAAGTTGTTCAAATGCCTTAGTGTTAAGCAAAAGAGGAATGGGAAGAGAGCTTAATATATCATATAATGGAGGCCCACAGACTCTCAGGAGCAGAGGATCTTGCAATTCAGGCTCCCTTTTTTTTTGCTTGCTGTGAACTAGCATTCTAATGTTGGTTCTCTACATCAGAATCCCAGGAAAATTTGTGAAGGTCATCAAACCCCACACTATGTCCCAATGCACTCCATCTAAAGAACAAATCAGTTAAAGTCCTAGAGAGAAGTCCACATTCACAGAATCATTGAATTTTAAAGATGGAAGAGACCTTAGAAATAATCTAGCCTAACCCCTACCTGAAGTGTGAATCTCTCACTCAATTGCTTAATGGTAGAAGTCAAGCTACAGCCCCTGCAATTGTCCATTCAAAAAGAGTCACATTATCATCTCTCAAACACATCCTTTGTCAGTTATCAGCAAGCATTCAAAGAACCAAATGGACTTCACTATGAGTAAGCTTTATTCCTGCAATCTAGTATAATCTAAAAAGAGAAGTACTTTGGAAATCACTGCAATATAAAACACAGAAACCCAAGGGGTAGAAAACACTCAAATGGAACCAAATTATGACATCGTACTCTGGAATACAAACAGCTGTATGGAAAGGGCTGTGGGGCTTGGAGACATTTGAGATGAATTTGAACCTGTTTCTGATGCCTAAAGTGCCTAAATCATCGAGGCTTTGTGAGACACAAATAAAATAATATGTGAAAAGCATTTTGTAAATATTAAGACATTATATAGATGTCAACTATTATCAATGTCCTGTGAGATACATTCTCCCATTTCTGTCCTCTGTTCCTACATCTCCCTTGCTATCATAAATTACGTGTCCAAGTCACTGAGGGTCCAAGTGACATGCTCCAGCATGACCAAGAGTTGCACCTGAGGTAAAAAGATTGCATTCTGGCAGGATGATATCAGGTGAGTTCCAAGTAAATATGTTCTGACAGCCATTCTGACCCTCCAGGCATGGTATAGGTGAAAGGCCCAAGTTTGGTTCTCCCCTGGGAATCAACCTCAGATGATAGCTGCAAACACTTTCTGTTTTAGTCTATCCATAGGGGTATAAGGTCAGAAATGGTCCTGAGGGCCTGCCAGCTGCCCCTACCACTCGGCCCTTCAATCTAATTACCAGGTCAACTGAGCTCCTAAGGAGGCCTGATGAGATAGCACAAGGTGGGATGGCTGTAGGCTATGCGTGACCTACCTCCACTATATTCAACTTCAGATTTAATTTGATCTCAGGCAAATTCAAAGCTCTATTAAATTCAATATAAACCCCTCTGGAACTGTACCTCTGTCTTATAAATAACCCAACTACTTAGTTTTTGACCACTTTTACAAGAACATACTTTTTTTAAAACAATTTCTCCTTGCAAGAGGTTCCCCTGCATTGAGTGCCCAATTTAACATCCCAATCAAAGATCCATAAAACAGTGTTTCCCCTCTCTTCATATATCACAAAACAGAGCCTTCTTTAAAAAGTCACAAAAATCTGTCAGCCTAACTGTCTTTGACATCTCTTATTAAACCCATTTTAACTGGCTCAATTCAAATTGCCAGTCCTTTTCCAAGGCCAGGAAGAACTCAAAGCCTTATAGACTGAAGAAACATATGTAAACGGGAAAAAAGGAAGAGTTTTTCATGAATTTTCATGGTTAAAGGGATATTAATCTTTTGCTTTTACTGAATCACCCATCCCCATATGATCTGAACATGAACAAATATCTGTCTATCTTCTTGTTGCTCAGTGTCTGGCATCCTTACTGTAGATCACCTGTAATGCCAATGGCATCATGACCCTTTAGAGATTTGGGGGAAAGTCCAGGAAAGTCCTGTCCTCTGAGAATTCACACTGGTTAATTAGTCCAAGTTTTAATGGCAAATTCATCCACATGCACAATGTTGTCAGCAAAGCGGCTACTATGTGAATAATCCCTCTAGTAGTCATTGTGGAAAACAATTAGTAATAGCCAAGAAAAGCAGCGTGGCACTAAGTGAAGGAAGACATTCAGGTAAGTATGATATAAGGTAGGATGAATCAGGACAAAGGAGCTATTCAGAAAAAGAGTTCTATAGATTTTTGAGAGAAAGTTCCATTTCAGCTGAAGATATCAGGGAAAATTTCAAGAAGATGTGGCATCTGAGGTGGGCCTCAGGCCTTTCTCCTCGATGAAGAGTATAATTTTAACATAATTATATTTACCAAAGGATAAATGGGTCAGAAGGTCATAGATTTAGAGCTTTAAAGGACTTCAGAAGTCAGTGAGTCAAAACCTCTTATTTTATATGTGCAAAGGTTGAGATTCAGAAGGATTAAGAAACTTACTGAGTAACATACGATAAATCTATGAAGCAGGATTTGAATGCAGGCCCTCAGTCCACTAGATCATGCTGCCTTGATGTAATATCAATTAAGTTGGGACGTTTTTACTGTTTTCTCTTTTAGCACTTATTTAATCAAGTGCTCCTGAAGAGTTTGGCGTTTGTTTCCTTCATTAAATTAGGAGTCCCTGATGACCTGCTTGCCTCAAAGGAAAGCCTCTGTAAACTACATGAGTTTGAGTGATGTGTTTGTGACATCAGAGGCTTTTAGACCACATGGGTTTAAGTCGCGTTTTTGTGACACTTTTAGGTCATGAGGGTGAGTTGCATGTGTGACTCACCTTTGATCCTGAACAACACTTATAAACCCAGAGGCTGACATTCTCCCTTGCGGCTCTGAGCCACAGGAGGAGGGGGGCATGACTCTGGGCTAGCCATTGTCATGGGCTCCCTGGCTCATGAATCCAGATGTTGATGGTTTATTGGTAACTATGAATTGTGATCTGGTCAGTTTATAATATGTATGTTTGTAACGTGTTTGTATTTGCTCTGAGTTCGGGTTGCTGGCTTTCCTCCTGAACTAAGTGAGTTTATATGTATATGTTGGATTGAAGTAAGATTGTTTACCCCTTAATGTTGCTTTCTTTAGTAGAGCAGATCAAAAGTGGGGCAGAGTCAAGATGGTGGCTGGAAAGCAGGGACTAGAGTGAGCTCCCCGGTGAGTCCCTCCAAAAACCTATAAAAAATGGCTCTGAACCAATTCTGGAACTGCAGAACTCACAAAATAGTGGAGGGCAGCAGGGCTCCAGCCCAGGACAGCCTGGAGGGTCTCTGGGTGAGGTCTATCCTGCATGGAGCTGGGAGCCGAGCAGAGCGGAGTAGAGCCCAGTGTGGGCGGCGTGGACCAACCAAACCAGGAGCCGGTGCCCTAGCGCCCTGAATCAGTGAGCTGCAGCAGTTACCAGACTTCTCAACTCACAAACACCGAAGACAACAGAGAAGGTTAGTGGGAAAAGCTGCTGGGGACAGAGTAAAAAAAGGAGTTCGCAGTTCAGCCACTGCCCCGCGGAGGTGGGGCAGCTACAGAACTTCAGCTGCAGAAGCTTCTGGCCCTAGACCCACCTGGTGGGAGGAATTAAGTGGCGGATCAGAGCAGGAGTGAAGAGCATGCTGCAGATCTAAGTCCAGTCCAGGGTGGGGGTTCTTGGGGATGGAGGAGTGCTGGTGTGGCAGAGCTGCTGCATCCCCCCAAGCTTGGAACATAGTTCTATTAACTCTACAAGCAGTCATACCCAGATGAAAAAGTCAAGGGTGAAGTTAGTTGGCTGGGAATATGGCCAGACAGCGAAAATGCACCCAGATTCAGTCTCAGACTTTGGAATCTTTTTTGGTGACAAAGAAGACCAAAACACACAGCCTAAAGAAGACAACAAAGTCAAAAAGCCTACAACATAAGCCTCCAAGAAAAACATGAACTGGTCTCAGGCCATGGAAGAGCTCAAACAGGATTTGGAAAAGCAAGTTAGAGAAGTAGAGGAAAAATTGGGAAGAGAAATGAGAAGGATGCGAGAAAACCATGAAAAACAAGTCAATGACTTGCTAAAGGAGACCAAAAAAAAATACAGAAAAATACACTGAAGAAAACAACACCTTAAAAAATAGACTAACTCAAATGACAAAAGAGCTCCAAAAAGCCAATGAGGAGAAGAATGCCATGAAAGGCCAAATTAGCCAAATGGAAAAGGAGTTCCAAAGGACCACTGAAGAAAATAGTACCTTAAAAATTAGACTGGACCAAGTGGAAGCTAGTGACATTATGAGAAATCAAGATATTATAAAACAGAATCAAAGGAATGAAAAAATGGAAGACAATGTGAAATATCTCATTGGAAAAACCACTGACCTGGAAAATAGTTCCAGGAGAGATAGTTTAAAAATTATTGGACTACCTGAAAGCCATGATCAAAAAAAGAGCCTAGATATCATCTTTCAAGAAATTATCAAAGAGAACTGCCCTGATATTCTAGAGCCACAGGGCAAAATAGAAATTGAAAGAATCTACCGATCGCCTCCTCAAATAGATCCCAAAAAGAAATCTCCTAGGAATATTGCCACCAAATTCCAGACCTCCCAGATCAAGGAGAAAATACTGTAAGCAGCCAGAAAGAAACAATTTGAGCATTGTGGAAAAACAATCAGAATAACCCCAGATCTAGCAGCTTCTACATTAAGAGATCAAAGGGCTTGGAATACGATATTCCAGAGGTCAATGGAGCTAGGATTAAAATCAAGAATCACCTACCCAGCAAAACTGAGTATCATGCTCCAAGGCAAAATATGGATTTTCAATAAAATAGAGGACTTTCAAGCTTTCTCAGTGAAAAGACCAGAGCTGAATAGAAAATCTGACTTTCAAAGACAAGAATCAAGAGAAGGGTGAAAAGGTAATCAAGAAAATGAACAAGAAAGAGAAATTGCAAGGGACTTACTAAAGTTGAACTGTTTTGTTTACATTCCTACATTGAAAGATGATTTGTATGATTCATGAGACCTCAGTATTAGGGTAGCTGAAGGGAATATGCATATATATATATATATATATATGTATAAGTTTATGTATATATATATATGTATATGTGAGTGTGTATGTATGTATATGTGTATGTGTATATATATATATATATAGAGAGAGAGAGAGAGAGAGAGAGAGAGAGAGAGCGAGTGGGCACAGGGTGAGTTGAAGATGAAGGGAAGATATCTAAAAGAAATAAAATCAAATTAAGGGATGAGAGAGGAATATAGTGAGAGAGGGAGACAGGGAGAGATAGAATGGGGTAAATTATCTTGCATAAAAGTGGCAAGAAAAAGCAGTTCTGTAGGAATAGAAGAGAAGGCAGGTGAGGGGACATGAGGGAATCTTGCTCTCATCAGATTTGACCTGAGGAGGGAATACCATACATACTGAATTGGGTATCTTATCCCACAGGGTAAAAGGAGGAAGAAGATAAAAAGGGGGGATGATAGAAGGGAGGGCAGATGGGGGTGGAGGTAATCAAAAACAAGCACTTTTGAAAGGGGACAGGGTCAAGGGAGAAAATTCAATAAAGGGGGATAGGTTAGGAAGGAGTAAAATATTGTTAGTCTTTTACAACATGAGTATTGTGGATGGGTTATACATAATGATACGCATGTGGCCTATGTTGAATTGCTTGACTTCTTCAGGAGGGTGGGTGGGAACGGAAGAGGGCAGAGAATTTGGAACTCAAAGTTTTAAAAACAGATGTTCAAAAACAAAAAAAAAAGTTTTTGCATGTAACTAGAAAATAAGATACACAGGAAATGGGGCGTAGAAATTTATCTTGCCCTACAAGAAAGGAAGGGAAAAGGGGATGGGAGGCGAGTGGGGTGACAGAAGGGAGGGCTGACTGGGGAACAGGGCAACCAGGATATATGCCATCTTGGAGAGGGGGGGGGAGGGTAGAAATGGGGAGAAAATTTGTAATTCAAACTCTTGTGAAAATCAATGCTGAAAACTAAATTATATTAAATAAAAAAAAAAAAAAACAACAACAACAAAAAGCAGATCAGAAGATCCTGTGCTGGTAGCATTATTGTTGGGTTTCTGTTGGTCTTTCACTCCCACAACAGCTGCTAGCCGAATTGCTGTAACACTTGAAATGTCATTTAAATTGAAAATGTTGATGCCCCCAAGGTGGCACATAGGCATTGTCTGCACCAGTAGTCATACTCCTTAAGGAAAACCATTTACTTATATATCAGTCAATAAACATTTATTAAGTGATCACTATGTGTAAGGCATTGTTCTAAATGCTAGGGTTACATAAAGAGACAAAAGATAGTCTCTGTCCTCAAGGAACTCAAAGTCTAATGAGGGAGACAACAAGCAAAAATGTAAAAAAGTGTACAAAGAATTTATATTCAGGATAAACAGGAAATAATTAAAAGAGGGAAGGGTTAGGAAGGGTTGGGGAAGACTTCCTACTGAAGATGAGAATTAGGTTGTACCTTAAAGGAAACCAGGAAAACCAGTAGGTAGAGATTGGGGGAGGACTTTCCAGGCATGGAGTACTGTCAGAGAAAATGCCTGGACACTCTCTTTGCAAGGATCCTTACCCAAAGTCAGGCAAAACTCTATCAACCCAGGTGGCTGAAGTTCTTCCATACAGCTTGGTATGAGGTTCTTTCAACATCTGAACAAATGATTGACTTTTAAACTAATTAGCTATTAGGGCTCAATACCAATTGATCTTAGTTAAGAAGGAAAGAAGCATCTCCTTAGGTCTTTAAAAATATAAGACCTCAGTTCCTCATCAAAGGAGGCCCACCCGCTAAACACATAAGCAGCTAAATAAATCAACATCCAAGACCAAAACAGCTCTGCAACTTTCAGGGCCAATGGATGTGGGTAATCCTTAGAAATAACCCACATCATAATACACCGGAATAAGACTGAGCCAAGCCCAGTACTGGTTAAATATACTCTGAGCCAGGCACACATTATTAAAACATGAGCTTAAAATCACTTATTCTGCATTAGCATGATTAACGATGTTGGCCCTTTATGAGGACGTTGCTGCAGCCCTGAGAAATGATGCAATTATTTCCTTTGAATAGGAAAGTTAAAAGACTTGTTACCAAAGGGTGATGGGTACAATCTTATAGTTAATTACTACTTTTTTTGGTTTGGAGCTGCTACATTACCCACTGTAAACACAGTTCATAACCCTGAGACTCCCCCTACATTCTCTTATGAAAAAATTACAAGAGATAGAACAATCAAAACTTCCTGTTAATTAGAAATCAGCAATTGTTGCTGGTGATGGGCTAAGTGGTCATCATCTCAGCCTTAGACCCCTGACTTTGATTCATTCCTAAACATTCGTATCTCCTATGCCTTCTTCCATGGATACAACCAAAATACATGAACCAAGGTTTCTAGGGAGAAGAATGTCTTTTAGTTATAGGTGAGGAGGAAATTATTTGTATAATTAGGTAAAAAATATCTGTAAAGTCACAGTGTGAGAATTTGTGTATGTGTGTGTTAGCAAGCGTCAACTATTTACATGGAAAAGAAATTCAGCACGTGTACCTTTAATGGTGGCCAACGTTGGAGTGGGAAGGATGGGAGAAATTTTCATTTTCATCCTGATTGGAACTTCCTGGAAAGCCCACTATTGTTGCTTTGTCTTCAGGATAAATTTAATGTTTTGATTACAAAGCATGCTTGCATTCCTCTTCTCTGTAATGCCTTCTTTGCCAAAGGGGTTGGTTTTGGAGTTGAAAAGTTTTAGGTCTTGACTGGCTTATTATGAATAACCTCCAGATGCAAAGAAAGAAGTTGAACTATTTTGAGACTTGATCCACTCATGATCAATATTTCAGCTTCGTGTGCACATCTTCTCTCCATAGTCGTCATTTGCATTTATGTACAATGTTCCTGAAAGTTCCCATGAAGTCATAACCAATGCTGTCATATCAAATGTAGCCATAACTAGACTATTTCTCTTGGTGGTTTCATCAGCTTCCATCAGTTCAATTAGCATCTCAATGCAGCTGATTCCCAGATCCATTTATCCGGGTCTAGTTTCCCTCCTGAGTTATAGTTAAATCTTACCAACGGCTTCTTGGACATTTCAAAATGGATGTCTCAAACTCAACACATCCAAAACAGACCTTGTTCTTGTTCCCACCAATCCCTCCCTTCTTCCCAACTTCCCTATGAATGTCAAGGGTACCACCACCTTTCCGGTCATCCAGGCTCAAACTCCAATGCCATTCTCAACTCCTCATTTGCCCTTAGTCGACATATCCAATCGGTTGTCAAATCTTTGTTTAGAATATTTCTGCCTTCACAAAATCAATAATATATGCCCTCTTTTCTCCACTTACACAGCAAGCACTCTAGTTCAGGTCTTCATCCCTTCTCACTGGACTATTGAAATAATTCATTAGTTGGTCTCCCTTCCTCAAGTCTGTCCCTACTCCAGTCAATCCTCAGCTCAGCTGCCAAAATGATTTCACCAAAGCTCAAATTTTACCATGTCACACCTTTCCCACTTACCCTCATCCCACTCAATAAACTAGTGACTCCCTATTAACTTCACGTTTCAATAGACAGTCCTCTGTTTGACATTTAAAGCTCTTCCTAACCTGGTTCAATTCTATTTTTCCAATATTCTTATATTTTCCTTGCTTTCATACCCTCACTAATGCAGTTACATTGACTTGCTTATTGTCCTTCCACAGGACGCTCAACCTCTCATCTCTGTACTTTGTACTAGCTATTGACCATACCACAGATGTCTGCTACCTCACCTCCTCCTAAACTTCTTGGCTTCCCTTAAGACTCAGCTCAAATCTCACCTTCAGTAGGAGGCCCCTTCCAGTTTCCCTTCCACCTAGTCCACTAGTGCCTTCCTTCAGATGTTGCTTTCCATTTATTTTGTATGTATCTTATAAGTACATAGTTGTTTGCATGCTGTTTCCCTCATTAGAACGTGAACTCCTTGAAGGCAGGGACTATTTTTGCCTTTCTTTCCATTCTGAACACTTACCACAATCCCCGGCACATGATAAACACTGAATAAATGTGTATCGATTAAGATGGCAGCTTGGCTTTGCCTCAGGGTGTGAACATGATAGTAAAACGCATCTCCTCCATGATGACTGTCATCCATGAACCACGCCTCTCAGTCCTTCATTAGCCCTTCTTTCATACAACATTGAGTTGCCATACCCATGATCCCATCCCTGATTTACTCTTCTCCTATGGAGTACTTGCCTCTCAAATCTTAAAGGGGCAAGCTGATAACACATGACAATAAAAAAAGATATCAGTTACTCACTGAAATTTGTGTTTCATGTATGGTGAGAGATATAGAGAGAGGGAAAGTAAGAGAGATAGAGATAAGGGCAGAGAATAGGAGAGAAAGAAGGAAAGGAAAAGAAAAGGAGAGGAAAAGATAAAGACAGAGACACAGAGAATAGGAAAAAGGAGAGAAAGAGATAGTTTGAAAGGGTTAGGGCAGACCATTTTCTGCAGCTCTTGCCTTTGAGGGATTTCATGGTATATCCTGGGTTTGGAGAAGAGGGCCTTAGGCTCACGTGTAAAGAGAGGCTAATAATACCTTAATAGCATTCACAATGACTGCTGTTGCACCTCATACTTTTTTTCTACCAATACAAACTCTACCACCCTTCCAAGTCCAGCTGAAATCTCACCTGTTCTGAAAAGCTCTCCTGTGTCTAAATTCTTTCAGATTTCCAAGGTTCAGAAAATAACAGATTTAGTGCAAGAAGGAAACTTGGAGACCATCTAGCCTAACAACCTCATCTTATAGAGGAGGAAACTGATGTTCCCAAGGTCAGTTCAGTCATAGTAGCAGTCTGGATTTTATCACAAGGCTTCTGACTCCATGATCTTTCCATTTCACCATATTGCCTCACCACATGCCTGCTCTAAACAATTAACAACTTAATATATGCTGCAGCAGTTTTATTTGAACTGCATATTTTAGCACTTTATTATATTGAATTATAATCTGTTATACTGGCCAACACCAGCTTGTTCTCTGACCATTTTTACTCTCTCTGTTTCCCCTCTCCAAATAAAGTAGGCACTCCCAAGACCAGGGATCTTTATGGATTTAATCTCAGCATAGGAAGATACTTGGGATGTAGTCAGTACGGAATGGAGATCTAAGCTACAGGAGGATGTTTTAGATGTCCTTAGTGAGTTCTGGTGACCCAACTCATGAAAACTTCATCTCAGAATATTAAAAGAATGAGCAAATATATTGCTGAGCCCCTGTCCATGATCTTGAGAATGGGAAAGCTATTTAAGGCCAGAAAAGTGCAAACTATTCCAATATTCAACTTATAGACCAGTAGGCTTAACTTCAAGTTTTTCTAAAAATTCTTTTATATTGTTAAAGTGTGTATATATACATATATGTGTTTGTATGTATGATGTATATTATTAAAGGAATGTTTTGAGCATTTAAAAAAGAAATAGTGATCACTAAAATTTAATGTAAAACGGCCAAAAATAGGTCATGCCAGACTAACCCCACTTTTTTTTTTTTTACAAAGTAGATATACTGGTAGACCAAGGAATATTTTCATTTTAGCAAACAATTCAAAAAGCCATACTAGGTGTGATGTGAGTTAAATGATGGTTCAGAGGTGAATTTGGAACTGAATAAGTGACCTGATCAAAATGTCATATTAATGAAACGATGTCAAATCTACAGTGAAATACTCAAGTGATTTGGACATTTCATTATGTTTTTCAATATTTTTCTCTATGAGTTAGATGAAGTCCAAAATGACATGCTTAATAAATTTTTAGATAACACACACCTCAGAGAACCTAGCTAAAACACACTGGGTGATAGTGAACGACCAGAAAAATCTTGACAGGTTGAAACAATGGGATGAATCAAATAAGACATATAGAAGAGATAAATGTAATCATACCTTCTACTTGGCTACCCAAAGTACTCAGGCTGGCAAAGACATGGCTAGGTTATAGAATGTGAGTTCCTTGAAAACAGGTACTTTGCCTCTCTTTGTAATTCCAGTTTTTAGCACAGTGCCTAGCACAAAGTAGCCATTTTACAAACATCTGTGAAGATCTGAGGATTTAAGTGGACTCTGGGAACCATTTGATAAATCAAAATCACAATTCAGTTATGGTCAAACAACTAATGCTGTCCTGGGCTGTATTGAGATAGAGGTATAGTATACAGAAGGAGAGGCTGGAGTACTGTATTCTAGGTACCACATTATAAAAAAGACAGACAAATTGGTGTGGATAATATACATCTCCCCAATTCATAATTATTGAAATCCTGCTTCAAAGCCCAGTTTAAATATCATTTGTTCATGAAGGTTTTACTGGTTACTCTCAACTAGAAGTGGGACATAAGGGTGGTTTAGTGGAAAGAGCACTGATTTTGATTCACATGTCCTGAGTTCAAATATGGGCTGTTTTACTTACTGCATACATGACCTTGAAAAGTCACCTGTAGTTTCCATAACTATAACAAGGGGCAGTTGGATAATATTAACTCTAAGATTCTTTCGGTTTTAACTTAATGACTGATAAATCACTAAGCAGGTATTGTCATAATAGTATTCGTTACTATTTAGATAACACTTTAAGGTTTACAAAGGATTGTACATCTGTTATCTCATTTGAGCCTCACATAACCTAAAAGGTAAGCACTATTACTATGTCCATTGTACAGATGAGGAAACTGAGCCTGATGGCAGTTAAGTGCCTTGCCCAAGGTCACAGAGCCACTCAGTATCTGATGCAGGTATCAAACTCTACACTTCTGGAATCCAAGTCCTATGCTCTATCCACTGTGCCAGCCAGCTGCCTCAATGGTAAGTACTGCCTATGGGCAGAATTCCTCTCCCCTGCTAATTTGTAAGCTCTTTTTGTTCCTCATGTCGTCAATATTGATACCTCCTGATACCTGAGATTCAATAAATGTCAGTTGAGTTCTTAATAACCAAACTTGGTTTCTGTCTGATTGTGTCCTTAGCCTTTCATCCTAAGCAGATTCTTAGACAAAACAGAAATCGTGCCTGTTGGGTCTAAAACCAGTCAATGTTTGACTCCTCCAAATGATTTTCCATCACTTTCATAGTCCCTCTTTTTTTGGAGCTTTCACACATCTCCTGATGTTGAACCAGTCTTGCTGGGTAGATCGGATGCATTGCTAGAAACACACACCTACGCATCAACATTGAGGCCTGTAACAGTGTCTATATCCTACCTTCCATCTGACTCCATTTGCCTGAGGATTGGGAGATACCTCAAGCTTCAGCCTTCCCCAAACAAGAATAGCTTCTACATCATAGTGAACCAGTCATCATCTGGCTGTGCTTGAGGTCCTCTCTCAAGGGAGAAACCCTTCCCTTATAAGAGATATCATTCCATTCTTTCATAGATCTGTTAGGGTTTTTTTCCTCTACATAAAACCTAAAATTGCCTCTTTGTGACTTAGTTCTTCCCACTGCAGCCAAGCAGAGGAGGTCTATTCCTTTTCCACAAGATAGCCCTTCCAAGTACTTGAAAGTTGCTATCATATCTCCTTTGCTAAATTGTTCCTTCTCCGGGAGAAACCTCCCCAATTCCATTCTCTCAACTTCTTATAGAGAGAACTTGAGGCCCTTCAATACCTAAATTGGTCTCTTTTGGACACTTTGTAGCTTCATAATGTTCATGCTGAAATGCTGGGTCCAGAAGGGAAGACAATACCCCAGTTATAATGTAATCATGGTGGAGTGGGGCAAGGCCATCACCATTCTGCATTCCGCTTGTGGACGATAAACCTGGCTTAATATAGCCTAAGCTATCTAATAATCTTTCTTGGCTCCCGTATCACAACGTTTACTCACCTCCAAATCTTTTTCATATGGAGAACTCTTGCCATCTCTCCTCTATACAACAGGAGTCAAAAAATGACTTCCACTTCTTAGAGGCAAATATATTAAGGTACAGAGAAGCTAACCTGTTAAGCTAAGTCAGTGGTGGAATCAAAGATCAAACCTCAGCCTGTTCTTCAAAGTCCAGAGTATTAAACAGTTTGGAAGGGCAACATGTGACGATTACAGAACCCCAAGCCCTTTTGTGGCATGAGAATTGTTCAAACTAAAGCCTACATTGGCAATAGAGACCATATTTCAACAGGAGATGAAGTAGTTCTTATTCCCAGCATCTGTTAATCATTCAAGATCCTTCTAGATGTGAGAGGCTATAGAATGAAAGGTATTATTAATGGATCTCTATATACTGTGAGGAAATTCTGAATAGCAACCCTCCTTCTAAACAATGCCTGCTCCTGTGAGTTAATTTCCTTCCATTATTTTAAATTCTTCAAGTGCTAGAGAAGTCATGTAGGTTGTTTTCTCGAATAATCACTTAACTGACAAGCATTTTCTAATTGACAGAACATTCTGAAAAGACAGATTGGGGGGGGTATAAAGATTGTGCAATTTTCCACACATAGCAAGAAATTAAGAATACTAAAATGCAATATTTTTGTTCAAAAAAGTCATAAATTATACCCTGAAATCTGAATTCCATTTCTGGTAAGAGATAAAGAGAGAGGAAAAGTAAATGAGGCAGAGATAAAAGCAGAGACTAGGAGAGGAAGAGAGGAGGGGGGTAGAAAGAGGGGGAGAGGCCAAGAAAGAGATAGAGACAGAATAGAAAAAAGAAAGAGGAGAGAAAGAAAGATAGATATAGATTGAGAGGGGGTAGACCTCTAACTTCATTGATGTAGGGAAATTCCAGCGAGCAAACTCCCTGCATCAGTGCAGATCAGTACCTACTATGCAGTTTATATTTCTATGGAATAACCTGGGGTGCTGAAAGGTAAAGTAATTTTCCCAGGGTCACAAAAATTTTCACAGAAGCAGAACTCAAACTCAAGTCTTCCTGACTCCAAGGCTATCAATTCTGCAATGCTGCTTCATATAGTATGTGTGTGTGGGTGCCAGAGAGAGAGAGAGAGAGAGAGAGAGAGAGAGAGAGAGAGAGACAGCGAGAGAGACAGAGATATTAGAGAAACCTTAGAGATTACCTTGTCTCACCTCCACATTTTACAGACTGCAAAACTTGATTCATTTTATATGAGAAACACAGAGATGGAGCTGGACAGGGACAGAAAGAGACTGAGACATAGACACAGAAAGAGACACAGAAAAAAACAGAGACAGAAAGACAGAAAGATAGACAGAGAGAGACAGAGATGGATAAAGATTATATAGAAACTGATAGTGACAGAGAAGATGAGAGAAGGGGAGAGGAAAGGAGAAAAGAGGAGGGGAGGGGATTCATTTTATATGAGAGAAACAGAGATGCAGACAAAATTTAGAAAGAGATAGGCATAAATAGAGAGAGACAGAGAGAGATTGAGACAGAGACACAGAAAATGAAAGAGATAGAGGAGAAAGGAGGAGAGGGGAGAGAAAGGAAGGAGAGAGAAATGGAGCGGAAAGGACAGGAGAGGCAGAAAATAATAGAAGAAGAGAGGGAGAGAGAAAGAATAAAGAGTCAAGAAGAAAGGGAAAGAGAGAAAGAAGTGGAAGAAAGAGAAAGGGAGCATGAGAGATGCTTTTTTTGAGAACTGCAGTACTATAAGAGAAGAAGACTATGATCAGGAAGACAACATGCCTTACCCATGCCAGAGCTTACATCAAAGTGTTTACTGAGCCAAGAACTGAAATTTCATCTCAGTCCCACAACAGCTAAGGTATCTCCCATATCATGCTTTTAAGGAAAGGAAGTCTTCAATATGAAGCTGAGAGCAACAACAGGGCTGTGTGCTGTCAGTAACTCAAAGCAACATTACCAAGTTTACCAAACCATAGCAAAATGATGGAACCTTCAATTCAAGACAGATGTACAGCCACAACCATGGCCCATGATAGAACCTTTAATTCAGGAGAAATGCACAGCAGGCCTGCTTCATCAGCAAGCTCAACAACTGTCCTGCTCTCACAACACAACTCAAAGCCAGCTTAGCAATTAAAACACAAATCCCATGACATAAATAACATATTAATCACCCCCTCTTTTAATATCACATGTTGAATTTTTATCCTGCTGACGTCCCTCCATTGACAGAAGCTTTGAAAAGCTAATGAGCCATTCAGGATAGCTCAGTTTCAACTGTCTTCAAATTTCATGAAGTGAGATAATATGACTGAAGAGTAAGTGTACACTGAGCCACTCAGAGCCCTGATAACGTGTTAATAAACCCTAGCAAATTCTGATTAGAGCTGTCTTGTTACATAGAGTGCTGCATTTTCCACAGATATCAGAGCTGGTAAATTAAACTTTGGAAGGTGCTAAATTTGGATTTGATCACCTAAATGGGCAGTGAAAAGCCAAAGAGAAGCATCATTGAATCTCTTCATCCCTCAGTGAAATCTCCCTCCCTCCTCCTCCCCAAAGTAAGGAATCTCTGGGTTCCCAAAGCCTTTCTTTGATTCAATTTGGATATTATGTCACTCTAGTCTATGCAAATCCCTTAAGACATTGAGCTTTTTCTAATGGAAATGCCAAAGTCCATTGGGCTAACCAAAGTACCACATGAGAAACCTTTTAATTAACTATGCTTTATCAGGGTAGCCACCGATGAATTGAGATCTGCATCATTGGAGGAAATATCCAAATGAACGAATACACAGACCCATTTGAGTATGTGTAGAAGATGAGATTAATATGAATAATTAAGATCACTAGGTAACCTTCGAACTTTATAGAATGTATGTGATATTCTATTCAGGTACCCAGAGATAAATTGTGGAATCCATAATTCTGTAGATTATGGTCAGAATCACCTTAAAGGATTAGGCACCAATCAAATCTAAATAGTTAAAAATTAGAATATTCAATCTTCACCCTAAAGAAATATAAGTGCCTTACCTTTAATTAATCAACGAGTATTTATTAAGCTCCTACTGTTTGTGAGGTCAACAAATACAAAGAATGAAACAAGTCCTACTTTCAAAAAGCTCACATTGCAACGTTCTTTTCTGGAGGGGTTGTAGAGGGGGACTTTGGATTAGAACATGACACATAAAGTCAGACATGTGTTAGGCACATAAAGGCAAATTTATCAGTTAGTTCTTTTGAACTGTTTTGTTTTTACTGTTTTTCCTCATTTGTATTTTTTTCTTATAAAGAATGCTTTTCTGTGAGAAAAGGGGGAAGGGAAAGGATACATTGGGAATTGCATGAAAGACATAAAATGTTAATAAAATTTATTGATGAAAGTTGAGTGTTTCCCAATGTATCATCAAGATCCTTTCAGGACTCATTATGAACCTATTACTCAGGAATGTATTGAATGCCTTAGAATTATTTGAATTTTCAGACTGAATATCTTTAAAAGACATGTTTTCTAACTCTACTTGCTTCTTTATGAAATGAAAGAAGGAAAGAGAAGTTAGTAAATGAAGATAAAGATGTGGGTTCAAAGTATATGTGAGGTACAAAGTCAGTTACTGAGACCGAAAAATATTACTAGACAACTTTGAGCGGGGAGAGAAGGGAGGAGTGAAGAATGGCATGCCAACTGAACAAACCTCAGACAGAAAGTGGTGCTGTAGGAGCCGGACAGCCAACAGGTGACATGGTACTGACAGACTGGATTAGACAGAAATAGAGGAACTTCTGGTTTAATGGTTTGAGTGACAGGTTTGAGAGACTGAGGGGAGTTGGTAGTGAGTTGTTCAGGATGGAATGAGCAGTGTGAGAACCTAAGATAAACATACAATTTGACTGATAGAGCAGACCTACACAGAATGAGAAGACATGGTGGAGGGTGGTCATAGGCATTCCACTTCTAATGTCAAAAGAGGGAGGGGGAAAACAGCTGGATTGAGATAGGCTTGGTGGAAGTCTAAAATAGAAGGCCCTTACGTATACACACATAGCACATAAGTATATATGTATGTGTATATGTGTATAAATACACATATGTGTCTGTGTACATACATTTATTCCTTTTTGATGTCAGGTGTACAGGATTATGTCAGTGAGTGTTGTCTGACCACC
Organism: Trichosurus vulpecula; assembly: GCF_011100635.1. NCBI lineage: Eukaryota > Metazoa > Chordata > Mammalia > Diprotodontia > Phalangeridae > Trichosurus > Trichosurus vulpecula. The sequence continues at coordinate 40,442,520 of NC_050580.1, read as the reverse complement.
TCACAAGTCTTGGAAACCATGTCTTTTAATACAATCTGAGAATTCATTGGTTTTTTTTCATTGCCATTTCATTGATGACATGTCTTAAGTTTTCAGTCCCCTACAGGGCTTAGATCTTTCTCACGTGATCTATGATCTTCCCTGTCTCCCCCATCTTGAATTAATGAACTTGATATTTATCAACCCATATATGATATTATCTCTTCTGCTTCTAGCTCCTATTAATCTCCACCCAAACTCTCTTCATTATGTAAGCATAGAGTCTGAAACCATTTACCACAAAGAACTTGCCTCCAATGTTGTTGGAACTATAAATTCTCATACTGGCCCCACATTAATTAAAGACAAAAGATGAGCAAGTTGTATGTGCTAATTGTTTAAGAACAGCCTATTGACATAAATTTATTTATAAGAATGATATAGATTGGTGGTATGTACTAAATATAGGTAAATTTCTGTATCTCTCATGATCATGTAGAAGCCTACCAGATAGATAAGTAGCAATTACTAGTTGAAATTATACTTTTTGCAAAATTGTTGGGCCTTAAAAAGAATTGAATATGATTGAGTATAAAGATGGATGAAGGGTACAAGGGATGGAGGATAAGACAGAACATAATAGGTAAAATGATAGAGTATTGGTGGAATCAACATTTTAATATATCCAAGCAAAGATTTCTACGCCCAAAAATAACAAATGAGTTAAAGGTTAATTATTCAGAAAATGGTTAATTATAAAGAAATAAGGTCATCGAGGAGGGGCACGATTATGGACACACCACAGGTGGAAGAAATGGTACAAAGATTATTTGTGTAATAGTATACCTAAATTCCAACTGTACCAAAAGAGCTGAATTTGGGAAGGCATTCTTCAGTGCTGAACTTCATTTGAACCAATAAAGTTGTATCAAATGTTTATATCATGAGGTGTCCATTTTTTTTCCCATTTCCCCTTGAAGACTTAAGGTAAAGGACTGTGGAGGCAGTGACAGTGAACATCAATGACTCATTTTATTGGGGTGGGCCAGAAATGAATGTTGGAGTTTCTTTGGTTGCCTGCTCTATGTACACATAGATCCTGACCTGTGACCACAGAAATTGGGAATAATAGCATATACTAAATAGACTAAGATGGCCAACAGGTATCTTACCAGAGAATCAATTACTAAGTGGAGGAACTACTTATGAGGACAAAGAAGTAGGAATACGAGTACAGTTGACCATATAGAGAAAGTAAAAAATCTCCTGTAGCTGACCAATGAGAGTTAGATCTCTCTATAAGTATGTGGATGCCATCACTGCTAGAATTGTAAGACAGCCATTTTCTGCTGGAGATCTGCAACACTGAAATTTGCGTAGCAATTTTCCATATGTAGGAGTTGCGTATAACAATGAAATCACAGGTCTGAAATTTATCCCTTACTTACAAATTACTGTTCTTGACACAGGATAAAAAAGATAAAGGAAACTATGACTGCCCCCAGTGTGTTTACATACTAAGGGGTTGGGAAAGTAATATATCAGCATATTGCTAAATATGAACAATATACAAAGTAATGCAAAATAATTAGGGATTGGAAAAGCACTAACAGATGGGATATAAGGTAAGTCCTCATGTAGGAGGTGACATCCTGAATATGGGTAGAATATGTGTCCCAGGTATCCACCCCATAACACTCAAAAGTTATTTCTCCAGTATGGCATAGAATTGACTCTATGAGAGGTGAATTAGGCCTGTCCAAACATATCTAGTGTGCTGAGCTGGTCTTAGGAGAAGACCCAACATGTCATCTCAGTGTTTTATCACTTATCTCTTTCTCTCCCTTGACCATAGTTCAATGTGTCCTAGAAGATAATAGATACAAACTTCTGAAACATGACCAGCATGGTATAATAGAATAAGCACTGAACTTGGAGTCAGCAGGAGCATCAGTTTCAAATCCTACCTCTGACATTCATTAGATGGGTGAGCACTGGCATGAAACAAACTTTCTAAATTTCCATTCCCACATATTTAAAATGGGGCAAACACCATCTGCAATGCATACCTTATTATTGGTTGTCAAGAATCACTAAGCTAATATATGAAAAGGACTTTGTATTATTATTATTAGAAGTATCATAATTATTATTACAACATAATCTGATGGGCATGACTGTAATTAACACCAACCACCCATCACATAATAGATGCCATTTTCTCCTTGTTAAGGATCTAATCCACAATAACTCCTGAATTCAACATCCTAATAGCATCCCAATAGTTAAGATAATTTTGAGAGACAAAGTTTTGGGGTAAATTATAATCAATTTTATCAATCATTGCCAGCATACAATTGACCAAAAAAGGCTCATTATTCTTTTGTTCCATCATGATGAGTCTTATACAAGTTTTTCCCACTCTCCAAAATCAGTAATTTTAGAGTTTAGGGCTGAACCCACAATTCCTATCTTCTGGAAGGAATTAGTTCATGGCTACTTTTTTAGGTTTATATGCCTTTGGACAAGAGACATTCCATCAAATGGCAATCAACTCTGATTGTAGTGAGGAGTGTACTTTACAAAGAGAAGTGAGCTTACCGCAATGAAAGTCTAAGGGTGACATGATGTCACTCTTGGACGGAGAAACTATTTATAGACCCAGAAAACCCCCAGTCTTGGGCAATTTAGGCAAAAGGATTTGCCTCCATTCCAGTTTGATTGTATGGAATTTACTTTAGACTAGAGATTCCTTGTTGGGTCAGATAGAGGAGAAGTTTAGCTGACCTTCAGAGGCTGTGGTCTTGAAATGAGGATAGAGAAAAGGGGCAACTCTGAATCTCCCCAAATCGTTAGTTATTAATAATCATTTCTCTCACTAGGAGAGATGAAGTGGTCTGGGCCAGCCTCCAAACCATTAAATCAATTTACCAATCCAGAGTACAAAAAATGTGGCAATTAGTAGTTCTTCCCTAGGCAAATTTTCTGAGTAAGTAAACAAGACATATTCTACCCCTCGTTGCCAATTGAGGATCTTCTTTTGAAATAAAGTGAATCTGGTGATCTTCTAGGTCCAACTTCCCTGCATCAGGATTCACCAAATGTTCACCAGGACCTCCTATGTCCTTTCCAATGATTCTTCTTTAACTCATTTTCACTGTAGCATTCCTCTTCTCATCCAAATAATCCCACTGAAGCAGAGAAAAGGAAATCAAGATATAGGTCTCAGAACCAAAGTGGCCCAGTATAGAACCTGCTGGACTGCAGCAGGTTTGGACCTAAATGCTCAATCTGGGCATGAGCAGCACATTTCCACACTCTGAAACTTGTGGCTTTTGAACTCTGATATCTCAGGAGCTACTTTCTTCAAGGCTGCTCTAAGTGGGAGGATAATGTCAAAATCTAACTGGGTATCAGGACTCGGTTAAGCTGAGTCCCTTTAAGTGCAATTAGACTTTTTAAAAAAAGATGAAGTCACAAAAGTTCCATCAATCTCATTCATGACACTTGACCTCCTGGGCTTTTCCAATTACCTTATTCTTAATCCTGATCTATTGATCTATGATACAGAGTCCTTTTGTCATTCAGCATTGTGGATTTTGGACCATCTCTCTATTCTCACAGCTCAAATGAAGTCACACTCAGAATTGAAAAGACCCCAGTGGTCATCTAGCCCCATCAGTCCTGAGCAGAAATCCGCTAAACAATATCTCAAGTGAGTGTTTATCTGGTCTTTCCAGAAAGTGGAAACTGCCACCTCCTGAAACCGCCCACTCCACTCTTGGACAACTCTGACTGTTAAGCTTTCTCCCCCTTATATTATGCTGAATTCTACCTTTCTGGTATATCCATCAGTCTTGCTAATTCTACCCTCTGGGGTGAAGCAGAACAAATTCCTTCCAGAAGATATGTATTGTAGGTTCAGCCCTAAACTCTAAAATTACTGATTTTGGAGAGTGGGAAAAAGTTGTATAGGACTCATCACTCATAGGTGGCTCAGTAGATAGATTGCTGAGCCTGAAGTCAGGAAGACTCATCTTCCTGAGTTCAAATCCTCCCTTAGATACTTCCTTGTGGGACCCTGGACAAATTACTTAATCCTCTTTGCCTCAGCTTTCTCATCTGTAAAATGGGTTGAAGGAGGAAATGGTAAACCACTACAATAACTTGGCCAAGAAACCTACAAATGGGGTCACTAAGAGTCAGACATGACTGAAAACAATGAAACAAGAACATCCCTCATAAATCTTGGATGCATTCTGTTCAATAAGCAACAGGAAAACAAATCATGGATTATCTCAATGTTCTCTTTCACCATGTCCCTCCCCCCCCAAAAAAAAACTTGCATTAAAAAAAAACTATTTTCACTTAAGACATTTATTAGGCTGTTCAAAGAGTTTGGTCAAATGTCTCAACCTTTATGAGCTTCTTCCTGCCCCCAAGGAGTTAAATGCTTTTCATAAAGACAAGGAATAAGGCTAGAAGCATTAGAGGTCTCTGTTACAGTGCCTTTGACACTGGCATACACTTTGGTTTAATTAAAACAGGGGCTCTGATGAGCATTCAGGGAGAGGTAATGCTTAAATGGTGTCATTCAAGGACACCCTTGTTTCCCAAGAAGGCAATCTGCCTTACCCCAGTTAGAACAACAGTACTGCTGAAACCTAGTGCCTTTGCCCAGGCATGATTGACTATGTGACAAGAGCTCATATGCAGCCCATGCTGAACAGCAGGGACAGGAGTAAAGCTACTTTACTAATGACAATTCCCATTTTCATAGAACTGAAAGGATTACAAATTGCTTTTCTCATAATAATCCTGTGAGGTAAGAAGCACAGCTAGCATCATCCTTATTTTACAGATGAGGCAACTGAGGATCAGGGACATAATGTGACTCACCCAGGAACACCCAGAAAAATAAGTGCAAATCCAGGATTCACTCAACACTGAGTACCCTCTACCACCATACCTCTTAATGGAAGTTGGTGATTTAGGAGAGGAAATATACAGTAGGAGGGTCAAAGTCACCCTTTGGACCATTCTCCATTCATTCAATTAACAACTATTAAGAGAAAACTGTGAACAAAAGCTCTGTGTTAGATACTGAGGGAGTACAGGGTATACAGTAAGGAATACTAGATTTGGAATCAGAACTTGGGTTCAATTCTGAGCACTATTTTCAAGGCCTTTGGTAAAACCTGGCCTGGCACATAGTAGGTACTTAATGACTGCTTGTGGAATTAATTTTATATCCTGAGCACTGAGCACAGTGAATAAAACACTTAATGTTTGTTGACTGACTGACCAATTGAGATGTATACTTATTACAATATTTACCATTATGATGGTGGAGACACAGCACAGGTTGAGGCAGGATATTCAGTAGATAGCAAGATCTTTCAGACATTAATGTTGCGGATGACGTTGTACAAATTGTACCAAATCCCAAGACATTGTGGAGGATCCTTGAAGAAATCAGTAATCACTCAAAGGAATTTAATTTGTTCATCCACATAGAAAAGACCAAGTGGATGAAGATATGTATGGCCTAAAATTCACCACGCATTTGGATGGATACCTCAGCTCTTTGAGGTATCCATCCAAATGTGTTTTGAATACACATACATGTGTGTATGCATATATGTGTGTATATATAATATTTACGTATAATTTTACACACTATCTCATCAAAAATTGAATCATAAAACAAGAAAGACAACCTCAAGGTCCTATAATCTAACCTTATTTTATATGTAAAGTTATTCTTCTTATGACCTTTAATGTTGCTGAAATATAAAAGAGGGCATACATATGCCTTTGGATAAGGAAACTCAAGCTCATAGAAATAAATGAAGTCAACTTCTCTGTGGGCCTTACAGCCCTCATATGGGCAGTGTGGGATTTGTATTGATTGTATTACTTCCAAGGTTCCTTGTAGCAGTAATTCTATGATCCTATTTGGAAAAATTTCAAGCAAATACTGTCCCTATCCTTATTAGTTTAAAATCTAATAAAATAAAGATAATGATGCACAGTATTTCATGATGAGTGAATTGGGGAGGAATAAAATGAAGTATTCTAAGAATTTGGGGTGGAAAAGTTATAACTGTAACTTCATTCCATCCCATGCTTCATAGATACCACCAAGCATCCATTATTGCATGATTTGGGAATCCAAGAATATATTTAGACCTGTAAGGCACCAGAGCTATCATCCAGTTCAAGTCTTATTCAGAGATGATAACAATGAGGCCCATAGAGATGAATTAACTTCCCCAAAGTCACACAGGTATTAACCTACAGAACCAGGACATCTGTAATCATAACCAGAGAATATTTACCCTGTTGTACTCTTCTCTTCCTATACAGATTGGTTTTCATTTCGAAGAGAAGAAGGTGGAATAGCTAGTAGCTAAAGGAATGTTTGCTATTAGGTTGGAGAGAAGAGTCACCATAAAGAGTTTTTTTTTTAATAGGCTCTCAGTTCAACAGGTCAGGAAATTGCCCCACTGTTGCCTTCAAGGAAAAGAAGGCCTGGATCCTTTTTCCTCAGTCTGCACCTGGTCTGTGACTGCCTTTGCAGATGCTGTGATGGCTACAGCCTGTGGCAGCAGTGAATTGTGAGCAGCATCAAAAGCAGATCCTGACTCCTACTAAAGTTACTCAATACCCTGGATTTCTGCCTGAAGAACAAGGCAATTAAGAGCCCCATTTCTTCTTCTATTTCCCACACTATCTAACAGACTTTATCAATGTCCTGATGGTTAGCGATTTTCTTGGTGAAAGCATGCCCAGAAAGATCCAAGGCCAGCTGGTATCATGTCTATTATTTCCTTTTGAGCACATCTTCATTCCAGAGCCTTGGCTCCACATCTTACTAGAGTATGACAGGCTTTTAGGAAATGCATCTGTGTAGGAGAGTTTGTAGTCCAATTACAAATACACCAGCACCGAAATCTGACCTGTGGTGTCTCAGCTGGTTTTGTAAAAAAAATATTCAAAATGTCCATTATGGATGGTGTTTTGCCTAATGTAAAACTGACAATGCAGGATGTGGCACCAACTGGCTTCCATAAAGAAGGGGGAGAACTACCCAGGACCCTAAAAGGCCTTTTTTCATATCTTAATCTTATTATGGAAATAAGGACGAATAATCCAGGTGCTCCTAGGTAGATAACAATTACTTTCAAAGGTCAGGCTTTGCAAGGAAAACATTCAATCCTCAAGAGTCCCTAGACCAGAGAGAGAACAAAGGGATTCTGGTGATCTAAGTGAATGCAATGAGAAGCAACATGGTCTACTGTAAATAATACTTGGTCTGGGGTTAGAGGACCTGGGTTCAAATCCCAACTCATACTTTTCATGTGACCTTGTGTAATTTATGTCTTTTTTTTTTGGACTTTGAATTTCCAAACAATCAAATGAAGCACTAGGATTTTATCATTGTTAAAGTCCCCTCCAGCTCTAAATTCTTTGAACCTAAAACCTCCTGCCACTAAACTCACCAACTTTTGTTTTGCTAATAAGAGTTGCAAGTAGGTTGGGACAGATAAGGTACTGACCCACGTGCTGACCGGTGGCATGCCCTATTTCCTTGAGGGTGATTAGGAGCAATAGAAAATCTATGGATATTGAGTTAGAAGACCTGGATTCATATCCTTATTCTGCCACTCACTACTACATCGGTCAGTCAGTCAATGAACTTTTATCACACAGCGACATTGTGCCAAGGGTTGGGCATTAGACAAGTCACTTAATTTCACTGTACCTGTTCTCTCATCTTTAAAATAAGGGATTTTCAATAAATAGACTTTGAAGTCCATTTTGTCTCTAAATATACTATCCCACTTTAAATTAATGTCTTCGTTTTTTACCAAAAGGTTCATTTTCCCACTTGAGATCACAGAGGGAAGTGAGTCCTCTGGCATCAAATCCAGCACTTTTCTCCTTTGCACACCAATGGCTCTCTAATATTGGTTACAGAAGGCTTATCTCTTATTTTCTTCTTGGCTCCCCCTTTACTCTTCTCTGGACAGCCCCTATGTCCTGCCTCTCATCTTTCTCTGCCACAGGAAAATTCAAACAGAGTATCAGGGCAGAAATGTGTCTGCAGGATCTTTGGTGGACTAGGTCATGGCTGCAACAGCTCCCTTATACAGGGCCTATCACTGGCCTATTTCAATATTCCTCAGCCATAACAGAGAATACTTTGTTATTCTTGCCATACTCTGCTGGTCCCAAGACTCAGTTTCTCAGAATTCCCACTGCTCTTCCCTGAGATAACAAAGATGCTTGAACTGATTGCAAAACTCTGCCTGTGGTGCTCTTAAGCATCCTAAATCAGTACATCTGTCTCCAGCTTATCCAATTATCTTTCTGGAGTCTGAAAGACCAGCCAGGAGACTTCTGAAAATGTAAGAACTCAATGACTTTCCTGACTTCCTCGGGATTGTAGTGGTTCTATTATGTGTACTGCTAGTGCTTAGTAAAATGCCTGGTACATGAGAGTTGTGTCTTAAGTGTTTGTTGATTGGCTGTTTGGTCTCAAAATATATCAAGGGGAATGTTTAACCACTTGCCAATATACCACGATAATTTTGCTTTGGGGCATAATCAAAGCCAATCAAGCATAACAAAGGTGTACCACACATGCAAAACATCCAGTGGGGCTAAGTACACGTGGGAAATAATTGTCCCAAAATATCACCTATACTTCTGACACTAACTGTTTGGTCATGAGAAAGTCATTTAATTTCGCTGCAGCTGATACAATTCTCCAAGAGCATAACTTATAGATCAGTTGAATTTAGTGCTGGTAGAGGCAGCAAGGTGGTGCAGTATATAGACTGTTGAGCCTGTAGTCAGGGAGATCTGAGTTCAAATCCAATCTCAGAGTCTTATTAGCTGTGAGACATTAGTCAGGTCACTTAACATCTGTTTGCCTATTTCCTCAACTGTAAAATGGAGATTATAACCTTCCGGGGTAGCTGTGGGCATCAAATGAGATAAAATTTAAACCACTTAGCTTAGTGCCTGGCATGTAGTGGGTACTTAATAAATATTTGTTGCTTTATTTCCTTCTTTCCTTCCTTTCATTCCAGGAATTCATACAGTCATGTAATCACAGCTCCTCCATGTATTGACAGGTTATCTGTACGGCATAGTATCTTATCATTAGATGATAAGATCATAGGATTAGGAACCTGAAGGGACCTGAGGCCGTAGCACCCAAGTCTATCATTTTACAGATGAGGAAACTGAGATTCAAAGAGGTTCAGTGATAATTTCCAGGGCCATGCACCTAATAAGTGTCCAAGGCCAAACACAAACTCAAGTCTTTCTGACTCTTAAGTCCAGTGCTCTAGCCATTTCATCACTTTGTTTAGAAATAACAGGTGACTGAATAGATTTTCACTTTTCATTAAGCTTTTTGTTAAAAATGAGTTTGAGTGAGGGGCGAATGCCTAGGGACCATCTATACTTGTATTTCCCAACTCTCATCATTGTCTCATTTGTGTTGGCAATTTCATTTGCTGAAGGGCATTTAAAAAGAAGGTATAAAATATTACCAACTATTACAGTAAATGAGATAGATTCTGGCTAACAACTTTGATCAGAAAGCAGATTAAGGGGCCAGGCCTTACACAGAGGATGTCCAATCAGAGTGATTTATATAAATATAATATGCACTTATCTTTGATTAGGGTCAGGTATAAGAAAGAATGTTTAGAGCAAAAATAAGATAGATTCATCACAATGTGTCAATCCCCTCTCTCTTTGGTTGGGCTCTTTTTATTCTCCATCATCTGGGACCTAAAGTTCCGTTTATCTCACAGCTCAGGAGCTGAGGCAAGCAGGATTTTTCTTGAGATACCTGAGATAGGGACTAGGACAGAAGCATTGACTTGCTCAAATGAAATGTTCCCTCCAAAAGACAATACTCTGGCCTAGTTTCTTTTGCACTGAAGCCAGGTGAGTGTCATTAGTACATAGTTACATAATGCTCAACAAGTATTAACCAACGATCAACCAATTAATCAACAAAAACACCTGTTCTGTAGCAGGTACTGTGCTTTATGAGCACAAAGATAAAAATGAAATTGCCACTGCCCTCAAGGGGTTTACAATCTATTTAAGAGAGGCAGCATGTACATATGTATGTATATACTAGATAGATACAATCAGTCAGCCAATGTTTATTAATTGCCTTCCATGTGACATAGAGACAGCCTGGTGTACTAGATATGAGGCTTTTCCTTAAGCCAGGAAGATCTGGGTTCAAGTCCTATCTATAACATTTTGTGTTAGAGTGTGCCAGTCCTTGGCAAGTCTTGACATCTTGGTGATATAGAAAACTCTCTAGAGTATAAGTTTCCGATAAGGTGATAATCTGCATTACCAGAGAGTATTTCCTCGTCTGGAAATTCCCTATCACAGGGAAATCACAGATCCAATCCCTGTCTCTCTTATAATGTGTCAGGAACTGACCTAGGTGCTGAACATGTAAGAGCAAAAATGCAACAATCAGTGTTTACACTCTTCCAGGGGATGATTAGGAGACTATGTTTTATGGAGGTGGGAGGATCTTTATTGGCAGTTGGAGGTAGGGTGAGAGATCAGGCAAAGCTTCGTGTAGAAGATGTCAATTTAGTTGAGTCAACAAATTCCAGGGATTATAAAAAAATGGTAGTCTCCCATTCCATCTATGAGGTACAGCCAGTGCAAAGGAATGAGGAAGGGAGGCTGGAATATCATGTAGGATAACAAATAAAATATCCAATTTGACTAGACTGTAGAATGTGTGAAGAAGAGTAATGTACAAAATGTCTGCAAAGCTAAGTTGGGAACAGATTTTAAAGGCTTTAAATGACAAACAGAAGAGCTGACCTTTTTATTCTAAAGACAATAGGAAACAATTTGGAAGGTGAAGTTTTAGAGAAAGAGATTTTCTAAGATGGAAGGGATTTGTCCTGGGAAAAAATCAGGGAGGGAGAAGGGAAGAAGGCCAGCAATGGAGAGAGACTCTAAAAGTAAGAGCAAAAGAACTCTCATTTATAATATGAAAAAGTCACTTAAACTTTCTAAGCCTCATTTTCTTCACATGTCAAACTATGGACTAGATGATTTCTAAGACTCACTGCAGCTGTAAAACCTGATTCCAGAACCTCCATGACTCTCAGTTCCCTAAACTTCAAAATGGGGTAAATATGTGCACTGTGTAGCTCATAAAGCTGCTCTGAAGAAAGTGCTAGCAAATTCAAAATACTACACAAGTGTGAATTTAAATAGGATTGTCACAAAATCACAGAATCTGAGTGTTAGAGGAGACCATCTTTATAATATCACTTACAGCAATTCTAAGCCTCTGGCTGAAGACTTCAAGTGAGGGGAAAACCACCATTCTCCAAGGCAAATCACTTAGTACTGTACAATCTGAAATGCTAGGATTTTTTTTTAATGTGTATTGAGCCTAATTTTTCTTTCACTTTCTTTTCACTGTGGATGCTGAAATCAAACTCCAAATGCAGCCTCAAACCATGAAATAGAATAGTGACCTTGAGCCCTCAAAGGAAGCCTACTCCCCTTTCATGTGGAATTTTCAAGAAGCTATGGCAGTGCAGTTTAAGGGCCATATTCATGAGAAGAAGAAAAGATGAGGAAACCTATGACCTTTTATGATACTCTAGACATATTTCCTGAGATACTGGTTTTATGTGGACTTGCAAGCCAATTAAGACCTTATTAAGTATTAAGTAAGACCAATTAAGGCCTTATCTAAGAGCTATTTACTAAATGCCTATTGTGTACCAGTACTTGAATGAGAGTCAGGTGACCTTGGTTCAAAGGCAGGCTGTGCTACTTACTAACTGTGTCATACTGGGCAAATGTCTTAACTTCTTAGGTCTCAATTTTCTCTCATGAACAATGGAGTTAGCATTGAGGATCTCTAAGATCCATTTTAGTTCAAAATTTATGATTCCATTATCCTTGTAGGGTGTGGGGAGGAATTCTCTGGAGGAAACAAGAGGATATACTCTCTGCTTACAAGGACTGTATATTCTACTGTGGGAGATAAGAATGGTACTTGGAATCAAAACCAAAAAATCGAATATGCTGTCATTCAGGCTCTAAGTCCTTCCAGATGATGGAGAAACCATTCTGATACACCTTGAGCTTTAGTGAGCTGAGAAGGCAACTGGTTAATTGGCTTAGAAACTCAACTTTACACCAGGCTGTCATACCTCCAACATGATGGTAGAACACGACAGATCAGGGGAAGGTGGTTCCACTGAGGGCTCATTAGGACACTAAGGATCTTGGGAGGTATAACATAAGGTCAAGGTCCAGAACCAGAGAGGTGATAGTCCCATGAGACCTTCCTGGTCAATGTTATGTGCAGTTCTGGATGTCACATTTTAGAAAAGACCTTGTCAAGTTATAATGCATTGAGAGGAAGGTAAATAAGATGAAGAGAGGACTAGCGGTCATATCATGTGATAACCAGTTGAAAGAAAGGGGGAAGTAGGAAAGTTGGCTTGGAGAAACAAAAATGAGGTAGGAGAATTAGGATTTTCATCTTCAAGTACTTAAAGGGTTTTCTTTTAGAAGATGAGGAGGCAGTCTCCTCCCAATTAGATGATTTGATTTCTGAGGTTCTTTCCCATTAGCTCAAGTCTAAGAGCCATAGAAAGCCAAAAAGTACGTGGTCATGTCTAGGTGGTTTTCACACACCAGGAAATACATCATAGTCACAATAACAATGAAAAACCTCTATCAAAGCTTGGATGTTGTGCGCTCACTAATATTAACTTTGCTGAAGTCAGAAGCTTGGGATGCTTGCTTAGGAGAAACTATTGAAATGATATGTTGAGGCAGAGAAAAGTAACTTGTTTGGAGAACAAACCTGTGGAAGTTTCCTCCTAGGCCCACATGAAGAAATAAGATTGGATAGAATAACAAAAAGACAGAAGCAGTCAGATTAGCCACTTATTCAGAAAAAGCAAATTACAAAAGCAGCAAGACATAAAGACAGCAGCAGGAGGCTGGAGATGTGAAAAATAAGACCAGTGAGAGAAATGTAGTTTTGCAGGATGGCAGACAGGGGTAAAATGTGCTAATGCAATGCTTGAGATCAAGACAAAACCCAAAGTCCTAAATCCAGATAGTGTCCCTGCCTCTACTCCCACAGAAGAAATAGAGCAATTAATATCTCCCTCCACTCCCAACATAACTTTCGCCCTGACCCAGATGGATCAGGGTAGATTGAGCTAGTCCTCCTGGCTCTTAAGATTTACCATCAAGGCCAATATGCTTCAAGGATGTGACATTAATGATAATTCACATTTACATAGCGTTTTATGGTTTCTAAAATAGAATGAGTATTTTCCTCATAGCCACCCTACATGCTAGTTAGTGTAAACATCACTATTCCCATTTTAGACATGAGTAAACTGAAACTAAGTCAGGTTTAGTTGACTCATCCATGGTCCCTCATCTTGAAAATCCTATATGAAAATTTCAAACCCAGATCTCCAGAGTCTAAATTTAGCACCTTCCCCACTATACCCTGTTGCCTCTCATGGGCCTTTCAATGGAATCTGAAGACATTCAAAGGATCGAACCAATTTCCTCCCAGAACACTATTCAGATGACTTGCCCAGTTGGTGCCTAACTGATATCCACTTATTGACTCCTGCCTTATCAATGCCCTTTAACCCTGACCTGCCTGACCTGTTGACTGTTCACTACCCATGGGGTCACCATCTGGCAAATCCTCAGCTAGCAAGGACACTACTCTGGCTCCTAGACAGGACACAGTTTGAAAAAAGTGGAGAAAAAATGAATTCTCACAGCTAAGCATTATTACTCAAGAGACAATCCATGAGAATTCCAGATACAAACAGGGCCAGGTCCCCAAGGGAGACACAGGAAACAGAGATGGTCTACTCTAATTAATACTGCTTGACAGATGTGGAGCAAAGAACAGATCAGCCTGGCAAACAAAGGGGTTATACGGTAGAAGTAAAATCCAAAAATTCTTGAACGTGAACATAGACCATACATAGGAAATGATAATCAGAAGTTTGCTATAGGGAAATGAGTGATGACAGATTAGTTTGACCAGAAATTCCCTATGGAAAAGATTATACTGATTTTAGATTATATTGATCATAGATTATATTGATCATAGATTATATTCACTGTCTTATACCTTTCTTCATATCCCCAGTAATTAGCACAGTGCCTGGCACACACTAGGTACTTAACAGGTATTTATTGACTATGACTATAGAGGAGGCAGTAGGTAGAAGGCATAGTATGTAAAGATGGAAATAACTCCAGTTTCTCTGGGGTTCTGAAGTTTAGAAAGCATTTTCCTTACAACTATATAAGAAATAATGACATCATTTAGAACCTTAGCAGTTATCTAGTCCAATGGCCTCATTTACAAATGAGAACACTGAAGTGCAGAGATCTTACAGGGCATGTCCAAGCTTGTTGAGAACCAGAATTTGAATTCAGGTCTCATATATTCAAATCCAGGTAGAAGGAGCAGGTAGCACATATAGAGATGTATTACACACTCCACCCCAGGGCCTCTCGTGGACATTTCGTAAAGATATCAAGCCTTGCATGTTGGTGAATCCTAAGAAATCAGCACATTCTAGCAATTCAAGTGATTTTGGGTGGCCGTAATAATAAGCTAAGTGTTTCAAACCAGTGAGAATCTAACAAACCACTCTTTAAATGCTCCATTCATGACTACATCGGATAAACATAAATTGATTGACAAAATTGTTTGAGAAGGAGCTATGCTGAGCTCATGGATATTCATTAGCTGCCGTACCTGTCTCCATCTACATAGCTCCATTCCACCTCTGAGTGAAGAGGTCTGCTCCAACAATCCTTCATTAAGTCTCATTTTTCCAGATGAGGAAGCTGAGACATAGAAAAAAATAAATAAATTACCTAGTCCCTAGGGAAACGTTGCTTTTATTTCCAAGACTCAAACTCAAGTCTCTTGACCTTAAAGACAGAGAAACTTATTTTTCCCCACCAGATGAAACCAAAAGAGATATTTTAATATGTCTTCTATGAAAAGCCAAGGAATTCAATTCAACATAATAAATATTCATTGAGTTCTTGCTATGGACAAGTTGTTGTTTTAGGTGGTAATGATGAGGATGACAGAAATAAAATGGAGAGTAACTCCAATGACAATTCACTCTGCCAGCTGAACCAGTGAAGGCCTCCACAAAGTTTATCTGTGACTGTATTTATTCATTCAGCCTGGGACACTCCTTCCTTGAGCATTCAGTAAACTCCCCAGGCCTCCCAAAACTGACTGATCTTTAGCCATATTCCATGCCTAAAGACAGGCAAACTTTAATAGTGTGCTCATGGAGAGATAGCCTCATGAATGTTTCCCTGTCCCTGGTCTTAACAAAGCTAAACCCAAGCTTTCACGGGCCATCTCCCATTGAAATATCCAAGTATTGATTTTTTTTCAGCTGAGAGGCTAGAACAGAATTGCGATCGCATCGCTTGTCTTCCCCAAAGTTCTGGGAAATGGTTACAACTCGAAGGATTTGCTTAGTAAACCATTGGAAATGATTTGGTGGTCAGGCTAATCGATCCCATTCTTGGATTTTCTTCCCTCTGACTCTTTCTCATTTCTTTCTAAGTGCACCACTGACTACTTATTGCAAGAAGCTCAGAGTGGAACTTTCTTAGATTGAAAATTTTTCCTATAGGCTATCAGAAGCAAATGATTTCCTAAGGTAAAACCGATGGGTTAAAATATTTGATTTTTTTCTTGGTGATGCTACTTCTCAGTCTCTCTTCCATTTATTTTCCCTACTTGGTTCTCTCATCTGGATGTCAATCCAGAAGACTTGATTTTGAATGTCGTCTCTGCTATTTACCGCCTTCATCACATTGAACAAGTCATACAATCACAGAATCACTAGCTTTCCTTGGAAACTTAATTTAATCCACTCATTGTACATAAGCAAAAATTGAGACCCAAAGACATTGAATGATGTGCTGCTCAAGATCAAAAAGGTAGAATGGCATGCATCATAACCAGGATTTGAACCTAGATCTTCTGACTCCAAATCTCTGGAATACTGATTTTGCTTTGCAGAGGCAACTGGTGGCATAGTGACTAGAGTGCTGGGTCTGGAGTAAAAAAGACTTGACCCTCTTCAGACACTCACTAGCTGTATGTGTAACCCTGGGCAAGTCACTTAACCTCTGTTTGCTTCAATTTCCTCCACTGTAAGTAGAGGATAACCATAACAATGACTTCTCAGGGATGTTGTGAGGATCAAACGAGATATTTGTAAAAAGTATTTAGCACAGAATCTGGAATAAATGCTTACTCTCATCCCTTCCCCTGTGTTTATTGAAGTTCATCAGTCACTCTGAGAATGTTCTTCTACTGTATGATGGTACTCTTTTTTTAGCTCCCTTGTTCATACAGTGAGGAAATTACAATAATTGATCCTTAGGGTTCTTCCTGGTTTTAAATCTTCTGATCTTAATTTGGAGTCTGGGGGCCTGTGTTAAAATCCTACCTCCATTATTTACTTCCTATGTTTCTTGGGTGAGTCCCTTCCACCTTTGGAGCATTAATTTACTTTTCTAAAAAAAAAACACAAAGGAGAGAATATTGTGGGATTTCAAATTATTGAATCTACAAGAAATACCACTGAGGCAGAGCTCTGAACCAATAGCACTTTATTAAAGGGGCTATGATCCCATCTAATAAAGTGGACCTCAGATCTTCCTCATGACCCAAGATACCCCCTTCCTCCAGGACTTTAGTTTTATAGTGCTTGATATCTGGATAATACAGGTAAAGCAGACAAAAAAGACAGAATCTCATTGATTGATAGATCTTGCCCTTGACTCTCTAGAAGGGTCTACACAAAACACAGAATCCCATCAGCTGACAAATGGGGCTAGTGTGCAGACCTTAACAGACCTATATTGACCTTTCAGGTGGTAACACCTAGCTGATAAGTACATTTGTGGGCTGGGCTGATAAACAGACGTCAGAACATCCACATGGGCTGATGGGACAGTAGAAAGGCAGGCTGCAAGCCAGCAACTAGGTTCACTCATTAGCCAAGGTCTGCACATTGGGCAATAGAGGAATGACAAAGGATGGAAGGGCAACAAAAATCAATGGGAGGCTTTCTGTGTAATTGAGTCAACTCCATGGAACTGGGTTTGGTCACCACAACAAGGAAAAACAAGGGTGGAGAGCCTCTAGTTAGCTTGCTATGATTAAGCAAGTGAACTTACTTTCTGCAGTTCACAGCTCTGAAGCCTACTAGCAGAACTTATAATCTCTACCACTATGGAATTATATCAAACTGATTAATGCTGATTGGAATAAAGTGAGGGTCCAATAAAATAGGGGTCCAATTAATCATCTATCGTAATATTCCATTTCTTTCGCTTCAATCCGGGATCCACACAGCTACTAATAGGGTCATCCTAAAACGCAAATCTAATCATGTTATTCTCCTACTTAAAAATCTACAGTTCTTCATAATGCTTCTAGGATAAAATATCAAATTGACCAGAATTTAAAGCCCTCCACAATCTGGCTCCCTCCTACTTTTTTAGTCGTCTCATAATGCTCATCATCACATTTTTTCTGTTCCAGTTAAACTGGCTCACTTGCTATACCCTGTATATAACATGCCACTTCTAGCCTCTGTGCCTTTGCTCAAGATGTTCCCTAGGTCTAAAATGAAATTTCCTCCTCTCTTCCAGTTCTTTTGACCTCAAACCCTCTTCACAACTCACTTAATTGCTTACCTCCCACACAAGGCATTTCCTGATTGCCCCTATTTTAAGTGTTTTTTCTGCTCAAATTATTTGGAATATATTTTTTAATTTACTTATGTCTATACATCTTGATTTTCTCCATTCCCAAAAACTGTAAGTTCCTTCAAAGAAGAGACAATTTTATTTTTTAAAATATTTTTGTTTTCTTTCAATTAACAAGCACTTATTTTCTCCCCTGTCCCCCATTAAGAAAGGAAAAAAGAAGAAAACATCAACCTTTGTAACAAAAATGTCTAATCAAGAAAAACAAATCGCCACATTGCTTTGTCCAATAATGCATACTTTTACTCCATCAGGCATAGTCTTAGGGCCAAATCCAACATGTGACTTTTCTTCATATCAATCAGATGGGGGTGCGCTTTCTCTCTCTGACATAGATTCATTTTATTTTGCTCAGAATTTGGATGTACTTTGTTATATCTATGTTGTATGTCCCTGGTAAAATATAAGATCCCTGCGTGCAATGTTTGTTTTGTCATTTGTTTTTGTTGTTGTTTGGGTTGTGTTTGTTTCCAGTGCCTAGCACAGTGCCTCACTGTGTTGGTAAGCAAAATGGGTTCCTTAGCACTTAGTTCAAAAACTGCCCTTGAAGAGTTTGGCTTTTTTTTTTGCTTTGAGTAATTCAGTGTATTTCATTGAGTCTTACTAAGTGCTAAGCCCCAGGCCCAAACCCCTATTAGGTGTAAAACCTTAGTGGGTGTGGATTGGCAACTAAGGTGGGGCCCAAGATGGGGCTAACTCCAGGGAGGGCCTAGTTTACATGTCTGGGACAGCAGAGGCTCCTAGACCATGTGGGTTTAAGTCACCTCTTTGTGACGATTTTAGGTCATGTGGGTGAGTCGCATGTGTGACTCACCCCTGACGCTGAAAAAGATATAAAACCCGGCGTTGGCCTCCTTTTCCTTGGAGCTCTTTACCGCAGCAGTGGTGGTGCGAGTGACTACTGGGCCAGACCTTGTTCTGAGCTCCCGGGCTGAACCTAGATGTTGGTAACTATGAATTGTATTGGGTCTGTCTGTCAATGTTTGTAATTTGTTTGTATTTTGCTCTGAAGTTCAGTATGCTGGTTTTTTCCCCTGAACTAAGTGAATGATATTTGTGTGCTGAATTAAAGTAAGCTTGCCAACCCCTTCACCTTGCTTTCCTTAGTTAAGCAGATCAAAAGAACCTGTGCTGTTGGCAGCTTTCTGGGTGCTGGCTGTGGGTGGATCTTACACCCCCACAGAAGCTGCTAGCTAGATTGTGGAAACACTCACTCGCAGTAGATGCTTACTGGGTGCCTCAAACTCAATTAAATAAAGTCCATTGCAGTTTAAAAAGATACTCTTTTTGTCAGAAATGCTTTTTAAAGTTGATATCCTTTCCTAGAGTGTCTTGGTGGTGTTGAGTGAGGTTCAGGGTCAATATTAAAAGCAAGTATGAATTTTGTTCTTCTGCCTTCTAAATATGTGGGGGAGAGGAAAGAAGAAGGGGAGGGAGAGAGTTCAGAACTGCAAATAACTAAAATTGAAGCAAAATAAATGTTAAGAGCAGGTTGCCACTGCCTGAAACAATGTCTTCCTAAAAAGGGCCTAGGTTTCTTCTAGCTTTAATTCCTATTATAAATGATATTGGTTGTGCTAATGAATAGGACTGAATGGACTATACTGTCCCAGAGTTTAAAATACTATTTTGGTTTGTAGATTTAAACTTGTAAATTCACTTACTTCAATCCTCTCATTTTATCGGTGAGCAAAATATCACCCCCAAAAAGTTAAGTGAACTGGACTACGGTCACCCAGGGAAGGAAGCAACAGAGCTGAGACTCTGTCTCTGGTCCTCTGATTTCAAATCCAGGGATCTTCCCATTTTACACCACGACCTGAAATCAAACTGGCAAAATAAACCTTATTACCTAGCCCAATTAACAGAAAAAGTATATGAGAATAGTAAGGGTGATAAACTATCCGATGGAGCAAGAGAGAAGGAAAAATTTCAATAAAAAATTTAATATACTTAGAAGGTCTGATATTATATAAAAGATGAAGCTAAAACTGATACTAGATCAGGATTTCATCTGACGTGTTTGTTTCACCATTTTTCCCCTCTTCCTGGCTGTGGAGAATTCTGCCCTGAGAGAGTCAAATAATAGATTCCTTGGAGTTGAGTTAACCTGTGCCTTCATTTAATTTTTTTTAATCCTATGCATCATAAAGAAGAGAGCCCAGTGCATGAGACAGGAACTGGTACAAAGGGTCCTGTGCACACATTTCTCATCTACAGCACAGCCTAAGGGAAGCAGGAAAACTCCCCAAGAAGTAAGCCCAGTCACTCCTAGAAACCCACGTTGCAAGCATCAATACCACGGACAAAATCACAGTTGATGGAAAGGAGCAGCCTCGTGAATTACTTAGTCTTGCTTTGGCAAATGGCATGAGAGGTGGCTGATTACCCTCTGGAACAAGGTTCTGAAAGGGATTTTCTGAAGTCAAACTCATTTTTCCTGTTAGAAAGGTTGAATGCTGAACTGGAG
Source organism: Trichosurus vulpecula (assembly GCF_011100635.1). Taxonomy (NCBI): domain Eukaryota; kingdom Metazoa; phylum Chordata; class Mammalia; order Diprotodontia; family Phalangeridae; genus Trichosurus; species Trichosurus vulpecula. Next base: position 40,422,164 of record NC_050580.1, on the reverse strand, counting down.
TTCAGGGAAGGAAGGGAGGGCAGACAGGCTGTCTCGTGCCTTCCTCTGTACTCTGCATGCCTGATCATCGGTGATTTGAAAAGGTAATTTAGTAGTGGGTTTTCATTTGGCATTTATCCCAGCCGATACAAGGGCTTAGGGTACTTAGACTGGAGCGAATAGAGAGTGCAAGGTGAAGGAAAAAAAGGAGAGAAAGATGCCAAAGGAAATGATTCAAAGGGAGAAAAGTAATTGGACTTTTCATACCCCTGTTTTAGAATCCATAGAATTATTGAATCAGAGAATATTAAGATGGGGAAAGGCCTTAGGGCTCTTCTCCCACAACTACCTCCGTGCACAGAGAAGGGAAATGAGGCCCAGAGAGAGCAAATGACTTATTGAAGGAATTAGAGTTAATTAGTGGTAGATGCAGAAAGTGAAACAACCTTTTTTTAAAAATTAATATTTACCATCCTGTATATAATCGTATAAAAGAGCCACAGAAGTCTAGTTCTACTTCCACTTTAGCTTTAGATTGAAAGTATTTTTCCCTTCTTTTTTGCACAAATAAGTTCTACTGAAAGTAGCCACCCAAACATCATCTATTCCCAAAGGAATTCTTAGAATTTGCTTCCTAAACTCCTCCCTGACCGGGGCTGCCTTTGACACTAAACTGCTTGCTCAGAGATTTTTTTTCCTCTAGAGTTGGAAAGAACCTCATTGGACATTTGTATAACCAGTTTCTTGGGGTGGGAGAGGGAATATACACATACATATGTATATAGATATATAGATATATAGATATATGCGTGTGTATATATATACATGCATATATATGTGTATATGTATATGTATGTATATGTGTATGTATGTGTATATTTTCAGTAATTCTATGTATCAATATAAATATAGACATATGTAGAATATATACATTTTATAACATGTCCAATGAGTGAATATCTAGTCTTTGCTTCAAGACCTCCAATGAAGGAGGACCTACTATTTCTCAAGGTAGCCAGTTCTTATAGCTCTAACTGTAAAGTATAGCTTTTGTTATTTGTTTCTTTGTTTTTGCCTGACATGAAGCTAAAATTTGTTCCTTTGTAATTTCTACCCATTTACTACATTTCTATCCTTTGAAGCCAAGTTTAAAAAGTAAATCTCATCCTCATACCACAAGAACCCTTCAGATACTTGAAGCCATTTCTAATGTCCTCCCCTCCCTTCAAAAATAGTTATCTTCTTTAGTCTAAACAAATGCTTTTCCTTCAGCTAATCCTCGTGGCATGGATTTTAGGGCTTTCACCATCCTATTTTTTGGAAGCTCTCTAGCTTATCAATGTCATGATCTATCACTTATCATGTCAATATCACCATCAATCACTTATCACTTTTGTTTCTTAATGTGCTCTGCCCAGACCTGAACACAATATTCCACATCTAGTCCAACCAGGAAACAGCACAATGGGATCATCGCCTTCTTATTTTTGGAAGCTGTGGCTTCCTTACTGCAACCTCAATTTACATTAGCTTTCCTGGTTGTCTTACCCCATTGTTGGCACACTGAGTTTCTAATCCACTAAACCTCCAGATCATTATTTTTTTTCAGATGGAGTGCTCATCAGTCATGCATCTGCCATATTGTACTTGTGAAATAGTTTTTTTTTTAAACTTAAGCCTAGGACCTTGCATTTAGCTTTATTTTACTCCACCTCATTAGATTCATCCCAATGTTCTTGCCTATCCAGAACCTTTGGAACACTGTCGTACTGTGCGTTAGCTCTCTTCTCCAGCTTTTTGTCATCTGTAAATTTGATAAGTGTGTCACATAAATTTATCCAAGTAACTGATAAAAATGTTAAATTGTACTGGGCAAAGCTCTTTTCCCTCTAAGAAGAAACCACACAAAGTGATTAATGCAAGTTTCAACTTGTACTACTTTTTTTTGATTGACAGTATTAGAAGATCTTGCTTTTGGATCCAAATCCCTTGATCACAGTGAGACAGGAAGGGTCTGCTAATGAATGACTTATCATCTTAGTTACGAGTAAGAATGATCATTCTTTTACCATTAGTTCCAGCTAATATAAGCACTTTAGAAATTTCTCAATAATTGGAATTCTAAAGTACTAATCTTTCATGGAATTCAATATTTTAAATCTTTATGATATTGCAAATATGAGACAAATATTCACTTTCAGCTCCATTAAATCACTGTTACCCTATCATCAAAACAAAAATCATTAAACATGTTCCCAAAAATATCTGTCTCCTTCCGAATTTTCCTATTTCTGTTAAAGTATACTCTTTTATTTCCTTGAATCTCATGTCCACTCATGCCCAAGCCAATCTCTTGCCAGGTTCATGTGAAATCATAGCATCATAGATTTATAATTGGAAAAGACCTGATTATCAATCTAATCCAAGTATTCTTAATCTGGATTCTATAGACGCCCTTAGATTGATGTGGACATAGTCCAGGGATCCATGAATTTGTCTTCTTTAATATTTTTAGAACTGTACTCATGTTCAATATAATTGTTCTCTTTTATGACCCTATGTATGTTATTTTGTGAATTTAAAAATGATATTCTGAGAAGACATACATAGGCTTCACCAGACTCCCAAAGGGACCTTTGACAGACACAAAAAGGTTAACAATCCCTGATCTAATCCAATGCCTCCATTTATAGTTTAGGAAAATACGACCCCAAAATATTAAGTATTTTGTCCATAGTATCATAGGTAGCAAGTTACAGGAATGAATTTAGTTGAGTTGGATTAAATTAAATCAACCTAAAGTTTACTGCAGGTCCATGTTGTTCCTGAAGACATATCCATGTTTTCAAAGAGACATTACCTGGGAAGCATGCCCCAGGGCATGCCTTTGTAACCAGGGTGTGGGAGGTGAGTCAGTGATTTAGACTTCGGATACCAGTGCCTTGCAATATCAGCATTCCTGAACAGCTGGGCAGACTGCCTGAAGGGGTAAATCAGGATTCTATACAGAAGAGTTTCTAGGCTTCTTTCTCTCTGTCTCAAGTAAAGAAAAAGCTAAGTTACCAAGAAGGAAAAATATTATGTCAGCAAGATAGGCTGGTGAGAGCATCAGAACTGGAAGGCATTCTTTGAGAGGATTTAGCTAATAGCCTTCATGTTACATATGAAGAAGCTAAGACCCAGAGATTACTGTTAAGACAGAAAAAAGGTAATGGGATGTCTAACACTTAGAAAAGTCATAGGGTCATAGAAACATACTTATGAGGAAGTAAACTAACCTTCTATACAAAGGTGGCCCTAACCACCAACCCACTTGCACTCTATCTATTGGCAGAAAACTGTGCTGATTGATCATAGACTTAGAGGTGAAAATGGCCTTAGAGGTCACCTAGGCTCATTACTTCATTTAATATATGAGGCAGTTGAAGACCAGAAAGGGGAAGCAATTTGTCCAAGACCATTACAAGCATAAGTGGCACAGCCAGGATTTGAACTTAACTCCTCTGACCCTGAAGACATCATTCTTTCAACTCTCCCATACTTATACAATCCAAAATGTCATGAAGTTTGGATTTGGTTCTTTGGTTTGGATTCCTCTGAAATCCAAACTGTGACAAAACTTGGTGGGGGGGCATTGGTGTTGGGGGGTAATTGAGCCTTCAATTTTTCATGTATGTGTTATTTTTGTTTGTTTATGTATTTTCTGTCAATGACTTCTGCATAGCTTGACAAGTTCTGGAATCAGTCAAATAGAGACAGGAGAAGATCACTGGCTGTTTCAGATGTTCAGAAAGTCCTCCAAGACATAAGGTATGTTGTATTGAAAGGCAAAATGAGGACCCAAGAGGGCTATTTTCCCACATACCACTGCACACAAGGAAAGGTCCCACCCCAACTGCATCTGATGACATTTGAACACAAAAAAGTTAGGACAGTGGTGGCCACTAGGAAAGACTATCCTTAAGCTTCCTGTAATTGTCTACATGTGAAATTCCTATGTGTCAATTTCATTACTTCTTTTTTATGTATTAGTGATTTTATTTAATATTTTAGTTTTCAAAATTGATTTCCACATGATTTTGAGTTACAAATTTTCTCCCCATTTCTACCCTCTCCCCTATTTCCAAGATGGCATATATTCTGATTGCCTCATTCCCCAGTCAGGCCTCCCCTCTTTTGCCCCACTCCCCCTCATCCCCTTTTCCCTTACTTTTTTGTAGGGCAGGATAGATTTCTTTTTTTTATTAAATTTATTTATTTAACATATTTAGTTTTCAGCATTGATTTTCACAACAGTTTGAATTACAAATTTTCTCCCCATTTCTACCCTCCTCCCCACTCCAAGATGGCATATATTCTGGTTGCCCTGTTCCCCATTCAGCCCTCCCCTCTATCACCCCCCTCCCCTCTCATCCCCTTTTCCCTTCCTTTCTTGTAGGGCAAGATAAATTTCTACGCCCCATTGCCTGTGTATCTTATTTTTTAGTTGCATGCAAAAAACATTTTTGTTTGTTTTCGAACATCTGTTTTTAAAACTTTGAGTTCCAAATTCTCTCTCCCCTCTTCCCTTCCCACCCACCCTCCCTAAGAAGTCGAGCAATTCAACCTAGGCCACACATGTATCATTATGTATAACCCTTCCACAATATTCATGTTGTGAAAGGTTAACTACATTTTGCTCCTTCCCAACCCATCCCGCTTTATTGAATTTTCTCCCTTGACCCTGTCCCCTTTCCAAAGTGTTTGTTTTTGATTACCTCCACCCCCATCTGCCCTCTCCTCCATCATCCCCTCCCTTTTATTTTTTTTTATCTTCTTCCCTCTTATTTTCTGTGGGGTAAGATACCCAACTGAGTATGTATGGTATTCCCTCCTCACGCCAAATCTGATGAGCGCAAGGTTCACTCACTCCCCCCTCACCTGCCCTCTCCCCTCCTCCCACAGAATTGTTTCCTCTTGCCACCTTTTTGCGAGATAATCCACCCCATTCTATCTCTCCCTATCTCCCTCTCTCAGTATGTTGCTCTCTCATCCCTTACTTTCATCTTATTTCTTTTAGATATCTTCCCTTCCTCTTCAACTCACCCTGTGTCTGCTCTCTCTCTTTTACATATATATATATATATACATATATATATATATATATATATATATATATATACACACACATACATACACATACATACATATACACATAGATATATACATACATACACATTCACTTATATATATATATATATATACATAAACATATATATATATATATGCATATACCTTCAGCTATCCTAATGCTGAGGTCTCATGAATCATACATGTCATCTTTCCATGTAGGAATGTAAACAAAACAGTTCAACTTTAGTAAGTCCCTTGCAATTTCTGTTTCTTGATTATCTTTTCATGTTTCTCTTGATTCTTGTGTTTGAAAGTCAAATTTTCTATTCAGCTCTGGTCTTTTCACTGAGAAAGCTTGAAAGTCCTCTATTTTATTGAAAATCCATATTTTGCCTTGGAACATGATACTCAGTTTTGCTGGGTAGGTGATTCTAAGTTTTAATCCTAGCTCCATTGACCTCCGGAATGTCGCATTCCAAGCCCTTCGATCTCTTAATGTAGAAGCTGCCAGATCTTGGGTTATTCTGATTGGGTTTCCACAATACTCAAATTGTTTCTTTCTGGCTGCTTGCAGTATTTTCTCCTTGATCTGGGAGCTCTGGAATTTGGCGACAATATTCCTGGGAGATTTCTTTTTGGGATCTATTTGAGGAGGTGATCGATGGATTCTTTCAATTTCTATTTTGCCCTGTGGCTCTAGAATATCAGGGCAGTTCTCCTTGATAATTTCTTGAAAGATGGTATCTAGGCTCTTTTTTTGATCATGGCTTTCAGGTAGTCCAATAATTTTTAAATTATCTCTCTTGGATCTATTTTCCAGGTCAGTGGTTTTTCCAATGAGATATTTCACATTGTCTTCCATTTTCTCATTCCTTTGGTTCTGTTTTATAATATCCTGATTTCTCATAAAGTCACTAGCTTCCACTTGCTCCAATCTAATTTTTAAGTTAGTATTTTCATCAGTGGTCTTTTGGACCTCCTTTTCCATTTGGCTAATTCTGCCTTTCAAGGCATTCTTCTCCTCATTGGCTTTTTGGAGCTCTTTTGACATTTGGGTTAGTCTATTTTTAAGGTGTTATTTTCTTCAGTATTTTTGGGGTCTTCTTTAGCAAATCATTGACTTGTTTTTCATGGTTTTCTTGCATCACCCTCATTTCTTTTCCCAATTTTTCCTCCACTTCTCTAACTTGCTTTTCCAAATCCTTTTTGAGCTCTTCCATGGCCTGAGACCAATTCATATTTTTCTTGGATGTAGGCTTTTGATGTAGGCTCTTTGACTTTGTTGACTTCTTCTGGCTGTATGTTTTGGTCTTCTTTGTCACCAAAAAAGGAATCTAGAGTTTGAGTCTGAGTCTGAGTTTGAGTCTGAGTTCCTTTTCGCTGCTTGTTCATGTTCCCAGCCGACTACTTGACCCTTGAGCTTTTTGTCAGGATATGACTGCTTTTAGTATAGAGAGTACTTTGTCCCAAGCTTTAGAGTCCAAGCACGGCTGTTTTCAGAGCTACTTCTACTCCACCATCACCCCAGCCTCTGTCAGAGCAGTGCTCCTCCTCCCCCAAGAACCACCAACCAGGACTGCAATACAGATCCAAGCAGGGCACAGCAAGAGAATCTGCCCTTATGCCCACAAGGCACTCCTTATACTCTCACTCTGATTGGCTGCTAGATTCGTCCCATCGTGTGAGCCAGCGACTCAGGAAGCAGCTGACACTGGTACTCTGGAAGCAGCCTCAGGGGCTTCCTGCTGCTGCCACCACTGCCACCACTGCACCACTTCCTCCACCTCCAGAGCTGGCAGCCAGACCTCTCTGAACTCAATGCCGTAGTTTCCCCCTAACCTGCTCTTTGGCATTTGTGGGTTGAGAAGTTTGGTAACTGCCACAGCTCACTGTTTCATGGCCCCAAGGCCTCTTCTGGCTGGCTGACTCAGGATCTGTTCTTTCCCGGTGTGGCACATGCTGGGCTGCCCTCACTCTCAGCACTATGTGATACACCCTTCCTAGTAACCATCCAGGCTCTCCTGGGCTGGAGATCTATTTCACTCTGCTATTTCATGGGTTCTGAAGCTCTAGAATTTCATCAGAGCCATTTTTACAGGTGTTTAGAGTGATCTGGGGGGTAGCTTAAGCAACTCCCTGCTTTCCAGCCACCATCTTGGCTCTGCCCCCCAATTTCATTACTTCTGTCAGGGCAAATGAGCCCATTCACATCTCCTACTGCATACGTTAGCACCAGATTAGGCTGATGGGGTGACACGATTTACTTGCAGCAGGAAGAGAAATACAGAGGAAAGTTAGGATCTACAGATTTTGAATTTGTTTTGTTTGTGATTTCATTTCAATTACCACAGCCCTCATTGCTTTTGCCATTCATTCCAATTCCAAAGCTAATATTATTAGGCACTGGGGATAAAAGACAAAGCAAATACAAACCAACCACTGGCTTCAAGGGGCATACATTCCACTGCAGGGATATTTCATATAATCAAAATGAATACATAAAATAATTTGAGGAGAGGGAGAATTGTAACAATGGAGATCAGGGAGTCAGGAAAGGTTTCACATAGAGCAGGCCTGCACAACCTGCAGTGAGTCAAAGGATTTTAGGTGACCTGCAAAAACGTAAAGGAAAACATCCTTTGTTTGTAGAGGAAATCCTTTGGCGTACCACAAGCAGCCTGTGCAGTCACAGGTTGTGCAGGCCTGACATGGAATATATTATATATGCAAAAATGTGAAGAAGTGTGGGATTTTGAGAGGAACAGATTGGGGTGGGATATAGGTAGTGTTGAACAAGAGCATGCCAGTTTGGCTACAACACAGGATGCATGAAGGGAAGTAACATTAACAAAATCTGGAGCAAGAATGTGAAGGGTATTAGGAACCTGAGTTAAGACAAAGAGAACTGCTATGTCCACAAAGCATACCAGAGAGAGAATTAGAAGGTCAAAGCTGGAAGGTAAACCTGCTAAGCTAAACCAACCCGTAGAGTTTGAATTTTACCCTGGATCCATTAAGGAGCCTTTGGAGTGTCTTGAGCAGAGTAAAAACATTCTTACACTTGTGACATAAGAAGATTATTTTGATTGCTGTGTGGAGAAAATACATTCTAGAACAAGGGAAGAAGTGAGGAAGCTTTGTACTAGCATGGCGCCCATGCAAGTCATTGAGCACTTTCATAAAGTGCCTCCTATTGTCTCCTTTTGGTGAAATATTTCACATTCATAGAGAGTTTTCTAGCTTACAAAGCACCTTACATATGTTGTCTCATGTGCTTTTCACAACAACCCTGTGGCATAGGGGCTATTATGGTCCCCATTTTATAGATGAGTAAACTGAACCTAAGTGACGTGTTCAGGGTCAGGATCTGAGCCAACATTTGAACTCAGGTCTCTGGACTCCAAGTCCAGAAATGAGTTTATTATGCTATTTAGCCTCTTCTAACTAGGCAGGCAGCTCCTTGAGGAGCTTAAATGCACAATATACCTTAGACACAGCAGTGCTCAACAAACACCTGTTGGTCACTTGGTCGATTCACAGAAAGGTGGCCCAGGACAGCCATTCCACATACATCCCTTTTGGCAATACTTTGGGCATGACTGGTCTCATGCACCACAGAGTTAATGTCTATCCCTGCACCCTGAATTTTTGTAATGTCCTAAAAATAATTCAGCCAATCTCCTGCATGGAAGCCAGACTTACTCTTTCCTAGTGACTGCTCCAGGTTTATGAATATGCCAAGAGTTATTCCAGGAGAAGCACAGTGAGATGCAGCCCTGATTTCATTTTGTACATTCACTCTGATCCTTATTCTACACTGCGTACCTCTATGTAGGGGTAGGGGACTCTCTCTCTCTCTCTCTCTCTCTCTCTCTCTCTCTCTCTCTCTCACTCTCCCCTCTCCTTCTCTTTCTCCCTCTCCCTCTCCCCTCTTCCCCTTCACCTATCCCTTCTCCCTGTTTCCCGCTGCGCCCCCCAACAGTAAAGTGCCATGTCTTCCTCTAACAGCGCTCCACTGTTCTATCCCTAACAAGTAGTTGGGTGGAGGGTAAAGGAGAGGGAGGCATGGAGGATCATTAAAGTAACAATCTTGCACAAGCAATTAATAAAATACCTTCTACAATATGATTCTAAAATTTCCCCAGAGTCACATTTAAAAGTACACAATTATCCAGCCCACAGTTTGATAAAGTAGTACTTGCACCTTTAATAATTCTCAATAAAAAGCACATCGGGCTAAGAAACTTTAATTAAAAGATGACAATGAAATAAAAAGAAAAAGAAAAAATAGGAAACTGATAACAAAATAAATACCCTCCACTAGAAATTTCTTAAATCCTCTCTTAGAATTGAATATCCTTGTTTAGCATGCAAATGAATTCCATCATTAAACATATTTAAAGAAAGAACAACTGTATTTTGACTAATTTCATGGTTTCCTATTTAAAGAGCAGCTGACATATCTCAAAGATCTTTCAGAAACCTGCTATTAACCAATAATTTTGATGCTCTCCAGCTTTCTCTAGGATCTTTATTTATTTGTCTGTGAGTCTGTTTCTGTATTTATTTGTTTGTTTATTTTGCAGCGGAAGGACCTGTGGTGGGCAAACGGAGGATCATTTCTTAAAGGCCGATTGATTGCTAATTCTCTGAGGTCACCATCACCTTGGATGTCACCATCAGCTGTCTGAGAAGTTGTAGTATCCTAAGATAATACATTTGGATAAGGAGAGATCATAGGATCATAAATCTAGAGCTGGAGATGAGTTCAGAGGCCACATGATCCAACCTCCTCATTATACACAAGCCCAGAGATGCTCAGTGATTTGCTCAGGGTCACACAGGAAGCAAGTAGCAGGGCCAAGATTCCCACCCATTACCTGTGCCATTGAGTCCAGCGTTTTATGAGTACGGGTTATTGTAAGTAAACAGTCATATTTCCTGTGCCAGAGCCTGTGTGCATCATGAAGGAAGAGACTGGAAAAGGAACAAGAGAAGGTCAAGAAGCATAATTATTCTTACACAGAAAAAGAAAATTCACCAGACGTTCCATATGGCACTAACAGCTGCTTGGGGTCATAATATAACGGATGATTTTATACATCTTCCTCTTGTAGCATCTTGTCTAGCATATAAACCAGGATTCCTATCAGTAGTATAGTATCCCAGCAGATTTGGCCAATTTTCTGTGGGACACCTTAAACCTCTCCCAACTTGCTAAGTTTAAAGTGTCACTTTCCTGATGGAAAACATTCAGTGTTAAATTTTGGGGGGGAGGGGGGAGTTAAAACATTCCTGGATGCCACATTCTGATTTTTTAAATAAGATCATAGAATCATAATATTTAGATTTAAAAAAAATCTGAGGCAGCTACATGGAACAGTAGATAGAGTGCTGGGCCTGGAGTCAGGATGATTCAATTTCCTGAGTTCAAATCTGGTCTCAGACACTTACTTGCTGTGTGACCCTAGGCAAGTCACTTAACCCTATTTGCCTCAATTTCCTCATCTGTAAAATGAATTGGATAAGGAAACAGTGAAAACACGACTATTTTTGCCAAGAAAATCCCAAACAGGGTCATGAAGAGTCAGATAGACCTGAAACACAACAACAAAATAGTTATCATTATCTACCACTTGTGTGACCCTGTACAGCCTCCTGGACAAGGCAGAAATATTTTCTATAACATCGTTGACACACTGGTGTTCCCTCTGTTCCAGTTCCTCCTCTGACAGATAGGCCTGTGCCTCACTAGAAAGCCGATCACATCAGTAGCTAGCACAGGTATAGCCATGTGCCTTTTAAAATGACAATGCTCTCGATATGATCTGACCAGGGGGAGGTAGCATAGGACTAATTGAATCAAAGAATCAGAATGGGCCTCAGGCCACCTAGTGCAACCCTTGCCGGGAACATGAAGACTTTGGACAACAGCGCTGACAGATGAGCTTTCAGCATCACTGAGCACACCTATGCATGGGGAACTCACTCACTAGCAAGGCAGTTGCCTCCACTTGTGAACAGCTCGAAATCTTTTGAACTCTTTCCTTATACTGAGTAATATCTGCTTCCCTGTAGACTTACATTCGCTGATCCTAATGCCGCCATCTGGAGGAAAGTAACATAAATGTAACCCTTCTTCCATATAGTGATCTTTGATGCAGCTTAAGGTAGGCATAATGTCCCTACTGTCTCCTCTTCCCCATGTCAGTCATTCATGGAGTCTTCATTCTACCTTCATGATACATGGTTCCAAATGCTCTCCCGATCCTCCTTAGCTTCCTCTTGTCACATTCCATCTTGTTAATGTCTTTCCTGAAGTGTGGTGTTCAGAACTGGACACCCTACAGGTAGATCCTAATTAGTACAAATAATACAATTTCTCAAAGTGGTTGCATGCATTCACGTTCACTCTGTTTGAAGTTAATTTATGTAAAATATAGTTACTAGTTCCAACCCGATAGAAATATGCAATGCAAATTTGAATAATCCAAGCACTTCAGGGGATTCTTTATTCACAATAATTGGCCCCTAGATAAATTCTGTAGGCTGCTACATGGCTTTGGAGTTAGGAAAACCTGAGTTCAAATCTGGCCTGCGACACGTACTAGCTGTGTGACCCTGGGCAATTCACTGCACTTGTGTTTGCCTTAATTCATTAGAGAATGACATGGCAACCCACTTCAGTATCTTTGCCAAGAAAACCCCATGGACAGCATTGCTGTGCTATGTTCCACAAGGTCATGAAGAGCTGGGCACGACTGAATGACTGAACAACAATGATTTCAGATGTGTTCTGTCCAGGGCACAATGTGAGGGCATGATCATCTCTTGCTGTGTCAAAAATATTCACTTATCAACACAATGTGAAATTCTGTTAACTTAAAAAAATTGGTAAGCAACATCATAATGTTGATTCATAATAAACCTGTAGTAAAGTAAAATCCCCAGACTTTTCTCTTGGGATCTCCTATAAAATTTGAATGAAAGGCAGTTCCCTTAGTTCTAGTGTAAGCTTGAGAAAGGAACTCATTATCAAACACTGGAAATTCTGCTATTCCCCAAACCATTAATACCACAGATAAGAACAAAGCTCATTGTAAGTTGCAAAGTTCTACCTGTGTCAACAACATTATTTGGCTTCAAAATTTGAAAAATAAAATAACTGAATTTGGGGCAGTTATGGGGTACAATGAGTAGAGCACTGGCCCTGGAGTCAGAAGGACCTGAGTTCAAATCTGGCCTCAGACACTTGACACATTTACTAGCTGTGTGACCTTGGGCAAGTCACTTAACCTCAATTGCCCTGCTTTACCCCCTCCAAAACAAAACAAAACAAAAAACAAAAAAAGGAAAAAGGAAATAATTGAATTCAAAGAGTCTGATATATTGTAATCATTCATTTACTAGGAAGTAGAATGGCATACTGAATTCAGTATGGCCTCAGAGCCAGGATGACCTGAGTTCGATCCCATCTCTGACACCTACTAGCCATGTAACCATGGATGAGGCATCCTCTCAGGGCTCTAGAAAACTCTCTTGTAGCTTGTTCAGAGAAGTCACAATCTGAATGGGTAGAGAATACCTCATTTACGAGTTCCCAATGCAAATGAAATCACATTCATAATATCTATCCCTATAATCTACTGGTAGAACTAAATACAATGCTACATGTATAGATGACCATGATAGAACACAATAAGATTAATGCAAATGTAGAATCAGAGTTAGAAGGAAATGGAGGTCATTTATTCCAAACCCTACCTGAAATGTGAATTTTCTTCCAGAAGTAATCATGGCAGTTTTGAATACTTCAAAGGATCGTAATTCACTACTTTCAAGATAATTAGCCCAACTGAACTTACCCAGGAGCCCACCTCGTCAACCTCCCATACCCAAACTGGATTGTAGTTAAGGAAAAATTCACAATTTGTCCTTCTTTCTTTATAACCTTACTAATGGCCCATTCCTTATCAGTGCTTTTGCACTGGAATAATTTCTCCAACTCCATTATGACCCTCTGATTTTTCTATTTTTCTACCACAAACTCCCCTCATCTTTCTTACCTCACCCTTGACTCTCATTTTTTCACTATAGAATCATTGGCTCTTATTATGTTCTATACCAAAAGGGCAATTTCAGTCCCTGATATAGTCTGGCCAAGGTACTGCTACTAAAATTCCAGCTCTTCTGGGGACTCTTCCTTGATTTGAAGAGACTCAGTTTTTTTTAAAGCTCTATGTGATTGCAATAGTGAGTTCATCTCATTTGCTCTTCCCAAAATATGACCTTACTCTTTGTACTTGACATCTATAATATAATCACAAAACACTAAAGTTGGATGGAACTCTCTAAGGCCTCCAGTTTAAACTGTTCATTTTACATTACAAAAATAGTATTATTGGTCTATCAAATTAATATATTAGGTCAAGGTCTGTTTAACTCTCTGGGCATCTTTTAAGTCTGTCCACACCAACTGTTGCCATAAATTGTGAATCTTTTGTGAGTAAGCAGCATACCTATTTCCAGAAACTAATTAGATGAAGTGATATAAACAAAGGAAATCTTCCATTGGCTTTGTGACAAAGCTGAAAATAATACATGACCAATTCAGAGAGCCTGGGATAGAAACCAGTGAGGTTGGAGTCAAAGGTTGGACTATGAAAGCCTGGTCCACAGGGGAGGGTGAGGCAGGCACAAAGTCTGAAAATACAGCAAAACATAGAAATAGAACAGAAGTCCAAGTTTCAAAAAGAGAGAGAGCCGGGGTCATTACTGGGACCTATGCTAGCCAAAGTAATGTATTGTTTTGGTTTAATTTTGGAAATGAGACAGCAGGTAGGACAAGTATAATGACAAGAAAACATAGGATCAGAGATTTAGAACGACGAGGGATGCTGAAGGCCATTTAGTTCAAAGCTCTCATTTTGCAGATGAGCAAACTAAATTCAAGAGAAGGTAACTGACTTGTCCAAGGCCACATGGGTGGAAAGTGGCAGAGCTGGGATTTGAACCTACATCTTTGGACTCCAAAATCTGTGCTCTTTTCACTGTATCATGCCCATCCCTTTTCATGTAATGATTTTTCCCAGTGGTCTAGACAAAAGGCTAACACCATATATCCCATGATACTAATGGGACAAATAAAGATTCAGATGCGATCTCTCTTGTCTCTTAAAGCACTCTGGGGGAAGAATGGGAGGAGAGAAAAACTCTATACAAGAGTTATCTTTCAACATCCTCCACTGAAGTCCCCTGCTGGGGTTTGATTTTGATATAAAGGTGATCCTGTGCCTGAATGTCCAGATGCTCTACCAGTGGAGTACTCTTGTGCTCAGGTCCTACCTAGATGGAAAGACTTCAGATGTGACCCTGATCATGGGAAGTCTGACTGTCATCTCAGTACCAGCCTAATAATGTTCAAAGAGGCCCATGGATGGATGTTTGACTACTAGGTAATGAAATGTTTGAGACATAGATATACTTGAAGAAAAAATCTATTAAGGCATGAAGAAGTTGTGATCTGGGTCAGCAGACCCAGACCCCCCAAAATGAATCTTTGAAGTGTCTTTCATAAGAAATTGGTTTTACCTTTAATAAATATCCAAGCCTTTTTCTACTCTCAAAGTTCGAGCGCTCGTTGTCTCTTACAAAAGTCTAACAATTTTCCTCATTTCCAGTTTCTGCCCTTTTGTAGCCAGAATGGCCTTTGTTTTCTTTGAATGACTCAGCTTACCTCATTGAACCTCTGGACACTGTGGCTTGCTCTTCCGGGGCAGGAAGCCCAAAGAGCATTCCAGGAAGCAGACAACTTCCTGTGTGATGAGTCATGGGGCTGGCTGAGGGGAGGTGTTAACGGCTACGCTAGGGGGAGGGGCCAAGTCAAGAACCAATCGGCCCTGGTCGTTCAGGCGGTGCTTGATGATGTCAAAAACTCTATAAGAGGGGAGAGGACAGCTTGAAGATCCTCTTTTCCTTTTCCGGTTGGAGCCAGAGACAGTTACAGCGGCAGTTACAGCGACAGTTACAGCGACAGTTACAGCGACAGTTACAGCGACAGTTACAGCTACAGTTACAGCCACAGCCACAGCTGAAGCAGGAGCTGCCAGTAGCAGAGCTGACCTATGGGAGGAAGCTGAACAAAGACTTCAGTCCAGTGGGTAATCTTATTACCATAGAGGGGGAAACATGATTTTGCTTTACGCAATCATGCTTCTCTGTAGCCTCCTGGTTACTCTTTCAAGGCGTACTTATTGGGCCTGGAAGCTTTTGATCAATATATCAAAATGGGGTTGCTGGTTCATGGGTTGGTTACTGTGGAGCCTAAATAAATGTTTTGATTCTTCTGCCTTCTACTTTGAGAGTTTCTTATATCCGGCGGTTCCGAACCTTTCAGACATGTTTATGATCCTCTTTGAGATTATAAACTCTGCCCTCCTAATACATTTGGCGACGAGGATGGGATCGCTAGGTATAAGATCTCTATTTAGAAGCAGAACAATTCCAGAGGAAGAGATGAATATCCCAGGATGGGAGGATCCATTTTATTCCTCCCTAGCAAAAGAATTGGCTAAAAAAGCTGGACCCTGTGAAAACTGGGAACCAAGGCTACGGAGAGGAGATCCTAGGGATTTGGAAAAGTGTTTACGAGAAGTTGGGGTTCAGTCAGAGGCATCACTATCTAGGCAAAGCTGGATAGTGTTATCAGCCTACCGGCTAGTATACGAAAGATTGAGATTAAGTGAAAGACATGGGGGCACTCCTACCCCACAGGAAGAAGGGGAATCTCAGATAGCAGGAGACCAAACTGACTCAAATGAGAACTTTTCTATTAATGTGGCTAAGAGCAACAGGAGACCAAAAAAGCCCAGAGTGCATTTCAACCCAGCCCAGAAAGAGCCTGACTGCCTGCTTCGTCCTAGCCATGGTGGCAGAGGAAGTGAGTGGGGAGAGAATGAGACAATGTTAGGGGCTGAGGCACAAAACACTACTGGGGTTCAGGATGTGCCTCACACAGAGCATAGGAGATGGTTAAATGATCAGACAAGGGCTCGACCCATACAAAGGAGGAAGACAGAAACCCGAGGTGAAGATTCAGTTACAAGGGAAATTCAGGAAGATTTCTCACCGCAAGAGGTCACAGATATTTTGAGTAGATTCAGCCAAAGAATAGGAGAACCATTGATATCTTGGATGGTAAGACTCAGTGATCAAGGGGCCAGTGGAATATCAGTAGATAGGACAGACTGCATGAGATTCATAGGTATCAGCCATGATCCTCTAGTTCAACAAGCTTTTAGGGAACATCATCAGCAAGGAGATGGTGATAGCAGGACTACTCTGTTGGCATTAGCCGCTGTGGGATGCAATAAGAGATATGCTACTGATTCTATGTGGCCCACTGAGCACAGACCCTGGTATTCACTTAGAGATTGTATCATGAGACTAAAGGAGGAGGTAATGAAGACTGCCATTATGATAGGAACTGCAGACAAATATTACAACGATCCAATGGAACTGCCTCATAGGAATTTAATAATTAGGACAGCTCCCCCTGCTTATAAACAACTAATTTTGAATTTATTACTTGGAGAAGTAGGGAGCCGTCTTACAACAGTGATAAATAAGATTTTACAGTTACATGACTTAGGTGACTGGGGAAGGGATAGATCTCCTCGAGAGAGAAGGGTGAATAACCAGCAAACTTGGCGCCAAAGGAGAGTAACAAGGAAAGAAATGTTTACTGCTTTATTGAGAGCAGGGGTAGGTTTTGAAATGATAGATGGAATTCCAACCAATGAATTATACAGAATGTATAGAGGACTTGATAACACGAGAAATAGGGAAATAAGAACTGCTCCTGCAAGCCCACAAGCCACTCAGACTAAAGGTAACTTTGTGTGATTAACGGATGAAAACTTGTACATTTGGGGAAAGGCTGGGAGGACAATCCTAGTCTCTGTCTCATTTCCCACCTGAGTTTGGCTTTGATGTTGGATCTTTGCATAACTGAAATCTCAACCAAACTTGAGATGATTTTATTTGAAGAATTATAGTCCATACTTGTCTATTCTTTCTGTCCTTTGTTTTGGTTAACCTTGTTGCTAGTTTTGTTTCCTTCAGGCTTAAGCACCCTGCACTTTCCGGTGACTGCCTAAGCATGTAGCATTCTTGGAATTCCTGCCAGCTTGTTAAAGAAATGACCTCTGGAATGGGACTTTTTGGGGGCAGGGCCATCTCTACATCCAATTTCAGCATGAAGAAGCTATGGAAAATGAGACCTTCACCCCTCACCCCAAGATTTTGAGCCCCAATCGTTCAAGGGGGGTGGAAATGATGATAGTGTTCTGTTTACTTATTTTGTGTTATCCTTGCTGTGTTGTTTTATTGTTATGATATTATTGATCCTATGTAATGGATACAAGGATTTAGGGGTGGACATTTGAATTATTAATAATTATTTTGGGGATGATTGATTGAAGAGATTATCTTGCTGGGACCTAGGGGTGGATCACATTTGAATCGTAAACCAATATTTAGGAATGTCACCAAATGATATGTTTTGCTTTATAATGAATGATATGTTTTAGTTTCCTTTGTAATTGGATCACAATGTATGTTCTAGGATACATGGCTGATTAGATTATGTATCCTATAACAAGGGGTGGAGTGTAGCCAGAATGGCCTTTGTTTTCTTTGAATGACTCAGCTTACCTCATTGAACCTCTGGACACTGTGGCTTGCTCTTCCGGGGCAGGAAGCCCAAAGAGCATTCCAGGAAGCAGACAACTTCCTGTGTGATGAGTCATGGGGCTGGCTGAGGGGAGGTGTTAACGGCTACGCTAGGGGGAGGGGCCAAGTCAAGAACCAATCGGCCCTGGTCGTTCAGGCGGTGCTTGATGATGTCAAAAACTCTATAAGAGGGGAGAGGACAGCTTGAAGATCCTCTTTTCCTTTTCCGGTTGGAGCCAGAGACAGTTACAGCGACAGTTACAGCGACAGTTACAGCGACAGTTACAGCTACAGTTACAGCTACAGCCACAGCTGAAGCAGGAGCTGCCAGTAGCAGAGCTGACCTACGGGAGGAAGCTGAACAAAGACTTCAGTCCAGTGGGTAATCTTATTACCATAGAGGGGGAAACATGATTTTGCTTTACGCAATCATGCTTCTCTGTAGCCTCCTGGTTACTCTTTCAAGGCGTACTTATTGGGCCTGGAAGCTTTTGATCAATATATCAAAATGGGGTTGCTGGTTCATGGGTTGGTTACTGTGGAGCCTAAATAAATGTTTTGATTCTTCTGCCTTCTACTTTGAGAGTTTCTTATATCCGGCGGTTCCGAACCTTTCAGACATGTTTATGATCCTCTTTGAGATTATAAACTCTGCCCTCCTAATACACCTTTCTAATCCATTCTCTGCACAGCTGCCAAAATGTTGGGTCATGGCTACTCCTCTGCTCAAAAATCATCAGAGGCTCCCTATTACCTCTAGATTAAAATACAAAATCATCTACTTATCATTTAAATCCATTAACAGTGTACCTCCAGCCTAGATTTCCAGACATATTTCACATTAATTCCCTGTGGGTACTATACAATCTTTCCAACTTGATGCTCTGTGAAATTATATTCCCTCCATTGTACCTCTGGACAGGCTGCCCTACAAACATGGAAGAACTTCTTCCTCTCCTACATCTTTTAGAATCCTTAGATTTCTTTAATGTTCACCTCAGGTGCTACCTCCCTGGAGACAACTTTTCCTGATGTCTTAGTTGTTAGTAACCTGACCCTCCTCAAATGATTATGTAGTCATTTATTTCTGCACTCGCATCTTCCTAAGTATACTCTAAGCTCTTTGAGGATGGGCATCATAGCATCTTCCATTTTCCTTTACCCCATCATCTAGCAGAGTTCCTTGCACATAACGGACTCTTCCAAAATGTTTGTTGGAGTCTTGTGTTTCACATAGATGTAAGATGAGCAGAAGAATAATAGTTGGCATGTGTATAGAACTTCGCAAAACATCTTATCTACATTTTCAAGTTTGGTTACTTCTTGTGCCAGCTCTAGGAATCAGTCACTACAAGTATTATTCCTATTTTACAAAAGGGTAAACTGAGGTAAGGACATGGTTACACAGTAGTTATTGAAGGAAAGACTTGAACCTGTCTCTCCTAACTCCATGTAGAGCTGCCTTCTCCAGCACCAAGATTCGTTTCCAACCACTGTAGGATATGATATCGAGAGGATCCCATGCACTTGAGGGCATGCAGGAAGGGCTTGTTCAGAATCAGGTTCCAGCTGTATCCTGCCCCCCTCACCCCACCAGTGGAAAGCAAGCTCCTTGAGGGCAAGGACTATCATCATATCTGCAGTGGCTACCAGTGCTTGGTGTGGAGGAGGGGCTCATTGAATTATGGTTCATTGAATCCCTTCCTTTCTGGCACATGGCCTCATATAGATGACTCTGCCTTTGTATCAGGTTGTGAAATCATAATACAGTTGTCATGTCTTTCCATGTTTCACACAGCACATGACTCACCATCAACATTCATCATTAATAAATAACTTCATTCCTTGGAGAGCAATCCATGACACATCCTGTCACATGACATTCCATTTGCAGGATTCCAGTTCATAATGCTTGACCCATTATTATCACAAAGAAGAAATCTTAGGCTGTCACTTCCCAACACCCAATATAACATCTGAATGGAAAGAAAGATGTTTGGTGAACCATGTGCAGGAACAGAACAGGAGCCTTACTATTCCATCTACAACAAAACATCAAGAGTCATAGATATATTGACAATGAGTTGGTCAACACCAAGACCATTTGTCACATTCCCAGTGTCCCAGTGGAACACAAAAGCTTTTTAACATAAGTGAAATAACAAAAACATAAGCCAACATAGTGTAAGAAAAGAGTACTGGCTGTGGAATCAGAAGACCCAGCTTCAAACCCTGAACCTGAATTTGGCTCCCCATGTGACATTGGACTTTAGTTTTTTCATGTCTACAGTGAAGGAGCTGAGCTATATGATTTCTAAGATCTGTCCCTGCAATGACTCTATGCTATATTTTAAAAGCATAATGCAATTAGAGATCTAGGTAATTGTCTGTGAAGTGTCTTCTGAACCATATATCCTTATTTCCACCTCGTAAAAGGTTTTCCCCATCCAAAGCTGCTCTGATCCTTTATTCTAAGAGAACCTGAAGTTCTTCACTCCTCTAGAGGATGGCAAAGTCAGATGGTAGCATCATTTCTTCTGTCCAACCCCTCCTCTTTCAAAGATGAGATGTTTCATTTCCTAATTATTTATGGAATCTTTGTTTGGTATCTAGAAACCTGAGTTAATGATTTCAATGAAGGATTCTGGACCCAACTCTCATTTGGTTGCACCCTAGCCAGAATGGAACTGGCATATGACTCTTCAGCTCTTTCTCTATCTGACTGGTGCAGAGTTAAGCAAAGGATCATGCTATTATTGAGGTTGCCATGGAGTAGGATAAGGGTCTTTCTTCCATTTTAGTGCTAATACAGTGCTCTGGGGCTATTTGGCCTAGAAAATAAAATGCTTATGGGGAGTCATTATAGTTTGTCTTCTAATATTTGAAGTGCTATCGTGTTGGCAGCTCAATGACACAGTGAGTAGAATCCTGGGCTTGGAGTCAGGAAGACTAATCTTCCTGAGATCAAATCTGGTCTCAGACACTTGCTAGCTGTGTGACATTGGGCAAGTCACGTGACCCTGTTTCCTTCAGTTTCCTCATGTATAAAATGAGCTGGGGAAGGAAATGGCGAATCCCTCCAGTATCTTTGCCAAGAAACCCCCAAATGGGGTCATGAAGAGCCAGACATGAATGAAACAACTGAACAACAGCAACATTGGAAGAAGGAATTAACCTTGTTCTGTTTGGTCTCAGAGGCTTAGCAATGGGTGGCATCTGAAGAAAAGTAGATTTGCAAGTCATATAAAGAAAACATTGCTACTACAGAGAGCTGCTAAGAAATGGGGCTTTGCAAACCTTAAAGGGCTATAGAAATACGAACTCTATAATCAATCTCCTTATCACTGGAGTATTTCAGTCAGGAGTCATATGGCCACATCAGAGGTGCAGGGCCATACCAATACAAGTACCAAAGAATTAGTTTAGAGAGTTAGAAAAAAATCACTTGAAAGGAAAAATATGTCAAGGTAAGTAATAGGAATAAAATGTGGGAAGGAAGGGAGCCCGGTGATGTCAAATCTCAAACTATACTACAAAACAGTAAATATCAAAACTACATAGTGTCTAGCTAGGAAGCACAGTAGATATAACACTAGACCTAGAATTAGGAAGACCTGAGTTCAAATCTGACTTCAGCCTCTTACTAGCTAGGTGACCCTAAACAAGTCACTTAACCTCCATATGCCTCAGTTTTCTCATCTGAAGAAAAGAAAGACGGGCATAATAAAAATAAAATGTATCTTCTGAGGATAAAGTGAGATCAAATTTGTAAAGTGTTTTGCAAAACTTCAAACACTATATAATTTTAGCTGTTATGATTATTATTTTAAAATATGGAAGATATTAGGAACACATGGATGAGGTTAGATCCACAACATCCAGAACTACATGAACGTAGTACAGGAATGCTCAGTGAACCCAATTCCTCCAATCGCTGGGGTAAGAACTCACTCTTCAATAAAAATTTATCATTAAACTAGAAATCAGTCTGGAAGAAATTAGGTTTAGACCAACATTAACATCTCATACAAGATGAACAAATCAATCTGTTTGAATAGCATCTCAGTCTATTTACAAATCAACTACCGTACATATTTAAAATCATTAGATAAGCTCATAGTATGGAGATGGATGAGGCCTTAGGTACCATCCAATTCAATGGTTCATTTTACACATGAAGAAATCACAGAGGTTTAATGACTTGTCTGGGTCACACAGCCAGTGCCAGAGGTAATATTTGACCCCAGTTCATTCTTACTCCAGAGCTCTATACACTGGCCTAGGGTGAATTTCTAGAGGTCTAAGATAGGGAAGGATATGTCTCATAAGCCCATATCAGAAACATTCCATTTCCCTGCACGAGGAGTCCTGAGGGCCCAGAAATCTACCATTCAAATATTGTATCAGTTAGTGGTCCTTCCTTATTTGCTCTCTGAATTATAATGATGTTATTTTAGATAGGTCACTAGAACCCAAAGACACATCCAGGCTCTACCCTGGAGTTTCCAACAGAACCCTATGCCCTTGTCTCTGGCACATGATTTCTCCCACAATTCAAACAAGGCTCATTAAATAACATTAGGACATCCATACATGGTCTCAGTAGCAATCATCGTCAATGATTCTCTCATTCTTATTCCTCCCTTTCTTTACATGATGAGGCCTCTATCACAAACACCCAGGAACTGGGTCACCCACCACCATACCACATAGGATTCTGAGGATGCTTTTTTTCATATTCTGAACTCTGCTATCTGCTTACCAACTCTGGTATCTCCTATGTCTAACAGGAATAATTTTAGCTGGAGGCATTTGACAAATTAGCACCAGAGCCACCAAGAAAGTCCAGGTCTGGTATTCATATCTAGGCTTAGACTCTGTCTATTGGCCTTAAAAACCTCCAGTGTTCTCATTCTCTCTTCCTCTCTCTATCATTCCCTTTCTCTCCTGCTCTCTCTAAAGAAGTGCATGACGCTGTCCAGAGTGCTAGGATTTGAGTCAAGAGAACCAAGATTCAAATTCTCCTTCTTATAATTAATAGCTAGGTGACGCTGAACAAATCGTTTCTTCTATCTCAGCCCTATTTTCTTCATCTGTAAGGTAAGGACAATAATAACAACATTAGAGTTGTGAAAATAAATTCAAAATATTCAAAAGACTTTGTGAACATTAAGTGGATGACACGGACAAGATTTGCAAAGGATGAGAAGGCATGGATGAGCTGCAATTTGTATCTTTGGTATCACTGAAGACATTTCATAAATTTTCAAGATCCCAGATTCATTTGAGAATTTGCATACTGAGAAAATCTGAGATATATAGCAAAGCCCTGTACAAATGTGAGCTATCCTTATGTGTCTCATTTTTATATTTATTTGCATTTCTCTACCCATTCCTCCTCTTCTTCTTTCTCATTATCTCTCTCTGTTTCCATTTCTGTTTCTTTCTTTCTAACTCTAACTCTAATTCTGAAACAGTTAGCATCAAGGAATCTTGAGTTCCAATCTAACCTTAAACATGTATTAGCTGTAGGAGCCTGGACAATTCACTTAACCTCTGTTTGCCTCAGTTTCTTCAACTGTAAAGTGGGGGTAATAATAGCACTAATCTCCCAGTATAATTGTGAAGATCAAATGAGATAATACTTGTGAAGTACTTACCACAATGTCTGACACAAAGTAGGTGCTTAATAAATGCACATTACCTTCTCTCTCTCTCTCTTTCTCTCTCTCTCTCTCTCTCTCTCTCTCTCTCTCTCTCTCTCTCTCCCCTCCCACCTCTCTCCTCCCCCTCCCGTGTCTCTTCCTCTGTCTGTCTTTTTTTTTTTCTTTTTCTCTCCCTCTATCTCTTTCTCTCTGTCTTCTTCCCATACATGGTTTTAATTGTTCCTGAAACACTCAAATTTTAGATGCCCTTGTTCTCCTGTTACACCAGCCTTGTTGAACCTGAGACAAGTGCAATTGATCTCTTCTGTAATGTTAATGGATGGGCAACATGTTTAGAGGTGGATGCACAGGGATATTAAAAAGGAAGGCACTGAAGACAAGAGAAAGAATAAATAAGAATAGTGAGGTGAACAAGTCATCCCGTGCAGCAGGTAACAAGCTTGTGACAGCTAATGTGTCACCCCACGCTCCTCCAACCTGGTAGAGATTCATTTACCTGACAACTCATTCCTGTCAACTCCTAACTTCATTATTTCCTTGTGTAATTATGCCAGAATTTAAAAAAAAACTCAGCAGTGATTTACAGCTGTCCTGAACATCTGGAATCACCCACTTCTTTCTCAGGAGTTTGTACTAAGACACTGAACCTAAAACATGTTGCTTCTGTCAAAAGATTATCTCCCTAATTAAGCGTAAGGGACAGAAATGGAGCGTGTTGACCTAGGACAAAAGGAGCAGTGTAAGCACCTAAGCCTGGTGGGGGGGGGAGGTAACATTAAGTGTAATAAGTGATCCTATTTACATAACGATATCTCACATTTATCCACTGCATTGAGGTTTACAAAATGCTTTCTGGCAATGCCCCCAACAGGGAAGTAATGGAGATATTATTAGACAACATGGTGTAGTAGAAAGCATGCTTGACTTGAAGTCAGGAAATCCTAGGTTTAAGCTAACCTCAGACACAAGCTGTGTAATCCTGGAAAAATTACTTAACCCCTCTGAGTCTCTGTTTCTTTTACCTATAAGATTGGGATAATAATCTCTCCTGTAGCCTCTATCTTCGATCAGAGTTGTGAGATACAAATGAGAAATATATGTAAAAAATTTTGCAAATCTTCAGATGTAATAAAATGCCAGTTAACATTATCATCCAAAGTTATCATTATAAGTTAGCATTATCATAGCAAAGTCAGCACACTATCTCAGATACCTACCTGAAAAAAAGACCTTGGAAAAGTAACTGGAATTCTCTTAGGTTTCTTTTATTCCTCTCCCTCACAAGACTGTTGCTATGACCAAATTAAATAATCTATGCAAAGTATTCTGCAAATCTTATAGAGCTCTATATATGTCAGTTTTCATCCAGACTTTGATGTCTGTAACCTGTGGAACCATAACTAATTCTCTGGGTCTCAGTTTCTTCATCTGTAAAATAAGGACAATGGGTCATATGGTTCCTGAGTTCCTGTCCTACTGTTGACTAATGATCCTATTATCATCTTGATTATTTTCATGACTTCCATAATGAGGGAGAGTCCTTTAACCATGGGGTAATCTTGCCCTTAAATACTGGTGCTTCGTGACTGGTACAATTTTGTTAAATGTAGACATAAGGTGATATCCCAACCTTGCTTTGTTTACACACACTCCTCTTCCCTATCAGTCCTTGTTGGTTGTCCTTCCTTCTTGAAGAGGACTATGACATTGGGCAGGTGATGTCATGACTTGCAAATGAATTGGATTTAAGTGAGGCAGTGATGTACAAAATCATCAGCCTCACTCTTTCCTCTGGAGCCATCTGGGTCCAGTAGCAAAATATAGAACAGGATGACTGGAGATGGTCCCAACTGCAGTTGGACACCTTGGGCTTTTTGGTGTTTCAGAGGTTTATGTTTGTTTGAGGCAATGCCAATTCAGTGATTAAGGCTAGGCAAAAAATGAGGCCAGAAAAAACAGCCTCTTTTACATAGTCAAAAAGAAAAATCAATCTGGGAGAGGACGACTCTCAGGACTTCTGGTGAAAGCAGAAGCAAAACAGAAACAATTGCTGTTTACATTCACTCTTAGCCATCAGAACCTAACCAATGACCAAGGTAGACTTGGGCTGGGACCTGTTTATTTTTTAGGTTTATTTATTTATACTTATTATATTTAGGTTTAAGGCATGATCCTTAAAAAGAAATCTACAACTGTAAATCCCAAGATATTTTCTGAGGTTTCAGCAATCAAGATTTATATGTCTTAAACCTAAATTACTCTGACTGTCACTGATTGGCCAACAATAGGTCCCAGCCCAAGCCTACCTTGGTCGTTGTTTGGGTTCCGATGGCTCAGAGTGACAGCAAATACCAACTGTTTCTGTTTGGTTAGAAACTCTGAGTGTCTTCCCCTTCCAGACTGATTTTGACTAGGTAAAAGAGGTCAATTTTTGCCTCATTCCTTACCTAGCCTTAATCACTGAATGGACATTGCCTCAGACAAACTGAGACCTGAGAAAGCCCTTAGCTTAAAAAGGCCAAGGTCTCCCATGGTATTCAGGACCATCTCCAATCATCCTGATCTATATCTTGCCACTGGACCCAGAAGGCTCCAGAGGAGAGAGTGAAGCTGGTGACTTTTTCCAGCCCTGTCTCAATGAAATCCAATTCACTTGAAAGTCATGACACCACCTTCCTGATGGCATGGACAAACAATAAACTGTAAGTACTAGCAGCTGCCCCACTGAGGACCCAATTGGCCAGTTCCAGATGGGCAACACAGCTCCTTCCTTCCTTCCTCCCTCTCTCCTCTCCCTCCCTCCTCTCCCTCTGTCCACATAGGGAATCATACCCTTACTAGTGGCTACCCTGTGCAAAATAATATCAGTTCTTACCACCACAAAGAGAGATACTACATTCCTACAAATCCTAATGTGTGTGTTACTGACACAGGACAGTGGTTTGCTTATCATCATCATCATCATCATTATGTAGGTGGCACAGCAGATAGAGCACTCGGCCTGGAGTTATGAAGACTTGAGTTCAAATCCAGCCTCAGACATTTACTATCTATGTGACCCTGGGCAAGTCACTTAACCCTGTTTGCCTCAGTTTCCTAATCTATAAAATGAGTTGCAGAAGGCTTTACCAAGCCAACCCTAATAGGGTTACAAAGAGTTGGACCCAACTGAAAATGACTGAATAACTTCTTCTTGTTGTTATCTCACTGTGAAAAGCTGAAAAGTTCAGGGCTCATGGCCAAGTAAACACCCAGGGGAGGAAAGTTTTGAAAGAGGTACTGTAGAAAAAAACTGAACTACATTTCACACAGGAGGTCCTATACCATTCCTCATTTTCTTCATGACCTGATGTCCTTTCCTCATCTCTCAGCACTCTGATCCTCATCGGTTTCATTCATGCACGTGTTTCCTTCCCACATCTATGCAGATTACTCATCTTCATTTCTTATATCCAATCAAATTTTTGAGTTCTATTGAATCCATCTGTCATGCAGCTGCTGAGGAGGCTTCCTAAAGGGCGGGTCTGCTCATGCCATTCCCTATTCCATAAACTTCACTATTACCTCCAGGATTAAGTACTAACATACTTGTTTAGCATTGAAAAATCCTTCCCAAACTGACTTCAACTTCCCTTGCCATCCATCTACATTATTCCCCTCCACATACTCTACAATCTTGCCAAAGTAAGCTACTTGTTGCTACTCATACATGGCATTCTATGCCTCTTCCCATGCCTGGAATATCCTCCTTCCTTTTCTCCTCTTGGCCACCTGAGTTTTGCTTTCATATCTCTTACAAATATCCCCTCCTCTCTTCTTTTGCTCCTACCTCCTTAGTGGAGGTCCTCATTTTTATGTGCCTGAACTACCACAATGAGTTTCTCCTTCCCCTTTCCCCCTTTTAATCCATCTATCATACTTTTGCCAGGAAAACAGATTTTTAAAATGGAGGCAGATAGGTAGATAGATGGATAGGTATATAATAGATCGATAGATAAATGATAGATAATAGGGAGATGGGTGGATAGAAAAATATATGAATAGATGGTTAGAAAGATGGACATGATAGAGGCAGATGATATATATATATATATATATATATATATATATATATATATAGATAGATAGATAGATAGATAGAAAGATAGATAAATAATAGTCACATGTGAGTGAGTGGCAGCATAGCACAATGAATCCTATACTAAATATGAAGTCAGAATGTGAAAATGTGTTTACTATGAATATATGTTTAGAGCACATACCCGATTGCATGCCATCTTGAGGAAGGAGTGGGAGAAGGAGGGAGAGAAAATTTAAAACTTATGTAAGTGAATGTTGAAAACTGAAAATGAATAAATTAAATATCAAAAAAGAAAATAATAAAAATAAGTAAAAATAAATTTGAAGTCAGAAATACATGGATTCAAAGTCTGAATCAGAGACTTTCTAAGTATGTCAGTCTGCAGAGATCACTTCACTTCTCTGTGACTTAGTTTCTTTATTTGTAAAATGAAGACATTGGAGTTCATGCTTCAGTGTTTATTTCCTAATCTAATTCTGTGATTCCATGATCCAATATTTTATTGCCCTATCTTGTAGAATCTGCTTCTACACTGTAATCTGTCACCTCTACACTTACATGACTACTACTCAAATTCCCCCCTTACCACTTCTTCCTTGACTATTAGAATTCTTAAGTCTCTCCTTTGTCCAATCCATCTGTCAGACAGCTGCCAAGGAGGGTTCCTAAAGGGCAGGTCTATTCATTCCATTCCCTATTCCATAAACTTCACTATTACCTCCAGGATTAAATACTAACATACTTGTTTAACATTGAAAAATCCTTCCCAAACTGACTTCAACTTCCCTTGCCATCCATCTACATTATTCCCCTCCATATACTCTAAAATCTTGCCAAAGTAAGCTGCTTATTGCTACTCATACACGGCATTCTATGCCTCCTCCCATGTCTGGAATACCCTCCTTTCTTTTCTCCTCTTGGCCTCCCAAGTTTTTTCAAAGCTAAGGCCAGAAGCATTCCCCTGGTTTAGCTCTTTCCTGATCCATCTATCTGCTGTTGCCTCTTTCCTAAGTGCCTTGAGTTTATATGTGTATGTATTTATGTATGTATATATATATATATATATATATATATATACACACATATATGTGTGTGTGTGTGTATGTGTGTGTGTGTGTGTGTGTGTTTGTACTGTATATATACATGTAATCTCTCCTCATAGAAAGGAAGGTCTTTCAGGGAAGGGAATCTTTTATTTTTGTTTTTATATCTCCAGCTCCTTGCCCTCTGCCTGGCCCATTACGGGCATTTAAGAGATTGTTGGCTGATAGATTTAATGACTCTAGTGTTCTCACAAATGTGTTGTGGTTCCCTATTTTCTGATAACAATATTGCCTATTGCCAGGATTGAAAGGCTCTTCAGAATCTGGCATCCTCCCTCCCTCCCTCCTCAAACTGCCCGTACCATCTTTCCTGACTTAACTGATAACTCTTCTCTAAATATGTTCTGATCTATCAGCCTATCTCATTCTCATGGTTCCATACCTTGTGTCCAGTTGGAGGGTTTGATGATGTTTGTTTCTCACTTCCTGGGTTTTTTTTCCATTTGTTCATTCATTAAATCGGCATTAATCATAATCGTAATAATAATAATAATAGCTATATGTTACTTTAAGGTTTGCAAAGTACTTTACAAATATCATTTGATCTGCACAGTAACCCTGGGAAACCCTATTATCCCCATTTTACAGATTAAAAACCAAGGCAGATGGAGGTTGAGTGATTTGCCCAGGATAACACAGCCAATAAGAATCTTACATTGGATTTGAACTTAGGTGTCCTGACTCTACATTCAGTCCTCTATCCATTGCCCCATTTGTTGCTTCTTTATGTTACCTATTGTGTGCTAAAGGACCTTGTGCTAAGAGTTGGTCTTAGCTTGTTTCAACAATTTGTCACCCATAAGAAAAGGAAGTTCTCTATTGCTTGGGGTCTCTGAACTGCATGAGAGACTGCCACTTTCTTCCTTGTACTATCAATTGTTTTATGTAGATGGCAGTGGGTTTTTATTATGTATTTTAAATGTAGGTCTATCTCCACTAAATTACATGTCAAAGGTTCTTCTCCAATCCATGGTGAGCTATGGCTGGAAGATGTCCCTCCAATCATCTTGACCAAGGAATATTCTTGAAAAAAGATGAAGGCTAATTGTTATTTATTGAGAACCTCTGTATCAAGGCACATCTAAGATGCCTGGAATGGTTATTTCAGCCACAAGGAGCAGTATGCCACTGACTGCAAGATCATAGGTTCAATTCCAAGAGAGGTTTATGCTTACTTTCATCTATTACAAAACTGTAGTCTACAATCTCTAGGCTCAGGCCAAATGTTGGTCACAAAAGGCATGTAGAGACCCAACCCAGCTCTGCTTCTATGAGCAACAAAAAAATGTAAATTCTACAGCAGTTCCCAACCCGGGGTGGAGGGAGAGGGGTGGTGGTAGAGGGCTTGACCTATCGATCTATCTATCGATCAGTCAATCTATCTATATCTATCTGTAACTGTATTTCAATATAATATTTCCTTTGTAAACTTGTTTTATTTTATGCATTTAGAAAATACCATTCTGAGAAGAGGTACGTAGGCTTTACCAGACACACAAAATGGTTAAGGACCCCTATTTAACTAACTTGGTTAAGGGCGTCATCTCCCTCTTTTAAAGTCATTATTCCTCTTCTTCTTCCTCCTTTTAAAAATGTTAGAGGTGCTTTCCTTTTCATTTCTGTTACATTCTACTCAAATCACGCCTAAGCTAGGAAGGTTAGTGTTTATTTTGAAGACTGGCAAGGAAAAACCTATAAAGGAAAGGTGACTGGCCTGAGGCCATAAAACTGACCTGATAGCAGTGCCTGGGTTTAAAATCACATTCTTGTATTGGTAGCCTAGTAGTGAACCCAATGAATGGCATTGCCTAAGAAGGCCAGCTGACAGCATATGCTGTGTGGGGAGTCCTTGTGCTGAGGGCCCCACAGCAGTCAATGTTACTTGTAACTTACCAGGTTTAGTCAGGTAGTCCCCAGCAGGGAGCCTTATGATGCTGCTTTAATTAAAATGTGATTATTTGGAAAGGTATTCACGTTTTTTTTTTCTCTTGTCTCCACAACGATTACTCCTGAAGTTTATCTGAGTAAACTGGGTGCCTGTTTCATTATGAGATCTCTGAACTTATAAGGGTTTAGATATAATCTGCCCAAAACACATCTATCCATTCCCCCCGACTTTCTCTGACCATAACCAATAGAAAATGGAGCCAAAAGAAAGAAAAGGATAATTCATGATATATTGGCATTTCATTTCCTTAGGTTTGTAGGTGTGTATACTTGGATTGCTGCTCCCCTTAGCTCAGATTCAGGGTGTAGACATTCCATTTCTCCATCTTGCTGCTTGGCCTTTCGTAGTGGTACAAAGCAAGGTCAAATTTTCTCCTCACCCTAAAACCTTTGTAGCCAGTCAACTCTTCTCCCTTTTTAGAAGATGAGAGACACTTGGATGCTTCTCCAGAATGTGTGAACAGTAAGCTTTCAACTGTTCCTTCTGCTTTGAACATACACTGAAACAGGACAGTGCTAGACTACTCAGAAGTGAGGGTTCCCTTTAGGGAAAGCTCTATAAGAAGATGAGGAGTATGAACAAAAAGAAAAGATTTTAGGATCTTGATTCAGTAGTTTGCAAGTTAAGAGGTTCCTGTGCCCAGGATGGATATGATTCATTTGGTTCATTTATAAAAGAAGGGTTTACTGAATGCCTCCTATGTGTTCTATTGTGTAGATGGTGAAGAGGGTTACATGCAGGCTCAAGTACCTGAAAATTGAGTTGGGTAGATGTATTGGCAATCAAAATGGGCTCTTACCACTTAATTCAACCAAGTGCCCTTGAAGAGTTTGGCCTTTATTTCCTTAAATTTGATTAAATTAGGAGTCCTTGATGACCTCCTTGCCTCAAGGGAAAGCCTAGTTTACATGGATTTGAGTGACATGTTTGTAATATCAGAGGCTTTTATACCACATGGGTCTAAGTCACATTTTTGTGATGATTTTAGGTCATGTGGGTGAGTCGCATGTGTGACTCACCCTTGACCCTGAAAAAGATATAAAACCAGAGGTTGGCTTTCTTTTGTCGGAGCTCTGACCCACAGCAGGAGTATTGTGTGACTCTGGGCCAGCCCTTGTCGAGCTCCCGGCTGAGCTTGGATGTTGGTAACTATGAATTGTATTTGGTCTGTCTGTTGCTGTTTGTAACTTGTTTGTAATTGCTCTGAAGTTTAGGGTGCTGGCTTTTTCCCCTGAAATAAGTGAATGATATTCATATGCTGGATTAAAGTAAGATTGTTAACCCCTTAATGTTGCTCTCCTTAGTAAAGCAGATCAAAAGAACCTGGGCTTGCAGCATTCTGTGAGCTGGTTGTTGTTAGCTTTTCACCCCAACAGCAGCTTCTAGCCTGATTGTTGCTACAGTAGATGAGAAAAGTGCCCATAGGATCATGCATTTAGTGCTGGAAGGAACCTCAGATGGTCTTGTCATGTAGTTCAGGACTTCTTAAACTTTATGACCCCTCCAGCACTTCTTAAACTACGGGGCTCAACTCCATATGGGGTCGCTTTGACTCCTGTTCTTCTATGGCTCTGGAATCTGTTTCCCTAAACCTTCCACACATTGTATTTTCTTCTACCCTCTAGGGTCAAACATAATCAGTCAAATACATCTTCTGGTGACAGTCTTCCATATAAGCAAAGACTCTTATCAAACCCTCTCAGCCACGGCATTATAGTGGAGATAGCCATATTGTAGTTGGGTCAGCTGGTAGAGGAAATAGATTTGTTTTGCTGGGTCCTAAAGAGCAGAATCATTGCAAAGAGGTAAATTTCTGTGTGATGTCAGAAGGAAACAAGTCCTAACAATGAGATCCATGCAAAAGTGAAATAGGTTTCTTACGGTAGTGCATTCCTTTTTACTGGAGGTCTTCAAGAAGAGCGTAGATGACCATTTGTTGGCTATATTATGGGGGGATTCTTAGATTTTGGTTGGTTTAGAAAGTCTCTCAGTTTGCTTCCAAACCTAAAATGATATAACTGAATCTGTGAGAGTGGAGTGACTGGTCTATCAGGAGTATAGAGTGAGTGTTGAGGGGACCTGGGAGACATGGAAGTATGGCTAGAGTCATAAGAATCATAGATTTAGAGCTATAAAGGACAATAGAGGCCATCAAGTCTAATCTCCTTATTTTACTGATGGGGAGACTGAGGTCCAGAGAAGCCAAATGACTCATCCAGCAACACAGCCAATAAGTGTTTGAGGTGAAATTTGAAGTCAGATCTTTCTGATGCCATAGACAGTATCCTATCCACGATACTCAGCTAGTATTAGGAAAAGAAAATGGGAAGACTCTTCCAAGTCCTTCTCTCCTCTAAGATACCCTGTGAGTACAGATGGGCTTTTCTTCCATGTGGCTCATTTTGTTTTCCTCTCTTGAGAGGGATCCCCTTCCCTCTGGAGTACCATGCTCAGATATTCTTCATTAATACCCATACTGTATCACAAAGGTGGGATTGAAATTCTCTGAAATTTACCATCATCAGGATTTTGGTTGAAATCCCTAATTATTTGTATTAGCTTAAAAAGAACAGGTAAAGAGCAGATGAAGAATGTGTACATGTGGCTCGGTTTCTCTAGCAGGACTTCTCAGTTGCCCCTGACCTTCTTGTGTGCCAGCTCCAGTTCTTAGTTTCTATCAGTAAAAGTGACCTGAGTTTCATTGCTCCAGAAAATATTGAAAACCTTTGTTTACATCCCATTGATCAGTCATGTCTGACTCTTCATGACCCCATTTGGTGTTTTCCTGGTGAAGATGTTATAGCACTTTGCCATTTTCTTCTCCCAACCCATTTTACATATGAGGAAACTGAGATAATCAGGGTTAATTAAGTGACTTGTCTAGGGTCACACAACTAGTAAGGATCTGAGACCAGGTTTGAACTCATGAAGATGAATCTTCGTGATTCCAGGCCTGGTAATCTATCCACTGTACCACCTAGCTGCCCTAAAAACAAAAACTTCCTTAAGAAATTGAAATTCCCTTTCTTAAGAGGTGGCCAGTATGGTTGTCTGATGCTCCATGAAATCAAATTGAACTGAATTGAAATTGAGGATGTTCAATGAACATTAATTAAACACCTACTATGTATAAAGCATTACATTCTCCCTGGGCATAAAATGGCCCCACAAAATAAGGAGTCATTTGCTGGATTAGGTGATCTATTCCTTTTTGGTACCTTTCAGCTTGACAAGTTGATTCTATTATTCTCAGCATATTTTGTGTTCTAGATCCAACCCGGATTACTTTGTGTTCCTTTGCTACAGAAGAATAGTTGTTTAGGACATAGAGGAAAATATAGATGCATAATTGTCTACTTTCCCAACTGGCTAATCTAGTTACAGTTAAAGCCTAGGGCCCTATTTCATTATCAGATTGAAAGGAAGACTCCACTCCAGAAGTAGATGGGTTCATTTTGTAGAAGAGCAGGGACCAGATAATTTTCTCTGTATGTAGACCATTTCCTTTGGCTATCACCTTATTGGCCAATCTACCTTGGAAGACCAGGCCTGAAAAGCAATCTAAGTGAGTTACAGACAGTTCTAGAGCACAGCCTGAGAATGGTTGGTGGAAAACAGAAGCAATGTAGGGAATTTGAGGCCAAGAAAGGTAAGAGTATCCAGAAAGAAGAGGGTGATGAATAGCATCAAAAACTACAGAGGTCAAGAAGGGTAGGACTGAAAAAATGTTATTGAACTTGGTGATTATGAGAGCATGAGTGTTTCTGTTTAGAGAAACAGCATCAACACAGTGATATGGACTGATTCCAAGAAGCTGAAGAGAATGATATTTCCAATTTCCTTTTCCTATTGCTGGCTCAATTCCGTAAGGTGGCAAAGTGCATGGTAAAACCATGTTGGTATGTATCTATGCTACGATAGAGGAGAAGGTCATTGAAGCTGAAAAAAAATTGAAGAATTGTGCAAAGAGGCATCAAAAACATTTGTCAACATGAATGAACACTAGAGCTCCCAAAAATGATGACAAGAGATGTAGAAAGAAGATAGTGAAGCCCCTAAGAAAGTTGAATGATTGCTACTTTACCTCTATTCTCTGGCTGATTCACTCCATTCCAAAATCTTCTCTGAACTCTGATTTATGGCTTCTGTTTCCTTCATAGCCTGGGAATGATCTTTATAGTACTGGCTGGGTAGTGATTCTAGTGTTCTAGACTCTACCCATGTGAAAGCCATAGCCTTCATTGGCATTAGCATCATGGTGGCCCAGGTGGTATGGGAATGTCTTAGGATGTTTTATGTGGTCCATAGAATTGGTCAGATGCGATGCAAAGTGTGTGATTCCCTCCAGGTCCTTCCCTATTACCTGCAAACAGCCAACACCCTCATTGTCATCACTGTTCATGTCCCTGCTGATCCACCTTTCTGGGACCAAGTATACCAAATGTGTAGAAGAGGAGTACCCAAAACCTCAGACAGTACTTAATTCTTCCTCATCCTAATACTGACCCCTATGTGCTAGCCCATGTGGTCATCAAGGACCTCTACAACCACCTGGTGGCTGAGGCACAAAAATAGGAGTTGGGCCCCTCCCTATACCTAAGCTGGGCTGCTTCAGTCCTTTTTCTACTAAGGGGAGATGTTGTCATGCTGAATTTTTCCTTCAAGCAGCTCAAGGGGCATAGGGCACTATCTTACCCCAATACTCTGCTTCTGCCTCTAGCCTACAAGGCTCCTGGGGTCTTTCTGAGTACTCAACCAGGAATTATGTACGAATCTGGAAGGAAGTAGGGGACAAATGATTCCCTGAGGTAACAGAGGCCCTCTTATCCTCTTTCTCCTGCCTTTTTCTCAAAAGAGAAGCAACAGATGACCCCCTTTTATCTCTTTTTTTGATTTCTTGAATGACTGAGCTAAGAGCATGCCTCCATATCCTCTTCCTGCTCCTCACCCCTGCTACTATTGCAAATGACATCTTCCAGACAGATGTCTTGGATTATAAAGCTACAGAGATGCTTCCCAAGAGTGCCAGTATCTTTCGCTGGATAATGGAATCATGAAGATGTATGCTCTATATATACTAGAGCTAACTCCCTGTCTGGTTATGGGACTGAATTTTAACCCCGTCAAGTGCAGAGTTCTCCAATGTGCTCTCTCCATTCCACGCTCATTTCCCAGAAAAACAGGAGCAGCAAGATTCCATTAGCCTTTCTTGGCTTCCATGGGAATTGTGAAAGCTACTATCATCCCCCTGGTCTACAGACGGGCAGCTGACCTCCTTGTTGGGTCTTGTACTGTGCTTACTCTACTCTTTTCTTCCTAATCCAGGATCCAGAACCTCCCTCCACTCCATGCTGCTTTCCCTCCCTGTCTCTCTTTGTGGAATTTTCATGGTTGAAAATTTTAGACAATAAAATGTGTCTTGAAAAAAAATAAAGCTAAGTGGAAAAAGGAAAGTAGATGTCAGTATGAAAAAGGATGATTCTTTATTATTTCCTAAAAATTAGATCTTCCTAAAATGGGTGAGCTTTATAGGTAATGAGGTCCCTGTCAGGAAAGGTCTTGAAGTGCAGGCATTATGGTAACGCATTGGGATGCTTTAGAGGAGATTCCTGCTAATATTCAAGTTGGACCAGATGACTTCTGATGTTCTTTCTGATTCTGAGATACTGTGACATCAGTTCTGTGATGTCATTCATATAAAGGGCTTCCCAGTAAGTAAATTCCCTCTGCCAATGCATAGAAACACTTGCTTGGCAATTTAGTTTCAGGGAGTTGGTCTTGAGAGGTGATATAACCTCTCCAGGTTCACACATGTGCCAGAGAAGGGACCTGAACTCAAGTCTTCCTAACTCCAAAGTTGTGTATCTATACATTACACAATACTGTCTCTCTATACAAATAGAGTATTATAAAATCCAGTGCTTACTTAATATATGCTAGGACTCTCAATTCCCTCATCTGAAAATGGAGGTGAGAATAGCACCTATTTTTTTAAGATTGTTGTGAGGACTAAATGTGATCATTTATGGAAAACACAATAAACCTTAAAGCATTCCATAAATGTCACCTAGTATTATTATTGCCACTGAAGATCATAAACATCCCCAGCAAATCTCATTGGCTTCTTCCATAGAAATAGTCCTCTACACACACTCATCTGAATCTCCTATATTTCATTTGCTTTCTTTCTATGTCCCTTTTTTTAAAAGGTTCTTTGATTCTTTATTATTTGATTGGGCCTCCTTTGATCACTTTCAAAGTCCCCCCCTCAGATTTTCTTCTCCTCATGCAAGAGATGGTCTATTTGATTATTGTGGGTGTTGTTTTGATAATTTTATTTTCCCCAGTTGTTTTTGGGCTGCCCCCTGCTGCTATTAGCTTTCATCAGTTTCTGTCTCATTCAGATCCTGACACCTCTTCCCTCTTCAAACTCCAGTTCCCTCTTAACTTCCCCAGCCCCACTGGCCCCTTAACTTTGTTCTCGTCTCTGTATAATCATCCTTGCTTTCCACATTAATGGAATCCAAATATTCATTCTATTCTTCCTTTTATCATCTTTCTCTTTTTTTTTTCTTATGACCCTTTCTTAAGCAGAAATTCTGATCAGAGCAGTTAGAGACTGAATGGTTTTCCTGTAGCCTGTATTTTCCCATTCTCATTTATTTGCTTTAAAATTTTGTGTGTATTCATCTGTGTTAGGTTTTTTCCCCTCCTTTTCTTTGTTAGTCAAAACATTCATTACCTTTTCTCTTACTATTCCCTCATTCTAACAGGTGACCTGGGAGTCAGGAATGAAAGCAGGGAGGTACAAAATCTTTTTTCCTAAGGGAAAGAAATAAACAGTGTATACAATGGAGAGACATCTCTTCACATGCCTCAAGTTTGAACTGTTCATAAGCAAAAGGTGAGCCCTCAAAAATGGTATTGCGCTTTCTCTTCACAGATTCCTTTTTCCTCCTGAACACATTATCTCATTAATCAGCCTGGTGTCTCTGAGGAAAGCAATTGGGATGGCCACCACTAGAGAGAAACAGGTTTAGGAGTAAATATATCAACCTTCTGGGACCAAGTGACTCCAAAATACCAACCAACTTCTTCTCTAGCTAGTAACAGAAAGAGAAACCCTATAATATACAGTCATAGATTTATAGATTGAAAATCAGAAGAGAACTTAGAGGCCATCTAGTTCCACCCCTTTCTTTCAAATGATCAAACTGAGGGCCACAAATATTGAGTTATTATTCCAATATCACACAAGTGAGTGTCAAAGCTGGTCATGGCACAGAGGAGAAGCAGAGGAGTAAAAGGAATCTGAGTCCTCAGAACGCGGGTTATCTATGAGTGTCTTCCCTTAGGTGGACCTTCTGAGGGAAATAGCAGTTTATGGTCCCTAAAACAGTAGTAAGGATCCATAGGTGTTGGGATATACAAGGAAATTTGTTGCATTGTCCAAGAGGAAGGGATGTATGTTTGTTGAGAGTTTCTAAGAGGACTCAGTGCGGACCTGATATAGGACCAAACACAAGATACTCTGTCTTTCTGAAGTATGTTGATTGGAGGTCAAAGAAAGAGACATCAAATATGGCAACTTGTACTCTCTACTGCAGATTCAAATAGGAACAAGTGATACCCATGTGAGGGAAACAATAAAACCTGAAAAGAATCTTTAAGGACTACAAGGCTCAGGGCAAGGACTGAAAAGCATATAGGCCACATGCTTTGTTTCCACTACTCTTTTATTTTAAATGTGAAACTCGGAAAGTCAGAGGAGGCTATAGGGAAAGTGAACATCTGGTTGTATAAAGGATGTCAAAGAACACAATTAAGTTTTCTGCTCCACAGCTTTTGTGAGGAGGTGAATACAACCTCACAGAATTTACCAAGAGTTGATGGGATGGGATGGGATGCTACAAAAGAAATCGATTTGATAAGAGTCACTAAATAACACTGTCAATCAAAAAGATATGCAGTCGTAGGAAAGTCATGAACTAGAGGTGGGGAACAGGAGCCTGGAATTTCAGAGGTAGAAGGTAGGTCAGAGACATATAGAATAATCCCTATCCAAATCATAGATTTGACCTACAAATCCTCAACAAATGGGTTCCTTCAGCTACTGAGTGATAGGGGATTCAGCTCATTCTATTTTGGAGCAACAATTAGTACATAGTGTATTGTGTATTGTGTGTTGTGTTTTGTTTCTCTTTTGCTTTTAGATGAAATCTGACACCCTATAACTTCTAACCAGTGGTCATAGCTGC
This sequence comes from Trichosurus vulpecula, assembly GCF_011100635.1. Classification (NCBI taxonomy): domain Eukaryota; kingdom Metazoa; phylum Chordata; class Mammalia; order Diprotodontia; family Phalangeridae; genus Trichosurus; species Trichosurus vulpecula. The sequence continues at coordinate 40,383,285 of NC_050580.1, read as the reverse complement.
TCTGTCATAGGGAAAGCAAAGAAAATCTCCACCCTTTCTGGATGGCTTCCCATTCAACAGTTGGACATAACTATCATATCACCTCCTCCTTCCCAGTCTCTTTTTCTACAGGCTAAACCTACCCAATGTCTTCCTAACCTGGTTACTATCCTCTAGAAATGTTCTACCTTGTCAATCTACTTCAAAAACATGACCTATACATACACACATAAACATATGTATATATGATATATGTACACATATATGTGCACATATTTACTTATATAGACACATATATGTGGGAGGTGTAACTATGTGTGTATGTGTATGGGTATGAATCCATGCAACAGCTGTAGTTAGCACTGTCTCAACCGTCCTTAAGGTTATAGAGTTGAGGGAGAACAAAGTCATGTTCGATTGGCCAACATGTATTTATAGCACCATGCGTGTTATGAAATTTTCCCTTGGCCCAGAAAAATTGACTCCACAACTTCATGGCACATGGTCAGATGAATCATATGATTCCTTATCTTTTCAGTGCATGTTTAGGTTCTATAGCTTTCTGGCTGAAAGCAGAAGTAGGAGGACTACCCTGATGAGGTCATCTGGTTCTCAACATCTCAACAACACCCTAGGTCTTCTTACAAAACAAAGGTGAAGTACTGAGATTCAGCAAAACAGTAAAATTTGACAAATTGACCACTTTTATGTTTAGCTTCAAGCCCAGCATATAGCAGGTACTTTATAAGTGCTTGCAGCATAAATGAAAATTTTAAATTAAGTGCCTATTATATGTAAGTATATTATAAAAATCAAAAGATTTAAATTTGGAAGATCCCTTAGAAGCTCAAATTTCTAATTTTATACATTCCCCTTTTGCATTTCTTGAATCCCTATGTATGCTACTGTCTCCATCTAAGCACCTAACCTGAACTCTAACACTTTCATAATTCCTTCTAAGGAATAACCTAACAATAGCTTAAGGCAGAGTCAAACACACAATCCAAAATGAAGAAGACATGGTTAGAATGGAGGTTAATAGATTCAATATGTCAGTATGGCATGGTAGCCAAATAACCACTGCAGTCTATTATATTCAGTTAGGGGTGCCATATTTTAATAAAGACTTTGACCAACTGGAAGTTCCATTCTGAAAAGGATGAACAATATAGAGAGGAGACAGGATTCTTTTACATATGATGATTATTCAACAGAAATGGGTGTGGTTAATCTGGAGATGAGAACAATAAGGGGAAAGGCATTATAACTGTCTTCAAGTATTTTTAGGATTGTGATGTTGAAGAGAAGCTAGGCTTTTCTCCTTGTCCCAAATGTTTAATGACTTGGAAAAAATATAGAATTTGAAGATAGGCAAATCTTGGCTTTTTGAAAAGATTAAATTCAAATAATTAGAGTTTTCAAAAAAGAAAATGAGGTCGGCTGCCTCAAGAGGCAGTGAGTTCTTCATTCCTGAAGGTCTTTTAGGGGTATCTGGATGATCACTCACCAGAAGACTTGGAAAGGCAATGCTGTATATGTCTGGGTTGAATTGCAAATATTCTGAAGCCCGTTCTAAGTTTCTGTGATACTATAAAAGAGAGAATGAATCCTAGACCTGAAAGAATGAAGGGGATGTAATTGTAGGACTTTAGACCCAAGTATTATGGGAAACTATTTTATGAACTAGGCCCTGTTGAGTATCCCTTCAAGCCTTCTATAAAGGCCATATTGACTCTGCCTGTATGTGAAGATGATTTTGTTCCTTGGAACACAGTCCCTGTTACTTAGCAGCTGATGCTCTAAAGATTTTTGACTTTAGCATCTGTTACACAGGAGGTTGACAACCATCTCCACTGCCAACTTCTCTACCTCTTACTTTCTAGACTCTCTAAGGTGGGTTTGAGATTTTTGACGTTCCTTTTGTTTTTCTGTATTTCTTACTTCCATTTCTTATGATGGAGTGAAAAGGGTGACTTTGCATCCTACATTCTACATCCTCAAATATTTTGCAAGAATAGTTTTCAAGAAGACTAAAGCATCTAAAAAGTAGATAGCAGACTCTTGGAGAATTAATCAAGCCTAAACATCCATCTTGAATGGGAAAGAGTAGTAATTGGCTAATTAAAAAAAGAACTTGCCTCAAGTATCTGAATTTTGGGCATTAAACTGGATTTTTCAGCATGGGAGGATAGTAGAAGTTCCCATTTTACAAGAGTTTTCCGAGGTATTTTACAAAAACATGAATAGTGGGGCAGCTAGGTGGTGCAGTGAGTAGAGCACCAGTCCTGGAGTCAGGAGGACCTGAGTTCAAATTCGGCCTCAGACACTTGACATGTACTAGCTGTGTGACTTTTGGTGAGTCATTTAACCCCAATTGCCCTGCCAAAAAAAAAGCCATGAATAGTATGAATCAAATGATTCTCAAAGTTCCAACCAATTTTAAGTTGTAAGATACTTAGGCCACATCAACAAAATAAAAATAACAACACTACTTCATTTATAGATTTGTTGCTATAATAATAGGATTACTAAGTGATTACTTTATAGACAAACCAATAAAATTCATTTTAAGAAACAGAGGGTCTAAAATCTCAAAAGAAATCATAGAAAAAATAAACATCAAAACCCCATTTGGTAAAGTTTGAAAATAAAAGTGTGGAACTTAAATAACTTGTCATATCTCCTCCCCTTTCCCATTCTAAACCAAATATCCAAGAGCCATCAACTGACCTTTATATAACAAGATTTCTTATCTCCACAACATCTCGTTTACCCTTCTCTAGATAAATGAAGGAAAGCAAATAAATAAGCAAGATTTATAAATAATCAAATAAAATAACACAAAGTCAAATGAACTCAACAATCAGAGGAACTCGTCCCTCCTTTTTTTTTTTACCAGAATTGCTGATAAACTGGAAAACAGTTGGGAATAAAATGAATTGAAACCAGAATCTCATACCATATTACACAGAAGTTCAAATTATGTCAACAAAACATACAAAGTTACATAATAAAAATAATCAGAGGTGAAAGAGGGCACCTTTCAAATCTATGCTTAGGAGGAAAATATATCTAGACAGGTGATAGAGAAGATCGTTAAAGACAAATCTCAACATTTTGATTATGTAAAAACTAGAAATTTTTTTTTCTAAAACAATCAATGCAGACAAATATTGTCAATTAAATTATGTTTACATCAACTACCTCTGATAAAAGCTTGATATACAATATGTAGTAACTTTTCATAAATATATAAAACCAAGAGCAATTTTACAAGAAATATGTGGCAAGAATATATGAATAAACAGGTTTCAGAAGTAAAATATGAACTATAAGCATCCATATATAATGTTCTAAGTCACTAAAAATAAGCTAAATGAGTGTTAAAACATCTATGAAGGTTCATCTAATACCTTTCAAGGTGGCAAAGGTGATAAAAGACAGAAATAGGCTGTGGGATGACAGGGACACAAATATACTCTTGGTGGAGTTGTGAATTGATCTTGTAATTTTGGAAAGCTATTTGCATTAATGTAAGAAAAGACACAAAAATGTGACTTAACATTTTGATCCCTTGGTGCCATAGAGCATGTACTCCAAAGAGGTAGAAGAAGGAATGGTATCATATATCACAAGAAGAAATATATTAATAGCATTTTGGGGATAACAAAAATTTCAAAAAAATATACACTCATTGATAGTAAAATGGCTGAAGAAATGATGATATATGGATATAATGGAATTTCAATTTGCCAAAAATACGACTATGAAGAAATCTATGGAACACTAGAAGACTTACACAAACTGATACATAGTGAAACAAGAAAAACAAATGCAATAAGAGAAATATAAATGACACAAAAAAGAGAGCCAAACTCAGATAAATTGCAGTGACTCAGCTTTTGTCCAGAAAACAGATGAGGAAATAGACTTCTTTTCTCTCATTAGTGTGATATAGCGTGAGGGACATTGTGTAGTGATTGCATTTGCTGTCAGATCAAGTAATTTTTTTTCTTTTGCTTCAGGGGTGGGGAACCTGTGGCCTCAAGACCACATGTGGCTGTCTAGGTCCTTGGATGCAGCCTTTTGACTGAATTCAAGTTTTACAGAACAAATCTTTTTATTAAGGGGATTTGTTCTGTGAAGTCTGTTTTCAGTTAAAGGGCCACACTTGAGAACCTAGAGGGCCACATGTGGCCTTGAGGCCACAGGTTCCCCACCCTGCATGCTTTCCTTTATTGAAAGGAAGGGTTTAATAGGGTGAGGCTATAGTAGGAAATAATGGATGTATAAAAACAAAATAGGAATAAACATTATTCTAAGACCTTATTATATTCTTTTATCTTTATCTTCATAGCAATCCTGTGGAGGGTAGAGCAAAATTTATTATTGCAATTGGAAAGATGATGAAAATGAATCTCAGAGAACACATGGCTTCTTCCAGGTCACATGGCTAGCCTGAGCTGGAATCATGGTAAATTGCCTGTTTTTACCACCCATTTTTTTCATATGGACAATGCTCTAGGCCATGCAGATGTGATCAAAAACATCAATTTGAAAAATGGTCCACCTGGCACTTTCAGTTGTCCAAGCAGAAAGGAATTTTAATTGCAGTGACTCAACTTTGGTCCAGAAAACAGATAATGAAATACACTTCCTTTCTCTCGGTAGTGTGATATAGCATGAGAGACGTTGAATATTGATTGCATTTGCTGTCAGATCAAGTCATCGAAAGGAATTGTAACTTGACCCATCCAAAGAATTGTGCCATTTAATTTCAAGAGCCAAACTAACAGGGAAATGTTCCCCTATGACAACAGTTTTACTTTCTAAGGAGGAAAATATTTCTGGAAAGTAGGGCTTAAGTTATTTAATGGACAAATGCTATAAATAAGGCAGAAAGAAACCTGAGGAAAGGATGGAAACATTTTTGCTCTGTCTCAGCCATCCAGCTGTGAGCTCTTTGACTTAATTCATGGGAGCTAGGCTATGCACAACCCTGCTGCCACAGATCCAATGGGCTGGGGATGAGGACTGAAGGATCCTTCACTATCCCCACTGGCAATTTCCAGGGAGGAGCAGATGGGCTCAGAATTTAATGTTGCTTCTGAAAGATGAGAAATAACCCAACTCTTAATAATCCACGTCTAGAACAAATCTAATTGGCCAATGACAGAGGCTGGGCTGGGGTGCTGTTCCTCTTCTAGCTTCTCAAGTGAACATCTGTTTCTCTCAAAGCTGTGAATGTCACGTCAAGATTTTCCAATTACACTCCTCTTGGTTTTATTTAGCATTAGTATATTGGAGGGATAATTAGTTTGGGATGAAAACCTGTATTGTCTCCCACCACCCACCACCACCCCTCCTCCATAATAAAGCAGGTTTCTAAACGTGCTTAATATAGAGGAGAGGTTTGTTGTTTTTTTTTTAAGACAAATAGAAAGTGAAGGATGGAAGCAGGAATGAAATATAAATTAATGACAGCAGCTGAGCAGTAAAGACAGGAGGAGTTTACATTAGCATAGAGTCTGGCATAAGAGAAACACATTGCAAATCTCTCCCACTCTGAGACTCCTAATGAAGATGGGCCTTTTCCACCAACATAACAGTGATGGAGATGAAAATGAAAGACTGATTCCTACTGATGTGTTTCCTGATGATAAATCACTGGAGATGGGGGACCATCTGGGATTTCTACTTTCATTGGGTCTGCAATGATGTTCTCGGGTCAGCAAGTCCTGCTTTGCTAATTGATTTAACTGGTACCTTGTAATGGAGGGTGGTCTCTGTACCCATTCACAGATGGATGAATTCACAAACGAGCCCACAACAAACACTTCAAAACCTTGCTGCATTATAATGTTGCTGGGTTTTACAGAATCACTGTATCTCAGAGTTGGAGGAAACCTCAGAGGCATTCTGTTTCAAACTGTACTGGGGCAAGAATTCCCTTGTTCAAGATAAGATAACATAGTATGCAGAATTTGGAGTTAGCAGCCTTGGTTTCAAATCTTGGTTCTACTACTTGTTGATTATGTGACCTTGAGGAAATCACTGAAACTACCTGGGCCCCTAGCTCTATTGGGCATTATACTACATGGCCTTGAAGAACCCTTCCAGCTCTAAATATATGATCTCTAAACACCCCTCCCCCATCCTCAACAAGTAGCCATTAAACTTTTGCTTGAAGACCTCCAGGAAGGGGAAAGCGACTACAATTATCCTTCCCACATCGTAAGGGTACTGTGCCCCAATCTAGAAAATCTGTGTAAAATTTTTGACCATCCCTTTGTACCAGAGAAGAAGTCTGAATTATTAGAGTATTAAATGATAAAATATGTTGATATTATACAATATTATGCATACATTTTATGTATTTCTGAGTTTCTAAACTTTTTTCTGTGTCCTTCGCTGGCCTTTGCCTGTCAAAACTGTACTGGGGAAAGTCATCTTGTGGTAAGGATAACTATATTTCCTAAAGCAGCCAATTCCTCTTTAGTCTAACTCTAACAGGTTTCTTAAAAATATATATCAAGCTCCAAGTTGTCTCTGCAGCTTCCACCTATGCTCTTGAGTTCTGCCTTCTGGGAACAAACATAAAAAGGAAGTTCCTTGAGGGCAGCAGCTGTTCTGTTTTGGCCTTTGTATCTGTCCTTCTCCTACACTTTGATGGATTGAATTGAATTGAACTCTCTTCCCTTTTTGCATGACAGCCTTCAAATACTAGAAGAAGACAGCTGTATCCCTATACTCTAGTCTTCTCTTAACCAAACTACACATTCTTAATTCTTTCAACCAGGCCTCACATTGAAGCCCTTCATCATCATGGTGGCTTGCCTCTGAATGCTCTTCTTATCCATGCCCTTCCTAAAACACAATGTCCAGAAATAAATGCAAAACTCTATATGTCATCTAACCAGAGCAGAACATAATTGGAATATCACTTCCCTAACCCTAGACATTCTGCTTCTGAGTGCATCTAAGATAACATTTTTTTCTATTAAGCTCTATCCAGAATTTGAAAATGAACTTGCTAACTTTATGCAGGTAATGAGGATCCATATCCACAGATATGAAATACCAAGATTTATATAAGATGAACACCCTGGCTCTATGTAGATTTCATTGTTGCACATATTCATGCTTCCACAGACATCACACACACACACACACACACACACACACACACACACTGCTTATTCCTGCCTTTCAGAATTCTCATGAAGCAATCATTTGCCTCCTTTCAGAAAATTTGCTCCATAAAGACCACTGGGGAATCAAAAATAGCCTTCCAAGGCAGCTAGTGTCCAGTGATTCATTGATATCCAATATAACAACTCCATTGGTTCAAGAAGTGAGGGCAAGAAATCACTTCCTTAGAAGGGGTTGGGACTCATGATATAGATGGGTCATTCTAGGATTTGCGGCAATCTTATTGAGTTGTAGTTCTGTTGGTTTTAGAAGGCAAAGTCTTAACTATAGGTGATCCAAAAGTAACCATTAATGTCTGCAAAATTTACCAAAGCTCCTAAAAAGATACTGCTAACTGTGAAACCAAGCATAGAGGCTACTCACAGTGTTCTTGGGGAATGGGGGAAGGTTTCCTCTGTCTTCAATTGTTTTCTTCCCTTGGCCCTGGGGCACACTCAGAAAGCTTCGTAGCTGCAGAATCCCCCTTCACATAGAATAGACACCCTCTGGACACATGAAAAATACTTCCAAGTATAACTCAATTCACAATGCCCATTGGTATGGGACTGTCCTCACTGGTGGAGATTAATGTTCGCACACCAGAGTGAGGGGTAAGACAGAGCTGATTAGAGCAGGAGTGAGGGCAGTTTTGATCTCTTCCCTCACAGAAGTCTCTTTTTGCTCTTCTGTCTCTTAGGGCTCCACAATGTATGTGAGTGCTTCTGCCGTCTGGTTTTGAGAGAAAAGATGAATGATGCCAATGCCACTTCAGGTTGCTAAAGGGAAAATAAAAGTCTAGGAAGAAGCTGGCATGAGATGAGCTAGCAGTCTCCATTGCATCTCTACCCCCAACTTGCTATACCAGAGATTGGGGAACTTCCCCTTGGGTGAAATTTCTGTCTCTCCCTGTATTCCAGCACCCAACGCAGGCCATGGCACATAATAGCTAAGAAATCCTTGTTGAATTAAAGAATATGTTTTGAAAGATTATTATAAAAGGGGTTTTTTTCCTGTTACACAGGGAAGAAATTTGGGCAACAAATCTGTAGGTTCATAATTGCATTTAAGATTAAAAGTGAAACTCTGTTTTAGAACTATATTGTAATTACCAAAGCCCTATATAATAGCATTCTATTATAATAAAATGGAATGTATTACTAGATTTAATTATAATAACATAATTAATGTCAAGGTATTGCCAGTTTTGGTATAAATATTTAATATTACCTAAAATGTATCTAGTTCTCTAACCCCGTGATTACTTAGTCTAAAAATACATGTTTCCTTTGTAACTTGCCTCTGAGAAAGAAACCAAAATAAAATGGACTAAGTGGAAGTTAGGCAGTGCCTACATACATTTCAGATCATCATTTCTAACTCCAGTGCTGTGCTCCCATCATGGCTAGGATGGCTCACCCTATTCTGAGTCCTTGAAACTAATCCTACAGTCTGATCAGTAACTTGGAAAGAGACAGTACAGTACAGTGCATAGAGGCTGGGTCTGAGGTCAGGCTAGGACTAGGTGTGAATTCACTTACTATTCACATAACTGTGGGTAAGTCCCTCAACCTCAATGGGCCTCAACCCTTTATAATATCTGTAAAATTGGGATAAACATAACACATTACTAATCTCAAAGCTTTATTATGAGGACATCTATAATGGCAATGCATGCAACAAGTAGAAATGTCAATTTTATTATCAGAACATGTCACCATCCATGTTGTACTTGGATTCAAATTTGTGAGAATCCACATTCCCCAGAAATAGAAGATGGGGGCATGTTGCTAAAATTGCTTACTCTGTATTTTGTTCATATTTATACACATGTATTTGTTTTGTCTTTGTGGCCCCTGCACCTAGCACAGGGAAAGGCACTTAAATGAATGATTAATATTGCTTAGTTGCTTGCTTAATTGATGAGTGCAGCCCAGTCACCAAAGGCATCCCACCAGCCCCTATGTTTATCCTGAGCTAATCTAATCATGATCAGTGTATTCAAAGGTGGTGGGGGTTTTTTGCTTTTATTTAACCTAGAGAGTTGCATTTGGAAAAGGCTCCTTTGCCTTAATTGGATACTCCATGGATCTTGAGTGCCTACGTCAATGTGGATATTCCCTTCATGGTAACACCTCAATGCCTTGGCATCTTGGATGGTTCTTGCCCCTATCTTCCTGAAAATCATTTAAAGAGGATGTTTAGGAGACCTTCCTCCAGTTGTCTTGCTATCACATGAATAGTAAAGGAGCTCATGGATTGTCCAGTGATTGTCCCTAACTCTAGTTACATGGTTAGCCAATGTCTGTATCTATTCATTCATCTCTCTGCAGGCAGCCATTCTTCCACAATAAGTTGCAGTCCATTCCTACTCATAATCATCCCATCAGTCAATTAGTATTTATTAAGTGCCTATTGTGTGCCAGCCGTACTAAGTACTGTGCCTCTCCAAAGTCCTTTTGAAAAACTGTAATCTTTATTCTTTGAAAACTGCAGTTTCTCCTTATCTGGCTCATATAGACCCTCCCAGCTATCAACTTCCTTAGACTATACCAAATTAATCTATTGGCAGGATTCAGGTTTTTTTTTTTCCCTGGGACACTATTATGGGAAGAGCAACATTTCTAAAACCAGGCCAAAATAGAAACTGAAAGCTTTTGGTGAGATGGAAGCAGTTGTAGCCCCTTTTTGGGGTACACATGTGTAGGTTATTAACAAACCCTGCAGTTAACTTAAAGGTGGGGAAGTGCCTATGTTAGCTGTTCCCTGAAACCTCAAACCATATTGGAAAATCCATCCTAATTCTCTCTCTCAAGGCCTCTACAAAAACAATATCTAACATTTACTTAGCACTTTACCATTTACAAAGCATTTTTCTGTATATTAGCTCATCTGATCTTGACAACAACCCTTGGAAATAGGTACCATTATTACCCCTGTTCTATAGATGAGGAAACTAAAGCTGAGAGAAGTGATTTTCCAACGGTCACACAGATAGTAAGAATCTGTGGCAGAATTTGAACTCAGACCTTCATGATTCAAAGGGTAGCAGTCTATCCACTATGCCACCTAGCTGATATGAAGTCTTTCCTGATTATCCCATACAAAAATGTCCTCTCTTCCTCTGTTGACTTCCCATAGATCTAACAATAGCACATGCTCCTTTAATTGCATGCATTTGTGTTGTATACATACATACATACATGCATATATGTGTATATATATACATATATATAATATATACATATATATGTATATATCTTTTCTCCCTAACTAGACTCTAAATTCCTTGAGGACTAAAGTTTGACAGGGCTGCTGGGTGGTGCACTGGATAGAGTGCCAGGCCTAACGTCAGGTGGACCTGAGTTCAAATGTGACCTCATACACTTACAATTGTGTGACTCTGGGCAAGTGACTTAACCCTGTTTGCCTTAGTTCTTCATCTATAAAATGACCTAGAGAAGGAAATGGCAAAATACTCCAGTATCTCTGCCAAGAAAACCTCAAATGGGGTCAAAGAGAGTCAGACACAACTGAAATGACTCAACAACAACAAAAAACTTGAGACATTCTAAGAAATCAATGCATATCAAGGAGCTTTCTTAATTCAGTACATCATTATTGCAACTAACGCAAGTCTAGCCCTGTATCAGATATTATGGGAGATATAAGAGATAGGAGTGCTCATGAGAGATTCCTGTCCTCTAAAAGCTTACAATCTAACTGTAGATAGACTAGTGCAGCTGAAGTGTTTCTTGCTTAAAGCAGTGGATAATAGAAGAATAACAGTGATAATAATGTTGATTATGATAAATTGTACATCTTCATTTAGGCACAGAAAATCAAATATATAAATATGCAATGAGGAAGCCTTAGCTCACAAGCCATTTATGTAAAAACACCAGGGAATGTTGGTTGACAATAAGCTTATTCTAAGCATGTGACAGCTGCTAAATACAGCTAACAAATCTGAAACTTAAAGCATGGTATCTTGATTATGGAAAAAAATAGTCCAGCTACTCAATGCTGAATAGAGCAGCTCAAGCATTTGAGTCAAATCTGAAGAGGGAGGGACATCATTTTAAGTAAGACACTAGCAAACAAGAATGGGGCCAGAGAAGGGTGATCAAAATAGTGAAGGTTCTTGTAACCATGTCATATACAGGACAGATGAGAAGATGGACATATTGAAGCTAGACAAAAGAAGTTAAGGTGAAGACATTATTGCCTTCTTCAAAAGATAACATCAGCAGATGTTAATGTAACAATTTGATGACTGCAGTAGGCTTTCCTCACCATAGTAAAGTATGTTATATAAGAATTATCCACATTTTACAAATGAGGGAAAATATAACATTGGGCACATAAGTGATTATCACAATATGGAAGCTGAGACAGAACCCAGGTCTTGTGACTCCAGTTACCCAATCTTTCTTTCACTTTAGGCTTTCTATTAAGCACTTGCATCAATTATGTGAAACATGAAACATGGACAAGGGAGTGAACTTGCTCCATGAGATTCCAGAGATCAGAAATAGTACAAGATATAATACAAGTTTCAGCTCAATATAAGAAAGACCAGTGAAATAATTAGAAATGCAATGAAATTTGTTGACTTGTGAAAGAGGGAGCTTCTTGTCAACAGGTGCATCAAGCAAAGGCTAGATGACCAGCTGTGAAGAATGATTTAGAAGGGATTCATGTTTTGAGTGAAAAAGGTTGGAATATATGACATCTAAATTCCCTTCCAATTCTACAGTTTTGAACCATGTGCCCCTCCCACCATAGTGGAAAAACACAGTTGGTATTCAGTAAATGTTTGCAGGAGGGAGGGAGGGAGGAAGGAAGGAAGGAAGGAAGGAATGAAGGAAGGAAGGAAGGAAGGAAAGTCATTTATCCTCTGCTATTCCAGCCTGGCCTTCAGACCTCAGAGCTTAATAAATAGTAAAAGGCCCTGTGTACTCAAAAAATCTTTTCCAGATGCATGCCTAAGTTCCCTGAACCTAGGACCTTTGGGAGCAGTTTTCATGTTGAACAAGAAATTGAATCCAGGATCTCATGGAAGAACTAAAATAACATAAAACTATGGCCTTATGTCAATCATTTACCTCTCCTGCTTAAGTCTTCTTATCTATAAAGTGGAAGTGTTGATGGTGACATTTATATTGACACATATATATATGACAATTATATTGCTTTTTTACCAAATAGTGACAATTTCTGGTTTTCCAAGTGGGTTGGATACAAGCCAGTGCTGCAAAATCCCTGAAAGGAATTGTCACAGAAACTTCTTTTGATAATTGACTTTGCTTAGGTCTAACTTCAGGATAATGGATGCAGGCAGATCTCTGATAGAATAGTGCCCTGGCACCTTCCCCAGCTGTCCTAAAATGGTCTGTATTTTTAATCTCCAATCAGGTCAGAAATATAATTAAGGCACCCTTTAGTCACTGCCCTGATAAGCTGCAGCAGTATATCTGCTTACAGGCAAAACAAGACCAGGTCATTCTGCTTCCATATCTGAGGGCCATTCATACACCACGGGCGGCAGATCAACCAAACCACATTTCAGATGGGACCAAAAACATGTCAACCGTGCTTAAAAGGAAAATACCTTGAGCCAGCTTTCCAATGGAGTGGGGTGGAAGGCATTGTATAGGAGAAACCACTCAACTGGTCTCATCACAAGAGCAAATTAGTTTCCTGAATTACCTCATGTGGGCCCTTTTTTTGATGAACAATTCATGGAATTAGAGATGAGAAAACCAGTTTAGATTTCACCTCTGTCCTATCACCATGGCCAGCGGGAAGGATTAAGCTGTAAAATTCTCTTAGTGATTTTGGTCTTTTGTGTTTCCTATTTAACAAATGGTTAGGGGCAGATAGGTGATGCGGTGAATGGAGCATTGGCCCTGGAGTCAGGAGGATCTGAGTTCAAATCTGGCCTCAGACACTTGACACTTACTAGCTGTGTGACTTGGTCAAATCGCTTAAGCCCAATTGCCTTGCCTCGCCCCTCCATAAACAATAGTTGGTGAATTCATGATACTATGGGTGAAGTAGGATAGCATAAAACAATGGCTTTGTGTCAATCACTCAGCTCCCTATTACCTCATTCTCCCTATCTATAAAATGGGATTGATAATGGTAATGAATTTCACAAAAGTACAAAGGTTAATGGGGTTATGCAGGGATGAAACAAAAGGCCTTAGCCAAACTGACTGCCCCACAGGCCAGATTTTCATAGGAGCCATACTGATACTCATTCACAACCCTGGCTATGCTCATTGAAGGTCCCATATGTTAAAAAGACACTTCCATCACGTAGTTGTTGATCAGTCAGGGAATGGCTAAACAAGCTGTGGTACATGAATGTAATGGACTATTGTGAAGCTGGGAGAAATTGTAGAATCATATATTTAGAGCTGGAAGGGAATTCAGAGACCGTATAGTACAATTCGGAAACTTAAATACAGAAAACCTCAAACACTTGCCCATGATCACATTGCTAGCATCTGAAACAAAATTGGAACCTGGGTCTTCCTGACTTCAAACCCCAGTGCCTTATCAACTACAATATATAATAAATTCAGAGAGCCATGGAAAGACATATAATAAATGATTCAAAAGAAAATAAACAGAATAAAGAGAATTATAGGAAGAATGCCAATAACAAAGTAAGCAAAGATGAACGATGTAGAGTTATAGTGGCCAACTTTGGCCTCCAAAGAAAAGATATGTGAAGGTACCTCCTTACGTTTCATTTCAAAGGTGGGGAATTTTGAGTTTGGAACATGTCTGATGTATGTTTGATTTAAAAAAAAATATGGTGGTTAGTTTTGACAAACCTTCCTCTTTTTCTATTCATTATGAGGAATGGTTCTTTGGAAAGGAGGAGGACATTGGGAAACACAGATGATGTAAAAACCACAGCTATCCATAAAACCCATTCATAAGTAGATGATTAGAGTGTAGATACCACCTCCTGCTCCTGACTAACCATTCCCAAAAGAAGACCACTCAATAAAAAAGCTTACCAACTCTTTGTCAGAGGGGGGAGTAATTCTACAGAGGAGGAATGAGGCATATTCTGTCCAAGACAGTCAATGTGCCAGTTTATGTTGCTTACTTGTATTTCTTTATTACACTAATAACAACCACAGTTGACATTTATATAGTATTTTAAGATTTCCATGCACCTCACATGAATTATTTCATTTATTCCTTTATAACAACCCTTTGGAGAAAATACTACTCCATTTTACAAATGAGGTTCAGAAAGGTTAAATAATTTGCCCAGGGACAAAAATCTAGAAAACTTTAGAAGCAGAATTTGAATCCTGGTCTTCCTCACTCCTAGTGCCAAACTCTCTTACTCCTATGCCATGCTATCTTTTCTTAAAAAATAAATAAAAAATAAAATCTCTAGTAGAGATTTGTGGGAGGATGAGGTTAACAATAAGAAACAACAGCAATATTTAAAAAACAACTTTTTCTGACAACAAACTAAGCAACAATTCCAGATGGGCCCTACCAACGTCAAGTGTTTAGAAGACAGACATTAAATTGTGCTGCAGAGGATGAGTTCCGTCCCATGAAGCAATCCCTTTAATTTCCCAGGATCCCTATCCCAGCATTTCCTAGGATAACCTATTTCATGATGCCATTAATCTCTGTGTAGCTGATGGACTTTTTAATCATTGGGATTAATATTCAGTTAATTTGCCATCTGCAGAGTATTGCTGAATCAGCTCCCTAATCGCAAAATACAGACAAAGTCTCCATGCTCTATTCCCCAAATGACATCAGGCTTAGGCTGTAATAGGGAATGAAAGGGGTTAAAGTGAGGAGAAAGTCAAGAGACAGATCTGGAAAAGAAGCAGCTTGAGAACAAGGATTCGCAGAGCTGTATTTAGGCTTGATATGGAAAGAAGATACCAATTGGAACTTTTGAAAAGTGGAATGAGCTGCCTTGGGAGCTGATGGATGAAAGCTCTGGGAGGTCTTCAAGCATGTGCTAGATGCCAAATGGTCAGGTGTATCATTTGATTTTGTTTCAGGTTCAACAAGATTGCCACTGTAGTTCCTTCCAACTCTAAAATTTGTGATATAAACAATTACACCTTTGATTTTTCCATCACCTTAACATGCATGCATACACACAGACATGCAGACACACACACACACACACACACACACACACACACAATAAGTTGCCAAGTCTATTCCAACAACATTGCTATTATTCCATTCTTTCTTCTCCACTCTTAAGGCCATCACCTTCTATCAGAATTTCATCACCTCTCACCAAAATTATTGTTTACCATCTCTTGCATTTCCAATTTATTTACAATATTTTTCTGCTCTAACAAATGGTCAGTTTTTATAAAAGCTTCATGTAGTGCTAAGAAATATGTCCATTCTTTGGTGGTCCCATGCTGGAGATAACACATATTTTAGCTCTAGTTTTTCCAGCAATATATTAGATTCACCAGGGATATGGTGATGGCCAAGAGTAAACCTAGATTCATGTCAAATCAGAGATCTACTTCTCAGTGATGGTTTCAAACAGAAACCAATACCTCTGAGTTGCATGTTCACATAGAAAAACATAAATTAGCATTATCTATGTTTTATTGTATTTTATTTATTTTTTTAAGCATTTCCAATTACATTTTAATATAGTCTAGGCCTCACTGGGGAGTTTTGCAGCTATATGTGGCCTAGTGGCCAGACATTTCTGTTCCACATCTTCATAAAAATAAAGCTGTCTAAACTGGACTTTAAATGCTGTAATCATAAGCATAAAATCGTAGAGGTGCTCAAAGCCATTTGGTCTAATAGCTAAGTTTTTGTAGGTTTCATTCCTGAAAGTTTCAGGCTTTATTTTTCTCTTGTGGGATTATTGTGCCTCTTCAGAAAGACACAACCCAAATTGGTCCATCTGCTTATATCTCAGTTCCCCAAAGCAATCATACCTTCTTCCCCAAAGGGTAGGAACAATTCAACTAGCCACAGACAAAATATGCTAAAATTCCAATGGCATTAGCATTGCTAAAAATGAAAGGGTAAATGAGCTACTTTATTCAGAAATGAAGTTACTAAGGAAATTGTTACTAAACGAAATTGCTTTGGATTTTAGGATCATAAGACTGGAGCTGGAAATCAACTGAAAGGCCATCTAATCCACCCAACTCATTTTACATGTGAGGAATCTGAGATCCAAGTAAATGGTGATGTATATAGGATCACAGAGGTAGATCTAGAGGATGATGCCAAGATAGCTGAGTAAAGGCAGGAACTCATCTGAGATCTTCCTGAAATCCTTCCAAATACCTTTAAAAATGAGTCTAAATAATTCTAGAGCAGCAGAACCCACAAAAAGATGGAGTAAAAGAATTTTCTGTCCCAAGACAACTTGGAAAGTCAGCAGGAAAGGTCTGTGGCACCAGGGTGAGATGGGAATACAGTCCAGCAGAGGCACCAGTGTAGACCAGGCCTGAACAAACTAGCAGCAGGCTTTGGGGTGACTGAATTACTGGCAGCACTAGTGGTTTCCAGAGCTCTCAGCCCACAGATGCCAAAGACAACTTAGAGGGTCAGCAGGAGAGGCCTGTTACAGCAGCTGAGTGAGAGTGGAGTGCAGTCCAGTGCAGGCCATGCCAGCACAGCCCTAGCCACAGAAAACTAGGAGCAAGACTTGGGAGTGACTGAATTGGCAGCAGCTGCTTCTGGAGCTCTCAGCCCACATACAGGAAGGGGGTCAAACAAGTGCTAGGGAGGAGAGTACAGAAGTCTCTTTGCAAGCACTGAGGCAGGATTTCGTTGCTTTGCCCATACTCAGATCCAGGTCTCAGCCCTGGGTGGCAGACCCTGGGTGAGGAGAAGCACTAGCATAGCAGGGAGTTTGTGGCCACAGTGGGGGCAAGGTGCATTCCTCAAGTTCCAGGTCAGAAAAGAGTGCTGGTGGTCATTCAGAGACCAGAGCACAGGCCAGGAGATGAGTAAACACCTCTCCTTAGAGTGTACCACCTTGGAAGAACTGAAAACCTATATGCCCCTAGATGTATCTCTGAAAACAGTCGCACAAAACCCCTGAAACTTGGGACTGTGTACCTTTCACCCTGAAAGCAGAGCCCAACTTTAACAAAGAGTTAAAAGTCTAGTAATAGGCTGGGAAAATGAGCAAACAATAGGAGAAACTCTTACTATAGAAAGTTACCATGGAGACAAGGAAGATCAAAACATACAATCAGAAGAAGACAACAAAACTCCTACATCCAAAGACTCCAAGAAAAATATGAATTTGTCTCAGCTCATGGAAGAGTTAAAAAGGATTTTGAAAATTAAGTAAGAGAGGTAGAGGACAACTTGGGAAGAGAAATAAGAGTGATGCAAGAAAATTATGAAAAAAATCAACAGCTTGGTAAAAGACACACATACATACACACACACACACAAATACTGAAGAAAATAAAGCAGACTAGACCAAATTGTAAAAGAATGAGAAGGATGCCTTAAAAAGCAGAATTTGCCAAATGAATAAGAAGGTCCAAAAGCTCACTGAAGAAAATAATTCCTTAAAAATTAGAATGGAACAAATAAAAGCTAATAACTGTGAGAAATCAAGAAACAATAAAATGAGACCAAAAAAGTGGAAAAATAGAAGACAACGTGAAATGTCTCATTGGAAAAAAAACTGATTGGGAAAATAGATCCAGGAGATAATTTAAAAATTATTGGACTACATGAAAGCCATGATCAAAAAAAGAGCCTAGACATCATCTTCCAAGAAATTATCAAGGAGAACTGCCCTGATATTCTAGAGCCAGGAGGTAAAATAGAAATTGAAAGAATCCACCAATCACCTAGAAAGAGATACCAAAATGAAAACTCCCAGGAATATTATAGCCAAATTCCAGAGCTCCCAGGTCAAGGAGAAAAATGTTGCAAGCACCCAGAAAGAAACAATTCAAGTGTCATGGAGCCAGAGTCAGGATAATACAATTTAGCTGCTTCTACATTAAAGGATCAGAGGGCTCAGAATCTGATATCCTGGGTGGCAAAGGAGCTAGGATTAAAACCGAGGATCACCTACCCAGCAAAACTGAGTAGGTATAACTCTTCAGGGGGAAAAATGGATAGTCAATGAGATAGAGGACTTCCAAGCATTCTTGATGAAAAGAGCAAAGCTGAATAGAAAATTTGACTTTCAAATACAAGACTCAAGAGAAACATAAAAAGGTAAACAGGAAAGGGAATTCATAAGGAACTTAATAAGGTTAAACTGTTCACATTCCTATATGGAAAGATGATACTTGCAACTCATAAGATCTTCCTCATTATTTGGGTAATTAGAAGTATATAATGAAAGAGGGCACAGATGTGAGTTGAATATGAAGGGATGCTATATAAAAATAAAATTAAGGGGTGAGAGAGGAATGTACTGTGAGAAAGACAAAGGGAGAGGTAGAATGAGGTAAATTATCTCACATAAAAGAGGCAAGAAAAAGCCTTTACAGTGGATGGGAAAGGGAGGAAGGTGAGAGGGAATAAGTGAACCTTACTCTCATAAGAATTGGCTCAAAGAGGGAATAACATGCACACATAATTGGATATAGAGATCTATATTTCCTTGGGGGGGACAGGGAAAAGAGAAAGGGGTGAGAGAAGGGAGGGTAGATTGGTGAAGGGGGTAGTCAGAGGCAAAACACTTTTGAAGGGAGACAGGGTGAAAGGAGAGAGAGGACAGAATAAATGGAGGGAATAGGATGGAGGGAAAAATAGTTAGCAACTGTGAAAACTGTGAAAAAAGTGAAACAAGTTTCTCTGATAAAGGCCTCATTTCTCAAATGCATAGAGAACTGAGTCAAATCTATTTAAAAAATAAGAGTCATTCCCCAATTGATAAATGATGAAAATATCTGTTCAGTTTTCAGATGAATTAATCAAAGCGATCTATTGCTAAATATATGAAAATATATTGAAAAAACATTTTAACTCCACGACTGATTGGAGAAATGCAAATTAAAACAATTCTAAGGTACTACCTCATACCTATTAGATTGGCTAATAGGACAGAAAAGATAAATGACAAGTAGGGGAAAAGGACATATTAATGCATAGTTGGAGTGTGAACAGATTCAATCATTCTGTGGAACAATTTGCAATTACACCCAAAGGGCTATGCATACTCTTTAAACTAGCAATACCACTACTAAGTCTGTACACCAAAAGAGATGGAAAAAGGAAAAGGACATATATGTACAAAAATATTTGTAGCAGCTCTTTTCAGGGGGCAAAGAATTAGAAATTGAGGGGATGCCCATCAATTGGGGAATGGCTGAGTAATTTGTGGTATGTGATTATTATGTAATGGTATTGTACTATAAGAAATGAGGAAGAAGATACTCTTAGAAAAACATGGAAAGATTTGCATGGGTTGATGCAAAGTGAAATGTACCTTGTACAAAGTAACAGCAATATTGTAAGATGATCAGTTGTGAATGACTCAACTATTCTCCGCAATACAATGATCCAAGACAGCTCTGAAGGACTTAGAATGAAAACTTCTATCCATTCCCAGAGAAAGAACTGGTGGTATATGAATACAGATTTTTTAGTTTATTTTTCTTGAACATTTTGTCAGTTTTCTTTCACAACATGACTATTATGGATATGTTTTGCATGACTACACATGTATAACCTATATTTAATTGCTTGCCTTTGTAATGGTAGGGTTGGGGGAGGGAGGGAGGGAGAGAATTTGGAACTCAAAGTTTTAAAAACAAATGTTAAAAATTGTTTTTACATGTCACTGAGGAAAAATAAAATACTAAATATAAAAGTGAGGAAATATATTAGGAGTTAAGTACAAGTTCTGTATGAGAAATCCAGTGCAAAATAGAGTGATTTAAATTTTAAAAAAAAATACGTAGGTCTAAGAGGGACCTTAGACACTATCAAGTCCAATATTCCCATTTTACAGAAGATAAAACCGAGCCTGAGAGAGTTAAGGTGACTTGCCTAGGGACACATAGCTAATAAGCTTCTAAGGAAAAATTCCAACTCAGATTTCCCTGATTCCAAGCCTTGGGCTCTATCCACTATGTTACCTAGCTGCCTCAAGTTCACAGAAGGACTAAGTATCAGAAGTAGAGTGTGGCATCAGGTCTTCTGCCTCTAGAGACAATGCTCTTCCCACTACGCCGCACTGCTTCTTTTTTCTTCTTTTCCTTTTTTTATGGAGGCAGTGGGGTTAAGTGACTTGCCCAGGGTCATACAGGTAGTAAGTGTCTGAGACTAGATTTGACTGCAGGGCTGGTGCTCTATCCACTGAGCAACCTAATTGCGCTCTTTTTTACACACATTGCTTCTTTGTAAATAAATGTTTAATCTGTGTTTTGGAGAAAATTTTAGGCCTGTAGTTACAATGTATCCTCATTATTACAGATCTCCTCATGATAGTGGAAGGGTCCTGTATTTGGATGTTTTCACCACTTGTGTGTGGGTAAAGATGTCTAATTCTTCCTTCAAAAGTACACGGTTGCAGAAAAAAAGCGATGTCCCTGAGAGTTGTCCCCAGACTTGTAGGATAAAGTTCTCTCAGTAAAATGAGACATAAAGATCCCAAGAAAGGGCTATTTTGGCATCTTGTGGACAGTTTACAAGTTCCTGGGGTTGTGATTCATGCCTTTTCACTCATGATTGCTACAGCCTGTCTGTCTGGGTTCAGCTGAGGAAAGCTATGTGGGGCCATTGTCTGAGTTCACCAATCTGAGGGTGGAAGCCACAAAAGATTGGAGAGAAATGAAGTGGGGGCCTTTATAAGCAGTAGCAAATGAAAAAAGTTGTTCGAACTCCAAATCATTACAGCTCATGTATTTAGAACTGGAGAAATAATTAGGGCTGTCAAAATCAAAACTCAAAGAAAGATGACCGATCATCCATAACATGCATGTCAGTGAGAAGCAACCAGTTTCTACTCTCATAACAAGCCAGTCAGTCAAACAGAAACATGATCGCAACCATAAAAATAATGTGCAATGCCATTGCTGCCATAGTCCCATTTTTTATTGTCATCCTAGCAGGCCAGGTACCAATACCCTCAACTCCAAAACCCTGTCCATCCCTCTGACAGGTGGTTAGTATAAATGATACTATCCCATTTGATGGGTCGGGTCAATGAGGATTAGAGAGGTGAGATGACTTGCCTATATTCAAGCAATTGTTGAGGAGGTTCAGCTGTGAGTCCTGTGACCCCATTCCCACTTGTACCTGAGGTGGAGCTGTCCAAAACTGGAAACCTTAATAGAGTTCTCGTTGAGCTATCCATATCAATACCATTCCAGAATCAGTACTTATAGCAGTAGATAAATCTTTTACTGAGACAGTTGAAAATGAATTTTGCAGAAAAGAATATTAAACCATTCTTTATCGGAAATTAAAAATGGCTCTAAAAGCAGAGGAAATGTTAAATGTCTCATCCCAACAGACCCATCAAAGGGTGTTCATTCCCCAAATATGCATGCCAAGGAAAGCTCATCTGCTACTGATGACCTTCCTCCACCAAGCTCATGCATGTGGGCACATGCACAAAGAGTCATTCCTCATAGCATTAGCAAGTCACCTCTATCTTCATTCTAGGCCTCAAGACTAGGTTTCCCTAGTTAGTAAAGTAGTGTTTTTCAAAGTGGACCTCATACTCCCCTGTATAAAATAGAGGCCTGGGAAGCAGGAGAGGGTGGATGGAAAAATGAAAGACGAGGTGACCCCTAGAATGGCCAATGACAATCCATAGACCCAAATCAATGAATTTTCAGTAGTGGCTCTGTGACTCTGGGCAGCCTCTCTCAGCCTCAGTTGTCCCATCTTTAAAATGGAGATGACAGTAGTACCTACTTCACAGGATTGATGTGAGGACCAAATGAGATAAAATTATAAAGTGCTTTGCAAACATCAGTCTTTAAACATTAGCTGTTATTAAGTATTGTTACTGGTACTCTCTACCTTTCTACATCATATGTGTATATATGTATGTATATGCATATATGGATGTAGAGACACATACATATATACATGTGTGTAGATGCATGTGTGTATGTATATGTATGTATAGACATATATACATGTGTGTAGATGCATGTGTGTAGACGCATGTGTGTATACGTGTGTATGTATGTATGTACGTATGTGTGTATATATGTATCTCCTAACCACTACCACCTCCTTATCTCAAAGGACTCTGGCCCCTCATGTAGCCCTGGAAAGTAAGTGTATTAGATTGGGAACCAGGAGAGATCTGTTTTCAATTTCTTTTCATTCCTCTTTCCTTTTTTTTTTTTTACCAGACATTTTAATTCATTGACAGAGGGAACTACTGAGAGAGGACACTCCCTCTATCCATTCAGGGTCCCACCTCCACAATTTAATAGTCTTAGAAAGTTACCCCTGGCAGCTGAAAATTAAGGCACTTGGCCAGAGTTACAAAGCAAAATGTTAATAAATGCATGTTGATTGATTTATTGATGTCAAAGTCAGGACTTGAACCCAGGTCTTCTGGACTCTGAGGCAGGCTCTCTATCCATTATTCCATGCTGTTCATTTCCTGAAATAAAATCATTCATTTTAAGCCTCCTTCACAGCACTGGTTCAAAAATATAGGTGAAGTCAGAGTGATCATTTTGCTCCTCACTCCAAGCCCCACAGCACCTGCTCCGTTTACCACTGCTAACAGTAGCCAGGTAAGAAGGTGACACCCTGGGAAGAGGGTCCCTGAAAAAATCTGTATTCTTAGGCACCCTAGGAACTCTTACATGGTAATTACTCCAAATGTCAGCATTCTTGTCACTGCTTAATTGAATTCAACTTTGGTTCGGTTCCTGCTTGCTTCCTTTATGGCTGGACAAGTCATTTGACCTCTCAATGATTCCATTTCTTCATGTTATAAAATAGGGATACAATCATTTTCACTGACTGCCACACAGGGTTGTTGTGAGGAAAGTTTTTGTATTGCTTGAAATGACATGCAGATATATTAATATGGGGAATGCTTCTGATAAATAATTCACAGTGAGGCTTTAAGAACTTATAAGCTATCTCCATGGGGACATATACACCTTGAAAGATGAGCTTTAAAAAGATAAAACCATAATGGTGGGATAAAGAAAATGTTTTGGGGGGTACAGGTTTTCTAGGAAACCCTCACACAGGACCATATAAGGACAGTTTGGCCCAAAAGTAGGGCTGACTGGGAGTTTGGGGTCAAGTGGTTTGGGGAAGTAAGGGTTAAAAGTGAACCTGTTCTGCCTCTTCCTTGCCAGGAAGATGCTAGTACCACTGGCAGGAGACCAAGACAGTCTGTATTGAGTCAGAACTGCCTGCTAGCAAGGGAGACAGACAAGCACTGGATTTCAGAGCCAGATGCATTTGGTTAAAGTCCCACATCTGCCACTCACTACCTATGTGGGCAAGTCCACTGACCTCTCTAGGCTTCATATTCTTTATTTAGATGAGATAACCACCATACGGGCTCCTGCCATCCCCAAATCTAGTATCCTATAGTGATACAATGATCTATTGTTTGGAATGAAGTAATTCACAGACAACTAGCCAAAATAAGTACATGTGACTTGGTTAGCAAAAAAAAAAAAAAAACAGCTTCAAGATGCTGAGAAAAATGAGTGCAAAGCAGTTACCTGCTTTGGGGTTTTCCTTAAAGACAAGTTACACACATTCACCTATTCTCTAGTCCCTAAGAAAAATCAGTACCAAGGCTAGTTCTCAGGTCAACTACAGCTGCCTTCTGAGGAGCTAGTCCTTCTGGCTGGAATCTACACTCTTGGAATTGTTCCCCTACATTTGGGAACTGAGTCTCTGGTGCTTTGTTATGCAAGTTCCTTTTCACTAATTCCCCTTTGAAGTTAAATTTAGACATGTGTGGAAGGACATTGCCTCTCAAAGAATGATAAATGCCATGGCATTTTATGGGCCCTCTATTTATGCGCGTGTGAAGTGAAAGTCCAAGCGGCCTTTTTCCTTCCATTAATTTGTCAATAGATCCCTCCCCTCACATGCCCTCACCTTTTGATTCTGTGCCCTGTTTTGGTGCCCTTAGCTATGCCCTGGGTTTATGTCTCCTGGGTCACAAGTCTTGCCTGCTTGTGGCTTTGAAAGCAAGTATCTTGGGGGTTCAGACATGACACCAAGGGGGACTTGGTCCATGGTGAGTTGAAGGCTCGCTACAATAAGCTGCAATCTAAAAGCCAAAAATCACTGAGCCAAATCCAAAAACTACCAAAATCTCCAGCCAGCGTTTGTTCCACATGACATTCACAGCACTTTCATATGCTTCAGGGCTGAGAGTAGAGTGTTTGCTGAGGCTGGTCATCCTGCTTTGTTTGGGGATAAGCGTGCCCACTCCCTTATATGGTTCACCACCCTCATTCCGTGAAGTGTACAAGATTGAATTTATGAGGCCAGGGCACCTCAGGCAGCAGTGCCCAGGTTCCAGTGTGTTGAATATTAATGAATCCATAATTGTATCCAGGCTCCTGGCTCATACTTGCTAAACTGTTTTTGACTTTGAATCAAGTGGCATTCAGAACAGAAATTGATTTAGGAAAAGAAAATGGAAGGTGTCTTTTAAAGGCCTTGCAGCATTTCCAAGGACCTAACCCCCCCCACCCCCACATCATAGAAGTACAATGTCAGCTCTCAGGGCCCAGCCTAGAGTCCCTGTCTCTAGGCTCCTGCTGTGGACACTTAGTTTGCAAATGAGAACTATTAAGGAGGCCTGGACTTTCACTAATCACCCCTAAGCAGCCCCATCTGACTTTTATTTGACAATTTCAGAAATTTAATCTTAACTAGAAAGTTGGTTTTTTTTAAGGTGCTAATGAATGGATGGAAAAATATGTATTGCAAAGGGCATTTCATCCTTCTGGAAATGTTGTCCTTGGAGCAGGCAGGCAGGTCTATTTGATGAACAGTAAAGCTTTTTAGGCTGATTGCTCTTTGGACTGATGGACCAGTGCCAAAGTGACTGATCTCAGCTCCTAAGTGTTTCCCATAGCAAGGTTTGGTAACAAAGTAAGAAATAAAGTAAGAAAATGGATGTGTTACAAAGTATGAAACCTACTTAAAATTCCTCTTTTTTCCTTTGGCCCCCAAGCATGGGCCATACCTCAAATCCCTGTCCTCCCCTCTTCTCACACTTCTTCTCTTGGCTTCTGTTCTTATGTGGATGACTGCAAAAATTTTTATCTTCGGCACTGTCCTTTCTCTCTAATGACTACCCCATATCACCACCTGCCAGTTGGAGAGCTCTATTCAGAAGTCCAATTGATACCTCAAACTCAATCTGTCCAAAATTAAACTCATTGTCACTCCAGCACAAATCTTTCCCCAATTCCTCTGTTGCTGTTAATGGTACTACCATTCTCCCAGGTTCATCTAGAATCAATATTTGGGAGTTGTGTTTAACATCATCACCTTCCTATCTCCTCCCATCCAACAAATTGCCACATTTTAATGGAAGGGATATGCATAATGATGGACCAAGTTGAAGCCTAACTCTGAGTTAATGGGAATGGTGATTTTTCTCCTTTTTGCATTCCCTTTTTTCTCATTTAGTAAGCAGAGGGGGAGTCAGCTAGTTTGACAGAAGTGATTGCAAAGTACTGTAAGTGAATAACTGAGCTGGCTGTCTATTGTGTGGTTTCCTGATTGGTTGAGGATAAACCAGGATTTCAAAGAACATGCCAATGAAATCCAACCAGAAAGTCCATGTGAGTAAATACCAAATTTGGTTTACTTGTGTTCTGAAGTAAAGCTACCATTTTTGCCTGAGGCTACGGGGATATGGGGGTGAGAGATAAAGTGGATATCATTTACAGCAGAGGAGGATCCAGGAATGATATGCTAAGTTTGGGGAAATTTTAATATAGAACAGCTTAGAATATTTAGAGAGACAGTCTGAGATTGGGTTGATTTTTTTGCATTTTCCCTTATTACCTTTCCTTGTTATATAATTTCTGAATTTGCACATTGCCTTTTTCCTTGTAGATAGATTTATAGTCATGTAATATTTGCATCTGGAGAGTACAAGCCCCAGAGTAGAAAAGAAAGAAGTGAGTACAAGGAAAAGGCACCCTAATCCTTAACAATTGGGGAAGGGCTGGACAAATCATGGTATGTGGATATAATGACATATTGTTGTACCAAAATAGACTATGAATGACAAATTCAAAGAATTGAGAGACTATTTGAATGAGTCAAAACAAAATAGAGTACAAAACCAGAAAAAGAATATGCAAAATGATTATGATAGGACACATGAAAAGACTACTCAAAAGAAACTAACTGCTGTGTAAGTATGATGATCCATTTTAAACTGGCAGAGATGATGAGAAATGCATGGAGAACATACGTGCAGAATGTTGCACATACCACCTGACATATTCACTATCTTGGTAGATTTTGATAAACTCTTTTCCTTGGTTACAGAGAAGGTTCACAGGGTTGGATGAGGTATTTCTGGAAATGACCATGATATAGAAATGAAAGTCATCAATCAAACTTGAAAGAAATGTTGGCATGTAATTATGGTTCAAATGAAGCAGTTCTCTGAACTCAGGAAGGGGAATTATTTCAGGCAACAGAAGGTCCAGTGCCTTGGTACCCAAGTTGATGTTCAGGACTCAGGGAAGCTTAATATGTACTATGATGTGAAATCCTCTGGGCTTGGAAGCAGAAGGCCTCACACTAATGCCACAGGATATTCCCTTTAGATCAGAGCCTATAGAACTGGCTCCAGAATATTTTCTGTATGTCCTGACTTTTATACCTAAAGAATTATCATGTGAATCCCTATCTTGCATTTAAATCCCTCTACTACTACCCTTGGGTAGCTGGCTGGTACATGGATAGAGCACCAAGCCTGGAGTCAGGAAAATTTGAGTTCAAATCCAGCCTCAGATACTTAACTAACTCTATGACCCCAGACAAGTCACTTAACCCTGTTTGCCTTAGTTTCCTCATATGTAAAATGAGTTAGAGAAGGAAATGGAAAACCATGCCAATCTCTTTACCAAGAAAACCTCAAATGGGGTCAGGGAGAGTCAGACATGACAAAATAACAACAACACACTAACACCCTACCTGACCTCCTCATTGCTTCTTACCTGACATCAGAAAAAGCATCTGTATGGTCTCCCTGCTCTGTTTGATCTCCAATCATATCCTATGGACTCTTGTTATAGTACTGATCATAATTCACTATTTTGATCACACCTCTGCTCTACTTAAAAGGCTTAAGTGGTTCCCCATTGCCCATATAAAGGTCAGACTGCCCAGCTTGGCATTCAAGGCAAAGACCTCTGGATAATTCTGACAGCGTGCCTATGCAACCTTATCTTCCATTATCACTCTTTCCTTACCAAACTGCAGTATCTACCTTTCTTTGAAATTATCCAAGCAATTCTCACCTTTGTATGTTTGCTAACATCAGAGTCCCTTCACCACTTTTATTGGTGGAAATTCTTGTGATATACCAAGATTTAGATCCAATGCCATTTTCCCCACAAAGCCTCTCTTGAACTGCTTGAAGAATGTTGCTGTCAAACATATATAAATGAGGACTACTAAAAGTAAGGAGAGCTGTAGGCACATATTGACTTAGAAAACCCCATATTAAAACTGCATTGTCTATGTTTCATTGTATTTGTATTTATTTTGTTAATATTTCCCAATTACACTTTAATCAGGTTTGTGTCACACTCAGGAGTGTTGTGGGCCACACAGACTGCAAGTGTGATACCCCCGTACTACAAGAATTATGTTCTCCATCATCTGTTCTACATAGTACTTTGCACTTCTTTTGTAAAGAAATGAGAATTGTGGGGAGACACTTATTGGTTATGACATATAAGAAGAAAGTATATTACCACTTGGAGTAGATGGGTGGTTATAACTGGTAATAGAGAAAAGAGAGTATCATTTACCACTTATTTTGTTTAGTTTTCTCCACTAAGGAAAAATATTTTGGGATCAGGAAGGATGAAACAATAACAAAAACAACAAGGAAGGAAATAAACCCAGGATAAGCAGGACTAAATAAGAAAATACCTGGATAGCTTTTAATGAATTTAGATCACCAGGCTCAGATATCTCAGGGCAATATAAAGATCACTACATCACCTTGTCCAACAGAAGATATGAAACAAATGTTTGTTGAATTAAATTCTGTATGTGATTTTCAGAAGATCATAGAGAATTGAAGAAATGCCATAAGATTGAAAAAAGAAAAATGCCATCATTTTTGAAAAATAA
Source organism: Trichosurus vulpecula (assembly GCF_011100635.1). Classification (NCBI taxonomy): domain Eukaryota; kingdom Metazoa; phylum Chordata; class Mammalia; order Diprotodontia; family Phalangeridae; genus Trichosurus; species Trichosurus vulpecula. The sequence continues at coordinate 40,354,788 of NC_050580.1, read as the reverse complement.
AGGAAACCTCAAGAGAAGAAGCTGACAGACTAGAGATTTCAATTTGAATTCTTCAAAGAATTCTAGAATATATCTTTAAATTTACTTTTATTTTATTTTGAATTTGTGGAATGAAACAAGCATTTCCATAACACAGTACAATAAAAAAGATGATTGCATATGCAACTGCAAATCTAGCATGAACACCTTGCTATTCCCTCCAAATATACAACATAGTTATCACGTAAATGTCTTTTTTCCCCTTTTTTCTTCCTCCCCACCCCCACTCTAGAGAAGATATTCCTAACTGGGTAGATAGTGAGGTCTACAAAAGAAAATATCTCAAAGAACTTGCATATTTTCATCAAGATTAATCTCATTTCCTTTTCAAAAGCTATAGATGAGGGAAATGCTAATAGATATAGATGACCTAGATTTTAGCGATGCATTTGACATCTTTTATAGTATCCTTGTAGACAAGATGGTGAGATGTGTGCTAGGCAGTGATATAGTCAGGAGGGTTTGGAATAATTTGAGTGAGCCAGACTGATAAAAAGAATATGTGAGGAACAATTCAATCTCTACTTGCAAGGAAATTTCTAGTGTTGTGCCCTAGGGATCTATGATTAGCTCAATGCTGATAGGAGAGAGAGAAAGAGAGAGAGAGAGAGAGAGAGAGAGAGAGAGAGGGAGGGAGGGAGGGAGGGAGAGAGAGAGAGAGAGAGAGGGAGATGGATGGATAGATATGAATTTATGTTTGTACATGATATACATGTATATATATATGTATGTATAACACATACAGATACACATATGTATAACAATGATGAATAAAGGCATAGAGGAGATATGCTTATTAAATCTGAAGGCAAATATATTGCTAGGAGGAATGATGTGTGCATGGATGTAAGTGATAGGGTTAAGCACTGGGCTAAGTCAAATAAGACAAAAATATAAAGTCTTGCAATTGGGTTCAATGCCCATGGCCATATCGATAATAAATATCAAACGTGGGATTCAAACTCAGGTCCCCTGACTGCAGGGCTAGTATTCTTTTCACTGGACCACACTGCTTTTTGTGCATCAAGCATCATAGGGAGAATATTCCTGGCATAATAGACAGTATGATCAAGGACAGAGTCAGGAAAGTTCAGACATGCTGGAGTTGGGTAGGGGCAGGAAATAAGACAGCTGGATACAGGGAGAAAATGGGGCCTTCCTTGCCATCTTTGTCAATTTGGGCAGCTGAGAGCCGCCTAGATGGTGCCCTCTGGGAGAAAACTGTATAAAGCTGATGGCGTAGGAGCAGCTCCATCCTGCATGCAGCTCAATGGAGATGAATTTATGCCAATTTGGATAACCTTCTCTAACCTACACTTCTCATAATGCATACTACGTATTCTAACAGCCTACCCAAAAATACCCAGTGAAGCTTTGCTGCTCTCTGCCAGCCCTTTCAGGAACTCCTCCCTACCCTCATTCTGTCTAGTTGTAGCCATTGTCAGCCAAAATCCCCTCTGTATGTTTAGGGGGTGGGGTATGAAAATGAGAGAGAGGAATCTAGAATAATATAGTCTATGAACTGAAGTTATCAGGTGTTTTCTTTTTCCTCTTTCTCATCCCCATCTGCTGAGTAATCAAAGGGGCTACTTACTAAAGCCTCCAGATAATTAAAATAAACTAAAGTGGTTCTTTGTTTTTAATTATACAAAAAGAAACTCTTGGGAGCTTCTTCAAAACTGAGTTCAATAGGATAGGAGCTTGCTCTTGGGCAGAGAACTGAAAGTCAACAGATTGGTTACTTGCCTTTAGTTTCAAGAAAAGCTCAATATTAGTGGCTGCAAGGTAATGTCTTTCTGGGAGGCTGTCATTGGAGTTCATAAACTATTGGGTTGGACCATCCATTCCTGCTACTACTGTCCTAGTAATTAGCTTCCAGGCTAATTTTTCAGAATATGAAAGGCTCTGAACAGTCCATCCAGTTGTTCTTCAATATTAGAAGTTTGCAAAAGTAAAATTTCCTGGCACATGATGGTGTTCCCTTCCCTAACCCTAATCCTATAGCCCTCCACTTGGTGGCTAGAGGCACACTCTCCCAAGATGCTGTAAGAAACGATGACCACTTTAGATGGAGACTGTTTGCTCCACCTCACATCACCCCCAAGGAAGTCCTTGCTTTCCAAACCTAAGGGCTGACAATTCCCCAAGCTCACAAAGTGGAGCCCTAGCAAACTTCTGCTCAGTTATCATTCTATTTTTAGGCATTTCTAAGAGAAAAAAAGAATCTCTTAGATATGTAGCACTTTTTCTAAAGTGCTAAGGCTTTAAAATCAGTAAACAGTAGGATATAATTAAATGCAAATGTGGGGCCATATTTAAAAATTAATCTTCTATAATTAATTAGTAATTTTAAATATTCTGGTAAATGATATTTTAATTGCACAAAATGATCCTAGCTAGGAGAGATAAAGTCATCTGCTAACAATTTGCAGGGTTGGAGTGAGAAATATTCACATATATTATGAGGGACAAGAGAAAGCTCCAATTTCCTTAAATTACCTTTGCCTTTACATGTATTACAAAAGGGGATCTTTATTTCCAAAATGGTAGGAGACGTAACCACTGCAGTAAACTATGAACTGGAACTGAGTCAATGCCCCAAATGAGTCCAGGTTCGTGCATCTATTAAGGATTAGATTGGCAGACATCCACCTGCTCTTCCTGGGACATGTAAGCCAGAGAGAAAAATTGCTGTAGGGGACATAGTGCATCTCTGCACCCCCATCCCCACTGAATAGCAGTTCTAAGAAATGATAACTGAGGCTGTACTGACATCCAGGGTTTATTTTTTAAATGTTTTCTCCCAAATAGCCTATTCCCCACATACTGCCTACCTCCTACAACTGTCCTATGGAACAATCTCACTGAGTTCTACCTCTTTGCATAGAGAAAATCCCCTCACTGTCTTTACTTAATGCCCAGAGTTTGTCTCCCCAAAACTTGGTACCTGAATCTGGCCTCTGTGCACAGGGTTAGAGACTAGAGACAGAACGGGGCCATGAACCCACAGAAATGTATTGAATACATAAGTAAAATTTTACATAAATGAGAAAAAAATAACTTAATGGCTGGTTAAGAAAAAAAACCTATTCTGCTCAATTGCATTCAACATTAAACTATAAAAGAAATATAAAAAGTACTTGTCTGTTTTATATCACATGTTTGTTGACTTGATATTGTAAGTGGTTGAAAAACAGAGAGGGAGAAAATTAAAGAGTGAAAATCCAGACACAAAGGAAAGAGAGAAGGGGAAAAAAAAGCAGACACCAAAGGATAGAGAGAAGGAGGGAAGAAAGAGAAACAGAGAGAGAAGACAGATGGGGGAGGGTGTGGCAGGTGCATGTATGTGTGTGTGTGTGAAGGAGAGAGAGAGAGAGAGAGAGAGAGAGAGAGAGAGAGAGAGAGAGAGAGAGGGGAAAGAAGGGGAAGGTATGGAAGATGTATGTGTCTGCATGTGAGAGACAGAAAGGGGAGAGGAAGAGAAGAGGGAAAGAAAAGCAATGGTAGTAGAGAAGGGGAAGAGGAAAGGAAAGGAGAAAGTGAAGGTGGGAGGGAATGGAAAGGAAGGGGAAAGAAAAGAGGGAAGGAAAATAAAGATGAGTAAAAAGAAAAGGGAAAGAAAGAGGGAAAACATGGATAAAGGAAAGGAAAAAAGAAGGGGAAAAGGGGAGAGGGGACTAATCTATGCACTGCTCCTAGCTCTGCCTTATGGATCCAAGCAGAATAAATCTCATCTCTCTTCCACATGACAGCCCCTCAAATACTGAAACTGATCATGCTCCCCCTTAAGTGTTCAGACTGAAAAACACCCTTACTCCTTTCACCCAACATTCAGCTGACATGGCTTCCAGGTCCCTGCCCATTGCAGTTGCCCTTCTCTGTATTTACTCGAGCTTATCAAAGTCCTTTCTAAAATGTGGTGCCCAGAACAGTGAAACTACCATCCCTTGATTTCTGGGAACTATTCCTTTCTATGGGGGTTAGTATCACAATGGCTTTGGAAGCTGCCATGGCACATCAATCCATTCGAAGCTTTCAGCTCTTTTTCCCAGAAAGCATTACTTGGTCATACTGCCATGATTTTGTACTTGTGAAAATGCAGAGACTCAAATAAACATAAAGAGAATAGATACTCAGAATAATTTCAAGAAGTAATATCTCTATTTTCTATTCGTTTTGAAATTTGATATTTAAGTCAGAAGCGTAATAGAATGAATACTAGAATTAGAATCAGAAGACTTGGGAGCAAATCCCAATTCTGCTACATATCATCTCCAGCAAATAACTTCCCTTCCCTTTGGAATCAATTTCATCATTTATAAAATAAGAGGTTTCAATTAAGTCATCAGCTCCCAAACTGATAATCCTAAAGCAAAGTTATGTCCATGCCATTGTCCTGCTCCAGAATCTCCAGCGGTTCCCTAATGCTCAAAGGTGGTCTGGTTGGCATTTTCAAGTCCTTCCCATTCTTCCTCCAGAGTACCATTCAAGATTATTTCCTGTAATTTTCATTCACTTGCTTTACTTTCCAACCCAAATGGCCAATGTATCATCCCCCACATACAACATTCCATCTCCCACCTCTATTCCTTCACCAGGCTATCCTCAAAAGTTGCAACGCGCTCCCTCATCACCTTCACCTCACAGAATCCCTCAATCCCTTAAAAGCCCAACTAAAGGACTACCTTCTACAGAAAGTCTATCTTCTTTCCCCAGACACTAATTCCCTCTTTTCCAGAAACTATTATTTTGTATATAATTGGTAAAGGTATTTACCTTTTCATTTACATGATGTTTACAACCAATAAAAAATTAACTTCTTGAGGACAGGTGGTGTTTTGGGGTTCTTTTTATATTGTTGCTTGTTATGCACTGTTTGCCCTATTGCTAGCACCTAGGACAATTCCTGGACCCCAAGAGACACTTAATAAATGGTTGTTATATGAAAGAATGACCCATAAGATCCTTTCCAGATCTCAGTCCATGCCAGCATTGCTTTTACAATTCTCATTTTTCCATAATTATAGGTGGAGGCCTATGGTAACATAGAAAGAAGTCATAACTCAGAGTCGGGAGGGGACAGCTAGGTGGCACAGTGGAGAGACTGCTGGGCCTGGAGTCAGGAAGACTCGCTTTTCTGAGTTCAAATCTGCCCGCGGACACTTACTAGCCACCTGAACCTTGGCAAATCACTTGACCCTGTTTGCCTCGATTTCCTTATCTAAAAAATGAGCTGGAGAAAGAAATGGCAAATCATTCCAGTATCTTTGCCAAGAAAATCCAAAATGGGGCCACAAAGAGCCAGGCATGACTGAAAAGAACTGAACCAAAAAAACAAGAGTCAGGAGACCTGGGCACTGAAATTAAATAGATATGTGACCTTGGGCAAGTCACTTAACCTCCATTTCTTCATTTGTAAAATATAGACCAGGGCTTCTTAAACTTTTTTCCACTTGCAACCAGCGTTCTTGGTGTTGCATGGTCTGAAGGTGTGTTCAGTGGAAAGTGAGCATGCTTTTTGTTCAGAACCAAGGATGCAGTGAAGTTGCGATGTGGACAAGTGCTGCCAGAAACACTTCAGACTCATTACGTGTCTGATTTTTAATTAATTTTTGGTCATTGCCCATTCAGAAACCATTTACCATTGCCATATGGGGTTGTGACCCACAGTTTAAGAAGCACTGATTGTAGACGATGGTATTTACCTGCTTCTCAAGGCTATGGTGAGGACAGAAATGTGTAAATATTAAAGCACTACATAAATATGACTTATTATTACTATGATTATTCATTGTCTAGACTATAAGAAATGAGGTTGATACTGAGGTGTGGACATAAACTGAAGAGGGTTACCCCTGTGCTGGAAAGAATGATACCCACTAGATCAGTCCACCCTGAAAACTATGCAAACATTATTAGTAAATCAATTTTTACTGAATGACCCTTGAAATAATAGCAAGGAAGATTATATGTCATTCAATAATTCAATTCGAAAACCATTCACTAAACTCTAATTATTTGCCAGGCACTGGGGACTTGAAGGCAAAAATGAAGTAGTCTGCCCCTCACAGGAGTTTTCATTCATTGATTTGGATCTGGAAAGGGGGCAGGTAGAATGCTGTCATTTTAGAGATGGGTAAATGGAGACCCAGAGATCGGGTAGGATCGACTCAGTATCCAATATGGGTCCTCTAACTCAATCAAATGAGTTCTGTATCTCACGGCTTTGAAAATCTGTTACAAAGAAGAGGAAAAAAGGTCAAAATCAGAGAATTATTGGAAACACAAACGATTCTTCAAGCTTCGTCAAATTCAAGGAGATAAATTTCTGCCAACTTCCCTTTCAATTAAGAAACTCCACCTCCTTTCATTTAGGTTTTCAGATCACTAACTACTTTGCCAAAATAATATCATTTCCCATTCCTGGAATGCTTTAAGGTTCTTTTCATGTTTAAGTCCTTTAGCTAAAGAAAGGACTTTACTCACAACAGTCTCATGGATTAGGTAAAACGAATATCATTCCCCCCATTTCACAAATCCAGCATTGTACAGTACAGGGGTGAGGACCTTGTGGCCTCAAGGCCACATGTGGCCTTCTAGGTCCTCAAGTGCAGTCTTTGACTGAATCTGAACTTCACAGAACAAATCCCCTTAATAAAAAGATTTGTTCTGTAAAACTTGGACTCATTCTAAAGGCCACAGCTAAGGTCTAGGTCTAAAGGACCTAGAGAGCCACTTGTGGACTCAAGGCAGCAGGCTCCCCACCCCTGGTATAGTAGCTAGCTGGCTGGGAAGTGAGAATCACAAGGCTTCAAGCCTTGGCCCTACATCTACTGGTTGTGTGTCCCTAAGCAAGTGAGCCCAACTTTCAGTACCCCAGGCAGTTACCTAAGGCTATAGGTCCAGAGAAGATGCTGACCTGCACTGGTGGGGGGGGCGGGGTTTCCTTACCTGGGAGCGCCAAATACCAATAAAATCACCTGTTTAAACTGTGTCCCTATTTTACAGACAAAGAAACTGAGTCACAGAGAGATGAAGTAACCCATGTATGATCACACAGCTGATATGTATAATTATATGAGATGGAGCTCACATTCAGGTCTACTGTCTCCAAGTTTAGAACTCAAAGCATTAAGTTAAAGTGCCCCTCAGGAAGTCTTAAGGTACAGACCTAGGCAGAAGGTGAAGATGGAATGTGGGAGAGAGGGCAAAGATATTTAAATTGTTGGGAGTCAATGAGAAATCCATCAGTATAGCTGCTAAATGAATTGACCCCTATCTGTTCTGAAATATATCAATTGCCATGTGCAGCCCACTTGTGACCCAGAGAAAATGCTACTCCCCCTCTCTTCTTCCCTAAGGAAAAGAATACTCCCCAGTGTCTTGTAGTGGCTAATCCCCAGTGAGTCAGCAATCAGAAACCAAAAAGCCCATGGCTATCATCTGACTTCTACAGGGATGCCCCTGTCTCCCTCCACCACCTCTCAAAACAGATGTCACCACTAATTTCTCAGGAAGAAACGCCTCCTCCAATGGCGACAGCACTCCACATGGTGCCTTAGTGCTTGCCCCTGGCTCCAGGCTCTCCCAGCTCCTGAGAACGACAGCAGCTGCTTGCCTGTTTGTCTCCACTCCCAGATTTCCTCCTTACTGCAGTGACCACATGCAACTCCATCCTGATCCCTAGGGAGGCTGTCACACCCAAGTGATGCCAGGTTTAGCAGCTAGCCTTCCAGAGAAGAAAGAACAACCAGAGGGGAGGAAAAATAAACATCCCTGGCTCAGTGATGAAATAGGTGATTTAAGTTTATTGCCTTCACTTAGGAGTCCTTTGGGCCTAATGCTGAGTTGGGGCTCCTGAACTTCCCTCCTGCTGTACTCCATAGAGGAATGAGTCGTTTTGTAATCCTTCCTGCCTTTTTGTGGAGGATTTTGCTTTAAATCTGTTCCCCACCACCATCAGCTTTCTCCCTCCTAAGAGCTCTGTGAGTGTGACATTCAAAACAGAGATGGTTACAAGAAAAGAGTAGGGACCTGGGTCTGTGATGTCATTGCCATTGGGAACTACCAGATGAAAAACTCCCTCTGCCAGTATATCTGGGCACCTTTGCCACAAATTATGGTCATGGGGAGTTGCCTAGAGGATGGAAAGGTTTTACAGGCTATCTAGGGTCACACAGCCCAGTATGTGTCAGAAGAAGCACTTGAATTCAGGTCTCCTTAAATCCAAGGTCTGGCATCTATCCACTGTGCCTGCTTGTTGTTGTCCAGTCATTCTCAGTCATGTCAGATGCTTCATAACCCCACTTCGGGTTTTCCTGTTAGAGATACTGTAAAGGTTTGCCATTTCCTTCTGTATCTCATATTACAGATGAGAAGACTGAGGCAAATCAGGTTGAAATCACTTGCCCAGGGTCACACAGTTACTAAGTGTCTGAGGTGAGATGTGAACTCAGGAAGATGAATCATCCTTACTCCAGGCCCAGAATTCTATGAATTCTGCCACTTAGCCAACCACATTACCTTTCTAATTAGAACACTCATTAATATATCTCTTCAAGATTTGCAAAATATTTCATTTTTGTTATTCCACCTCATTCTTCCAACCATCCATGGAAGTAGATGGCAGTATTAGTGCACTTTTCAGATGAGGAAACTGATGCACAGAGAGATTAAATGACTTGGCCCAGGATCACACAGTTAGCCAATGTCTGCATCAGGATTCAAACTGAGATCTCCTGACTTCCAGTCCAGCACCCTTACTAAGTAAGGTCACAAAAGTACAGTGAATTTTAGAGCAAGTTAAGGGCCCTGAGGAAAAGGATGATGTCTTACTTCATCCTTAAATCTGCAATGCCTATCTTGGTGCATTGCCCTTTGGTAGAATGGAGAGAGATTGCCTTGCTAGGCAGGAGTGAGTCCCAACCTTGCCACTGATAATTTCCATCTTTTTTTTTTACCTCAGACTTCACTGGGTTCCAATTTCTTCATCTACAAAATGAAATCTGATTTGACCAGATGTGAAGTCCTTTCTGCAGAGGTCTATAACGCTGTGACATTTGTGATTTGTTTGTGAGTTTGGCATTGGATGGGAACTGGTTTTTGTTTGTTTGTTTGTTTGCTGTGCTTTATGGGATTCCTGATCTGGAAACCTACTCACTAGGAGATGCAAATTAGAACTCCATCTATAACAAATGATCTTAGAGCATTGCCTGGGGGACCAAGAGGCAAAAGGACTTGCCCACAGTCACACAGATAATAGCTGTAACCACCCAGTTGTTCCGGACACCAAGACCTACCCTCTGTTCCTATACTAGATTGCCTCTTAACATAACAGGTGCTTACTAAGTGTGGAATTGCACTGAATTAAATTCACAAGGTATTTGTGCACTTGATTCTCCATTTTAATAATTGAGTAATATATGTGTGCTTTCTGTTAGTCACTATAGATCAGAAGCTGTAACACCTGGGATGCCTTACATCAATACTTTGGGAAGACTCATCTTCCCGAATTTATATCTGGCCTCAGACCCGGGGCAAGTCACTTAACCCTGTTTGCCTCAGTTTCCTTATCTTTAAAATGATCTGGAGAAGGAAATGGTAAACTACTCCAGTATTTTTGCCAAGAAAACCCCAAATAAGGTCACAGTCAGACACAACTGAAACAACTGAACAATAAAATCTATACTTTCCTGCTTTAGAATGGGGAACTGACATTAAATAATACATTAATTTATATTTTTAAAAGTTATTTTTAAAGTGTTATGTGTCCAGCCCAACTTCATTCCATGCCTTAGGGACTTGTGTGCTTATAACTCTGGCCCTGAGAGAAATCCTGTGTTAGTCCCTAGCATTCCAGTGATTTGGACATGAGTATGTGGGTTTGCATCCTTCTCTGAGCTACACATCCTCTATTAAGGGTACTTTAAAGAAAAATCCAACTGCCCAGCAGCTAGAGAAAGGCTCTACTACACCAATGTATCATCTCTGGCCAAGCTCTGAAATCTTTATTGAACATCAACGATGAGCTACAGGCTGGGAGCTCCAGAGTGACTCAGTCACTTCCTGGAGGGGCCTCATTCCGTGGAGCATGAAGTCAGGGAGTGGTCACTTTCTCTCATGCACTTTCAGAATTCCTGATTTTGCCACAGAGACACTTGAGGCATCATCTAAGTGACTTAGGTCTCAGGGCCCAGTCTTTCTGATGATGCAGCGTTTTTCTGCACCCTCCCTAAGTCTTAATCCTGCAGTAAAAAAGCATTTTATCACAGAGGCTTAGAGCTTGAATAACATGGCCAGACCAGCCAGCCAGGCATTCTGTAAATAACCGTGGGGGATGTTCCAGTTCTCTCCTCGCTCCAGGGTGAAATAAGTGCCTTAGAGTGATAAAAAGAAAAGATGCAGCATTTTTCAGCCCCTATCTGTACTCAAAGGGATCTAGATTGACACACATTTCCAGGGAATGAAACACTTTTACAATTTTGTTGTGGTTGTTTTATGTTTTATTTGTTTTTGCTGTGTGCAGACAAAACAGTCATTGATGGGAAGGTGCTGATAAGTTTATCCCTAGGAGGGTGTTGTAGACAGTTCTCAGGAGCTGATTGTTAAATTTCCAGTGTATTTACATTTCAGTAATTGACAAATGCTACAAATCCTGGTTTTGTTTATTGTTTTGTTGACTGCCTAGACATAAGAAAGTGATGAGGAAAGTGTTAATAATGCAGATTAAAGTTAAAAGTGTGCCATGTATATATATGCATATATGTATGTATGTATATGTATGTACATATATATGTACACATGTATATGCATATATACATATATATTCATGGACAGTAAGCCATGGTTAATCATTTTCTAGCATAACCCTATTCATAAGCCAAGGGATCTTGGAAGTCATCTTAGATACATTTATAGACAAGGAAAGGGAGACTCAGAGAAGTTAGGGAATTCACCCAAGAACATACAGCAAGGAATGATTACAGCCAGCCTTTGAACCCAGGTCTTCTACCTCTAGCTCCAATATTCTTCCCACTCCAACACAATCTCTTCTTGTGATTGGTCACCATGGAAGAATTATCAAACTAAATGAATCTAAGGATCAAACTAAAGGAGTTTCTTCAAATCTTCCCAGTCTTGCATGAAATGAAGTCAAAGCAATAGTCATCAAGCATTTCAACAATAAGATTGCATTTTAAGTGCCATTTATATGCAAGGCATTGTTCTTAAAGGAAGAGGGGGGAACAAACTGCCCTCAAGTAGTTGATATTCAATTGGAGGAGTTCTCAAGCTTTTGTGTATCATGGACCTCCTTTGGTAGTTTGAAGAAAACCACAGGCCCCTTCTCAGAATCATGTTGTGTTGCCCATATTCACAATTGAAGAAAATACTACATTGCAGTTAGAGGTTAGTGAAAATCATTTTTCCCTCATCCGTGTATTTACAGAACCCTCAGAGATTCATGGGGCCAGCTTAAGAACCCCTGCTCTATTGGGAACACACACACGCGCGCACACACACACACACACACACACACACATACATATATCTATGTTTTCACATATGCATATATCACATATATGTATGCATACACAAACATACACACATATACACAGAAATAACTAGAAATGCTAAAAAAGATGACACAGAGGTCATTAACACAAGCTGTGTGGCCTTAGCCTAGTCATTTAACCTCGATGAACTTCAGTTTCCTCATCTGTAAAATAAAGAGGCTGAATTGAATGAAATGGTCTCTTTGGTCCTCTCTAGCTCTGAATCTACGAACCTATGGTCCCATAAGAGATCCTAGCTCTGAAATATACCCCCTGTTTGACCTTGGACTTTATTTCTTGGACCCTCAGTCTCTTTATCTGTAAAATGAGGGGATTAGTCTAGGTGGTTTCTGAGATTTCTTCAAACTCTAAATCTATGATCATAGAATTAAGCACAAAGGTAGATAGAAAGATAGATAAATTCATGGATGGATAGATAGACTGAAAGAAAGGAAGAGACAGAGAAGGAAGGAAAGAAAGAAAGAAAGAAAGAAAGGAAGGAAGGAAGGAAGGAAGGAAGAGAGAAAGAGAGAGAAATAAAGAGAGAGAGAGAAAGAAAGAAAGAAAAAAGGAAGGAAGGAAGGAAGGAAGGAAGAGAGAAAGAGAGAGAAAGAAAGAGAGAGAAAGAAAGAAAGAAAGAAAGAAAGAAAGAAAGAAAGAAAGAAAGAAAGGAAGGAAGGAAGGAAGGAAGGAAGGAAGGAAGGAAGGAAGGAAGGAAGGAAAAGAAAAGTTTTAATGCCAGCCAGAGGAGTTTGTTTTTGATGCTAGAGGCAAAAGGGACCACTGAGGTTTCTTGAGAAGGGGAGTGGCACAGTCAAACCTGTGCTTTAGGAAGGTTATTTCGGCAAATATGTACAAGACAGATGCAAAAAAGAAAGACTGAAGACTGATTCCAGATAGAAGCCTATTGGAACAGTCCAGGAGAAAGGAGATTGCAAAAGCAATTAAAATTTAATTTGTAACATAAGCAATAAATATCAATTTCAGAAATAAGAGCAATACCATGCACTTATAGCTACATTATGCTTGGCATAGGATTATACAGAGACCACAAAAGTCTCCCTGGGGTCAAAGGGAACCTTGGGAGGGGAGGTCAGCCTGGACTAGAGATCCCAGATTCTCCACAGAAGGCTCCAGCTACCAGCTCCCTCATACTCATTCTCCCTCTAAGCTCAACCAACTGTGCTTTAAAGCTTGGAGAGTAAATATTCCAAAAGCATTGCAACTCCTCAGCATTTAGCCTGACAAGCACTGTCAAAACATGGTCTGTTGAATTTCAGGGAACTGTTTGGCCAAAATTGTCCTTTGAATGTACCCAGCCATGTGCAAATGCTAGCCAGATAATCAAAGAGTTTCCATAGTTAACCACTTGGAAATAATATCTCCTGGAGCTAGGAATTCTCCTGATTTGCTAACTCTTAATCAGATTCCTGTGGGGGCTGGGGGATTAAGAAGGGACTAAATTCATCTGAAATGAGGAAAACACACTCTAAGAATCATAAGGGAAGCTATGGGTGGGGGTAAGGGCCTGAGCTCATATCATCTGTGAGATGCAGGAGGGGTCATTAGCCATTGTTGGGAAAAAAAAAAAGATTCTCTGTTTAGACTATGACAAAAACATTGCTGGGAACATTCTGAGAAATCAGAGAGGTGCATTAGTGTTAATAAGTCTCTGTACTGCATTTGGGTCCTGGGTCATTCATTCTGGCGAAGGGAGGATCTTCTGAGATGAAGCATCATAAAGCTATGTTTATGAGCTGCTCAGGACATCATGGCCTGACCCTGAGAGTGATCCTCGCAGATGATTAGCTAAATACCTGAGCAAGCTATTGGCAACTGCTCCCAATTAGCCATCCCATAGTTTACATTTCCGGACTAGATGCTCTGAGTTTGTTTCCAAGGAATATGGCATCATTTCTCGAAATTAATTAAAGGGGTTAAAATAGAGTACATCGAATCAAATTAACATAATTCCTTTGCTTTTGAGTTCAGTTTGTTTTCCATCAGAGACAGTAAACCAATGTACTGGAAAGGTCTGCAGTAGGAGTGTGAGGCACAGACCTCTTATGTCTATCTGGCGATATCAATGGACCAAGTGTCAAAATAATTTTTTTTAATTTTTAAATGCATAATTGAACAACTTCAAATCAATAAAAAGTGAATGTTTCAAAATAATAAAGAACACTATGGTTCTAAAGGAGAGGTATGAGAAGATACTCTGTCCTCACTCTGTTGCAGAGAAGAGAAGTCATTCAGTCAGTCAGTCAACAAGCATTTAATAAGGACTTACTATGTGCCAGGCACTATGCTAAGTGCTAGGGATACAAGAAAACAGCCCAGGGTCTCAAGGAGCTCACAATATAATAGGGGAGAAAAAATGCAAACAGCTATGTATGGAACATAATATAAACAGGATGAATTGGAGATAAATAATAAAGGAAAAAAGAGACTAGGATCAAATGGGACCAGGAAAGACTTCATGCAGAAGGTGAGACAAACTGAGACTTGCAGGAAGCTGGGGAAGCCAAAGGGAAGTGACGAGGCAGAAGAGAATTCTAGACATGAGGATCAACCATGAAAATGCCTGGATTTGGCAGGACTGTCTTGTATGAGAAACAGCAAGTAGGTAAATGTCACTGGTTAGCAGGTAGGCAGCATTGTACCTATTTTCAGACTTTTCCAGTGTATTAGTCTTGATTAATTTCTTCTTCTCTTATTTTCTTTAAAAATATTTGTTACGTGGAATTTCTTTCTCAGAGGGAGAAATTGAGGAACACTGGGAGAAATTCTAGTTATGTAAAAATAAAAGATATCAATAAAATTATTTTTTAATTCATAGTTGAAGACAATGCCAAATTTTAGTTAGAGGTTAGAGAAAATAAAGATTATTTTTTTTCCTCCAATTGAAGTTCCCAAACCCACTGAAATCTATTCATGAGACCCTTAAGGATCCTTGGATCCCAGATTAAGAAACCCTAGTCAAGAGGAAAGTTATTTGAGTGGATTCAGTGGCATGCGGAGGTTACATATTCAGGGCATCTGGATGACAACGTGGATAAAGTACTGAGCTTGGTGTCAGGATGACACATCTTCTGGAATTCAGATCTGTCCTCAGACACTTAGCTGTGTGCCCCTGGGCTAGTCACTTAACCTCTGTTTGTCTTAATCCACTGAAGAAGGAAATAGCAAGGCACCTCCACTGTCATTGCCACTATCACTACACTTTAAGTTCAAACTCACTTTTCCCATGTATTATTGGGAGAATAGTCACCAGTGTTTGTTTGCTTAGGAGGGTATGTTTTATGTTAACTGTTTTTACCATGTCATTTTATGAAGTCTCCTGATTGATCGTTAGTGATAATGATATTGGTAAGTACTCATTAGTCATCAGTACTGGAAACCCAGCCCCACATTATCACCTCCAGAACCCTAGAAGGAGTAGTCAAGTGATTCTTTGGGGACCTCAAGCCGTGAGGGCAATCTGGAGAAATAACCCCAAAAAGGGTGTTCCATATATATTTCATGTTGAGTCATTATCAAATTCTCCATAACGTCTATTGACAACTTTTCATTAAGCCTTCCACCAGCCCTTTATTTTTGGTAGCTGACCTTGCCTCCTATTTTATTGAGAAGTACTATAGCATCCAATGCAATTGCTATCAACTTATCTCTTCCCTTACCTTAAATGTTTTCTTTTTCTTTACCTTTAATTCCAAAAGTTCATGTCTTTATGAGTGCTTTTAATCCCACACCTCTTCTAGGAACTTGTTCTGTTGATCACCTCCTCTCTCTCAATTACAATTTGACATAATGAATCACTCCATCTTTACTGATTACTTTCCTTCTGAATGCAAATTCCCTTCTCTTGCCTTTAAAAATTGACTCAATTTATCAACAAAGCTTTCTCTTCACCTTTCCATTTGCCCCCTTCCCTGCCAAATGAAATCTACACACGCCTTGTGCATTTCGCTGCCACATGCTTGCTCCTCACTCTCTTACAATTTGGTTTCTGTCTCTACCATTGTCTCTTCTGTCTCTGAAATCATTTTCTCCAAGATGGCCTTCTCTAAATCTTCCTCTTCAAAATCTCCTCAACCCTGCTACTCTAGATGACATCTTTCTCTTCACTAATATCCTCTCTTCTGTTGTATGACATTGAACTTTTCTGTTCCATGAATGACTTTCTGAAAACACCTTCCCTTTTCTCCTTCACTGGCTATCCTTCTTTCGCTACCAACTGAATGTGGATGTAACTGCCTGCCCACACCCCAAGGCTTTATTGGGAGTCAAAATTTCTTCTCTCCTTGCTCCCTTGGGGATCTCATCTACCCCACAATTTCCTTGGATGACTCTTAGGATTATCTCTAGCTCTGAGCTCTCCCTCTGAGTTCCGGACTCCCATTTGAATTTCTTGGATGACTCTGTCTTAACATCTTACTGGCTTCTTATGCTCAACATGTCTAACACTGACCTCATCAGCCCTCCCCTCCCCCCAAAAATACCTCCCAACTTCCTATTTTATTGTTGTTGTTGTAGCTTCTTCATTAACCCCAAGCTCAAAACCATAGAGTAAGAATGGTACAATGGAGATAGTCATCTCTTTGTGCCTTACTTTTCCCATTGGCAAATGAAAGGGTAGAGCTAGATAGCTTCTAAGTTCCCCACTAGCCCTATATCTGTGATCTTATGAACCATGGAGTCATGCTTGACTCAAGAATCAATCAATCTCCTAGCATTTCCAAATGTATGCCAGACACCATCCTTGACACTGAAAAATAAATGATTAAAAAAAGAAAACAATCTTTGTTTTCAAAGAGTTTACATCGTACTATTGGGGAGAGTGTACACGATATGTGCATATATCTGTATACATATATATGCATATACACATATATACATGTATTACATATTTACACACACAAATATTCCCATCTATGTACTGTGTGTATGTATATAGTGTTAATACTAAAGCAATTTAGAGAGAGGCATTAATATCTGAGAGGATCAAGCAAAACTTTACATGGTAGCACTTGAGTTTTGAAAGGAGCTAGTTATTTAAGAGGCACTGGTGAGGTAGAAATCAATTCCAGGTATGAGGGGTAGCTTGTGCTAAAGCATAGAAATGGGAGGTGGAATATTGAATGCAAGTAATAGCCAGTAGGCCAGATTATATGTGGAATGTGTGAAGGTGAGTGAGTTGTAATCAGGCAAGGAAAGTGGGCTGAGACCACATTAGGAAGAATGTTGGATGCCAGACAAGAATATCTTATCCTGGGGGTGATAGGGAGTCATTGGAAGATTTGAGTAGGAGATGAAATGACCAATCTTGTTGTTCACACTTAGACATCTTGTAGAACATCTCACACACAAAAATGCACTTAATAAGGGTTTCTCCATTTGAGCTGTAGTCTTCATTCTACTCATTTGTTCGAAAATATTAAGTGCTATGTGCAGAGTACTGAGGTAGACCCTGAGGTTGCTAAGATCAAAGTTGATACATTTCCTCTTCCCAATGAGCCTAAAAATAAATGAATATGGAGGATATGATAAATATGGTGTGAGATAATATTGATAAAGGCAAAGGAATGAAACCAAAATCGGATGAAGAAATAGGAGAAATTCTTTTTCACTGGAGGAGGGGAGAAGAGGAATCTGGGAAAAGCTTAATGGATAAGGTGACACCTAAACAGGCTTTTGAAGGAAGAGGAGATTTCCTTCAGACAGAGAAAAGGGAAGAGTGCATAGAAATAGAAGGCAGAAGGATCTCTAGAAATATAGGAAGTGCAGTGTAGTAGGTAGAACACCGGACCTAGAGTCAGCTTCAAATCCAGGCTGAGACACTACTGATGCAACACTTGATAAGTGTGACTCAGATTTCTCACCTAAAAATGATGGAGTTAGACTAGATGGCCTTTAAGGTCCCTCCCTCTCTAAGTCTGTGATATCATTCTAAGTATGACTATCACATAAAATCATGAAAGGAGGTAGAGTGAGATAACGTTGAAAAAATAGGCTGCAGTCAGTTTTCCACAAACTCAAGTTGGGGAGCTGATTTTTAAACAAATCCAGCACTTTGGGAAACCAAAGAGACACAGGAGTGAGCTCTAAAGAGTGTCCATAGCTGTACATTACCCATGATAAAGGGAAAGAGGTCTTGGTTCAGACTCCCTTAGGAACCCCTTTTTTGATTGTGAAATGGCCCTCACTTATTTCTTCAGTTCTTTGTCATCAAGGAATGAGATGTACATGACCCCTGACAGTGACTTTCTCCCTGCTATGGCCTCAACGCACAATTGTCTTCATGAAAACATGCCAAACCCCTACTTCTCTTTCAAGTCCTGGGTGACCCACCCACCTTTTTAAAGGCCCCTGCCCTCTTGAAAATCAGAAATCTCTCTTTCAAACCCTACCCTCTCCCACTCTCTGAAGCTCTGTACTTCCCCTTCAATTACCTTTCCTCTCAGTCCCAGAATGCTCTGATCCCCTTCTCAGGGCATGCCCTCCATTCCTTTCATCACTTTTGTAACCTGGCTGGGAGGCTGTTCTGGTAGACTGATGTCTTTTTTTGCATCTAATGGAAGCCAAAAATTGTTCCCAGTTTCCTCCTCAAGTTATTCTGAGACCTCTTTCTGAGCACTATGTACACAGGACAAGTCCCAGGGCATGTAAGATGGGCTGGGTTAGTGACAGTTCACCCTGCCACTTGGTTTCAGCTGGGTAGCCTCTACAGTGGCTGTGTTTCCACATCTGTGGAGAAGTGTGCAAGTAACAAAGAGTGCCAGGAAAAATTGACTGTACTGAAAAATCTACAAATCAAGCATGATTTAAGGGACAGTCTCAGGATACCTTTAATTTGATACTGTTAAGTGCCTCTGGGTATCCAAGTTCCTAATGAAATCTTTACTCTTTCTCCCTGCTCAAAAAATGCAAAAGAAGTGTTTACAACAAAAGTTATAGTGTATCCTAAATAATACTTTACTCTGGCAAGAAATTATTTAGAAATTATAGCTGAGCTATTCGATACCTTTTCCAACATTGCTATCTCTATGACCTGAGACTAAGCCAACTCATCCCTTGCTCTCTCCTCTCCCATGCCCTTCCCTATTGGCTCATCATGGTCTCATATCAACTTCTCCCCTTCCCTCTAGCTAAAATAGATGACTTTCATATGTTTGATTTCATTTTGCTTTCTCCTGCTTCCATGATTTCATACAAGCCATCTGTTTCCCAAGCACTCTCTCAACATCTCTACCTGTTAGAATTCTGTTCTGCTTTTAAAGGGTGGCTGGGTCTTCAACTCAATCAATAAACCATTATTAAGTACCTCCTATGGTTCAGCCCCTGGATATGTGCTGGAGATATGAAAACCAAAGAGACACCTGTCCTCTATCAGGGGAGATTCCTCTTTCTTTATGTCCTTTGCACTGAGACCTTGCTGGAGATGCCTCCAGTTGGCCTCCACACCACCACCTTTGGGCCAGGACATTGCCAATCTCTTCCAACCCAAAACATCACTTAGATCATGATCTAGGGAAACTCTGAGTTCCAATCCTGCCACTCTTTATTGTCATTCAGTCAACTAGTGTTTATTAAGTACCTAACATGTTCCAAGCATTGGGAATGCAAAGAAAGGGGGAGGGGGGACCCAGTCCCAGCTTACAAGGCAATCACAGCTAATCTAGAAACCTCTAAATCTTGCAATCCCCCCACCCCCACCACAGAACCCTTAGACCTTCTGGCTCTTTCCATCCGCCCTGCAAGTGGGCCTTTTTTGTGTTCTTTTTCCCAGTTAGAATATGACTTCCTTAGTCAGGGACCATCTAGCTTTTCCTATCTTTATCCTCAGCCCTTGGTACAGTTTTTGGCTCATAAAAGGCACTTAAAGAATGTTTTCTCAATTTGGAACTATGTCCAAAGGGCTATAAAAATGAGTGTACCCTTTGACTGCACTTTTAGGGCTGTATCCCAATGAGATCACCAAATGGGAAAGGGACCCATATGTACAAAAATATTTATAGCAGCTCTGTTTGTGGTGGCAAAGAATTGCAAATTGAGGGGATACCTATCAATTGGGGAATGGCTGAACAAGTTTTGGTATATAAATGTAATGGAATACTATTGTGCTATAAGAAATGATGAGCAAGTGGGCTTCAGAATAACCTGGAAAGACTTATATGAATTGATGATGAGTGAGGGGAGCAGAACCAGGAGAAAATTGTACACAATTACAGACACATTGTGCGATGACTAACTTTGAGAGACTCGGCTCTTCTCAGCAATGCAAGGTTCTAAGACAATGGCAAAAGACTCATGACAGAAAAAAGCTATCCACATCCAGAGAAAGAATTACAGAGTCTGACTGCAGAATGAAACAAACTATTTGCTGTCTCTTTTTTGTTTTGTTTCTTCTTTCTCGTGGTTCATCCCATTGGTTATAATTCTTCTTTACAACATAATTAATGTCAAAATATGTTTAACGTGAAGGTATATTTAGAACCTATATTGGATTGCAGGCCATCTTGGGTGGGTAGGAAGGGGGAGAAAATTTAGAATTCAAAAGTGTGTGGAGCTGAAGGTTGTAAACTAAAAATTAATTAATTAATTAATTAAAAAGAAGAAAAAGAATGCTTTCTCATCAGTAATTCATTTATCCAACTCTCCTTTGTTCTTATAAAACTCATCTGTCTTTATAATATTACTTTATCCAACATTATATTTTCATGGAGGCAATTATTTCTATTAAGTGATGTTTGCCTGTGTATCAGGACTCTTAACATGGAGCACAGATAAAATGACTTAATAAAAAAGAGAATGTCTGTCTATAATCCACCATAATTTATTTCTCATGTGCCCATCTGAAAGCCTGAGGGCCATGTTTTTAAGTTTCCACTTAAAGTGACTCACCCCCGGGGTCACTTAATGGTCTAAAGCTTTAGTTCAGGAAGATGCACATTACAGATGATTATTAATACACTTACTGTCTGTCCTCAATGCCATATTATCACTGCCCAGAACTTTATTAAGCTTTCACTTTTCTCCCTCCCCTTTATCAGTCTTTCCAAATGGGTGATGTTTCAGAATTCAATAGGCTATGAGGTTTTATCTCTTCTGTCTGACACCGGCTTTGCAGTTAACATTTTGAAAAGCAGAAAACAACCACCCAATGATTGGAAAGTCAAAGTTTTTTCACATTTGCTGGTGAAATAGCAAATGGCATTTGAGCAAAATGCCTCTCCTTGCTAGACCCTCTTCACAAAGATGACATAAAAACCAATAGCAGCCAAGTTGCCAAGACAGCCAAGAAAGTTCAGTCCACAATAGAAAACAGCCTCCAGAGACAGCTCAATGGAACTTGACAGAAAGAAGAAAGAGAAAATGTGTAGATCTGTAAAAAGCCCAGCATGCATTGGAGAAATCCATCATTCTTATTTGTGCATTTACTGGAACTCAACACTGAAACAACAATTAAGTTAACT
Organism: Trichosurus vulpecula; assembly: GCF_011100635.1. Lineage (NCBI taxonomy): Eukaryota > Metazoa > Chordata > Mammalia > Diprotodontia > Phalangeridae > Trichosurus > Trichosurus vulpecula. Next base: position 40,333,721 of record NC_050580.1, on the reverse strand, counting down.
TCAGTCATCTTATCCATGCCCTTCATCAAGGGACTCGGTCAGCCATCAATATAATGTTTGCATATTGACTCTTCTAGTTTCAACTTAATGATCTGTTTACTTAAGTGATAATCTCTGTATATACCGGGGGCTCTTACACCAAATGAGTCATTAAAATTGACCTTAATATTAAGTAATAAATAAGTAGCCTCAGGAACCAAAGAACAAATACAAGCTTAATTTGTCACCTTGCTAGGATCAACAAATAAACAATTTTGGTGTGCAAGACATGCTAAGAGTGCATCTACCAATATATAAAATAGCTTTGAGAATATTTGTATATTGGTAGATCTGGAAGTACTGGGAGGAAAGGATGTGTGGAACAGGGAGGTGAGAAAAAGATCCAAAGCCTTACCTCTGACCTTTGAAACAACTTCACCATGCCACATGTGCCAGACACCATTAGCATCATAGAGATCTTGAGTATAGCAAACTTATCTGTTTCTAAAAAAGATTAAAATATTCTAGGTGCCCTAGCATCACCAAGGTTCACCACACCAACATAGCATTTCAAGGGGAAAACAAAGACACCTTAGAGAATCAGATTTGGCACCCCAGGGTTGTATGATGATGAATACCAGTCCCACATTCAAACCCAAGACAGTCTGAGCCTCATAATCAAGAAGAAAAACAACCTCAAGAAGAACTTCTGGCAGTGGGATTCCAGATCTAGGAGCTCACTTGGCCAAGTTCTACTACATTCTATGACAAATAAACAGACTCACTGACCTCATTGATGAATGTCTGGGCTCCATGAGGACTAAGCAGCAGGATTGCACGACGTAGTGTATCCCGGTAGCGATTTAGTTCCTCAGTTTTCATGGTGGTAAAGAGGCTGGTGAATACCCGGCTGATGTTCCTGTCCACCTTTTGTAAAGATACATCAAGCCCCAACCTGGAGGCCTGGTCCAGAAAGCTCTGCAACCCACGGATATCTAGAAAAGAAAAGAAGGGAAAAGTGAGGTAGAGGAGAGAATATGGAGAAGGGAGAAAGGAAAAGATTGAGGGAATGGAGAGAAAGGATTGGGGAAGAAAAAAGACCAAAAAACAGAGAGGAGAGAGGGTGAGAAGGAGAGGCAGGGAGAGAGAGAGCAAGAGATACCGAGAGTGAGAGAGAGAGAGAGAAACAGAGAGAGAAACAGAGAGAAAAACAGAGAGAAAAACAGAGTGAGAGAGAAACAGAGAGAGAGAGAGAAACAGAGGCAGAGACAGAGAGGCAGAGAGAAAGAGAAAGGGAGAGACAGAGACAGAGAAACTAGATAGAGACATCACTAGTAAATCCATTAAATCATCAGCTTATTCAGTGCCCAGCCAAAAACAAAAGAAAACTCTGTTATGTGTGAATCAGTGTGCAAAGTGTTGTGTGGAATATGAAGTTTACATAAGACCAAACACCTACCTTCGTGAATTTTACAATTTAGTAGTGGGGAAAGCTGCAGAAAACTCTAATGTACAGGGTTAAGTAGTGGAAAGAGCAAAGAATTTGGACACAGATGTCCTGATTTCAAATCTTACCTCTGACATCTAGTGCCTATGAGATATTGGGAAAATCACTCAACTTCTCTGGTCCTTAGTTTCTTTGTCTGTAATATTAAGGATTGAGTAGCTAGGCAGTCAATGGATAAAGTGCTGGGTCTAGGGTCACGAAGACCTAAGGTCAAATCCAGTCTTGGACATTTACTATCTGTGTGACCCCGGGCAAAATCACTTACCCCTGTTTGCCTCAGTTTCCTCATATGTAAAATAAGCTGGAGAAGGAAATGGCAAAGCACTCTAGTAGTTTTGCTAAGAAAGTCCCAAATGGGGTCATGAAGAGTCAGACGTGACCAAAACAACTGAACAGCAATAACAAAAATGAAGGATCATGCTAGATAGCCACTGTCGTTTCTTCCGGCTCTAAATCGAATCTCTTAGGATCTTCATACAAGAGAGAAGAGTAAAGTAAAGAGTAAATGTTATGAGGCCCTTGGGGGTAGCTCATCATGGCCAGGATTTGAGGATCAGGAAAGGCTTCCTGGAGAAGTTAATATTTCATCTAGATTTTGATGATCATAATGGAAATAAAAATGCTGATCATTAGAATTTGTATGCATAAAGAAAAGTTTATGATGGCAAGTTAATACAAGATCATTGCCACCAATGCTTAGAGACAGGTCAGCCCTAAAGCACCTGGGTTTATTGATCAATAAAGATCATGATAAGAAACAGTAGAATCGGCAATGTATTATGTCAGGCTGCAAAAATTTATCACCTACTGGATACCTAGGAAGACTGGATTTGACAGCTAGAATTAAAAGTTCTCTTTTACAGATTGATAAAACAAATCTCTTTCCTAACAAATGGAGCCCTCAAAATATCCTTGAAAATTCAACAAATAGATTGTAATGTAATTACAGCATTTTCACATATAAAACCTGATTCCAAAATTGCCTGGAGAAACCACTGATCCACACAAAATTTAAGGAAAAATAAAATTTAGTAGCTGTTGCCATAGGAAATACTCATAATCTCCTATAAATGAAATTAGAATGAACAAGAGAAAGAAAGGCTTCCAAAATATAGAGACCTAGCAGAACTCAAGATTATATTAGTACAAGATAAAATACATATCATCTCTGTCCTTCTGTAAGCCCCAGGAACTGCCCCAAGAATGTTGTGAGGGAGCCCACATAAGATGAACTTAAATCCCAATATTTTTAGTCAATAAAAAAGGAAAAATATTTTTGCATCATAATTTGTGGAATATTGAATATGAAAGAATGACAGCAGGACAGTAAGCTGTCCAGGATCATTGCTAACCAAAGCAGGACAAATTCAACACCTTTTTTCTGTCTCCAAAAAGAGACACTTGAGAAGGGGAGGGGAGAGAAAATCAATTGAATTCTTTTTGATGAATTGCATATTGTTACAACGACCATTTGATTTTGAAATTCTTTACCTGGAAAATTCAAGAATTCTCCAACCTCCCTGATATGAGTAAATCTTGCAAAAGCAAAAATAGCAACTTTGGCATGACTTCTCATCCTGTATAATTCTGGGTCATGTTCTTCCTAGGTTATAGCCACATGGCCCAGTGGGTATAATGCTGGACATGGAATCAGGAAGAGCTGAATTCAAATCATGCCTCAGATGCTTACCAGCCAAGTGACCCTAGGCAAGTCACTTAATCTTTCTGTGACTCAGTTTCCTTATCTGTAAAATGGAAGTGAAAATAGTAAACAACTTTCAGTGTTGATTTTTGGTTTTGTTTTGTGTTTGGTGAGGATCAAATGGAGAAGGGGATATTTGTAACATGCTTTATAAACCTTAAAACACTAAATAAAAGTTATTATTATTATAAATAATAATAATCTTACATAGAAGATCTATTTTGACAATGTGTATAATGGATAGAGTGTTGCATCTGGAGTCAGGAAGCCCTTAATTCAAATCTCATCTTTTGCCCTTCCTAATGTATGATTAGAAGCAATTTACAACCACTCTGACCCTCAGTTTTATCACCATAAAGCAGAGTTGACAATAATATATTCATGCCTACCTCACATGGTGGATCATGGTATCATATGTTTAGAGCTGCAAAAGGCTGTAAAAATGATTTACTTCAACTAGTTCCTTTTCCAGATGAGGAAAGAGAGCCTCATTGAGGTTTAATGACTTTCCCAAGGTCATGGAGCTGGAAAGTGGCAGATCTGAGAGCTAAGCCCAATTCCTCTGACTCCAGTTCTCTAGTTCATTATACCATGGAGAAACATTTTGCAAAATTTAAGAATACTATTTGGACTTCAGGTATTATTGCCCAACTTGCTGGAGGCCTTCCTCTAGAATATTTTTAAATCTTATGTGTACCAAGGTGGTTTTTAAAATAACCAGTTTTGATTCAACTAGTATTGCATTTTCCCCCTAAAACCAATTTTTATCCTAACCTACACACACACACACACACACACACACACACCACTCATCAAAATTCACCTATCCTATGTTCCATGACTTTGGACCCTCTAACCTGATAAACTTCCCCATGTTCCTCTGTGTGCCTTATGACTAAGCCTTTGGGCATTTAAAGTTTTTTAATATTGAAAAAAAGCAGAAATCTCTCATAGATGGCAAATGTTTTGGTTCTCTTCAGTCTCTTGGTAGCTCTGTTTTGATCAATTTGAATTCAGCCTGCCATTCATTTCTCATCAGCCATTCTCGAGGGAGAATTACAACAACTCCTGGCCACGCTCACCTAAGCTGGGGAAACATCAGAAGGAAATCCATTCTCAGCAAACTACAGAAAACAAGGGCCTTTTGCAAGAGCAGGTTAGGCCCACATTCGAGTATCTTCTGTACAGAGGGAGGCCACAGCAACAGAAGTGCCGAGGTGGAATCTAAAGGTCAGTCATCTATTTTATCTGAACCTATACCATCAAATCAGGTGATTCACTTATTTCCAGAAATCGGTGACCATCAGAAGCTCAGGACACTAGCCACCAATGGAACCCATTTTGTTCCATCATCATTTAATAAAATGACACAAATTTAATGACACGGAGAATAGTCCAAATCTCACTTGCCAAATGAAAAAGGCCCTTACATCACTTAGAGCCAAACTTTAGAGCTACCGTCCAAAAAAGCATGCATTTAAGCACCTACCATATGCAAAGTTCCATGACTCAGGCTCTAAACCTAAGAGTCCACATCCAATCTGTGACAAAGCTTACTAAATTCTACAGTGCATGTGACATCATAGTGGATCTACCTTCAAATCCTGTTTCTCCTTCAGTCATCTTTCCTGTCCTTTATTACTCTCACCTTAGAAGTCTTCTCTAGCTAGAATCCTAACTAGACACGACCCCACCCTCCTCATATGATAGCATCCAGCATGGACAGAACACTTTAAGGTTTACCGAGCACTGTACATACACTAATTGTTGACATTTACATAATAATTCAAAGTTTGCAAGCCCTTGACAAACATCGTGTCTTTGAGTCTCACAACAGCCCTGTAAGGTAGGCACCAACATTATTAATGGCCTCATTTTACAAAGAGGTTAAGTGACTTGTCCATCATCACTCAACTAGAATTGTCAGTTGCAGGACTGAGCGGCAGGTATTTCTTGACTGCATGTTCAGCACTCTTGAAAGTGCATTGTCCTGTTAATGTGAAAATGTGTTTTGCTTGACTTCACTTGTATAATGCGTATCATATTGCTTGCCTTCTCAATGGGTAGGGGAGGGACTGGAGGGAGGAAGAGAATTTGGAATGCAAAATCTTAAAAAAAAATTGATGCGAAAGTACAAAAATAAAAGAAGAAAATATTTCCCAGGCTTTTTATCTCATTCTGTTTTTATAAACAATCCTGCGAGGTAAGTGCTACGGCCATTCTTATTCCCATTTTACAGAGTAGAAAACTGAGATTTAGGTTATATAATTTACCTCATGGACACATGGATGAGATAGGATTTGAACTCACATTTTTCATGATTCCAAATTCAGAGCTCTTCCCCCACCACAGACACACAGACACACACAGACAGACAGACAGACACACACACACACACACTCACACACATACAGACATACGCATACATACGCACACACAGAGTATGCTGTCTCCTCTTGGCATGGACCCCTCTATTCATGAAGTCAATTTCAACACATACCACAGCTATCTGGAAAGGTCTGATTGTAAGTGCCTGGAGGGTAGTGACCATTTGTTCTTCCTCCTTGCATAGCCAGGGCCTGGCAGAGTCTGTAACTTCTAGCAGGGCTTAATAAATGTTGACTCTTGTTACCATTGAAAAGCCCAGACTTTTCTAGAAGCAGCAGGAGACATATAGAACAAAGAGTCTACAAATGCAGTTTCTCTGTAGATAGATAAAGTTCCAAAGGCCTTACACAAGGCCCTCAAAGCAATTACCAGAATGCAATGGACACTTGAAGTGGATGTGAAACTGGGGAAGATTCAATTCTATCCCAACTCATTGGCAGAGAAAAAGCTCAAACTGATTTCTAGAATGCACTAAGGTTCTCAAATCCCTCAGTTAACAAGATGTCTATGAGGTCAATAAGTGTAGCCAACTGTGTCACCTTGGGCAAGTAACTTAACCTCCCTGGTCCCCAGTTTTCTCATCTGTAAAAAGAAGGGCGACAATGACTATTCCAGAAGACTGAAGATGAACTCTACCACCCGCTTCCTGACAGAGATGGATGGCTCAAGACGGACAATAAGACACACATTTTTGGACACAGACGATGTGGGAATTTGCTTGTTTGATTATGCATATTTGTTGGAAGGGAATTTTTTTTCTTTTAAATCATAGGAGTAGAAGAGAATAACTAAATGCTATTTTTTTAAAAAAATGGAAGATTTTTTTTAAAAGTTTGACATAAGAGAGGGGAGTAGAGTAGATGGCCTCAGAGTTTCCATCCAGCTCTGAATCTAAGATTCTATGGGTCTATGACGTATCCCTAATTTATAGATGAGGAAAATTAGCTAGGGCCACAGAGTAAGCCCCAGAACTATGCCTTGAACCCCAAGTATTTTGATTCTCCAACTGATGTTCTTTGCACTATCCCTCTGAGAAGGACCATCTATCAGTCTGTCTGCTTCCTGATTCTCCAAGAACACCAATATACTCTGGATGCCTTCGCCTTGGGGCCAAGGCTTAGTGGGTACCAACAGGAGACTCTTTCCAGGTGACCAGAGCCACCTGGAACAAGCCAGTTGGGAAATATTCTTGTGTTGTAAAATATTGCATCCATCCATGTATAGCAAAGGTCATGGACAAGGGTCACCTCCATGAGCCTTCACACTGATTCATCTGTGCTTCACGGGAAAGTTACCTGTGTAACCCTAGGCAAGCCTCAGCCTCTCTGGGCCTCATTCTCTTCTGTAAAGTGAGAGGGGGAGACATTAGACAGCCTCAAAGTTCCCTTTCACATCAATATCTGACATATCTTTGTGCCATAGACTCACAACTTTTGGGTATATTGAGATAGTTAGAAGGAATAGCAATAACAAAAACAACAATATTAATAATAATAACAGCTAACATTTACAGAGCACCTGCTCTGCTGCAGACACGATGCTAAGGGCATGACAGTTTGGTCCTCGTTGGTCTGATCTGGTCCTCCACTCCATCATACTGCCTGCCTCTCTACTGGTCCCCTTGCATAGAATAATTATAACAGCTACCATTTTATATTACTTAAAAGTTTGCAAAGCACTTTACAAATATGATCTCATTTGAACCTTAAAACAACCCTGGGAAGTAGGTGCTATTATCATCCCCATTTTACAGGTGAGGAAACTGAGGCAAACAAGGTTAAGTGACCTGCCCAGGGTCACACAGCTAATAAGCGTCCAAGACCAGATTTGAACTCAGGTCTTCCTGACTCCAGGCCTGACACTCTATGCACTGTGCCACCTAAGTGCCCCAAATACATGTCCCTAAATTGTGCTGTAAAACTGCTCTCTTTCCACTTCCCTTTCTGTTTTTCTTTTTTCCTTAACTTCTTCCCTTAGGCACTTAGATAACATAGCGGATAGAACACTGGGCTCTGACCCAGAAGACCTGCATTCAAATCCTCCCTCAGACACTTTTTTGCTGTGTCTCCCTGAGCAAATTATATTACCTCTCATCCTCAGTTTCTTCATCTGTAAAACAGAGATGGTAACAGCGCCTGCTTCCCAGGATCAGTATGATGATCACATGAGGTAACTCACACAAAATACTTTGCAAACCTTAATAGGCTATATAAATGTTAGCTATTATTACGCGCCCCCCGCCCCCGCTGAGTGAGCGCACAAGCATTTGGCCCACATTCAGCCATGTAAGATACAGAAACTGATCCAAAGGGCGTAAAAAAGGTGCTGAGGACAGCAAGGAAAAGGGGAGAGGATTCAAATAATCTTGAGGTCAGAATTTACTTCCTTGGAGGTGTGAATAAAATTCTTAATGACATTTTGACAGAGGGAGGAGAGGGATTTACAGGTCCACCTCTACAAACGTCCTCCTCTGATGCCTCTTTGTGGTGTAGATGTAACCTTGGGTACTGAAAGGGTACGGCAATAGAACATAAGAAGGGGTAAAAAGAGTCAAGTATGGACTTTGGACCTCAATTTCTTCATCTTTTAAAGAGAGGAGGGTGAGGAGGGAGAAAGGAGGAAGAACGGGGAAAGGAAAAAGAGGGAGAGAGAGACAGAGACAGACAGAGACTAAAAGAGAGAGACAGAGAGGGAGACAGAGAGACAGACAGAGAGAGAGAGAGAGAGAGAGAGAGAGAGAGAGAGACAGAGACAGAGAGAGACAGAGTTCTCTTTTAGTTCTCTTCCCACTCTGAATCTATGTTCCTGTGAAGTATAGGTTTGTAGATGGGGACCACTAAGGCTCACAAAGGACAAATGCCATACAATTTTATCCCAAGAGTTAGCCCAAGTACTGGCTGTCCTAAAACCAGCCTAGTAAGTGTGCAGAGACATGTTATAAGAGACAAGCCACAACATGATTGTTTGGGGCTAAAAAATATGCATTGAACTTTTTTTTTAATCCAGCTATGTGATGTCACGAAGGTGATAAATTCCCTGTACAGTGTGGTAACTGCCCCCTACTATGCAAATCAACAACTTCTCTCTGATAATGTTATGATGTACTTATGGCCTCACAGCTTTATCAGAGGAAAGATGAGAACCCAAGTGTTCCTGACTTGAAGGTTGGCCCTCTATCCATTTAGCCATCCTACCACTAGAACAGCCTGCATTTAAGTAACACTCTAGGTTTTATGAAGCACTTTGTGTATATTATTTAATTTGATTCATAGATGAGATCTAACAGATCTAATCATGGATCTAAATGGATTCATAGGATCTGTAGAAGCATTGGATAAATTCTTGGATGGGACGATGATAAGAGATCATAGGGAGAGTGTAGAGCTGCTTAAGTTTTGTTTGTTTTTATTTTCTCTCCCAGAGGAAGTGCTGGTCACTCTGGAATGACAAAACAGAATTGGCTAATAGGGATTTAAAACCCAAGGTAGCCCAGGACACAGGAAGAGAGTGACTAATTGACTTTGATAAATTCAGATCCCCTGGCCTAGATTAATCAATGGCTAAGACACTGCCATTGTGCCAAGTGATATTTAAAGGTCATGGATACTGGAAAAGGACTAGAGAGGGGAAACTTTAGTCACATTTTCTTTTAAAATAAAGAACCTCAAAACTGTAATAAAGTGAGTTTGACTTGAATCCCAGGAAATCCTAGGATGGATCATTAGAGGGAGGATCCATGGCCATTCAAAGGAGGCAATGACCAGGAGCCAACCTGAAAAGCAAGTTATGCTAGACTAACTTTATATCATTTTATGGACAGGATTACTAAGCCAGTACATCAGATAGGTAGGTGCTATCAGTATGGTTTACCCAGATGTTAGCTGATACACTATCTCATACTCTTCTTGTGGAAAACATGGAGACACCCAGCTAGATGATAGTATAATCAGACAGATTCAGAATGGATCAAGTGAGCAAACACAAAGAGGAATAGTTAAAATTTCAACGTCAACTCAACAGGAAGTCTGTAGGATACCTCCCCAAGGATCTGTGCTTGGCCTTATGTTATTTAACATTTTGTTATCAGTGACTTGGATAAAGCCATATGTGGCGTGCTTATTAAAATTTAATATGACACAAAGCTGGGAGAGATAGACAACACTTTGGGGGAAGGATCCAAAGAGAGCTTGGCAAATGAAAGCCCTGGACTGAGTCTAATAAGATGAAATATAATAAAGCCTCATTCTGGGCCCAAAAACCCCCCAACTTCACAAGTAAACAATGAGGGCAGACAGTATTTTGTCTGGATACAGAAAAAAGAGACACTGGGGATTTAGACTGCAAACTCTATGTAAGTCAGTATTGTGAGTTGATTGCTGCTGATGTAGTTCTACCCTATACGAAGAGAGGCCTCGCTCCCTGAAACAAGGATGTGATGGTCACTGTGTACTCTTCCCTGGTCAGACCTCATCTGGAGCATTGTGTTCAGTTCTGGGGACAACAATTTATGAAGGAAGTTCATAAGCTGGGAAGTATGCAGAGGAGGCAGCCTGGAAGGTAAAATGCTTTGAGGCTGTGTCATATGAGGATTGGCTGTAGAAAGTGGGGAAATTTAGCTTAAAGGAAAGAGAACTCAGGTGGGGCAGAGGTTGGACAGGCCATGAACAGCTGCCTTCAAATATCTGAAGCGCTGTCATGGGGAAGAGAGAGTGGACTTTTCTGTTTGACTCTCAAAGGTAGAACTAGGTGCCAAGGAAAGAGGTAAATTATGCGTTAGTATGGAATGGGGACAGTTAGGAGACTTCCTATCAGTTAGAGCTGTCCAAAAATTCAAGAGACCTTACTTGGAGGTGGCAGATTCTCCCTCATTGGAGGTCAGAAAGCAGAGGCAGAATGTCCATTTGTCAGATGTTATAGAAAAGACTATTTTCTACTTTGGGTTGGACAAGGATACTACTGATATCCCTTTCAGCTGTAAAATTCTATGATGCTGTGATTTTTTTAAGATTAATTATTTTATTTCCAATGACAATCAAGAATCCGTGAAAAATAAAAATTAAAGTAATAGCTGACAGTGAGCAAAAGGTCAGAAGGAAGACCAACTAGTAAATACAAGGCATTAGGAATCATTTGTTATTTCTGTTCAGTTTTGTCCCACTCTTTGTGACTCAATTTGGGGTTTTCTTGGCAAAGATATTGGAGAGATTTTCCATTTCCTTCTCCAGCTCATTTCAAAGATGAGGAAACTGAGCAAACAGGGTGAAGTGACTTGCCCAGGGTCACACAGCTAGTGAGTGTCTGAGGCCGGATTGGCACTCACAAAGATGAGTCTTCCTAACTCCAGGCCAGGTGCTCTACTTACTACACCACTTAGTCGCTCCAGGGGTCATTTAGCAAATAGCTCAATAGTCGTACCTACATCAAACACCCCACCATAGCTCCTTTGGACAAACTGTGTTAGAGCACAATCTAGGAATAGAGGCATACAATGATTTAGTTCAAATAGACAAACATACACTGTGTGCAGAGACTCACTGTTCTAGACTCAAAAATAATTAATGTGTAAAGTGGGAGGGGTAGTTAGAAAACAAATTATATAAATTATCCCACTTCTTCCTCACACTGAACCTGAGATAGATCCTTAATTCCCCATCTTTTGCAGATAAGTAAGCTGAATCACAGAAAAATTAAAAGAATTGTCCTTGGTCTTATAGCTAATAAATTTTTGTGGTGGGACTTGAACCCACATCTTTCTGATTCTAATGCTACTTGACTCATCTTATTTGTTCCTTGGAGGGGCTTGTTAAGGCAGGCAACAGAACCAAATCCTAACAAAATAGGGGCTACTCGAGGAAAAATAAAGGGGAAAGGCCCTGAGTCTTCATAGAAAGCCTCGGGAGTGGGGCCCCCCTCAGTGATAGATGATAGCCTGTCAGTAAAGAAGTAACTTTACTTATAAAGAGGATTCCATTCAGGTCTGGGTCACAAGAGATGACCTCTTAGTTCCCTGTGCATGTGATGTTGTGATTGCTAATGGAATTCTTTATGGAATGCTTTCTCCCCCATCTCTTTGTTGAAATCCCAGCTTATAAGGCTCAGCTCAAATGCCACCTCCTCCAGGAAGTCTTCATTGATTCCCCACTGTCATGTACCTCTGACTCACTTATATATCAATTTTGTATTATAATCATTTTTGTATTCACTCATTCTTCAATTAAAGTCTTTTTTCTAATGTCTCATCATAAGATTGAGACGATTTTGGGTTCTTAAGAAACCTGATGGTGTAGCTTAAGCTCTGGAAGATCCTAACCAAGGTTGAAAGGCTTTGAGTCTAGGGTAGCAAGGAATTCCATGTCTGTCACCTATGATCAGCCTAGGTTACTTAGGAGAGACCCATAATCAAAGGATGGGCCACAGTCTTCTGTGGGCATCCACAGACACACTGTGCTTTGGGTGGCCACAGCAGCCCACTGAGACTGTCATAAGAGCATGGAGGAGCCTGCATGAATGGAGAGAGCACCCACACCTATGAAAGCAAGGACTGTTATACAATGATTGTAGCTGGTGGATTGTGCTCCTGGTTTATGAGCTCCCTGAGGGCAAGAAGGCAGGCAGGCACTTTGTATTTCTGGGATGGATACGATTTCAAGGAGCAGAGATGCAAGGTGGAGAGCATTCCAAGGACAGGGAACAGTCTCAATAGAGATCCCAGGATCAGAGATTTCATATTTAGAGCTGAAAGGAACCTTGACATCCATGTAGTCCTACACTTTCATTTTACTAATAAGGAAACTGAGGCACAGAGGAATTAAATGGTTGACCACATAATAAAGGAAGAGAGGTGACATTTAAACTCAAGTCCTCAGTGTCCTTCCCTCCAGCTCTGGAAGGGACCCAACAGTCATGTAACCCATCTCCTCATTTTTCAGATAAGGAGACTAAGGCCCAGAGAGACAAAGCATGTGGCCCAGGCTCATCCACATAGAGCCAGGATTTGAATTTAGATGATCTGACTCTAAATGAAGCATTCTTTCCACTGCACCATAAGTGTATGTGAGGGCGTGGGAGTGGAAGAGTAGGAACTGTGTGCCATAGAAAGGGAGGAATAAACAAACTTACATTAAGCTCCTACTATCTGCCAGGTACAGTATTAAGAACTTTACGAATATTATATGACCCTCGTAACAAACTTGGGAGGTAGATTCTATCATTACCCCCATTTCATGGATGAGGAAACTGAGACAGGCAGGGGTTAAATCATTTGCCCAAGGTCACATAGTCTAGTAAGTATCTGAGGTCAGATTAGAACTCAGGTCTTCCTGATTCCAGTCCCAGTGCTCTATCTGCTGCACCATCTGGCTGCCTCATGAGACAACCGAGTCGTCCAAATTGGCTGAAACATAGAATATATGGAGTGACATGGTATGAAATGAGACTGAGATTCTGGGGAGCCTTGAATGCTAGGTGAAAAAAGTTTGGATATTATTCAGTAAGTCATTGAAGGTCAGTAGTCAATATATTAACATACACTTCAATGACATTTAGTGTATGCTGTAAACAAAGGCAGGTTTCTGCCACCTTGTAGATTTGACAGTGACCTTAGAAAATTATGAGGATAAATCGGGGGATGGAAATCTCTAGCGGAGGAAGGCTATGAAGCCAGACAACAGAGATTGTTCACAGAAAGGGCTTAAAAGCTCCAAAGTCAAATGGTGAGTTGAAGCAAACTGGAATTTCCCTTGGTCCGGTTAAATAACCCAGTGAGCACCGGGTATTGAAATCTTGAGTCCTTAACCCCAGACCTTGCCTCCCTCTTCTAGCTTCTCTGTACTTCTTAGTGCTGCTCCTTTTGACCTGCCCCGTTACATCATTAGCACCTCAGGCCCATTCAGCTTCAGGTCAACAATTTCAGCTCGCTGACCTTGGCTTCCACTTCAGACAACATGACTGCCGAAGCTTTTCAATTTTAAGACCTGTGTCTCCCAAGAAACTACGGACTCGTGGCTCAAATAAGTTCTGTCTGGAGCTGTGCCATGACATCTCATGGGAATGCTCTCCCTCCCACTCCTCTGTGCAGCACCATGGTCCATGGGAAGGCTTTGGTTAATAGCAGTGGCAGCCTCTTCAGGGGCAAATTAGGGCTAAAGAGAGAGTGAGCAGAATTCAGCAAAGAAATGGGCAGTACATTGTGGAAAGATTTTACAGAATCAGACTGTTAGGGCTAGAAAAGCAATGAGGAGAAGGAGGAAGAGAATGATGATGATGATAGGAAGAACTAAGTTGTATAGGATGTGTTAGGGTTCACAACATATATTATTTGATTTTCATGACAACATTGTAAGGTAATTCCTATGGGTATTATTACCATTATATCTCAGGTTAGAAAAATGAGGATTAGAAAGATTAGGTAATTTGCCCATGGTCACACAGTGAATAAATACCAGAGGTGCAATCGGAACCCATGTCTTACTGATTCCTATTACAGCCTTTCATGAGCTACACTGTAAAGTTTCTGGAAACAGCCTCAGAGACTCTTTAGTCCAACCAGGACTAGAGTAAGGATCTCACCCTATGTTAACTCCAAGTGGTTATCCAACTGCCCCTTGAAGATGGCCAGTGAGAAGGAAATAAGTATGAAAGGAATCCATTTTGCTTTTGGGTAGCTCTGTTAGAAAGGTGTTTGGTTTTTCCTTACAACCTTTGTAACCTGACCTCTTCCAGGGTTCTCACAGCTTGCTTTCTTCAATGTCCTATGTGATTCAGTTATACTGGTCTCCTTGATTTTCTTTGAACAAGACAAACTATCACGCACCTCCATACATTTGTACTGGCTGTACCCCATTTCTTGGATTCTCTGGGAGTGGTTTGCCATTTCCCTTTCCAGCTCATTTTATAGAGGAGGAAACTGAGGCAAACAGGGTGAAATGACTTGCCCAAGGTCACACAGCTAGTGTCTGAGTCTGGATTTGAACTCAGATCTTTCTGAGTCCTATCTACTGCTACTGCTACTGCTACTGCTACTCCTATCAAGCTGCCCGCCCTCTCTATGTCCTAGCTACCTTCAATTCTCCCCTAAAATCCCACCTTCTTCAAGAAGTCTTTCCTTGTCCTCCTTATTGCTAGTATTTTCCCTCTAAGTTTACCTCCCATTTACAGAGAATACATCTTAAATGTACATAGTTATCTGTAGGTTGTGAGCTCCTTGAGGACAGGGACTGTTTTTGCTTTTCTTTGTATTTCTGGTGCTCAACATAATGCATGTCACCTAGTAGGCATTTACTAAATGCTTGTTAACTTGACATGTATTTCCATTATATTTCCTAATTTCAATTTAATTCAGTGAATATTCATTAAGCACCTCCTATGTACCAGATGGGCAGCTAGGTGGTAGAGTGGATAGGAAAGGGCAAAGCACTCCATTACCTCTGCCAAGAAAACCCCAAATGGGGTCACAAAGAGTCAGACGTGACTGAAACAATTGAACAACATATGCCATATGGTCAAGACAATAAAGACACAAAGACAAAAATGAAACAATTCCTCCCCTCAAGGAGTTTGTATTCTACTTATGTTTTCATTAAAATAATCAAATAAAATATTTTCTCATTATTACTGAAATGCTGAAATTGTTGAAATTGAAGCTGAAGAGATAATGGCTGGCATCCCTTCTTCAGCAAAAATGGACTTGATCCAAACAACCAGAGGCTGAATGAATGATCTCAGTTGCCGCCTGAACTCATCCACCAGCTCTTCTGTTTGCTTGGCTCTCTGTGAAACACGTTGGCCTTCAATCAACAGCAGAAGTCTTCCTTTTCACCTATCCCTGGGGTTAAGTCGCCTGTGTTCATTGCTGGCATGATACAACTCCCATCTGCTTCATGGACTCAGACTTTGTTTGATATGCCCCTTCTTGAGTAAGCAACTGTCCTAGCTTGGATCTTCTCTATGCAAATCTTATGACTGGGTCCAGGATAGTTGAATAGTAAGCTTCATTTATTCAGCAACACACACTCATGCCAGGTACATAGATGAGGTGTCCTAGTAATGCCACCTCCCAAGCCAAGCAGGAGGCTCCCAGAGCTCCAGAGAAAAAGGAAGTTTCATGATCTTCAAAATGAGAAGGTTGGGCTCAATTCTCTCCTGAGATCTCTCCCAACTCTGAATCTATGATACATTGATCCCAAAGCCTATTTAGATAAGATATTAAAAAGAATATGTAAACCTTAAAACATGATATAAAGTTAGACATTTTCAAGACTGCTATTGTCATTATTTTAAATTATTTATAAATCATGGCACACTATGAAAATTAAATGTAAATACTTATAGCAACAACAGTAGCATCATTACTTAGTGGGAAGAGCACTGAGTTTGGAGTCTAGGGATCTACGTTTGAATCCATTTGAATTACTACCAATTTTATCTTGGACAACTCACTTAACCTCTGGAGACTTCCGTCTTTTCAGCTATGAAATAAGGAAGGCTGGGCTAGATGAGCTCTACAGTTCCTTCCACCTCTAAATCCTCTAATCCCATGAAAATCACAGAAAAACAGTATCAAATCTCACTTCTCTGAGCCATCTTGCCATTTGTTCTTGTTCTTGTTTAGCTGTTTCAGTCATGTCTGACTCTTCATGACCCCATTTGGGGGTTTTCATAGCAAAGACTGGAGTAGTTTGTTATTTGCTTCTCCCGATTATTTTGCAGATTAGGAAACTGAGGCAAACACAGTTAAGTGATTTGCCCTGGGTCACACAGTAAGTATCTGAGGTCAAATTTGAACCCAGATCCTCCTAACTCCAGGGCCAGCAGTCTAGCCACTGCGTAACCTAGCTGCCATTATATAACCTTTAATGGATTAGGTCACTTACTGGAATTTTCAGTGTTAGATGACCTTCTGGATCTACTTTGTTTAAAGATGATCAAATTGAATAAATTGAGTGTGTGGAGTCTCAGCATGGCCAGTTTCTCATGTTTGGTATGGAAAGAGTGGCCAATATTCTCTCCATACCCTGAAAAAGTACCCCAGGACATAATCTGTCACAAAAATATTCACATGAAAGACATGTTCACAGATTATGCTTTTGGATAAGGAGGATTCTGTTATTACAGACCACAACTTTATCAATTGTACTAGCTACTCTATGTAGAAGATATACAAGATTTGGTTGATAAAAGATTTGACTAAAAACTGCCTCCCTCTGATAGCCTTGAACTGCTTCCACTATCACAGCAGCTGTAAGAAAGTACACTCATACCAGACTCCTGAGATCAGCCTACTTTTCAATCAGATATGACCAAATGAAGGACTAAGTCAGTAGTGTTATTCGAATGTAACAGACTATCAATGCCTTATTTAAAAAAGAAAGGATAAAGCAACCTGGGGAAATTTGTAGTGACTGGTGCAGAATCAAAGAAGAACAAGGAATGAATATACATAACAACAACAATATAAATGCAAAGAAAAATGAAATTATGCTCAATGCTGAGAAATGATCATGATGATTCTTAGCCTTAGAGAAGAGTCAGGACTGTACCTCTTTCTCTTCCTGGAGAAATGAAAGCCTATGGGTATGGAATGTTTCATATATTATCTGCTAGTTATGCTTCCCTGTGATTTTTGTTGTTGTTACAAACAAAACTTCACTGGAAAGTGGGGGGGTGGGGATGGGGAGGTATAGGTGTCTAGAAATGATAGCAATGTAAATAAAATTTTAAAAATAGAAAATGGGACAGGGAGAGTAGAGAATGTTAGTTAAGAATCCATATTGGTTTGCAGGATAGTCTCAAGAAATTATCCTGGTCCCATGGATTGTATAAAAGCTGATATAAGCAGTGGTGCTGATGGGAACTCTACAGCTGAAAGAGAATTGAGAAAGGCAGGAGCATGGAACCCAGTAACCACACTTGAAACTCATAGCTGTCTCTAAGACTGGTGAATGCCACAGACCAAGACTACTCTTATATCCTTGCTTCTTGAGATTCACCATACCTTGGCAACCTGAATGAGCTACCATTTTTTTTTACCTATGTTCATTCTTAAGGTATGTCTGCCCTAGATTCAGGACATTAAACTCATTGAGGACATCCAGGAGCTCATCCATTTACTTGGACTCAACAAATCAGTTTCATTTTATGAATGAATCCAAGAAGTCATGGTCAGAGCCCAGCTGTCACTCTATACATGCATGCACACATACAAGCACAGAAGTAGGCGTGGCACTCTCCCTTGAATTTTATTACTGAGACCCCAAATGGTAATGCAGCCATCAGACAGAGTTTAAGTTCACTGCCAATGGCTGCCACTTCATACCTGAAATAACTGATTCAGTCTGAAGCCAGCTCCCTCCCCAGAGACTAAGGCTTCTTAAGGCTATAGCGGCCCCTTCTCATTTAGATGAAAAGGTCAAATTCAGGACTTTCCCTCCCACTGGCTTTTCAGAATCTCCTTTAAAGATATGAAGAATTAGGATTGAGGAAGAGTGCAGAAGGCCCTACCACTATGGCCACCAAGAGGAAATAGGAGGCAGACACTAGCCTCCCTGTTAACCCCAATTCTACCAAGAATTTGCCAACCTACCTGAGAACATCAACTCAGCACCCTGATTGGGTCTCCAAGCTTCTGAGCATTAAACTAACAGGGGACAAATGGACAGTGCCAAAACGGTTCCTAACCAAACACTAGGTTGCCTCACCACCAAGCAATTTGCCTCCATGACAAGACTCCTAGGTTTCTTCAGTCAAAGTATTTCCCCTGTATGAGCTGTTCAGAGTTCTGGGAATCAATCAAGCAAGGCACTTTTGTTCCCCATGTGCTTTACACAGGAGACTGTCTTTTATCAGCAAGCCCAAAGGGTGCATCCTTTCCCTACGGAGGGCAACTGATGATGGGAGCTATCATCACTACTTTGAACAGCCAATGGCAGCTGCCATTTATGGACTGCTTTAAGATTTGCAAAGCGCTTTACATAACTCTCTCACTGGAGACTCTCAACAACCCTGGGCAGTAAGTGTTATTATTATCCCCATTTTACAAATAATAAAACTAAGACTGAGTGATCTTGTCTCAGGTAGAATTCGAATTCATGTCTTCCTGGCTGCAAGTCCAGCACTCCACCCACTGTGCCACCTCCTTATATATTCCAGCTCTTTCCAGGAGGGCAGGAAAGGAATGAGAGGATTCAGCTGCTTGGCTACATAGCAGAGAAAGACAAACAAATGAAGAAACTATGGGAAAGGTGTCGGCTCCAGAAAGTGAATACACAGAGGCCCAAGGGCAGACATTATCATCTCCCCATAAGGTTAAGGAAGAAGAGCCAGGCCTCGCTATTTCATGCAGCCCTCTAGGTGCCAGCATTTGTGAATTCACAGAATGCATCTCAAAGTTGGAAGGCACCCCAGAGGCCAGAGGCTAACCCATATCTAAACAAGAGGCCCTTTTAAAACAGACCCAACAAGTGAACACTCAGCCTCTGCTTGAAGACCTCAAATAATGGGGGTTCCCCGGCCTCCTAGGGAGGCCCACTCTGCTTCTGGACAATTCATTGTCAGGAAGGACTGAGCCCACATCTGCCACTACCAATTGTTACTAGTTACACGCACTGGGACCCTTAACTGTGTGATAGCCTTTCAAATCCTAGAAAACAGTTATCATGTCCACACTAAGTCCTTTTTTCTCTAAGCTAATCAGCCAAATTCCTTCAACTGTTCCTCAAGGGCAGGATCTCTAATCACTTTGCATTCCTAGTTGCCCTCCTCCAGGATCTATGGAGGTTATCAATATCCTTCCTAAAATACGGTGCCTAGAACATAACAAAGCACTCCAGATGTGGTCTGACCAAGGAACTGTTGTTGTCCAGTTGCTTCAGTCATGTCCAACTCTTTGTGACCCCACTGGGGTTTTCTTAGCAGAGATAATGGAGTGGTTTGCCCTTTCCTTCTCCAGCTCATTTTAAAGATGAGGAAACTGAGGCAAACAGGGTTAAGTGTCTTGACCAGGGTTACACAACTAGTAAGTGTCTGAGGCCGGATTTGAACTCAGAAAGATAAGTCTTCCCGAGTCCAGGCATAGCACTCTATCCACTATGCCACCTAGCTGCCCCAGCTGCCCGACCAGGGAATAAAACCTTGTGATATCCATTATCTCCATACTCATAATCTATAAGATGCTTCTCCATACAATCTGCATATCAAGGAATGAATAAGTATTTGTTGAATGCCAACTATGAGTACCACTCTCAACAATCTATTAGACACTACAGTGAAAGACCTCAGTGCTACCCCTAGTACGGAGAAATTAATGACCTTCCTACCTCTCACAGATGAAGGAGAAGTCCTTGATTAAAGTTCCATGGGGAGTGTTTGGAGCATCAGTGGTTGGCAGAGGGCAGATGAATGGGTTGCTGGAGGCAGGACTGGGTGCTATGGGCCCAGCTGCATGGCCAGAGAATCAGTGGTGATGGCAAGAATGAAAGTTAACCTGAGAGAAAGTGGATGAATATGGATGCTGAAGTCTTAGAATGAAGGCAATATGTTTCAGAAGTGGTCTGATAAGTAAAAATGAGTGCCTGTGAATCTAGGGGCTGGACTTCCTCAGTGCTACTAAGCTTGCCCTCTGAGACTGCAAGTGTATTTATGAGCACAGCTTGGGCTTAGTGTGCCCCAGCACAGCCTAATGTTTCAAAGTTGATACTTAATAATAGTGATTGTCGTAGAAATAATACTGGTAGCTAATATTTACATAACACCTTAAGGTCAATAAAGCATTTTACAAATATCTCATTCTATCCTCAAAACAATCCTAGGTAGCAAGTGCTATTATCATCCCTATTTTATAGACGAGGAAATTGAAGCTAAAAGAAGTTAAGTGATTTTCCCAAGGTTACAGAACTCGTTAAGTGTCTAAGATAGGATTCAAACTCATGTCTTTAAAATATAGTTTTTAAATTAGTTGAATAAAAACAATGCTTTTATGACAGAATTCATGAAATGTTTGCCTTTAAAAATATCCACTGAGTACAAACCCTAATGAAATGTGTTGGTCCTTCCAGATTCCAGTGTAGCACAGAAAAATAAATGGTAATGGTGAAAGCTATGTTAGATTGTGTCTGTTACAGATTCTGAATTATAGGCAGCTAAGTTGCTTCTGCTTTTATGTTTTAGAAAGAGAAGTCTTTGGGCGTGTGCCCCAAGCAGCTGAATATTGCCAATCATTCACTATTATCAGGTATGCTTGTTGCAGCCTCGGAGTAGGATATTTTAGCAGCTAAGATAGAATGTGGCTGGGGCTGAGGGTGGGGGAACATCCAATACCAGTGGGAGTTTCCGAGTCTTTGTATCCCCAAAGAGATGGTGTAGCTTTGGAAACTTCAAGCCAACGAGATAAACTTGGCAATAAGGTAGACCACCCCAGATATTACAGAAACTTCTCTTGATCCATTTTCTTTCCATTCTGCATTAGGGAATGTCCTTCCCTCATCCTCTTCACTTACAGTTTCTCCCACCCTGGAGATTTTTTATGTAACCACACGCCTATCATTCCCAATATTTGCTACAGCTGTGTTTACTTTGCCTTGGCACTAAGGCGCTTTCAAACACAAAGGAGAGTTAATAGCTAAGGTGAATTTTCATTTTTTATTGGTATTATTTACCTCTGAATCTTTGTGCCAGGGAGAAGCTAGAGATCATTAAAAATACTGCACAATTTCCAAAACGCAATCCTGCCTGTTCCCTTCCTTCCAGTGAATTCCAGGTTCAGCCCAGATACTGTGTATTGGAAGAGAAACTCAACGGACTGGCCATCCAATTCATATTATAATCTGGACAATAGACATCTTTCATCCTTTTAGTTTTCCTGTATGGCTTATAAAGATGATCTCTTTTGAACAATCACTGGTATTGCTGAGGAAGCCCTAAAATGTTGGGACTGATGCCATCAGTAGAGTATCAACTGCAGACAAGAGCATTTGGAGGATTGCCCCATCTCCAGGGTATCATTCCTCTTCTATGTGCAAGTCATCCTCAATGACAGTGGCCAGTTCATTTGACAAGTATGCATCTCCCTCTTTTATGCTTCCTTTGACATTGATTGCCAGAGTTTTGGTGAACAGAAGTATCTCTGGGGTCACATTTCTCAAGGAATCTGGCATGATCTGAACACATCTATGTTCTTTTTTATGGCATAGATGTTTTCTCAGTCATCTTCTATGATCACAATCTTTGAACCACATAATCTCCAAGGAATCAAGTTGTGGATGACTCAAAGGATGACAGGAAGGTGGCAGATGCAAGAAAGTTGCAGCATATTTCCAATGATGATGCAGTAAAATAGCAGCGAACCAGAACACACGTTAAGGTTGGCAAAGCACTTTACAAACATTATCATATTTCATTTTCACAATAATCCTGAGAGGTAGGTGCTGTTTTTCTCCCCATTTGTACAGATGAGAAAATTGAGGCAAACAGAAGTTAATTGACTTGCAAAGGGTCACATAGCTAGTAAGTGTCTGAGGTAGGGTTTGAACTCAGGTCTTCTTAACTCTTAGTTGAGTGCTCTATCCACCGTGCCACCTAGCTTTACCTAATCTCCTCGATGACATACTCAAGCAGTGGCACACAGGATAACATTGAGGAAATGTATCATCTAAAAAGGAAGTGGGTCAGCTATATAGCAAGAGTGAGAGACAAAATGAGTGTTATATGTGTATATCCATGACAGAAAAATAACAAAAACACACACATCTGATGATTTGACTAGATCATCTCTGAAGGACCTATGGAGAATTCTAGACAGGAATCACACGGGACATGAAAGAATGAGGGAGCTCGGGGCAGCTAGGTGGCACATTGAGTAGAGCACCGGCCCTGGAGTCAGGAGGAACTGAGTTCAATTCCGACCTCAGACACTTGACACACTTACCAGCTGTGTGACCTTGGGCAAGTCACTTAACCCCAATTGCCCTGCCTTACCCCCCTCCAACAAAAAAAGAATGAGGGAGCTCTGAACAATATCAGCATAGAGTGAACCAGAATGCACAAAGCCCAGATCTTCTCAATTGCTAGTCTAACACAGTTTTCTAAGAACTTGCTTTCTGTTGTCTACATCTATCCTCTGCCCCTTCATGGTCCATTTCTACTCCTCTCAGCTTGAGGGTGAAATCCCCATTGGGAAGATAAAAGGAGATTGAAGGGCATTCCTGGAATTCAAAACCAGCCAAATACAAAGGGAAACACATTATCTGTGGAAGACAACCACACCCGTGACTACCCAGGAAAAAGTCTGAATCTGATCAATTCTGCATGGGGAAAATTTGATTCTGAGAGCAATATAATAGGAGACTAGAGTCAAAGTTATGGAAGCCCTCTGAAATGCAGAGACTATTATATGCTTACTCCTATTCCATTCCCCCTGCTGCCGCTAGAGCTAACACATGGCACACACTTCGGAACAGATTCGTTAGCTAAATGCAACATTAGTAGTTAGGGAAACCCATCTGAATAAATTTGCAGAGTTGCAACTAAGGTAACATTACTGAGGAGATAGACTGTTATACTTGGAGTCAGAAGGACCCTGAGTTCAAATCTCAGCTCAGATACTTAACGTCAATAATCCTCATCGAATTGAACATAATATCTGTAACTCTTAATCTACAGGGTATTGTGAGGATCCAATAAGGTAAAATGTTTTACAAACCTTCAAGTGCCACATAGGTGTGAGCTATTTTCGTTCAGTAGAAGTTTCCAGTTAAGCCCTGCCAGGCAAATTCAGGAAACTGGCCCATTTACACAAATAAGGAAAATCCACTTCTGGGAAGAGAACAAACCCATTATATTTCTGACTTTTCCAGGTCACTAAGGCTCTGGTTTTGTAACTTATCTGTGTAAAGGATAACTTAAATGATGAATATGCCCCCCCAAAGAAGGCAGTAAGTATTGGTAGTGCACCCTTTTGAAAATTAATAAAATGATTAAATATTTCATTGCTGTGGTAGAATCTTAGGCCCTAGCAAAGCATCCCCCAAGCAGCCTTCTCTCATTAACAGAACAGAAAGCAAGCTCAATCACTATAAAAGAGAGAGGACTCAGGAGCTTGAGATCATGCAAAGAGGAAGGTAGAAAGAAAAGAAACAACTATTGATTAAGCACCTACCATGTGCCAAGTACTGAACTACACTTTACTGATGAGCTTGCTTTCACATATGCATATATCCCTTTTTGATCCCACTCAAATGCTTTCTCAGAACTGGGCTCTCTACTTCTTAACATTATCATACCTCAAGTTAGAATATAATGTAGTAACCACCAAAACATTTTGACGCTGGTTTAAAAAATTGAAAAGTTGAACAGTGTAACAGAATAGTTGAACAAAAAACAACTAAACAGAGAGCTTAGTGTTTGATACATTACAAACATAAATTGATTGGGAAAGGGGTCCCTATTTGTGAAAAACTGCCAGGAAAATAAAACTTGGAAGAATCTTGGCAGAGGCTTACCATCTGATGCCATCTATGACAATTAATCTCCGAAAAGATAGACAACCAGCATATAAAAAGTCACATGATTTTTTAAAACAGGAAAATGGAACCTTTCCCAGATCTGGCAAGTGTGTAATTCTTAACCACACAATGGACTGAGGTGATCATAAAAGATAACATAGACAATTATGAATGAGTGATTTTTTCATAAGCATAATTAGTGTAGATAGACTAAGAAGAAAAACTGTTGAATGAAGGAAAATTCTTGCATCAAAAACCATTGATTTCTTTGATACATCTTATCAGTTTTGCTCAATTTCTTTCCCTTCTTTTTCTTTATTTAAAATGTTCTATTGGATGACTCTCTGGGAGGAAGAGGGATATAGATACGGGAGTATTTAGGTGATATGAAAATAAAAGTTATCTACAAGAATGTATTTTTTAAATCAAGTATTTTTTAAAATCAAGTAATATTCCACAATAGATAAGTGGTCAATGAGTATAAACAGAAAGGTTTCAAGACAACAAATTGCAAATGATTAATTGCCATGTGAAAATATGCCAAATGACTAATAATAACAGAAATGCAAATGAAAGCATTTTTAGTTTCACCTCATACTCTGAAAATTGGCAAAGAATGTGAATAGTTCATGACTGTGGAGAGACAGCTCTAGTAAGATAATGTTGGTGGAGCTATGAATTAGTCCAACTATTCTGGATGAAAATTTCAAATTGCACAAGACAAGTGGCTGTCCCATTCATATCATTCGATCCAGCTATGCCACGACCTGGTATATGCCCCAAGAAAGTGACAGGAAGAACAAAATTCCAAACTTATACCAAAATATTCATAGCAGCACTTTCTGTGGCAGGAAAGAACTAGAAACTGTCCATCTTTTGGAAAATGGCCAAATGGGGATATATATGAATGCAATGGACTATTCTTATGCAAAAAAGAAATGAATATGATGAATTAAGAGAAATGTAGAAAGATTTGCCTGAGCTGATATAAAATGAAAATATACCAAACTAGAACCATATACACAATGACTACAAGTACCAAAGAAAAGATCACTAAACAAGGAATAAAACTGGGTAACTAGGGAAAAAATATGATAATGTTCCTAAAAATGAGCAATGAAACATTTCCTCCTCCCTCCTCTAAGGGGCGGGGAGTGAGGGTGGGAGGAGGTGGAGGGGGGAACAGAAGTGCAGAATATTGCATGAATAATAGATTCAGTCATTGTAATCACAATTTTTGCTTAGCTCTTTTTCTCTATCATAAGGGAGGGCTGAATTCCAGAAGGGTGGAAGAGAGAAGCGTACCCAGAAACAACAGTGATAGGAAAACAAAAGACATCGATAAATGTATTTTTCAAAAATACAAAAGCATCAGGTACTCCCTCTGTAGTTAGTACTGCTGGGATACCTGAATGGACCAAGGGTTACTAGGGCATTTGAACCACAAGTGTGATTTCAGCGTCACAAGACACACCAAAAGCCACATGTCAGACAAAGGCAAAAACCCACCAGGAGGCAAGGGATTTGAATTTGGTAGGAACTGTTTGAATATCTCGATTATTACAGATATTGCTAATATCCCACCAGTTCCTTGCGAAATGATCAAATAGGTGTGAGGCATTTTAAATATCTTTTTCAAAAGTAAATGAAACATTTCAAATCACTCCCTTTACTCTTTCCAATTTCTGAGAAACATTCAAGCACAGAGTACTTGTAAAGAATATTTTACCATCTATAATGCCCACTTCTCTGCATGAATACCAACCTCACACCTTGAGAAAGTTGAGCAAGGAACTTGCAGAATTTGCAGAATTGTTGAGAAATATTCCTGATTGATGGGAAATTGAGTGAGATCTCAATTCAATTCCTCATACTCCACCTAAAACCAACCCCATATGTTTCTAATGCCCTCACTTTAGACAACTTGAGCCAGCCCCCTAGTGCAATGGATATTTGTGCTAATATCTACCAATCACAGGCTTCAATGAGAGTTTATGGAAAAGAATAATGATGCCAACACCCTAGGTTGGGGCCATATTCTCCCACCCTTCTGTGCCACTTTCATCATGAAGAATGTGCAATAGTTGAGTGTCAAATCTGAAATCAAGAAACCTGGATAGAAGGCAGGCCTGGAATCAAGAAAGCCTGAGCTCAAATCCAGCCCCAGACACTTACTAGCTGTGTGATTCTGGACAAGTCACTTAGTTACTGTCCGCTGAGCTGGAAAAAGAAATGGAAAACCACTTCGGTGTCTTTGCCAAGAAAACATCAAATAGGGTCACAAAGAGTGGACATGACTGAACAACAACTTAACCTCTCTGGGACTCAGCTCCCTCCCCATCCAGGATACTAGGTATCTCCTCAGGGTGTTGGGAGGGAAATGCTTTTCAAAGCTCATACTCCCTTCCACTGATGCAGACTGCAGAACAAACATACCTGATCTTTCAAGAGTCTTTCTCATTTTTTCCCTATTAAAAAAGCTGTAAGAAACGTATTTAAGATTTAAAGCCAGGTCTTCTGGCTACAAATCATCCACAGAGATTCCAAGGCATCGGCCTCATTCCTCTGGTAATAATAGTAGTAATGCTAATAATAATGATAAACATTAAAAAACACCCACTAAGTGCCAGGCACTGTGCTAAGTGCTTTCAAATACTTTCTCATTTCATCCTCACAGAAACCTCAGGAGGTAGATGCTATTATTAGTTGAGGAACCTAAAGCAGAGATTAACAGAAGTTAAGTGACTTGTCCAAAGTCATCCTGTTAGTAAGTGTCTGAGGCTGGATTTGAAATCAGGCTTTTCTGACTTCAAGCCCAGTGTTCTGTGCACTGTCACCTAGCTGCCTCTGATTTGGGGTGGGGGAACATAACCCAATGAATTAGTCCATCAGGATTTAGATCATGGACAAGCATGTACCTTAGGCTGAACCATGGGCCTGGAATTGAAAAGGAATGGGAATTGCCGGGTGTTTTTTATGATTCTAAGCTTCCAATCCTTCTACCAAAGTCAATCTTTTTTTAAAATACCTACAGTTTTATAAAGGTAAGTGGTCATTACTTTTTTATTATTGTTATTATTTCTTATTCTTTGGGCCTACTTTTCCCACAAATTTATCCAGATGGCAAAAAGGACATAGTGCAGCTAAGAGGTATTCCTGGCTATAAAGGTCCCCTTGAAGGTTCATTTAATTACCTGGAAATGGGCAAGGACTGCCATCTAGAGATGACCAAGACCAACCTTGAAAAGCTAGTGTCTACACAGGATGTACAAATTAAGTCACAGCTTGCTTAAGCCTTTCTTATTTCCACTTTCAGATCTCCCACTTCCCCAAACGAAGGATGGATGTCTTCTCCCCAAAAGCTGGAATTCAAAAACCAATTGGAAGTTTGCCTATGACAAGAGATATTATACCTCAAAAACTTTCTGACCACTCAATTCTAGCAAGACTTGGTAACCCTCAAAAGGGAATCTCAACAGTAAGATCCTATCTGACTGCTATCACTCATACCAGGCCAGGAATGTGAATGGTCTTCTACAACATCAGCCCAACCATTCTGTCTCTGTAGGCGGTAATGTACTGAAAATTGACAGCTGTCATTTCCACATACCAGGGCTGTGACACCATCTTGATATATGTTAACATTGTACTCAAAATAGCATATTTCTTTCATTATCAAGAATCTCCATGACCACCAAATGTTCTTAAAGTCACATCATTTCAAACTGTGGGTCCCATTTGTCTCACTTTGGGAATGCCCTATTTGCCCTTCAGGTGCAAATAGCCTTTTGTCAATAGAGAGGCAGCCTGTAGTTGTAGATGGAGTATGGGACATGGAGCCAGGAGGTATGGATGTGAAATCTATTGCAAATATCTACTTCTGTATAAATAGGGACAAATCCCTTTACTTTTGAAAGCCATAATTTTCTAATCTATAAATTAGGATAAACAATACTTGCATTAGACATTTTTAAGGGTTATTGTGAAGGAAGCACTTTATAAACCCTAAATACTATTTATGTGAGTTACTGTTCTCTACCTATTATCCTGAGGGGAAAAAGACAAAACCAAATATAATAAATGGATAATTTCATGTGCCAGATATTTGTCTTTCAGGAAACCTAATCCTATCCCAGGGCATCTTTTTGGCTCAGTAACTGCCCCTGGTTAAGTTGCACTCTGGACCAGATGGATCTGGACCTCTGCTGAGTTTCACTGTCCCTGAAGCTTCCCAGAAATGACTTGGGATGTAGGTAAACTACTGTTTCAAGCACAGATAGTCATAAGTCCAGTGTTGATAATGCCAGGAGAATTGGCAGAGTTTGGAGGCTATTCAATAATCTAGTTGTCATGAAAAACTCAAGATGGAATCAGAAGGATGCAAATTGAGAATGGAAAAAATAAATCAAAGCTCTAATTATAAGGAAATGAAAATCCCAAAGTTTTAAAGATGGAGTCATAGAACCTGGGTTCACATTCCAACTTGGATATTTAGTGGCCATACAATCTTGGGCAAGTTTTTCTCCTTCACTTCCTCATCTGCATGAGTAAAACATGGGGCTAGATGGTGCAAAGGCCCTTTCCATTACTAATAATCTCTCATTCAATGATAGTAGGTTCTATTTCTGAACAAGCTCCACTCTTTTTTCACTTTTAAGAAAGCAAATACAGTGTAGGGTGGGGCTAGAGAGGAGGGGGTACATTTTAAATAATCAGTTAGGCTGGAAGATGTAGATTAAAAACAATTTAAAATAAATGTCTACTGTGGCACTTTGGAAAAAACATACCACGCTGCATTAAGTGCTTTGAATTAAGTAAATTACACCAACTAACCAATTTACATAATGATCAAAATTTGCATTTTACACATGTTATGATGAAAATGGCTTTATAAAATAATTCTTTACCAACTTAAGTTCCACGTCTGGTTGCACAATTTACTATTTGGAAATAAAAAAATGGATGGTGTTTATCTGGCACTGTCTTTTATGTTTCAAATCTCCAGCTTTTTTCTTCCTTTCTTCCTTTTTATCTAGCTAATCTCTTATTCCCAATGCAATAAATAGTTGCTTTGGTTTGTAATTCCCTTCAGTTGGCTGAGGGGGATCATATTTTTTTAAAAAAATCAGTAATATGCTAATGTTTCATAGAATTTTCACAAATAACCGAGTTTGATATTCCCAATTGTATTTCCACTTAAGCTGTATTTGGTATTGATTTTAAACGAGCCATTTTCCCCCAAGATATACAAAGATAACTTTTAGAAAGAAGAAAAATCACATTCTAACATCGTCAATGGAACAGAGGTCTCCATTATGATTTCCTGTCAGGCATTGTTCCCCATACAAGAAAGGAATGAGGGGAAAAATCAAGCACCCAAGATCCTTCTTTCACTGTGGGAAATGAAAGTCTTGACTCCTAAAGACTTAACGAGACACATTGGCCATCAGAGGGTCTGGCTTCCATCAATTCCACCACTGAATTCATGCTCAGAAGCAAACTAAAGCCAGTCTTAATTCCTTGAGACTTTAGTTTGTAAAATGACTGATTCATTGAAGTTCTTCATTGAAAAGAATACCCCAACCCTGTGGAGTATCATGTGCTCCAAATTTGTGGAGGTAGAGCTCCTAGGGCTCGGTGGAGTACAGAGCTAGAGCTCCATGAGGTGAGAAGATTCAATCCATTCATTCATCCCGCAAGAATTTATTGAGCACCTACTGTGTAGCACTGGGAGGGCTACATCAGTGAAGACAACATAGAAGAAACATTCCAAGAAAAGAAACTGTCATGAACAAAAGTGAGAAGTTGGGGGCAGGCTTATTTGGGAAATGGTAACTAGTCCATTTGGCTGATCTAAAGCAAACATAAGGGAGTAAAGGAGCTATGTCTGGAAAGAGAGAATCATAGATCTGGATTAGAACTCAGAAGTCAACTACTAGAAGTCCCTTATTTTACAGATGAGTAAACTGAGGCCCAGGGAGGTTATGTGGCTTGCCCATAGTCACATGTAAAGTAAACCTCAGAAGCAAGATTTGAACCCAGTCCTTATGACTCCAGAGCTCTGGTTTCTTCTCCACTAAACCGAGGCCAGAACATGAGAGGTAATCAATGCCAGATAAAGGATTTTGAATATAACTTGGCAGACAATGGGGATTCATTTTTTTTTGTTAAATAGGTTTTTGCTTTTGTGAAATTAAACAAGCAGCTAGGTACTAGAGGAGGAAGAGATAAGAGACAATGAGGCCAGTTAGTAAATTACTAGCATAGTGGAGAATCCTAGATTTAGAGCTGGAAGAAATCCTGGAGACACTGAGTCCAACCCCTGATTTTACATTTGAAGAAATGTAGGGATAGAGTGGCTAAGTAACTTACCTAAGGTCACATAGTATTTTAGATGAGATGTAAACGCAGAGCCTCCTGACTCCAAGTATTCTATCCACTATGACATGAAGCCTCTCTCTTTAGGAGAAAGATACTTTGAGTAATGGCACTGAAAATGTGCAGGAGGGGAGAAGTAAAGGAGATACCATAAAGGTAAATCACATCTCTCTTGAAGTGTCTCTGAGATATTCACCATTGTGTAGAAAAATATTTTTCACCCGTGTTCAAACAACTGAAAACAAAGGAAACTTGAGAAAACAGAGAATTGAGCAGGCACATGCTAACTAGTGGAGTCACCTTCTCTAGCCCTGTTTGCAATGCACAAAGACAAATGATATTAAAATGTGGTGAATGTCATTAGCAGTTATTAATTTTGCATCAGTATTAATAACCGACATTGCAATACAATATCTTCATTAGCTTAGTAAATTACCACTCCAAGGAGATGGTCCTGGAAGAAACATTCACAACTCAGCTGGCTGGGAAATGACTGAGTACAAACTCACATTCCACCAGGATTGCCTTGCTAATTACGGGCTCCAGCATAGACAAGTAAGTCCAGGTTTCCCTGTCTCACAATTAAGAGTTCTCTACATTACATCTGCAACATTTGGCCTTCTCTTGATTCAAAAAAATGATAATTAGTTCACTTCATCTGCATATGTATTCAGAGGCCATCCAGTGTCCTGCCCTTATCAACTCTGGTATAATCCAGGCCCTCTTCCCCTAACCCCAAGCCAAGCCATAGTCAGAGAAGACAAGTTATTAAAATACCAAGAGTAATTAAGTTATGACAATGACCTAGCATCAGACACGGTCAGGAAATCGACCCTGCTTTGAGAGGTATATGCGATGACTGTGGGATATATCACAGAGGCGGAGAGAAGTGACTTCTGAATTATCTAGGTCATTTATCCTTTCTACACAGGCAGACAATGGAGGGATGAAAAAATAATAATAGACATTGTTATAGTCAAGTCAATGAGCAAGTCATGTAACCTCATTGGGCCTCAGTTTCATCTCTTGTAAAATGAGGAATTTGGACTCGATGACCTAAGGTACCTTCCAACACTAAATTTAAGATCCACTTGGCTGCCTTTCATAAGTGAACAGAATTTAGAACACCTGCACTTGTATAATCCAGTCCACGCATTCACACAGAGCACCATTCTTCTATACCAACTACAAGTTTCAGCCCCACTTCTATCCATTCCCAAATTTTGCAGCCCACACCAGACTACCTTCTGCAATGTGAGTATGCTCTAGGCCAGGGGTGAGGAACCTGTGGCCCTCTAGGTCCTCAAGGGCAGCTTTTTGATTGAATCCAAACTTCACAGAACAAATCCCCTTAATCAAAGGATTTGTTCTATAAAACTTGGACTCAGTCAAAAGGCCATTCCTAAAGACCTAGAAGGCCATGTGTGGCCTTGAGGCTGCAGGTTCCCCACCCCTGCTCTAGGCAGACCTTGAAACCACATTGCAACAAGCTTAAGCACCTGTTATAGAGATATCCAATTTACACTGGACTCCAGAATCACCTGCAGGGTGGTACTTAAAGGTGATTTTCTACCTAACACCACCCCCATAAGGAGTCCTCCAGGAATCCGGAAGATTGAACTATCTGGTCTTTCTGGATACAATTCAGTGAGTCCTAGAGACTTTAGTTGCAATCTTCTACATTTACACTGTATTCCCCCAGTCTTTGCTACATAGAGTGTGCTAAGATCACAACCTCTAGCTATCCAAACACTCCTGTTCTAAAATATAAACAATAAAAGTTCAAAGTAAAGGAAATTAGGAACTTGTGTCACCAAAGGGGCCAGCTTGAGTATCATATTAACCGAAAAGGGTACTGACTTGATGACTAAACTTGGGAATCATCAGCTAATCCCTCAGGAGGAAAGTGCATGGTCACTTTTAATTATGCCACTAAAATCAACATGGGGTGCGAGGACTGATATCACCATTAACAAAAAGACAGCTGGCAACTAGCTCTCAGTTCATACACACACATATATATCTTAATTTTCACTAACCTCTAATTTAAATTTAGCATGTTCTTCAATTATTAAAAAAAATACGATAAAGAGTCTAATAGATTTCACTAGACTTCCCAAAGGGATCCATGACACAAAAAAGGTGAAGAACCCCTGCTAGGAGCCAGCCCTGCCACAGTGCCAGGGATCAAATTTCCAGGGTGACCACAGGTCGGGTGGAATGGACAAAAGACCACCAGATTGACTCCAACCTGAGATACTGTCTTCTTTCCATGGATGACACAAAAGCCTTACTGAAGTTGGAGGGATAACCAGTCTTTTGACACTTCCAGCAGCAGCAGACAGATGGATAATTGGAACATTTGGCTGACCTAACATTGTGCTTGGGTCAGAGCATGTGACATCAATGGGGCCCTCCACTTTTCATCTTAAATCCTTCGGGATTAAGCTGTTGAGTAGAGAAATGACTACATGAAGGTAGAGGGGAAAGCCAATGCCAAACAATTAAGCACAGCTGGAAAGACAGGTGAAAATTCCCATCTGCCTAGCAGGCTTAGTGAATATTTTGCTAATTAGAATTTCTATGCTTTATTCAAAGGGAGACCTAGAAGCTTCATTCTCATAGGATTTAGATTTTAAAAGGGATGATAATATCGTAAGAATGTAGGTTTGGATCTGGAAGGGAACTTTGAGGCCACCAAATTCAACCCCTTCACTCTATAGATGAGGAAACATAAGACTCAATGACTTGCCCAAGGTCACATACCTACTAAGTGCAAGAGGTAGGATTTGACCCAAACCCAGTATCATCCCCACTCTACCACACTAACTGAATCAAAACTCAGAGGACAATTAGGGAGGGCTATCTATTCAACTCAATTAAATAAACATTTATTAAGGGCCTGCTATGTAATGGGCATTGTGCTATAGGCAATAAGGATATACAAACAAAAATTAGCAATTCCCGGGTTCAAGGAGCTTCCAATCTAAACTGGAGAAAATGAGTGTGGAAGGCTTCAAAAAGTCCTATAACATATGGAGTACTAACCTATATTGACTTTTTCAACATTTCTTGTAAATTCTCACTCCCTTCACCCAGTAGTTATTCCTTATGGACTCATGACCAGCAATGTAATCTTGCAAAATCACATGGGAAAGATGTTTCTATATAACTAAAACAAGCAAGCAAGCAACTACTCTGGTTTCCAGCCAAAATTCCCAACTGATGGGAGAGGTGGTTGTTGCATTGGCTGGCATCCACATGGGCTTGATTCAAGAAAGTTGTTTGTTGTGTTGGGTAGCAGCGGAAAAACATACAAGGAATGAAAAGACTTTTTCAAAATATATTGTTTTTATTGTTGCAATACTACTGTGGGATAATGTGCCCTAAACCACTACAGCATGCAGGCTGCCCAACTTAAAATAACCACAAGTGCTAACATCACACATTGTGGTTCCCAGCATATATCATACACTTTCCCTAGAATGCCCATGTTATTTTAACTAGTAAGAAACCAGGTACCTTACTACTGTGTGACCTTGAACAAATCACTTCTGTCCTTAAGGCTCATTCTTCATTTTGTATGGAAATCAATCAACAAAACATTGTAAATGCTTACTACATTTCTTGCACAAGAA
Organism: Trichosurus vulpecula; assembly: GCF_011100635.1. Classification (NCBI taxonomy): domain Eukaryota; kingdom Metazoa; phylum Chordata; class Mammalia; order Diprotodontia; family Phalangeridae; genus Trichosurus; species Trichosurus vulpecula. Next base: position 40,299,635 of record NC_050580.1, on the reverse strand, counting down.
AGATAGACAAAAAGAATCATCCCTGCCTCTAAGGATCTTATAATAGCACAAGGGAAGACAAGGGCGTACATAATATATACAAGATAGTTTGAGTGTGGAGGCACTACTAGCGATAGGACAATTAGGTCGGGCTTGTTGCCCTTGAGCTGAGCCTTGAAGAAGCTAATGATTCTTAGAGGCAGAGGTGAGGAAGAATTGCATTCTAGACATGAGAAAGCCAATGAAAAGGCATGGTAGAGATGGGAGATGGAGCATCGTATCTGAGTAGCAACAAGGCTGATTGACCGGGACTGTGTATGCATGAAAGCCAGTAATGTATAATGTATAAGGCTAGAAAAAAAGAATGGGATCAGGTAATGAAGAGCTTTAAATGTGAAAAAGATGATATTTTAACCTAGAGGAAATAAGAAGATGATGGATTTTGTTGAATATAAGGGTGACATGGTCAGACCTATGCTTTGGTAAAATCACTTTGGCGTCTAAGGAGGATAGATTGGAGTAAGGAGAGACTTGAGACAAGAAGACCAGATTGGAAACTATCACAATAGTTTCTGTGCTTAGAATAGTGCCTAGCACATAGTAGGAGCTTAATAAATTATCTTTGATTCAACTTGACTTGTTGACTTGATGCCAGATGAGGTGTGATAACAGAGAGCCTGAATTATGGAGGTGACTGTAGGAATGGAGAGAAGGGGACTGATGAGAGTAATGTTAGGGAGATAGAAATGACAAGATTTGACAACTGGTTGGATGTGTGGGATAAGTGAAGATTTTGGAGTTTGAAACCGGTGCTTATGAATCAAACAGTGAAGTTTGGAGTGGGATGTATTTAGGGAAGAAAGATATAGCATTCTATATGGACGTGTTGAATTTTGTAGGATGCAAAAAACATAAATGCAAGCTGTTATTATTATCTTTTGCAAGCTTATCTGTTATTCTATTAACATTAGGAATGACAGGTGGCTCCATATTGGCACATGTTTGGTCAGAGAAAAATTATTTCCTTTTCTTTGTGGTTATAGTAAGTCCTTAGAAGTTGCAGCTAAAAACCCAAATACTAGAGACTTCTAGATCAAGTGTTTCTACTCGCTCTACTGTTATAAGTCAACCTTGGAGAAACATGATGTTATTCCAGAAAAGATGCACTCTGGACTTTATATTTCATCACCCCCATGGCCTCTTACAGAGTAGGAAGCTACTCATCTTGGTCCAGTTTAATGATTCCTAGTGGAGACTTATTCTTATATTAAAAATAAGATCATATTCAGGTAAAGTAGTAGGTAGAACGTTTTGTTTGTCTTATAAGTCATCATGTAAATCTAGATGAACACAGAGGAGACAAGTCTCGATATATTCCATTAACAGAAATTATTCCTCCTGCTTAATGTGAAGTGACATGTTTGGTAATGTAAAGTAAAAAGTAAAATCATACCTTAAATCACTGAATCATGCATCCTATATAAATGTATTTAAAATGACTTAACACACCATTACTAAACCATAGTTCCTACTAGCATACCATAGTTTAACTTCTTTAAAGACTCCCTCAACTGAACAGAAGACTTGAAAACTGATTTAGATCTTCTGAAGAGTATTGGGGGATCTGCTTGGGGGTGGGTTGGGCCATCTCTAGTTTATCAGAATGAATGGAGCAAGTAGAAAGTCAAACTTCAATTTAATCCTAGCCCTAACCACACTCCTTCAGGATATTACCCTGAAGGTGAGTAATCCTTGGGAGTCCGTCTCACATAAGTCTAATTATAGGAAGACCCAGCTCTATGGATATATTGCTCAATGGTTGGGCATTTGGGGAATTTGCCTAGAAAGCATTATGAAGGTCATATGAGTAATAAAGGATTCTAACTAATACCCAGGCCTGAACATTTCACTTTCCTGCTAGAAAATCTCCATTGATCACAGGATAAAATAGTATGCCTTACCCAGACATTTAAAACCATCCACATTCTGAATCCAGCCTACCCTTACAGATTAATTTCTCTGACCACCATTCACATATTGTACATTCAAGGCAAATTTGACTGATACCTGTTCCTTGTGTTCAACATTCCATCGCTCACTTCTATGTAGCCACACAAGTCTTTCCCTGTGTCTGGAATAGACTCTCAACTTATCTCCATCTTTCAGAATTATTCCCTAGTAAGGCAGATGGTTGGTGCAATGGATAGATCACTGGGTCTATAGTCACTGAGTTCAAATTCAGCTTCAGATATTTACTAGCTATGTGACTCTGGGCAAGTCGCTTTATTTGTCTTAGTTTCCTAACCCATAAAAAGGGGACGATAATTGGACTTACCCCCCGGGGTTGCTGTGAGGCTCAAACGAGATAACATTTGTAAAGGGCATAGCAAGGTGACTAGCACTCAGTTAGATGCTATATAAATATTTATTCACTCCCATGCCCCCTTCCTCTTCTTTCAAGACTCAGTTCAAGTGCCATCTCATAGGGAAAACCATCTCTGATTCTGTCAGCTGAAAAGTGTTTTCTATCTCATTTCCTCGAGAGTTTTTAAATTCTTTTTCTGATTTATTATCAATTTAGCAATTATCCAGAAACACAAGCATTGCAATATACAATCTGGCTATATCACCCCATATCTTGTGTTCTATTCATTTATGTACATAAATACAACCCATTGCCAAAGGACAAAAGCTCCTCGAGGGCATGGCTTGGTCATTTTTATCTCTAGATTCTTTGTGCTCCCAAAGGTTATTGTACCATGTGGTAGCTTAATAAAAATTTGCTGTATTCTTGAGAATTTAGAAGTGAACAAACCTTAGCTATCTTAGCCCAATCTCTTCACTTGCTGCATGAGAAAAATCAAGGCCTGGAAAGATGGAGGAGAGACCTTTGTTCAATGTCAAAGGAGCAGTAAGGGGCCAAATGAGAATGCAAACTCAGGTTTCCTGAATCCAAAGCCAGTGATTGTTGCCCAAAATCCAGTTGCTCTTTGTTCTAGTGGGCTGGAAGAAGAATGGACAGCAAAGAGAAAGAGCTCCAGTGGGTGAGAAACAGACCTGGATTCAAGTCCACACTCTCGTACTTACTACGGTTCTGAAGGGCTTCATCTCAGGCTCTCTGAGACTGTTTCCTCACACATAAAATGGAACTATAATATTTTTAGTACTTAATACCTAAGGTATTTTGTAAGAAAAGTGCTTTGTAAACTCTAAAGCATCATATAATGTCTATTGGAGGCAGCCAGGGGGTGCAACAGAGAGAGTACTGGACCTGGAATTAGGAAGACCTGAATTCAAATTCAGCCTCAGTCACTTACTAGCTGTATGACCCGGGAGAAGTCCCTTAACCTCTCATCTTTCAACTCAGTATCATATGAGCACCTACCTCTGGAGAGATAATACTTGTAAATTATTTTGCAAAACCTAAAGCACCGTATAAATGTTATTTACATTGTTGGTGTTGGTGTTATTTTTGCTTTGTTGTGGTAAGGATTCCTACTCTACCTTTGACACAAATTAGTTACGTGGCCCTAGCCAAATCACTTCATCTCTGAATAGCGCAGGCATCACTAAATGACCATAAGCACAGAGGCAGCCCTAAGCAGTAGGAAATTAATTTGAAATTAGAGGTGGTAAATTCAAATCCTGGCTCGATTATTTACTCCATGAGTGAGATTAGATACATTCCTTCAACTTCAGCCTTAGTTTATTCATCTGTAAAGAAATGGAATTGGACTACTCAATCTAGCTCTAAATCTATGATCCAACAGTAATAAGTTACCAATGTGGCTGTGTCAGTGGAGAGAGTTTCTGCACCAAGAGTTCCCCTACACTGCTAAAATCATAAGTCTCCAGAGTAATATTTCCCCTGGGGGAAAAAATCTGCACCTTACCTCTTCCTCAGACCAGTGAATTCCTGACATCTGGTTGAGCCTTTGTTAGCACATTTTTTTCAAAAGACTTAATTCAACTGTACATTAAATATGCTTTCATTTGCATGTTTAATTTAAATAATTATTTTTGATATTTACCTAGTTTTAATTTGTTTCCACTGAAATGAGCCCTTGAAGTGGAAATCCAAACTTGGACGGGGATCGCAAATGTCACAGCGAGTGCCAGATGGGTCCTCTACCTAGGGAGCTTACAAAGTCTGTCCCACTGCTGGGAACCAGTCTCAATCTGGTGAACTGAAGTTTTCCTGACTGGAAGAAGCTACCGCTCAGTTAACATGCCCACCTCTCAAATCAGGCTTGGAGACCACTGTTTTCTGATTAGAGCAATTTATCCTTATTCGTGGCATTTAGGAACTCATACACAGGATATAGACCTGGACAGGCCCTTCCAGTTTCATCTAATCTAAGCTAGCTCTTCTTTGTGCAGATAGGAAATTGAGAGGTTAATTGCTTTATCTAAGGTCACACAAATTGTAAGAAACAAAATGAGGATTTGAACCCAGTTCCTCTGAAGCCAAATCTAGCTCTTTTTCTGCTACTCTATACTGTACACACACAGCTGCAAGTAGTTTGAAGTTCACATGGGTCATATTCATTTGGGAAAAAACAAGAGTAGAACATTCCAAAGAACATTCTAGAGGAAAGGAGGCATGCAGCAGAATGCAGCAGAATAGGTGAGAGGCCAAGCATTGGTGCATTCTCCCAGAGAGGATGGTGTGTGCCCCGGATGTCTGGAGGACTGAATGGCGAGGTACAACGAGGCAAAGTAATAGCAAATGATGCTGAGAGGAAGTATAGAAATGTATACTCCCACGGATGAAGTATAGCTGCCCAGCTGTCAGCATTCCAGTGACAACTGGCTGCACTCTCATGTGAAAACAAGAACACACACTCCTTCAAAGTCACCAATATTGCTTCCGCCTACCCTTTTTTTCTAATAGGTAGATACACTGGGACCCTACAGAAGTCATCCCTTTAAAAATTACTAATTCCTTTTATACTCTTCTTTGCTATTTCCTTATTATGTGCTATATCCCTCTGCAAGGATCCTCCCTTATAGCAAAGAAAAAAAATAAGCTAAACAAAACACAGCAATTATCTCAGACACTGTATGCAACTTTCCAAACCTATAATCCCCGATCTCTCTACTGAAAGAAGGGAAATTCAGTACTAAATGTGTACCAAACCAAGAAATTAGTTGGGTGATTTCACAGGAATAAAAACTTGAACATTCCTAAGTGCTCATCAAGCCTATCCAACAGCCCAGCCTTTCCTGTGGCTCATTGGCCATATCTCTTAGGCCCAATAATAGCTAGTTATCATCATACCCATCATAAAATGCTAGCTTCTGACTAAACCTTACAATACCAGCCTCCTCAATACTGTGAATGCAATGGGTCCAGCACTTTGATTTCATCCCCAGCACTCAAGAAAATGAGATGGCAGAGGGGAGTGAACATTGTGCTTCTTGTTTGAGGCAGCCTGTTTGACCTGGTATAGACATTAAGTGACAAACTTACTGCCCGATCATTGGCAGACAGAACATTCTGGGAAGCAGATAGCAGAAAGCATAAGACATAACTACATGAAACAAAATCACACTAATCTACAAACCCATGTAAATATATCTAACTTGTCCATTTGGCAGTTTGTTCATATGCCATTTCATCAGGAAGGTGACAGAATGTGAGCTCCATGAGGACAGAGACTGTTTCATTTTTTTATTCATATATTCCTAGGCCTGGCACACAGTAGGAACCAAAAAAAATAGGTTTTGATTAATTAATTTTGAATTTACAGCAGGAAAATTCCCCTATACCAGGGCAGAGCAGCAAGGGTTAAATGACTTGGCCCTGGTCCTACAGCTGGTATTGTGGCTCCCTAAGCTTGTAATGCGTGTTATGTCATCTGATTATCACCACAGCCTAGAAAGGGTAGGCAGCACATGGCATAAAATGCCTGCTTCACAAATGCAAAAGCTGAAAATCAGAGAAGGCAAGTAAGCAACTTGTCCATGGTCATCTAAGTGATCAGTGGAAGACCTTCCCTCCTCTCCTCTACCTTTGAGAATTCATAGTTTTCTTCAAAGTTTAATTCAAGACCACTACTTACAAGAAACATTTTCTGATCCCTTTCCCAGCTGCTTAGCACCTCCCCATCCTCCTCCAGCACATTATTTACTTCTATCTAAATACATGCATACGTAGGTATATATGTGTGTCTATATAGTTGTTAAATGTATATTTGTGCATATATATGCATGTATATGTGTGCATTGCTTATATACACACATGTATATCTATATATATGCATTCATATATACATGTATGTATGTACATACATACATACATACTTGCATACATATGTGGGCATATTCATTGGACTTCAATACAGGAAGCCAAGTTCAAATCCTGCCTCAGGCAGCCTACTAGCTGTGTGACCTTAAGCAAGTCAACCTTTCTCAGCTTTAGTTTCCTCTTCTATAAAATGGGGATAATAATAGCTCCTTCCAGGATTGTCTTTAGGATTAAATGATATAACATATATAAAGTGCTTTACAAACATATAACAAGATACATGACAAACATATACATGATAACCATTATTATTATTAAGACTTTCAAGTGAACATGTGATTTCCACAGCCATAACACAAGTTCTTTGAGGGCATCTTTATATCCCTTAGCACCTTGTACAATGCCTTGTACATATTAGGTGATTAATAAATGCTTGTAAATTAATTGAAATCCCAGAAGCAATATTAGAACCCAGGTCTCTTGGCTACAAATCCATTGCCAATTCCATGGCACCACACTCCCTTTCCAGCACACATAAATGAATTCCATTTCACTTAATTAAATATATATAGTATATATGTCTATAGATGGCAATTAAAAAGCCAATATGTCCAAATCATCTGGCCTAATGGGATCGCTGAGTTATCTATCATAACTTCACAGTGCCCATCATAACTCCACTGGGACGATTACAAATGAGATAAGGGGAAAATCATTTTGAAATATAATTTGAATTTTCCTTCTGAAATATCATACTAACACTGATCAATCACTCACCCCCACTACCCAACTCAGTCATAAATAAGGCACTTCTATAGCCCCTCATCCCTCGCTGGAAAAGAAGGAGGAGGAGAAACACTGATGGGTTTTGCAGACTCGGAGGATGAGGAGAGAGCTGACTTTAGTAGCATGCAAACTGCAGAGAGGAGGGATCAGATGCAATGTGGGCCTGCATCCAAACGGAGCAAACATCCCTAGAGGAAGGAGGTGAACAGAAGGAAGTGAGCGGAATCTGTCCCTGTTCAGCTCACTTTTTAAGTAGCTGCAAGGCTGAAGTAAGGGAATCCGGGAACATTTGGGGGGAAGAGAAGCAGGAGATCAACTGTTATCCTAGGATGCTCCGGAGATCCAGCTGTCATTTAAAACTCTACCCCAATCCTTTTTTTAGATAGGTCACCATGTTCTGATGCTTCAAAAAGAAGGAAAAAATCAGATATCACAGGAGTACATGGAATGCTAGAAGTTGTTATAGACATCATTTGCTCAAACTCTGCCTTCAGAGATTCCTATCACAGCATCATAGATCATAGGACCATCTATTTGGAGCTATAATGGGCCCAAGAGGTCAGAGAAGGCAACAAACTCATTTTGTTGCTTTATCTTAATTTAGTTTTTCAATTAATGGCTATTAATTTTCCCTCTCTCCTACCCTTTCATTTAAAAAAAAGGTTTTATAACAAATAAACACACTCAAGAAAAAAAAAAGACTGTATGGCCTATATCCAACAAGGTACACCTTATTTTGCATCTTGAGTCTGTGTCACCTCCCTGTCAGGAAGTGATTAGCATAGTTCATTCTCAGTTCTCCTAAATTCTTCAAAGTTATTTTTCTTTCAATGTTGTTATTGTCTGATAAGGAATCTGAGACACGGAGAGGTTCGCTGACTTGCCCAAGGTCATAAAGCTAGTAACCAAGAGGTATTGGGATGTGATTATAAGCCCCTAAACACTACAACTTGCTGTCTCTCCCTCTACAGAGGGGAAAACAAGGCCCACAGAAGTCAAGCCAAAAATCTAATGTCCTTTGCCTGACATCTGAGTCCCTAGTCAATGTGGCCCCCATCTACCCGTCCAACTTTACCTCCCATGACTCCTCTTAACTTAGTTCATGTTCCAAAATGCCCAATTTATCATTCCCAATATCACCTTCATTACCTTCACTAAACTTATGTTTATGCTTCTCCCTGTGCCTGAAAATTCTTATCTTCCTCTCTACCTCTGAATCCCACTTTTTTGAAATCATCAACAGAATGTTAAAGACAGAAGAAATCTCAGATATCAGTGGATCCAACCTCATCATGGCTTACCTCAGTGATACAGTGAATAGAGTGCAAGGCCTGGAGTTAGGAAGACCTAAGTTCAAATCCAGCCTCAGATACTTACTAGCTGTATGACCCTAAGCAAATCACTTTACAGTGTTTGCCTCAATTTCCTCATAGGTAAAATGAGATGGAAGAGGACATGGGAAACTATTCCAGTATCTTTGGTAAGAAAAGCCCAAATGGGGTCACAAAGAATCAGACATGATTGAACACCAAAAAACAACAAATTTTGCTTATATTTATTTATTTGCATATACAAATGCATCTCTCTATTAGGATATAAGCTCTTTGAAGACAGAGTTAGCATTGCATTTCTTTTTATGTCTTAAGTGATGTCATGCACCATTTGATATGTGTTTATTAAATGTTGTTTTATACAAAGTGTCTAGTCTATAATCAAACAAGAGTCATATCTTCCCACCCAGGGCTCTCTCCATGATGCCACTCTACTCCCCCAAATAAATGGAGGTAGACACAAAACTGCTCAGAAAATCCCCTTGACCCAAAGTCTATTTAACAAAGGAATAAGATGGCCAATGCTAGCCAGTAAAGCTGCTGAAGTACATTGAAATGAGAGGGGTGAAGCCTCTGAATGCCAGGCTAAGAAACTGATATTTTCCTTATCAGGCACTAATTAACCAATGAAAGTCTCGGTGAACAGCAGCAGAAAGAAGTAACCAAATATTTTAGAAAAAATATTCTATGAAGGAATCATAAAAAGGAGAGACATCAGATAGGAAAATTAATTAAAAGACTACTATGAGATAATAAGATATTGAACTGGAATGGAAAAGAGAGAAGATTCAGAAAATGAAACAGACAATTGTTTGAAGGCTTGACTTTGTATCAAAGGTGATAAAATGAGTGGAGATCTTGATGATGGTGGTGAGGATGGGGGTGGTGATGGTGGTGGTAGTGGTGGTGATGGTGGTTTTGGTGGTGATGGTGGTGGTGATAATAGCCAGTATTTGTATAGAACTTTGAGATTTGCAAAGCACATTACGTTACCTCATTCGATCCTCACAACAATGCTGTGAGATATACGCCATTATTGTCCACATTTTATAAATGAGAAAACCAAGGTGGAAAGATTTCTTCAGAGTCATGCAGCTAGTCATTTTCTAAGGTAGGATTTAAATTCAAGTCATCCTGACTCAATGGCCAATGCTCTATTAATTATACAGTCAGATGCACACACACACACACACACACACACACACACACACACACACACACACACACACACGGGATATCTTGTATATTTTTTGTGACCAGGTACCAGAGCTTAGAGATAAAGAACAACAAGAACCATCCCCATTCTCAGAAATGGGTTACATTTTCTCTCCTTCCCAAGGAGGCCCAAATGGATTCTCTTTGAGAAAATACAGCTGCCTTTTCAGCCAACTTCTCCCAAAGAAACAGGAGGTACAAATTCCAGTTCCATGTCAGAGTTTTCATTTTGATTACAGTGATTTCTAGTTTAGCAAGAAATGAATACCCTAGAAAGCATTTAGAATTAATCCTAGACTTTTTGTAGTTGCAATAAAATTCAGTTAGGAATGAAGAATGATTATTTCATTGCAAACCCCTTCACTGGGAAGCCAAGATCCAATTGTCTGTGAATTAGATGCTAGCTCACAAGGTAGTCTAAGGTGTCAAGTGCTTTGACTGAATTCTCAAATTCCAATCTCAGTTTTCTGACTCTTTTCTAAAAACTATATAGATCAGTGATAACAATGAGGACAGCTAAATCATCATTTGTACCAGCTCTTTTCGAATTGGGAAGGTGGCAAGAGAGTGAGCTAGGAATCTCTGCCCAGATCTGAGGCACCTTTTTGCATTTTCTTCCTTTCTTCAGAAAACAAATGTTTTATTGCTGCTCTTTTATTTAAACATCACTTTCCATTGACTCCCTTTGTCTGTCCCATTCTCATAACTAGAAGAACCTGCCCCCTTGTGTAGTATCCTAAGTAAAAAAAAAAAATGTGAAAATTGACCAGTCAGTCTACATGCACCTTATTCCACACTCAGGGTCCCTCTACTTCTCTGGGAAGTGGGAATGCTCCCTCTCACAACTCTATGGTTATGATTCATCCCTACATTAATCAAAGTTTTTGTAGTCTCCAAGTTTATTTTTTTCAATATTTTCATTATTGTATAAATGGCTCCCCTGGTTCTGCCCATTTTCCTTGGCCCCAGGTTGTGCAAATCTTCCCCAGTTTCTATGAATTCTTCATATTCATTTGTCCATGCATTATAAAGTAATATTCTATTAAATTTGCATACCATAATGTGTTCAACCGTTGTTCAGTTGAAATTGATGGTTCTCTCTCTCCCTCTCTCTCTCTGTCTCTCTCTTTCTCTGTGTCTCTCTGTCTCTCTCTCCCCTTCCCTTCTCTCTTCCCCTCTCTCTCCCCCTCCCCCTCCCTCTCCCTCTCCTTCTCTCTCTCCATCTCTCTCCCTCTCTCTCTCTCTGTCTCTCTCTCCCCCTCCCCCCTTCTCCTTCTCTCTCTCCCTCTCTCTCTCCGTCTCTCTCTCTCTCTCTCCCCGTCTCTCTCTCTCCCTCTCTCTCTCTCTCTCTCTCTCTCTCTATCTCTCTGTCTCTGTCTCTCTCTGTCTCTCTCTCTCTCTCTCTCTCTCTCTCTCTCTCTCTCTCTCTCTCTCTCTCTGTCTCTCTCTCCCCGCCCAAACCTTTGCTGTTTCCTACTTTCCCTAGAAGGAGGCCTGGTTCAAGTAGAGCACAGGAAAGGTCCCAAGATTAAGATCAGGGAGGTTATGAAGGGCTTCACATCACCCGCTAGTTCCCTCAAACCTTGTTTGCTATAAGTCCAACCTGGACAGACCTAAGAATCCTGTCTACAACATTTCTGACAAGTGGTTAAAGAGGCTTTCCTCTAATATCTCCACTGCTGAGGGTAACCCAGTATCTGCTGAGGCAGCACATTCCACTTGGGGACAAATTCAATTTTATTCAAATCTGTCCTGCCAGGTGTACTGTGCTTGGTACTGAGGACATAAAGACAAAAAGAAAAAAATCTAGTTCTTGTCTTCTAGGAGCCTATACTCTCTCAGGGGTGAGGAACAATAAAGGAAACATATAAATCTAATATACTTTGAGAAAGGAAAGAGTACTAACACCTAGGAAAAATCAGCTGAGGTATTCTAATTAGGAAAGTTTTCTTTATGTTGAGCCCAAGTCTTTCTCTCCTTAGCTCCCACCCATTTCCTCTAGTTTGGCCTCTTGGGCCAAGCAGAATAAATCTAACTCTTCTCCACTCACACCATCCCTTTGAATAAAGGCTCATTGGCTTGTGGCCTGGGAGTTGCCAAAACAGAAGAAAGTCTGTGTTGCAGAGGAGTACTCTCACCAACAGAGTAAAGGTTCCCTCTTTTCTGTTTCTAAAAATATTCTCCTTTCCCCCTTTTATTTCTATATTTCCTAGAGCCCTCATCCATACTCCTAAAAGTAGAGGACATTATTGGGTGAAGAGGAGGGGAAGAAGGGGAAGCGATCCACTAGGTGACTAATTATAATAGGCTGATTTAAGAAGGTGGGGGTTCCCCACACTAAGGAGAGACAGGAGGATCACGTGCCAAGGACAGCATAGAAAGAAATCTCATTCTGGCCAACGGATTGCATTCGATGGTCTTTAGAGTCCCTTTTGGTTCTGAAGTTATGATTATGTCAAATTTTGGAGCAAAGAAGTTAAGTTATTACTCAAGTACAATGGAGCCAAAACTAAATTTGAACCCAGTGTTGCTGATCTGAGTTCCCTCCATTAAATCATAGCTGAATCTGGCTCATTAGAAAATGAAAAGAAGAATGAATTGATGTTATCTAAGACTGACTTTCCAGGCTTATTGTTCATTATTCCCTTTCCTCTAATCTGTGATCGACCAGTAGATTTTCTTGTTGTTCCTCACACCTAGTTTCCAATTTCCTACCTCTGTGCCTTTGTATATATAGGTTATCCCCCATGCTTGGAATGCTCTTTCTCATCACTCCTACCTATAGGAATCCCTAGTTTTCTTCAAACTAATATGAGACATTTGCAGATTCCCTCAGTGGTCTGACCCCTCCCAACACAACTTTGCAATTATTTTATTTATCCCAATATGTGTATTTGTTTCTTCCAATACAGTGGAAGCACCTTGGGGGAGGGACTGTTTCATTTTTGTCATTGGATCCCGGCACCCAACACTGTACTTGGACCACAGTAGGTACTTAATAAATGCTTGTTGGTTAGTTAACTTACACTGCATTTGTGCTAGGGAAAAAAGAAAAATATAAACAAGGCAAAAATGAAGCTGATTAAACATGAGTTATTCATGAAATCTAGCAAATAACTGAGAAAAGTAAGAATTCCCTTCTCTTTACTGCTATTAGCTCTTTAGAGTAAAGCATAAATTTTCTACTTAGGACCTATTCATAGAATGAATTAGTTCTAAATAGAAGGTAGCTAGGTGGAGCAGTGGGTAGAGCATGGGACTTTGAGTCAGGAAGATGTAAATTTGACTCTTGCTTCAGACACTTACTAGCTGCGTGACTCTGAGCAAGTCATTTAATCTCAGCATGCATCATTTTTCTCATTTTTAATAATAGGACAAGCCTTACAGGATTGTTGTGAGGATCCAGTGATATAATACTTGTAAAGTATATTAACATTCTACATAAATGTTAACTATCATTATTATATCAAACTATAGAACATAAAATGTTTGACCTTCAAAGGATCCTTAGACATTTGCTAGTGCAACTACCATCATTTATATTTTGATGAGGAAAATGATTCCCAGAGAAATTAAAGGGATTTTCTCAAGGTCACAATGAATGGTGGAGCTTGGATTCAAACTCAGGTCTTCTGGTTGCATATTTGATGGCTCCCTACTGCCTACCTCATCATACTTTCACAAGATCTGCAAGCAAACAACGGTGTACATCAGAGGCTGTTTTACAAGTACATGGAGCAACTTCTCCCCTATTTGGTTTAATGCGAAGACCACCAAAAAAGACCTTCTTGTTTTCCCAACAGTTCTTGACAATTGAAGAGTTCCATCCACTACCATCACTGTAGGTCATGTTATTGGACTGATATCTACATTTTACTCTAGGTCTTCTTTATCTAATCTATTCTACTGATCTATTTTTCAGTACGGGGTAGTTTTATTTTTCTCCTTTCTGATTTAAATTCTGATCATTCTAGACCCTTTCATTCATATTACTTCCCAAGATAATTGAAACTGTGTATCCCTCCCTATGGATTTTCTTATAATTTTTGCCTAATTCTATAAAGTATCTACTTGGTAACATGTTTGTAAATTATTAAATCTACAGATTAATTTAAGTAGCTTCATATATTACTAGTGTCATAATTATTATATTGATACAGCCTAGCCATGAACATTGAATCTCTCCAATCATTTAGGAATTTATTTCTATAAACATTATATTCTAGTTACATTTATATAAATGACCTCTGCGTCATTCTAGGTTAATTCCTAGGCATTTTATATATTTTGCAGTCATTTTATGTTTTTTTAAGATAAAAGCTGGTTTATTGACTATGGAGCAGGCATTCCAGAGGGTAAGGTGGCAGAATGGGTAGCTTCAGAAGAGGACATTCGGGGGAGTAAAGTTGAGAAAGATGTTAATAAGGGAGCAGTCCTTTGTCAGTGGGGGATGTAAAATATGGGTTTGGTAAAAGACAACTGGGGGGTTCTGAGTCACTGGAATAGTTAGCGAAAGCCAGGATTTGTTGTTCAATCATGTCTGACTCTTCATGACCTCATTTTGAAGTTTTCTTGCCAAAGACACTGAAGTAGTTTGTCATTTCCTTCTCCAGGACATTTTCCAGATGAGGAACTGAGGCAAACAGGGTGAAGTGACTTGCCCAGGATCACACATCTAGGAAGATCTGAGGCCAGATTTGAACTCCTGAAGATGATTCTTTCTGATTCCAAGCCCAGTGCTCTATACCCTGCACCACCATGTAGCTGCCCATAGTTATCAGAGAGAAGCAGCAACATCTGGGTTTTTAAAGTTAGGGGGCTCCATGATGGCTACCCAGAGTCTTATCTGGTCAAATCACACAACACTCTTCCAGTGAGTGAGCCCCCTTGTAGTCTTTTTAAATAGAATTCCTTTCTCCTTTCCTCCTAACTTTTATAAGGATCAAATGAGATAACATAGGTAAAACTCTTTGTAAGACTTAAAGCACTATGTAAATGCTAGTTGTTATTATTAATAATAATAAACAGATATACTGATGATTTTCTGGATGTATTTAATATCTTTCTACTTTGCTGAAGCTTTTAACTACCTCCTTTAGCTTTTTGACTGATTCTCTAAGGTTTTCTAAGCAAACCATCATATAATTTGCAAATGAAGATAATTTTGTCTCTTTTGCTAATGCTTATTTGCTTAAATTCTTGTTTTTGTCTTGTTGCTAAGTTAATACTATGTTGAACACTATTGAAGACAAGATGTACCCTTGCTCACCCCTTTTTGGGAAAACTTCCAGTGTTTCTTCATTACAAATGTGAATTCATAGTTTTAGATAAATACTTTGGATCATATTAAGGAAAGACTTTTCCTTTTTGAAAGCATTTTATTAGAAATGATTATTGTATTTTGTTACAGGCTTTCTCTGTAATTATTGATATATCAATACATCAATAGCTACAATATGTCAATATCAATATGTCAAGTCACAAAGTCCTAGTACTCATAGGATGATGAAAACCCTGATTTCTCAAAGATGATGCCAGTGACACACAGGAAGTGGTAGTTTCTATGATGCCAAAAAAAACTAAGTACAGTCTCTGCAAGAAATTCGCTGAAATTCAGAGCCCCATAACTATTAACCAAGCCACTGGTTGATGAATTATTTAGCCACAGAAATTCATGAATCAAAGGAAAATGCAAAATGGTTCTCTACCCTATATGCCCACTTCTACTACTGTAGTAAAAAGAAAAAATGAAAAATGGCAGAAACCAGGGGCAGATGGTAGTATTCTTAGTAAAGGTTTAGATCATCTCTAAACATTCACTTAATTGTCAGTCAATGACTGTCCAGTAACCAACAAATGGACATGGTACAAAGGAATTGATTATGTAGATATTGCCATTTTTACTACAAACATATTTGGATGAAGGAAGGAAATTGCTGCTAAATAGAAGGATAGATCACAGGCTTTCCTTGGCAAGTCAAATAAAAGCATTTGTAGAATTGGTTTTATTGTGCATGTAAAAACAACAAGAAACACATTGCATGACTCTTGTACATCTCGCCTTACATTATTCACAATGGACATTAACCCAAACTTCAGCATGAAGATAATTTCAAACTATGTATCAACAGCTGTTACAGAAGAAGAGGAGGAAAAGGAATTTTACCCAAAAAGCCTGCTTATACCCCTCCCTTCAATTAAAGCATCCTGTGTTCTAATACTGGGTAAGTTTAATTCAAAGCAGGGCATAAATGAGAATGGCACCACTTCTAGGGCTGTATCTCAAAGAGATCATGCAAAAGGGAAAAGGACTCATATGTACAAAAATATTTATAGCAGCTCTTTTTGTGGTGGCAAAGAATTGGAAATCAAGGAGATGCCCATCAGTTGGGGAATGGCTAAACAAATAATGGAATACTGTTGTGCTGTAAGAAATGAGGAACTGACAGACTTCATAAGAACCTGCAGAGTCTTATATGGTCTGATTATGAGTGAAGAGAGCACAACAAAGGGAACATTATACACAACCACAGACACGTTGCTTCTGTGATGACTAACTTTGATAGACTTGGCTCTTCTCAGCAATGCAAGGTTGTAAGACAGCTCCAAAAGACTCATGATGAAAAAGTCTATCCACATCCAGAGAAAGAATTATGCAGTCTGAATGCAGATTGAAGCAAACTATTTGCTCTCTTTTTTAATTTTATTTTTGGTTTTGTTAACATCTTTCTCATGGTTCATTTCATTGGTTATAATTCTTCTTTACAATTTGACTATTGGAAAAGAAGTTTCATGTTAAGGTATACATAGAAGCTATATCAGATTACTTGCTATCTTGGGGAAAAAAGGAGAGGGAGGGGGAGAAAATTGGGAACTCAAAAACTTGTGGAACTGAATGTTGTAAACTAAAAAATTAATAAAAAAAATTAGAATGGCAAAAACTATATTTGGAAATAACTCCAGAGTAAGACCCAAATGTCAGAAGCTTATAGACTACATCAGAGTCAAGAGGTGCTAGTGATGCCACAGGTACCAAATAACAATATCAAAAATGAAAATGGTGTTATGTTAGTGATATGGTTTCATTAGTATTAAAAAAAACTCCTTGGTAAGGAAACTCCCTCTACCAATGAAGATTAATACCTTGTCTGAAACTAATAGTCTTAAAGAGTCACATAGAACATTAAAAGATTAAGTAACTTGCCTAGGATCACACAAGCAGTATGTGCTAGGTTGTCCTGGATTCAAGGCTAGTTCCCTATACCACACTGCTTCTCAATGCTATATTAACAGGAAATAGCTGGTATAATATAGAAATAATTTATGAATTGTTTGTTTGTGGTAAGACCACTGACTTGCTAAAAAAAAATAGAAAAAACTCTACCAAATTAGATGAATGAAAAGGAGGAAATATGATACAAAATTAAAACGACTTTATATTGATATATTTAAACAATTCATCACCAAAGGAAAGACAGCATGATATAAGGTATAAAATGTTGTACTTAAAGTGAGGAAGGCATAGGTTCAAAACCTACCTCTAACATTTAAAAATTGTGTATTCATATACAGGTCAACTAACCTCTCTGAGCCTCTGTCAACTCTTCAAGATTTAGCTATTCAGTTGTTAACAAGAAAACCAGAAGAGCTCAGAAACAACCTTAGCCAGGAAACACGATTGCCAAGCAAAGACATATGACAGTTGAAGGGTAATGCCAATTTAGATTATAAAATCATTTGCAAGATCTACCAGAGGATGGTGGAAGAGAGTATCATCTCATAAGAAAGTAAGACATAATGAAGAGGGAAAAGTTTACAGACAATTTGACAAGAGATGCAATTAAAGTGGATTATCCCAAGAGCATTTCAGAATGAAACTGGAAAGATGACAACAAATGAAAAATGGAAAAAAATATATCAAAATTAGAACACGTTTTTCTCTACATCCACGACAATGGAATCAACACATTTAGAATAAAATATCCCAGTTCCTTTTGTGCTATACATGGAAGTAAAAATGGCTCTGAAGAAAACAGAGTAGCTGGACTAGTCCAAATATACACAGAGGAAGAATATGCTGGAGGCAACCTAATTTTGAAATCTGAGATAAATTCTCAAGACAGTTAAAAGATGGGAAGATACCAAATGTTTGCGGGGAGGGTGAGAGCCAAATCAAGGATATTATTATCCTAGAAAAATAAAGTTAGCTGAGAAACTTTTTAAAAATAAATAATTTCTGATCCACATGTCTACTTTCTCATCTTTATAAAATCTTTGCAAGAATAACTTATGTACATAAATTATAGCCAAATCCAGTTTACATGTTGGGACATACTCAAAAATGTGTTTTTAAGACTTTAAATTTATTAACAATTGTTCTCACCATCCATAGCCCTCTGGCCACTGGAATTCTCAGGAGTAGTAAACATTCTCAGTTATACAGAGTACCATACAAACTGAATTAATCAAGACTCAACTAACCAGGAAACTAAAGAGAAGCATCATGAGAGATAGAGTGAGAAAAGCACGAGACTTGGAGTAAGAAGAAAGTCACTTTAGCTTTCTGAGACTCAGTTTCCTCATCTGTGAATTGGGGTACCAATACCTATACTATACATTTCATGGGTTTTTGTTAGGGAAAGTACTTTGCAAACTTTAAATTGCTATAGAACTGTGGGATTTTTATATAGCTACACTGACTAATCGGTTTTGTTTTAATTTTTCTTCCAGACTTTTAAAAGAAAAAAAACTATCACATGAGAATAAGATGATAACAAGAATTGAATCAAGAAATAGACACACCAAGCATGCATGCTGTGATATCAGGCCACATTCAGACCTACCTCCTATGTTCTCTCCAGCTCTATTTAATAGACCCATGCAACAAGACTATAACAGACAGAACGTTGGACAGGGAATGTAAGCATTCCCTAGGCTCATGTTTCATCTTTTCTACTAAATGTGTGGCCTTGGGCAAGTCACTTTATGTCCCTAAGCTTCTCTTTCATTTATTTAATTAATTAATTAATTAGCAAATAGTTATTAAATGCTTACTATGTGCCGGAAACCATAGTGGTTGCTGGGAATAGAAAGACAAAAAGTGTGGAGATTTTATTCGGTCGGGAGAACAACACGAATACAGACCAAGAAATACAAAATATATTTAAAGAAAATACTAAGGAATGGGGGGTGGGGATGGGAGAACAGAGGAGGGTTGCCAACTATGGTGGTGAGGAAAGGCATTCTGTAGGAAATGGCACCTCAGCTAACCATCAAAAGAAGCTAGCAATTCTATGAAAGGGAGATAAGAATGAAAATGCATTCTTGATATGGAGGATGGCCTGTGCAAAGACCTGGAGATGGGAAATAGAGTAGGCCAGTCTGACTAGAACATAAAGAGCTTGTAGGAGGGTAAAGCGTCATGAGTCTGGAACTCTAGGCTGGAACCAAACTTTTACTAGTGATAGATGGATAGATAGATAGATAGATAGATAGATAGATAGATAGAAAGAAAGAATATATATATAGATATATGTATGTATGTATTTATACATATATACATACAAAAACATATATACGTATATATGCACATATGTATATAACATTATATATATATGTTACATTTTAGAAGAAAATAGGAATGACTACAGTTTCTTGAGTAGGTGAGTGCCATACATGGGCAGATGTGGGATAGATTAGAGAAGGGAAGAATGGAGGCAGGAAGATCAGTTACAAGGTTATTTCAATAAGCCATGAATAGGTGATGAGGGTTTGAATTTAATTGGAGGCTCTATAAGTGAAGATAAGGGTAAATAAGTGAGATATATGGAGGTAAAACATGGCAACCAACTGGATATGGCAGCAGGGAGGGGAAGAGAATGAGCCAGGGGAAGAATCTTCACCTATTAAATAAAAAGCTTGAACACATAGTATTTCTACTGTGGTGTCTTCCAGTGCTAATATCTTGTGATTCTAAGAACTCAGGCTAAGAATAACAACCCTGAGATCTTTGGAGATCCCTCATTGGAAGAGATAAATATAGTGATGTTCATTAGATTATATTTACTGAGGCCCAAGAGTGGTCTTTGTTATTTTAGAAGGATTTCTTGCTACAGTGGTTAAAGAAAGGTTTTCTTGGTTAAGTCTCAGTTGTTTGGAAAACTGATTAGGACAGATGATATCCTAAAAATTCTGGTTACTTGGGGTTTTGTGTAGTTATGGACTTGGGCAACCTCACAAATTATTTGACATTATTATTGATTCCAATAAATTATATTGGCCCCACTTTGTATAGCCATGGAGTCTTCTGCTCTTATCTTGCTCCATCTAGAAAACAAGAAAACTAGGCAAGTGTCCCAGGATACCTGTATACTGACTTTCACTGTGCTAAAACAGATATACCTGAGAAATAGTAGTAGATTCAGCAAATATTATCTAGGATGGTTTGGGGACAAAGCATTGTCAGTGTCCAGCCCCTTGGTGTACTCTGTCCCTAAGACCTCATGCCATTTAGAGAATAGCCCAATGGTGGAAATGTTTTGGTTTCGTTTTCCCCCATGGACACACACAGACACATAGAAAAAGCCATGCAGGTAATGAGGCTTCCTAGAGGCTCCTTGCTTTGCCACAATGAGGTCATCTTGCTTTCCTTCTTTCTGGCACACAGGATTGAATAATGGGCCAATTTAACACAAGTCCAGAATGCCAGGCTATGGCCCATAGGAAGCTTCAGTCGGCTGAGAAGTGGGTGCCTTCATTGAGGTCAATGGTGATGGCTGCTTCCTTGCTGCTCTATGGTTCAATTGCCCTGCCTTTCTGATTATGGTAACACACTGAAAATAAATTGCATATATGTGGAAATGCTCCAAAAGGGTCAGACAGCATCCACAGGCATTTCTGTATACATTACATTCCCACAAACATACAAATGCATGCACACAGGTACACATGTTCTCACAAACATAGGACCAAACACATTGACTGTCTAATTACCATAAGATATAAACAAAAAAGACTGAATAAGTTCTTTCTGGGGTTTCCGATCCCCTTCAGCCAGCTCACTTCAGCTATTCCCTCCTTACTCAAAGCTTCAATAGGTCTTCAGAGTAATCTCTTATCTGGTACTAAGGATGATGTCACAGGGAGATTAGGACTGGCCATGAGTCAGGACTCAGAAGCAGCAAGCAGGGAATTAATCATGCAAACACTTTGTGTCCATCCACAGAATAAGGGCAGGGAAAGCAACTGTTAGGAAAACATGGAAGACTCCTTCCAGGCTGGTCTCATCTATTATTCAAATACAGTCTCCTACTCAGGATTTCTACCTCCCCACCTCATCCCAAAGCACCCTCCAGGCCACTGCTACTTTGTCCTGTTTCCTGTGAGCCTACTGGCCTCTCATCAGACAGATCCTTCTGATAACAGATACCCAACTCAAAAAATTACATAGAATTCTATGGGTTGGAGTTCTGGGCTGCTCAGTCTCAGGAAAACAACCATTTTTCTAGAAAAACAAGCCCAAATAATAGTTGCTAAGGTAATGGTGGAAGGGAGAAAAGGAACAAGAGGAAGAATTGATTTCAAAATTTCAATCCACTAGAAAACTATGTTGAAAAATCAAACTTAAATTGCGTCTTAGCCCTTGGTACCAAAATCAAATTGATAGGGAAAGGAAAAATCAAATAGAGTTTTATTCTCCAAGATCTCCTAATCGTCACATATCCTATTGACAAATGTAAGAAGGGAAAAATAAAAACAAGGATCAAAATACAGAGGCACAGGAGAAATCACTGGATTACAGTACTGTTAATGCAGGCAAGCCAACCATTTTTGACAAACTGGCACCAGCTTTTCATACCCGGGCATCCACCAGGAGGAATCCAAGAGGCCCTGTGGTTCACAAGCTCAACGTGCCAGGAAATTCATGCTCAACCCACAGCAGATCTGAGAATAACCAACAACATTCTTCTCTGCCCTCCCCTCCTCCAGGGCTCTCAGGCACTGTCACCTGGAAACCATCTGCACTGTCACTCTAACTAATCAGGACACTGAGGAGTCTCCCTTACCCATTGGAAGGTGTTTCAATAATGCAACAGGCTTCATTATAAACCTGTTCAGGCAAATGGATGCTCAGGCTGGGGACCAGTTACAATAAGAAGAGAGGATGGAGTAAGCAATCAAAATTCCTCCTGGATATGGGAACAGCTAGTATCATGACAATAATTCTGTTAGACTAGGCCAGTGACAGCATGAAGCCATTCAAATTTTCCTTCACCCTTCCCCCTCACAGACCCTCTCACCCTGTTTGGCATCCTTCCAGAAGCACCCCACCCCATCCAGGCCTTGGGGTGTACTCCCATGCTCTAGCTAGCTGCCAATTAATTCTTGTTCGACTATAGCTTTTAACAGATTAAGGTGTGGTTTCTAGGGTTCTGACAAATTCTCAGTGAATAAAGCCCAGGCAAAAACTGAAACCTGCAGAGAGAATATTTGTATCTAGAAATCATTTCCTTTGTGACCCACTCCTATCCACCAGAGGCCTAGAGCTTGCACACTAATGATTGTGAGTGACTTTAAAAAATGACCCATTATTTTAGTAATGTAGAGCAGTCCCAAGGAAAAACTTTCCTCTCCCAACATACATCATAAGCATCCCATCTGCAATAAGCATCCCCTCTGATAGTCTCTCTAGAGTTGCCTGAGTCATTTAGAAATGAAATGACTTGCCCAAGGTCCCACAGCTAGTAGGTATCAGAGACAGAGACAAGCCCATGCCCACCCATTATCAATGGTGCCTCATTGCCACTCGTGAATATTTCTCACAAAATAAATCCCTCCTGCCATGGGCAGCATGATATTTTTATATTAGAAGAGTACACGTATAATACACAATATTAAAAAGTGTCTCTTCTATACCATGGCCACTCAAGCACCTAGGGAGCTGCTACCCTCAGCCTTGGATCTCGGCATGACTCCTCCCTAAGAGAATTTTAATTTCAAAAACGGCTTGGAAAGAGTAAATCAACCTTTAAAATGCGATTTAATTATATTTACATATACAATAAATGCATAATATATACATAGATCTTTCTGTTTTCTTGTTATTTGATAAGGAATTTCTCAAAGTTAAAGGAATATTGACTTTTGTGTGTATATGTATATATACACTTGTGTGTATACACACACAGGTATGTATATATTCATGATTATCGTTAAAGTCTTTCCCTACAGTACAATCTAAGCCTCTTGAGAGCAAAGACTGCTTTTTATTTTGTCTTTGTAGCCCCAGCATGCAGCATAGTACTTTTCACATGTTTGTGGTTGTTGAGTCATTTCAGTTGTGTCCAACTCTCTATGACCCCATGTGGGGTTTTCTTGGCAAAGATGGAGTGGTTTGCCATTTCCTTCTGCAATTCATTTTACAGATGAGGAACTAAGGCAAACAGGATTAAGTGACTTGCTCAAGGTCACACAGCTAGTAAGTGTCTGAGGCCAAATTTGAACTCAAGTCTTCCTGACTCCAGGCCTTAGCACTCTAGCCAATGTACCACCTAGCTGCTCCCTTTCCATATAGGTGCTTAATAAATACTTGCTGGATTTGGATTAGATTGGGATGGAGGGCTCGAAGCTGATGCATCCCCTCTTGGATGCCTCATAATTCAGTCATTTAGTGAGAGTAAAAGGGACCTGGTTGGAGAAGGTAGTGGATGCACAGGTTTAAGTATTTACCAAATGCATCCTTTGTACCACCAGGAGACCAGGAATCCAGACACAAAGAGAGCAAGCCTGTACAAAAAGCACTTTGCCAAGTAAGGAGCTTAACCTTACCTCCTTAACCTATTTGGAGTTAGGTGAAACAAGAGAAAAAGTGTCCACCATATGTGAGATTGGGCTATATATCCCTTCCTGCTCCATTTACGAGGTGAAATGGCTAAAGAAATCCTATCCCTCTATATCAGGGCTTATTAGAAAGGACCAAAGGTTGAAGCTAATGGTCTCTAAGGATTTTTCCAGCTCTAAATTACAATTCTATATTACTAAGATCCTAAGAGTTTCTTGACAAGACTAAAAAAAATTCCAAGAAGGAAACCAAGTTTCAGAGGAGGCAGTGGTGAATAAAAGGGCAGCTAGATGGTACAGTGGATAGAGTGCCAGGTTTGGAGTTAGGAAGACCTGAGTTTCAAATCTGGCCTCAGACACTTACTAGCTGTGTAACCCTGGGCAAGTCACTTAACCCTATTTGCCTCAGTTTCCTCATCTGTAAAATGAGCTGGAGAAGGAAATAGCAAACCACTCTAGTATCTTTGCCAAGAATACTCCAAATGTGGGGCAGCTAGGTGGCGCAGTGAGTAGAGCACCGGCCTTGGAGTCAGGAGGACCTGAGTTCAAATATGGCCTCAGACACTTGACACATGTACTAGCTATGTGACCTTGGGCAAGTCACTTAACCCCAATTGCCCTGCCAAAAAAAAGAATACCCCAAATGGGGTCACAAAATTCAGAAATGACTGAAATGACTGAACAACAATAATAAAAGGGAACAAAAGTAATCAAGGGTTAGAAGGGTAGGAGAAGATGGTATGAAGAAGAAAGGAAAGGAAAAGCAAATCTAACTTCTGCAGTTTCATAGGAGATAACAGACTCTTGTTGTCAGGGGTATATCTGGGCTTGCAGTTTTGCAGCTAAAAATTATCTGATCCCAACTCCTCATTTTACAGATAAGGAAATGGAGGCCCACAGTTATGAAGTGCTTTAGCCAAGTCACTCCAATATTTAGTGGAAGATCAAGGATTGGAATCCAGGTCCTCTAAATCCAAATCCAATATGCTGTCACTACATCATGTGACATCTCATATGTAGAAAAGTAAAGAAAATCCACACACATTAACATGAAGAGATGAAGTATCTCTAGGAGAAAGCAATGTGGTATGGTGATCATTAATATCAAGATGGCCTTAGAAAAGCTTGACTTGGTCAATGAGGAAGAGTGTTTGCTTCCCAAATATCTAGGTTATTATGAAGGATATTTAAGATACCTCCCCAATAGTGGTCAGATTTAACAATTATGATCCACTTTTGGTGACTCATGAAGGTGATGAAAAATAAAACTACAAGAAACCTAGAGAGTATCTCAACGGACTAGAAACAGACTTGGAGACACAGGAGGTTTTGTCATTCTACTTTTGATTGCTAGTCAGGATTTTAGAAGGGAAAGGAAAATATGGAAAGGGAATAAATAACTGGCTATATAAGTGATATCAATGAATGGAATTTCATTTCAGGGTCATTGGCTTTAGATGATGAAACAATAAACTCTTAGATAGAGGTGGAAGGCATTCTATCAAGACTGGGAGAATATATTTGGCTAAAGACTTTCCAATCTGATTGAAAGGGTTTTAAACTGGAAAGTGGCGGAGAAGAAGAAAAATGCTCAGATTAAAATGGTAAAATTGCTTACTATGGAAGATATTATATATGACATAAAAAGAATAATTATGTGAGATATCATCATTAATTCACCAGAATAAATAACCGGGAAAAATAGGTAAAATATATATATTTGACCTCAGATGTCTACACATCAATGCACAAAGCTATGTGTAATAAGTCAAGTGAACTTGAGATTTTAACACAAGGAAGAAATTACATGGTAGAAAGAGACTTACTACTGAAATATAGTGATGAAAAGGTAGACCTTGTTTAAAAAAATAGATTTGGTAGAAGAAATAACCTATTGATCTCAAATAACCCTACCATATACTATTGAATATCTTCATAATGTCATTCCACTCATGCCGAAACTCAAACCTGGGGCATCTTTTTCTGCTCTTATTTGCATGTCAGTGAATACCACTGGAGGAAGTCATACCCATGTTGATTGGGTCCACTTAAATCTTATGTTATCTTATCTCCACTGGACTATCATTGCTAAATGTTAACCCTTTTATTCTTTCCCAAATGATGTCATCACATCCCTACAAAGTCTGGCTACTACAAACCTTCTTTTCTCTTCTATTTTCTTCTCAAACCTTCTATATCATCCCACCTTCCTTCCTTCCTACTACTTTACTCTGAAAATAGATACTGGATATCACATAATCCTCAAACTCCTCTACATCATCCCCCTTTCTTTCCTTCTTTGTTCAAGAAGTCACTGAAAAAGAGATGGATTTTCTCTTTGCAAAGAACCTATCCACATGTATCCCTGCTACTAACCACAATCAACTTCTCTAAGATCTTGAAATGTTAATCATCCTCACTCCCATCTTCAGTCTTATATTATCTGCTAGCTGGGCCACCCACAAACTTGCCCAAATCCCCACCATTCTTTGCAAAAAAAAAAAAAGACATCCTTTGAAAATAGAACAATTGTAGAAAGATGGTGGTGGATTGCAAATTGGGACAATCATTGTGGAAAACAATTCCAAATTATGCAAATAAAGTGACTCAAATACTTAAGCCCTTTGACCCAAAGATACTACTCCTAGACATGTACTGACAAAAAAAAAAGCTTCATATAAATATAATAGCAATAACTGGAAACAAAGTAGAAGCCCATTGATTAAGAAATGACCAAAAGAACTGCAGTACTTGAATGTAATGGAATTTTACTGAGTTGTAAGACTTGGTGAATATAGTACACACAAAGAAACATAAGAAGATTATGAACTGATGCAAAGTGATATAAGCAGGACCTGGAAAAATATGCAGCAATGCCTACAATATAAATCAAAAGCTTAATGACATAATAAGAATTAACTGAATGCTGCAAAATCACAATGACAAAGCTTGGCCTCAAAAAAGAGATATAAAGGCACATCGGTCATCTTCCTTGCAGAGACATCAGGTAAGAGACATGGAACACTGCACAGAATGCCTAAATTTTAATCCTTACTGAAAAATTATTTGTTATAGTGGATTTCTCTTTGGGAGGGAAGGGGAAGAAGAGATATTTATTAGAAAAAAAATGTGATATAAAAATAAAAGATATCAATGAAATTTATTTTAAAAAAATATTCGCTTGGCTCTGCCACCCCCTCAAGCTAGCCTACTGCTGTGTAGCCCTCCTTTGTTTCACAGTAAAATTCTTAGAAAATCAACATGTACTCATAGCCCCTACTTCCCGACTCCCACTCACTTTTTCCCTCTTGTAGCTTCCAACTTTAGCACTCAAATGAATATGCTTTCTCTAGGTTACCAGTGAGTTTTTAAATTATCAAATCTGATGGCTTTCTCCTCACCCTTGAAGTCCTTTTGACCTCCTCCAAAGTTTTCCAAAGTTATTGACCACCCAAGTACCCTTCCTTCCTTAATCAGTTTCCCTAATACCATTCATTCTTCATTGTCCAGAAGACTTGTCCAACCACCCCTTCTCATCCCTCTTTCCTGGATGTTCCCTCTCTGATAAAAGTTGAGGTGTGCCCCAAGGCTGTGTCCTGAGCCCTCTTCTCTTCTCCCTGTACTCTCTCAGTTACATATAAGTATACGTTTAAGTATAAGTATAAGTTACATATAAGTTCTGGTGCGTTTAATTTTTTAGTGTCTATAAAGATGATCCCCACATCTATGTGGGGTAGCCCAAAAGTCTTAGTGAACTTTCAAGTTTTACTAGCTTAAGACCATGACTTTTAGAATTCCCTGTATATCTAATGATCATCTTTCTCATAAGATCATAAAACTAGAACGTGAAGGAACCTCAGAGGTCATCTGGCCTGAGCACTTCTACTCTATAGGTGAGGAAACTGAACCCCAGGGAGAGTTACTAACCTGCCCAAACCCACACAGGTGGCTAAGTACCAATCTCATTGCACCAACTGCCATTTCCATCTGAATGTCCCATAGGCATCTCACTCCACATGTTCAATATAGAATTCATTATCCTTCTCCTCTAAGCTCACCCTTCCTCCAAACTTCCTCTGTTCGGCTGAGGTTAACATCATATTTCTGACAATTCAGGTCTCCAACTTTTGAGTCATCTTTGTCTCTTCATTCTCCCTGTTCTACCCATCACATATGTCATAGAATCTAGTCAGTTCTATCAAATAAAATTTCTTGTATTTGTCCTCTGTTTTCTATTCATATGGTCACTACCCCATGTCAGGATCACTTTTTACCAGGACAACCTCTAATTAATTTCCCTTTTTCTGGGCTCTCTGCCTCCAAATTCATTCTCCATGTAACTGACAGTAATTTTCCCAAAGTACATCTATGTATGTGTATATGTACATGCATATATATGTATAATTCATAAATTCAAATATATATATACATATTATGTGCATATATTTGCATGTGTATGTAAATGGAAGGTGACCACAGATTGTAAAATTGGGAAAGGACTCCAGCAGAAGATTGAATTGAATTAATTTGTGTAGCAAGGAGAGTTGTTACTATGTGCTAACCATGTGGTATCCTATCCATGAGTAAATGGGGAGATTGACTTTCTTATGAGCAATTTCATCTCTCAGTGAGTAAGGGAAAGCACAAGAGGAATTCTCATGCTGAATTTACATCTGGTCAAAAAGAAGGAACCGAACCTGTGGGAGAACAGAAATAAAAGAAAGCTTGGGAGATAGTGATGGTTTCACTTTCCTGAGAGTCCAAAAAGGGAGCAATGACTAGATATATACCTGAAATTTTAGGAGGACATACTTTTAAATGTACAAAGAAAAGATGGATACAATTCCATGGCCTGGTATTCTAAAAGAGAAGACTGAAGGCTTTGAGATCGAGACAATACAATTACAAATTATGACAATAGGGGGAAAAATAGAAAGTTACATAGACCAATGTAACTCCCCAAAGAGCTCTCAAATAACTGAGACTTTAAAATGAGATTATGTGTGCAAAATGTTTTCATGTGATCTGTAGGTGTCACTCAAAGATGACTAGGTAACACATGGGATGGACTCTTGAAGACCTGAGTTCAAATCCAGCCTCAGACACTTCCTAGTTGTGTGACCCTGGGGAAGTCACTTAACCTTAGTCTGCTTCAGTTTTCTAGATTATAAAATGGGGATTATGATAGCACCTACTTCCCAGGGTTATTATGGGGTTAAGATGAGATAATATTTGTAAAGTACTTAGTATAGTGCCTGGCACATAGTAGGAGTTATATAATTCCATTCTCTTCCTCCCCTTCAAAGATGAAAGGAGGGCTACATCATCAATAAAGAATACAGCAGTGTCATTGACCATCCAGGTGCAAGATGCTCATTATCTCAATTAGAAGTGTAGGACAATTGATGTGAGAAGCAGGAAGGTAGCAGCTGTCACCAATAACCCTGACATGGGCACCTGTGTCTCCTCTTGGAGGCTTCCAGTAATCAGCTTATAAAAATAAGGGTGCTCCTGAGCTGGCTTTTCTAAACTGGCCTTTATACCATAAAGCTGACTGTCTTCTCAAAAGGGAGAATAAAAGAGCCCAGTGAAAATTTGGCGTAGCTTTGTAACCTGGCTGTCTTTCCCCATGGATTTGTGCCCATTCTCCTGCATTGTGCTTCTCTCTGGGGAGAATCTCACATACTTAGACATACTACTAGCTACTACATGGCCATACAGCAAAGTCTTGGGACTAGGTCACCACTGTCTGAAAGTGATCAACAGTTGCACCCTGGCCTACCCCATCAGATATCATCCTTATTTTCTTAGGTATGCTGCTGCCAGAGAATTCAGGACCCTGAAATAGAGAGTCATGCAGAGAGAAAAATCTAAGGGGAACAAAATGGGATTATTTTCTTTGTTTAAACCTATGGTTAGGAAAATGAAGAGAGAGAAGAGAAAGAGGAGAGAGGAGTAGGGGTGGGGGTGTGGAGAGAAGGAAAGAGCAGGTTCATCACTTACAGTGAATGGAACAATGGCTAAAGATGACAAAGAGAAAGCAGAAATACTCAGCTACATTTTTACTTCTGTCTGTGATAGGGAGATGCCAGTCTGGCAAAGTGGTGGGGGCAGGGATAAGGGAGAACAGATGTAGTTAGGAGGTAATTGGAGACAAAGAAAGGTAAAGAAATATTAAGAGAGTGCCTAGCAACTTTAATTCCAGTCTCCAGACCCAGTTTGAATGAATTAATTACATCCCAGGGTATGGAAAGAGCATGCAGATGTGATTGCTGAGCTACTGTCAGTGATCTTGGAGGAATTACGAAGAACAGGAAATGACTGGATGACTGGAGATGGGCAAAAGTTGCCCTGATTTTTCTTTTTAAAAGGTAGATTCTCAAAAATAGAGACAAGTGAGTCCAATTAGTGCTGCCCCAAAATGGAAGTCTTTACCTTATGAAGCACTGACTCCCTGTCATCGGCTGTACCCAAGCGGGGGATGGATTGATGCCACTTGTCGGGGATGCAGTGAAAGGGACTCATCCATCAGATGAAACTCTTGAAGACCTCTTCTCTGCTAAAGTAGCAGTTTACAGAGTTTATGGTATGGGTTGAGAAGTCTCAGATAAGGCAGTCTATATCAGAGAGGGAGTAGGCATGAAGCAATGGAAAAGGAGATAGCTTGGAGGTAGGAGGGTCCTGAGTTCAAATACCGTCTCCAACACTTATCAGCTGTGTAGCTATGGGAGAGTCACTTAATCTGTGTGAATGTCAGTTTCCTTGTCTATAAAATAGTAGTAACAGCAATCACACGAGTTTATTGTGAGAATTCAATAAAAAAGCAAGTTTAAAACAGCTATATAAACAACAGTGGCCTATTAGTATGGTTTTTCAGAGCAGAAAGCTGGTTGTGAAACTGTCAGAAGCAATAAAGAAAGCTGCCTGGCCTTGAAGCCAAAGCTCCTGCAGAGAAGTGACTTCTCTCCACTGAAAGCTACACACCAGGCAGAACCCACAAAACAGCAGAGGGAAGCAGGGCTCCAGCCCAGGACAGCCTGGATGGTCTCTGGGTGAGGTCTATCCCACACGGAGCTGGGAGCTGGGAGCGGAGCGGAGCAGAGCCCAGCGTGAGCGGCGCAGGACAACCAGACCAGGAGCCGGGCAGAGCAGGCCCTAGTGCCTTGAATCAGTGAGCCGCGGCAGTTACCAGACTTCTCAACCCACAAACACCAAAGACAGCAGAGAAGGTTAGTGGGAAAAGCTGCAGGAGTGGAAGGAGTTTGAGGTTCAGCCACCACCCCCCAGGCAGCGGAGGTGGGGCAGCTACAGCTGCTGTTGCTTCCGGCCCCAGGCCCACCTGGTGGGAGGAATTAAGTGGCGGATCAGAGCAGGAGTGCACAGCCTGCTGAAGATCTAAGCCCAGTCTGGGTTGGAGGTTCTTGGGGAAGGAGGAGTGCTGGTGTGGCAGAGCTGGTGCATCCCTCCCAAACGTGGAACACAGAACTCTTTAGTCTACAAGCAGTCATACCCCACTGAAAAACTCAAGGGTCAAGTTATTTGGTTGGGAATATGGCCAGGCAACAAAAACACACCCAGATTCAGTCTCAGACTTTGGATTCTTTCTTTGGTGACAAAGAAGACCAAAACATACAGCCTAAAGAAGTCAACAAAGTGCAAGAGCCTACACCAAAAGCCTCCAAAAAAAAAAAAAAACATGAACTGGTCCCAGGCCATGGAAGAGCTGAAAAAGGATTTGGAAAAGCAAGTTAGAGAAGTAGTGGAAAAATTGGGAAGAGAAATGAGAAGGATGCGAAAAAACCGTGAAAAACAAGTCAATGACTTGCTAAAGGAGACCAAAAAAAATACTGAAAAATACACTGAAGAAAACAACACCTTAACAAATAGACTAACTCAAATGACATAAGAGCTCCAAAAAGCCAATGAGGAGAAGAATGCCTTGAAAGGCAGAATTAGCCAAATGGAAAAGGAGGTCCAAAAGACCACTGAAGAAAATACTACTTTAAAAATTAGATTGGAGCAAGTGGAAGCTAGTGAATTTATGAGAAATCAGGATATTATAAAACAGAACCAAAGGAATGAAAAAAATGGAAGACAATGTGAAATATCTCATTGAAAAAACCACTGACATGGAAAATAGATCCAGGAGAGAAAATTTAAAAATTATTGGACTACCTGAAAGCCATGATCAAAAAAAGAGCCTAGATATCATCTTTCAAGAAATTATCAAGGAGAACTGCCCTGATATTCTAGAGCTACAGGGCAAAATAGAAATTGAAACAATCCACCAATCGCCTCCTCAAATAGATCCCAAAAAGAAATCTCCTAGGAAT
This sequence comes from Trichosurus vulpecula, assembly GCF_011100635.1. NCBI lineage: Eukaryota > Metazoa > Chordata > Mammalia > Diprotodontia > Phalangeridae > Trichosurus > Trichosurus vulpecula. Next base: position 40,267,902 of record NC_050580.1, on the reverse strand, counting down.
ATTGTTGCCAAATTCCAGAGCTCCCAGATCAAGGAGAAAATACTGCAGGCAGCCAGAAAGAAACAATTTGAGTACTGTGGAAACACAATCAGAATAACCTAAGATCTGGCAGCTTCTACATTAAGAGATCGAAGGGCTTGGAATATGATATTCCGGAGGTCAATGGAGCTAGGATTACAACCTAGAATCACCTACCCAGCAAAACTGAGTATCATGCTCTAAGGCAAGATATGGACTTTCAGTAAAATAGAGGACTTTCAAGCTTTCTCAGTGAAAAGACCAGAGCTGAATAGAAAATTTGACTTTCAAACACAAAAATCAAGAGAAGCATGAAAAGGTAAACAAGAAAGAGAAATCATAAGGGACTTACTAAAGTTGAACTGTTTTGTTTACATTCCTACATAGAAAGATGATGTGTATGATTCATGAGACCTCAATATCATAGTAGCTGAAAGGAATATGCATATATATATATATATATATATATATATATATATTTATGTATATATATATAAGTGAATGTGCATGTATGTATATATGTATGTATGTATATGTATATGTATATATATATATATATATATATATATATATATATATATATATACACAGAGAGAGAGAGGGAGAGAGAGAGAGAGAGAGAGAGAGGGAGAGAGAGAGAGAGTGAGAGCAGACACAGGGTGAGTTGAAGATGAAGGGAAGATATCTAAAAGAAATAAAATCAAATTAGGGATGAGAGAGGAATATATTGAGAGAGGGAGATAGGGAGAGATAGAATGGGGTGGATTATCTCGCATAAAGGTGGCAAGAGGAAGCAGTTCTGTGGGAGGAGGGGAGAGGGCAGGTGAGGGGGGAATGAGTGAATCTTGTTCTCATCAAATTTGGCCTGAGGAGGGAATACCATACATACTCACTTGGGTATCTTACCCCACAGGAAAGAAGAGGGAAGAAGATAAAAAAGGGGGGGATGATGGAGGGGAAGGCAGATGGGGGTGGAGGTAATCAAAAACAAACACTTTCAAAAGGGACAGGGTCAAGGGAGAAAATTCAATAAAGGGGGATGGGTTGGGAAGGAGCAAAATATAGTTAGTCTTTCACAACATGAGTATTGTGGATGGGTTATACATAATGATACGCATGTGGCCTATGTTGAATTGCTTGACTTCTTTGGGAGGGTGGGTTGGAAGGGAAGAGGGGAGAGAATTTGGAACTTAAAGTTTTAAAAACAGATGTTCAAAAACAAAATAAAAAGTTTTTGCATGCAACTAGAAAATAAGATACACAGGTAATGGGGCGTAGAAATTTATCTTGCCCTACAAGAAAGGAAGGGAAAAGGGGATGGGAGGGGAGTGGGGTGACAGAAGGGAGGGCTGAATGGGGAACAGGGCAACCAGAATATACATCATCTTCGAGTGGGGGGAGGGTAGAAATGGGGAGAAAATTTGTAATTCATACCCTTGTGAAAATCCATGCTGAAAACTAAATATGTTAAATAAATAAATTTTAAAAAAATAAATAAAATAAAAAAGAGAAAACAAAGTTTATCTTTCTGAAACAAATTAATAAATGCCTATTTATCTGATTTTCCAAACAGCTAAAAAAAAAGCTACACACCAATCGAAGGAAACAAAGAGCTTCTTAAGGACTGAACTTGAAGACCCAGTGCTGTGTGAGAATGAAAACTTGGCTATCACCTATGGCTGTACTTTGGCCTAAGAATGGAATTTCCCAGAAGGCAATGGTTAGAGACGTGGAACACTCTCCAAACCTGGGCTACAGGTACCAAATGTATGCCCCAAGAATCCCATATCTCCAGTCTTGAGTTGTCCTGAGCTTCAGATCCACTTCTGCTGCTTACCAAGAGTCTCCATACGTTTCTTCCACCAGACCCTCAAACTCAATATGTCCAAACTAAGCTCCCTAGCTTTCCTCATAAACCTTCCCCTCCTTATCTCACTGCTTCTTTCAAGAATACCATCATTCACCCCAGTCCCTCATGTTTGGAACCCTAGGTTTATCTTTGACTCTGCCCCCTTTTCGCCTCTCACATTAAATCATTTATCAGGTCCTATTGATTAGAATCACCTATCTCTCCCTGTATGGCACAGTGGAAGTGAACTGATACTGGAGTCATAGAATCTGACTTTTTCTATGCTCGACCTTGGGCAAGTCATTTATCATCCCTCCTTTATACATAAGGTCCTTCACAATATGGCCCCAGGGGACCTTGCCAGCCTTATTTCATGCCATTCTTCCTTTCTCCAATGTTCTAGCCAAACTATAACTGTTCTCATTTTGCCCTTCACTCTCCTCCCCATACATCCATGTAGGCCCACCCCCATGGCCCAAATGCATTTCCTCTTCTTCTCCACTGGTTAGACTCCTTCTCTTTCCTCTTACATCCTCAGATCTAAACTTCTTGAGGGTTGCACAATTCTGCTATTTTCTTTGTATTCCTGGCACACAGCCAAGCACTTATTGAAAGAAATTAATCAATAGAGGGAATATCCCAAAGAGTAAAATTATAGGATCATGGACTTTTGAACTACAGGAGTTATTAGAGGTTATCAGATCCAAACCCTTCATTATACAAATGGAGGTATCTGAGGCCCAGAGAAGATAAGTAAATTTCCAAAGTTTACACGGGTAGGAAGAGCAAAGCTAGAATTTGAACCCAGGTCTACTGATTTCAAATCCAGCACTCCATAGCATATTCTCTATTTAAGAGGCCTTAAATATATTAGAAGGGCAGATAGGAAGTACAGTGGATAGAAGATGGGGCCTGGAGTCAGGAAGACTCAGCTTTCTGAGTTCAAATCCAGCCTCAGACACTTAGTAGCCATGTGACCCTGAGCAAGTCACTTTACCCTGCTTGCTTCAGTTTCCTCTTCCATAAAATGAGCTAGAGATGGAAATGGCAAATCATTCCAGTAACTTTGCCAAGAAAATCCCAGAGTCTCAAAGAGTCAGACAGGACTGAAAATGACTGAATAAAATATATTTTTAAAAAATGAATCTTTTGCTAGGTGCTTGATTGGGCCAGAGTTTCTAGGTCTCAGAGATTATACCTATTCCCTTCCTTCTGCCAAGTCCTTTCCATCATTCCTCAGATAGGTATTCTTCACAATAACTTTCCCATGGAGTCCTAAGCTTGGGCTTAGTCCTATGTGAACTAAGTAAACAAAACTTTCTAATAGGGACTATAGAATCATTTGTCCAAAAGACACAACTGGGCCATTTAGGCACAGTAAAAGTCTTTGTTCCCCTCTGGATGTATCATACAGGAAAAGCTGGAGGGCATGCGGAGGAGGGCAAACAGGATGCTGGAGGCTCTTGGCAGACTCCATATGAAGACAGAATAAAGAAATTGAGATCAATAAATGATTTCATTGATCTGTTCATTTAACCTGGAGAAGGGACAACCTAAAGGGGACATGACAAGTATGTGAAGGGCTGTCAAGTATTAAAAGATGACCCTAGAGGGGAGAACTAGAAGTAATAAATGGAATAAACAGAGAGGATCAAGATCAAATTTTCCTAATGATTAGAGTAATTTAAAAGCAAAGCAGGCTGCCCCAGAAGACAGTGACTTCCCCCAGTTGGAGGTTTTTGGAGGCTAGAGAACCACTCACAGGGGAAGTTGTAGAAAGGATTATTGTCCAAGAATAACATAGATTGGATGGCTTCATATCCCTTCCAACCCAGTGTTCTTGTGCGTGCTGACCCCAACCATCCTTAGGTCCTTCCAACTCCAGTCTTCCTTTTTAGGTTCAAATCTCAACGCTATTACTTGTTAACATCAAGACCTTCGGCAAGTTCCTTCCTTGCACTGTTTTAATTCTGTAGAATGAGGCAGTTGGCCCATACGGCTTCTAACATCCCTTTCAGCTCTGTCAATGACTCTGTGAAACTCAGAGAAAAACAAGAAAAACTTATTTGATAAAGTAAGGTCTGAATTCCGGAGGCAACAATTTCAATTAATTTGTGGAACCAATGTGCCTCTTTTCCACATACTGGTCCTCTCTGACCTCCAATTAAAGGTGAATGAAAGGTCTTTGGGGATTCCAGGCCACTACTCAGATGAGGGCTAAAAATGGCAGAATTTATAGAATACCTATGCAGGGATGGTTGCCTGAGGGCTAGCCTCATCACCACACATCTGCAGCTCCTCTCCTTCATCCCCCACTGAGGGACCAAACAGCCCAGCATCAGGATCAATGTGTGTTTCAGGGCAAACATGCATATTTCAGATGCTCTCCATGAATATTTCATGCAAATACCCCAAACATAAGACAACAAACAGAAGTATTTATGGCAGATGCAGAGACACTCCTAAGAGGCAGCTAAAGAGCTAAGTCAAACCCACGAAATCATTTTCCCAACTCCAAGCCTGGAGGTCTCATATTTATACCTTTTTCCTTTCTTGATTAGAAAAACAAGGTCCAAACTACAGTCAGTCCTTTAGAAAGAATGGGTCATTCCCAGGCATTCATAATATTCCATAGTTGGAAGAAAAGTAAGAAGTCATATGGTTCATCCACAAACTAGAATGACTTAAACAATATCCCTGAGTCTTTACCCTCTGCTTGAAGACTTCCAGTGATGGGGAATTCATTACCTTTTGAGGCATCCTATTACACTTTAGGATAACTCTAATTGTTAGGAAATATTTTCCTTTAAAAAAGTCTAGATCTATCTCTTCATAATTTCCATCTACTTATCCTTGTTCATCCCTTTGGGGCCAAGAAGAAAAAGTATAAGATTTTTACTGGACATCAGGATATCTGTAGCCTTCATTTTTATTGACAATGGAAAGAGAAAAATTCTATCCAGCCACTGAGCTCCCCTTCTCTCCAGCCTTACCTTTTTCCCCAATGGTTATACAGCAAGTGCTATCCCACTTAGAACACCGCAGCCAGTGTTCTGGCATCCCAGGGTGTCACTGTCATGCTTCTGGCTATTGGTTGTCTCACATTAGCTACCCCATGCTCCAAATAAGGTCCCAACTCTTAGAGGGTTCCAGTTGGCATCTTATGGGAGAAAGATAACTCAGTAGTCTCCAACTCAGCCCAGGCAATCTGGGGAAAAAAGATATCATCACCTTCAACAATAAACTAGAAAAGGATGAAGACTTGTCAAAACATTCCTTGCCCCCAAACTTAAGGAAACTTGGGAGAATTGGGCTTTGAATCTGAAATTAAAGACTTTAGTTGTGAGGTCCTCAAGGTGATTGAAGCAGAGCAGAGGATAAAGCAAGATTCTTCTTTATAGCTTAATGAATGAATAGCAGAAATGCTGATGGTCACAGCCATACATCAGTTCTGTCAGCAACCTTTATCTTCTTTCCTTTATCTAGCTTATTCTTTGAATACTCGTCATCTCCCACGTCCAGGCTTTTGCACTAGCAGCCCTTCATGCTTTCCCTCTTCATCTCTACCTCCTGACTTCCTCAAATACAGCTCAAATCCTATATTCAATCTCAGACCATTAATACCTTTCTACCAAGGACCTTTGCTCTGAATTACACACACACACACACACACACACATACACACATGCGCGCGTGCATACTCACATGTGTGTGTGTGTGTGGATGGGTGTGTGTGTATGTGTGTGTGTGTATACACAGAAAGAGAGACAGTGTGTCTTCTCCATCAGATAGAGAGCTTTTTTAGGATGGAGTCAATTTTTGCCTTTATTTTTATCTTCAGGATTTAATACAGTGCCTAGCACCAATAATCACAATATCAATTAATAATCACAATAAATGCAAGCAATAGTCATGAAAATAGCATTTAGTAATCACAAAGAACATGACCAGTCTTGCTAGGGCCATCCTCCTGGCAGGTATGAGTTGGACTGTAGCTTTTAGTCTCCCTCATAAGGAGAGAATTCCAGACATAAAAAGCAGAATCTATTCCAATGTGGGGGGGGGATAGACACATGTTCCTGTCCACTGGTGACAGGATATTCCCAAAGAAAAGGCCACTTTCCTGAACTGCTAATAAGAGAGACCTAGTAGGTCCACATTCACGGCCCCCATAACCATAGTACAAAGTTTCTTATAATGAAGAAACCACTAGTTAGAAGTCAACAACTAAGTCACATCATAATTATTAGCATGAAGAGGGAAAAGGAAAGAGAGAGAAGAAAATGGGGAGGAAGAAGAGGAAGATTCTCTGAAGTGAAAAAAATTAGGTGACAGTTGATACCCTCTAACTTCTCCAAAACATTTCCAAGCTGACAATCAATTAATCAGTAAGCATTTATTAACTATGTATCATGTGCCAGGTACTGTGATAGGCATTGAGAGTAAAAATATGAAAGAATAAAAGAGGAGAGGGGAGGAGACGAGAGGGGAGGAGGGGGAGGGGAGGAGAGGGGAGGGCAGGGGAGGAGAGGGAAAAATCATAATTCCTACCTTCAAGAAATCTATATTCTTCTAGGGGTGACAAAATGTTCACATATAAGCATATGCAAAATAAACTTAAGATGAATATGAGGTAGTTTGGGGGTACTAGAAGTTGAGGGGAAGAAGTTAGTGCTTGATCTGTATCTTGAAGGAAGTGATTCTACAGTGGTGTGTGAATCACTGGGGACAAGCAATAGCTGATATTTCATTTTGTGACAGTAGTGGTTACATGTGTGTATTATTCTACTGACGCTGGTATGGCTAGGAATATCAAACTTTGACCAGATAAAATCAGATAAAATGAGTTGGGAGGATCAAATTCAAGAGGTTGGGAGGGTAGAGGGTTGTTACATTTATATATAAGTTCGAAGAACACTGAGGAGACTACTAAAAAAGGACAGTTACTAACCATTGCTAGAAAGAAAAATGGAGAGACAAAACAAAGACTGGAGTACTAAAGCTTAGAAATAGAATGTTTTGTTTTGTTTTGTTTTTTACCAATGAAACTCACTCTTTTCATTCAAGGCTAAATCAAAACTATTATCACAAGGAGTCCTATAGAGGAATTTTCATAGGATTGATCTCGTAGAACTGATGATTTACAAAACATCAACCTCCTAAAAAATGTTTTGGAGGCTTCTTTATTTTTTCCTTTCTTCCTTCTTTCCTTCTTTCCTTCTTTCCTTCCTTCCTTCCTTCCTTCCTTCCTTCCTTCCTTCCTTCCTTCCTTCCTTCCTTTCCTTCCTTTTCTTCCTTTCCTTCCTTCACTTCCTTCCTTCCCTCCCTTTCTCCCTCCTTCCTTCCTTTCTTGCCTGACTAGTTTCTTACTTTCATTTCTAATAAGTCTCATGCACACCAAGGGAAACATAAACTTTGATTAAAATTCCATTGAAAATCTATGGGCTCTAATCAAGCCTAGTTATGGGGAAAATGTACCATTCATTAAAGGTGTGAGTAACATCTAAAGGTATGCTATATTATCTTTGGCCTGATGGTAAATTAACAGGATGAATTAAAATCTTGTGAATTCAGGATCAAATTATGTAAAACAAATGATGGCAGCAAAAGGAGGATATGTGGAATATATAAATTGTAAGATTTTTTATATGTCAACAAATTGAATTTTACTTTGTCCCAGTTAATCTGTAAGACATTGTACTTATCTTGGGAAGGAAGACATTCACCTAAGATCAGTAATGTGACCTCATACAGATGATTTCACCATGTGTTTTTTTTAAAAAAAACTCCCTACCACTCCCAAAATAAATGCCTTTGAACCCCTGAACACATTCCTTTTCTCTTTATGGTATTGGACAGGAATGACAAGCAGAAGATCGATGGATATGCAATCAAACTTTATTCTCCATATCCTCTAGACGAAGGAAGGAAGGAAGGAAGGATAGATGGAAGGAAGGAATATAGGGAGAGAGGAAGCAGGGAGGGAAGGAAGAAAGAAAGAGGAAAAGAAAAGAAAAAAAAGCAGTCCCCCACACCCACTGCTCATCTCAATGCTATTTATACCAATGATTCTAAAAATGGCAAGGAGCTTGTTCTCACACAAATTAAGCCCCTTCTTTATATGCACTGGATTTGCTAAATTGAGAATAGAATCTGGATTGAGTATAGCAGGGACTTGGAGACTAGTGAGCCACCTCACAATACAGAGAGATTGACAGATCTACCTGGTTATTATGTGGTTCTTTTCTCTAGGGAACTCAAAAGCCATTTTTCTTGTAAAATACATTGGATTTGTGGGCGAGTGTGTGTGTTTTCCTGATTCTTTTTCCCCACCTCTTCCCTCCCACGTAGACTGTCAACTTCTAATTCTATGTATAAATGAAGGATACACAAATCATAGGATCCTAAATCTAGAGCTGGAAGGGAATTCAGAGGTCATGTAGTCCAATACCCCCATTTTATAGATGATGAAACTGAGGCCCAGAGAAATTAAGTGACCTGCTCCACGTCATATAACTAGTAAGTGGCAGAGTCAGGATTTGAACCCACATACTCAGACTCCCAATCCAGCCCTTTCCCCACTATATATTGATACCACTAAGATGAATAAAAGAAAGCCCTTACTTTCAAGGATCAAAGCATCATGTATTGAGAGTTGAAAAGAAACTTAGAGGATACTGAGCTCAAATCTCTCACTTTAGAGATAGAGAAACTGAGGCTTACGGGAAATGGATGACTTTCCATAGTCAAATAGAGAGCAAGTAGAAGAATTCAAACCCAGGCTAGGTCCTCTGACTCCATTTCTACCATACTTTGCTGCCTCTAAGATGAATAAGCAGTCCCCACTCCCAAGAAGCTTCCAACTTAGCCCCATGGAAGATATATTCCGTTGTCCTGGGGAAAGAGATGATTTGATGAATGTATACTTCTTGATTCTTACCTTCCAATGGAAATTCCACACTTGGGAGCCATTTGCAATAAGAATGCCCAGGGATGGGGGTGGGGTTCTCCTTTAAAGGATGGAGTTTGGCCTCTATGGGTGCCACCCTTTGGAGATCCCTCAGCTCCCACTTAGTCCCAGTGGAATTTAGGGCCCAACAAGCAGATCTAGGGTAGAGTTATAGGAACCATGAAGGAGTAGGGGATGGGGATCTAAATTTCATTGGTTGATGACTCATACCACTCTTCATGGTACCTTCCTAGTAGGTATAGTGTTCTTCTCTACCCAAACAATGCTATGTAAGGCTCAAGGAGGAGGCCAGCAAGACTGGTGAGAGGATACTAGAGGAAATATATGGGACTTAGACCTATAATATCATCACTAGAAAAAACATTCAAGAAAAGAAACCTCTTGTAAATAATATGAGTGGGACCATTCTCTGCAACACAGACTCTCAAAGAGTTACCTAGAGTACTAAGAGGTTACATGACTAGCCCAGGATCATACAGCCACTATGTCGCAGATAGGAACCCAGGTCTTCTCAGGTTCAAGGAAGGCTCTAAATTCAAATGAACTCATTTTAATCTGAATTAGCTCAATTTAAAAAATATTTGATTTAGTGCCTCTTACAGAATATGATGATAGGAAGCAGCGGACAAAGAGCCAACCTCAGGGTCAGGAAGTTTTGGATTTAGATCTAGTTTCTAACTAAGGAAGAGAAATAAAAAAAAACATTTATTAAGTACTTATCTTGGTGTCAGGAACCACACTAAGTACTTTACAAATATTATCCCATTTGATCCTCACAACACCCCTGGAAGGTAGTGTTATGATTACCTCCATTTTAAAGTTGAAGAAAAAGAGGCAGACAAAGATTAAATGACCTGTCCAGGGTAATATCGCTGGTGAGTGTCTGAAACAGGATTTGACTTCAGTTCTTTCTGACTCCAAAACAAAAGCAATGAAACTCAAGCACTATATATCAGCTATCCCTTGCTGCTATACCATCTGACCAGCCTGCCTTCATTTTCATGAATGCATCTCTTTTATGGCATCTTTTCATCATTTCTTTCTAATTTCTGTATGTAATGTGTCACAGCCTTCTCCCATCTGCCTTCAAAAGGGAATGGATTAAAATGGCACTGTGCCTGCTTTGATGTGAAATCATGGAAAGAATGCTGAATCTAGAAGAAGAATTTAAATCTTGCCTCTGCTACCTGCTACATGTATGACCTTGGGCAAGTCATGACCTTTCTGAGGTCCATCTACGAAAGAGAGATAATAATACTAACACGTCGCAAGGCCATTGTCAGGATGAAATGAGACTGCTAATGTAAAGTCCTTTATAGATGGTAAAGCATTTCATTAATGGTGGGAAATTATTATTATTATATCATAAATGTCAATTTGCATAAATTATAATTATTCATTTATTATTATTATCTGATCAAATGAAGATACTAAGTGGTGTGACAGGTAGAGTGTTGACCTTGGAGTCAAGGAGACCTGAGTTCAAATCTACCTTCAGGTTTTTGCTTAACTATATAACTGTAGGCAAGTCACTTAACTTTTCTTAGCCTCAGTATTCTCATCTGAAAAATAGGGATAATAATAGCACCTATTTCACAGAGTTATTGTGAAGCACTAAATAAATGCTAGCTATTATCATTGTTATTGCTATTATTCTAATCTGGCAATTGGGTGGAGGGGATACAGCATATTCCTGGATACCAATAGCACAAAATCAGCTTGAGGCCGGCTGCTACACATCAGGAGAGGGCCTGGATTTATTAGAACTACTACCAAATTTGAAGGACTCCTGAGATAGTCAAGTGGTACTGAATGCCTTAGGAAAGTCCCTGTGAACAGACTAGGGGGCACAGAAAGAGTAGGGGATGGTGCACACCGAGTCAGGCTCACAGTCAGGACCAGCACTGTGTGCACCACTGTCCTAACAGGGCCTGGTAACCTCTTATTGTTATCGTACTCCGGGCCCAATCCCTACAGTATTTTAAGGCTCACAAAATGCATTTTCCTTGAGACAACCTTATGAGGTAGATAGTGTAGGTATTACTACTCCAATTTAATAAATGGTAGGTTTAATGCTGAGAAGGACTTCAGGGGTCCTCTGGTCTAATCCCCTCATTCCGTCTCTGTCGTCCCTCTTAAAAATCAGCTTTAGCCAATTTAAGGAATCTAACCCAACGGGATCAGGAAAACACCCACCACTATAAATCTTCATACTGCTTGGGCCCCCCATCCAAAATAGCAGTGATAAGGCTTATTCCCCAACTGCCAGGAGCTCCACAGTGGGAAATAGGTCAGTGAGACCCCAGGGAAATCAGGAAAAGGTATGATGGCATGCCAATTCCAAAACATAGGGACAGAGGGACAAAAGACAGAAAGAAGGAAACAGAGACAGAGGGAAGACAGAGACAAGACAGAAGCAAAAGACAAGACAGAGACAAAGACAGTGAGGACAGAATGAAATAGTTTTACATTATATTTTTTGTACAAAAAAAAAGTATGGTAGTGCCATGTAGAGATTCCCATAATTTTCATCATTCAGAGCAATATTCCATTTTCTTTTCCCCAGAGAGAATTTTAAATCTGATGATTAAACCTAGTCAGCCACATGACTGGGGAAGGAGAGGAGTTGAGATGAGATCCCATACAAAAGCAAGGAAGAAACCTTGTACCATCCCCACCGTGGCAGGTGAATGGAGGTGTGCGCCCCCTGGTGGTCTGCCAAAGCTTACATCTCTGAAATCCACCCTTTTTCCTCCCTACCCCTTCTTTGTGGAAGCCCTCAACACTTCTCACCCATGTTATTACAATGGCCTCCTAATAGGTCTCCCTACCTCAAATCTCTTTCCTTTCTAGTCTGTTATACACAATGCTGCCAAACTTGTTTTCCCTAGCACCGATCTGACCAAATGATTCCTCTACTCAACTAATTCCACTGTTTCCTATTTCATCTGAGACCAACTATCCATTTCTATGTTCAGTTTTTAAAGCCATCTGCAACCTGTCCCCTATCTTTCCAACCTCACTGGACATCATATCCTTCCCACATTTGTGATCCAGCCAAACTGGCTGGCCTTCTCTCTGTTCCTCATTTACAACAAGCCCCCTCCATTTTCTGTCTTCCTTGCATGACATGTAACCCCTTATAAAGTTCCTCTCTTCTTTTAACATAAAGCTAAGAGACCATCATTTACATTAAGCATTTCCAAATCCCCACAACTAGGGAGTTCATACCCTTACTAGTTCTATGATCCTGGGCAAGACACTTAACCCTGTTTGCCTCAGTTTCCTCATCTGTAAAATGGACTGGAGAATAAAATGACAAACCATTCCAGTATCTTCACCAAAAGCTGCCCACCCCCCAAAAAAACAAATGGGGTGATGAAGAGTTAGACATGATTGAACAATGGCAATCCCCTCAGGCCAAATTACCTTATTTTAGCTACTTTGTATATGGATATATAGTATGTATATATATATATATATATATATATATATATATACACACACACACACACACACACACACACACACACACACACACATATAGGTAACTCAGCAAAGTGCTAGACCTGGTGTCAGGAAGACCTGAGTTTAAATACAGCATCAGTTACTAGCTGTGTGACTCCAGGCACTTAACGTCTGTTTGCCTCAGTTTCTTAATATGTAAAATGTGATAATAATAGCACCGACTTCCCAGGGTTGTTGTGAGGACAAAATAAGATAATATCCATAAAGTGCTTTGCAACCCTTAAAGAGCTATATAAATCCTAGTTATTTTATTACAATTTTTTTACATTTATGTTGTTTATATTTTTATGTGCATTTATAGATTCCTCCATTATTAATGTAAGCCCTTTGGAAGCAGGGATTGTTTTATTCCTTGAACCTCTAGCCCCAACACCAGCACAGTGCCTGGCACACAATAGGCACTTAATATATATTTACTGATTGGTTGATAGATTGTTTATCCTCTCGTGCTAATTATTTCATTAATCTATGACTTGCTTTTTAACAGATTTGCAGAAAGCAAGGCATCGTGCAGGTGTGGGCTGCTCTTGCTGCTGCAGAGTTTCTCTTGTCCGGAACACCTGGCCTGCACCACTACTGCAAAAGGCTTGGAGACAGAGCACAGTCTTTGCCTGCTTACCAAGCTCTGTTAGAGTCTTGCTAGGCTGTGACAGTCTTCTCCTGGTGAATAGATTACGCGCTTCAATTATTTTATCTAATGATGGCATTTGTACTGTAAAAGTCAGCACAAAAAAGAATCAATGGATTTTAAAGGACAAAAGCTGGTGGTAGCTACAGACCAGTGAATCTGAGAAAGAGGAAGGGGGAGGCTGGTGTTTGCTCAAATAGCACCACCCATGAGCCAGATGTTACATGGTATCTTAGTCCTTACAAGGATGAACGAAGCAGAGTAAGGAGAATTTAAGGACAGGCTGGCCACTCACACCCTCTATGGACCATGGACAGCAGCTTTAATTTAGCTGCACGAAGTACTTTTATTATAAAAAATCCAGGTTGCCCTACAACCCTGGGGCCATGAGTCCAGGCAGGGGTGAGAGGTAATAACAGGATTTTCTACCGTGGCACTACATATAGAGAAGAATCCAGTTACAATCCACCTGGAGCAATGATTTCATAACATGTCACACCAAATCACCAATGGAATGACAACGGCAATGTAACTTTTTTAGAACAGATGCTTTAGTATGTGCCATGCCCCCTACTTCCTTTCTGAGCATTAACTCCACTTGGGACCATCTGTATGGGACGGAAGGGGAAGAGAAGGGGGCAGGGAGTAATTGTAGTGAAACTACAAATCATTAAATTGGAAAAACAGAAAGCTCTTTCTTTGGGATTACTTCACGGCCAAGTTTGATTCCAGCGGGGTTTGGAGCAATGCAGAGGAAAAGTCAAGTTCAATTTCCCATCTGTGACTAACCAGCAAGTGCTTTCATGGGACTAAACCATGAAAGTAGTGTATACTCTGAACTGGTCCAAACCTCTAGCAACTTAGAAACTCCCCATGCCAGTGTAGACCTTTCAGTTTTCATGGAAAGTAGCATCTGGTGGGTCTGCTAATGCCCATAACTACTACAACAACAAATAATCTTACATTTATATAGCTCTTTCAAGCTTACTATGTGCTATATATAATCTAATTCAATCCTTGTAACAACCCTGCAGGGTAGGTGCTGTTATTAACTCCACTTTATAGATGGGAAAACTTAAACTGGCCATGGACTAAAAAAGAAAGTCTCTACTTGAGATCTTTTTCAGCCTAACCAACCTTAGCCTTCTAATTAAATCACTGAAGAAAAAAAAAACTAGCATCTGTGATGTTCCTATGTGCAATCTTACACACGGGCAGAATAACTATGGAGTGCCACCTACAGAGTGGCAGCAAGCCCTGCCTACAAAAATGCCTCCAAGCATGCTAACCTGGAAGCCTTACTCTAAACATGCACTTGCTTACACTGAGAACAGCCAAAGTTGGGATTGCCTGACTCATTGTTCCTTCAGGATTTGTTCCATCAGGACTTTCTTGGATTGAGAAAGGTTGGAGAGGACAAATGTAGATATGAGCATTCCCCAAAGGATGTGGCTGATTACCCCGACTGAATGCTTATTGAATCTGCAGGTGACATGAGGCGGGACAGAAGGGCTAATATATAGGACAACAGAGTTGAGTTTGACAGGATGGAAAGAAAGGCTAATCTAATCAAACCAAATATAATGAAGATACATGTAATGTCCCATAATAAAATTCAAAAAATTGGCAACAAAAATATAAGATCATGAGAGCATAGATTTAGAACTAAATGGCCATCTAGTCCAAAGTCATCATTTTAAGTTGGCTCAGAGAGATTATGTAACTCATCCAAGATAGCACATGTAGTAAATAGTAGGTGGGTGATGCTTGGCTAGAAAACAATTCATAAGCAAATGAGTTATTCTTACCCTTTCTTCCCACCCAAAGATAATCTCGCTGCTGGTGTGAGGCATTAGGGAAGGCTTCCTGGAAGAAGTGGAGTTTGAGTTGAGTTCTTAATGCTAGTTAGGAATTCAATAGCTTAGGAGGGAAAGGGAGGCATTAAAGGCATATATGGTGACATTGTAAGCAAATACATGGAGAGAGAAAAGACTGTAGTTTATAGTCATAATCTCAGTAGCAGATAATTTCATCCTGGATCTCATTACACTGTGTACCCTCTAAGACTTTGCTCCAACAATCCCTCCTTCTCAAGGATCTTTTATCTCTCTTTTTTCCCACTGGTTGTCTCCTATCTGCCTACAAACACATTCATACTTTCCTAATCCCCTTGAAATCTTTCTCTGTGGTGCTATTGAAATTGTCCTCCTAAAGGTCAGCAGTGATATTCTAACTTAAAAATCCAATGGTCTCTATCCTGCCCTTACCTTTCTTTGCCTCTCGATAGCTTTAGATATCATTGACAATCCCATCAAAAGTATCATCTCTACTTTGGCTCCCTAGATATTAGACTTTCTTCTAGCTTTTACTTCTCTCACTGTTCCTTCTTTCTCTCTATCTCTGACTCCTCACCCTCATCCCAAATCCTTAACATGGGTGTTGCTCAAGAGTCCATCTGGCCAACTCTTTCTCTCTTTACTATCTTTCCCTTGGAAATATTAGTCAGCTTTATGACTTCAATGACCACCTCTTCAGAGAGGACTCTCAAATCTATTCCAGCCCTTAGCACATAGTAGGCACTTAATGATGAACTGTTTGGTGACTGACTGACTATATCAGTCATGGCCACTCTTCTGAGCTCAGACTTGGATATACAACTAACTTCAAGAAATCTCCATCTGGATGTCCTACCAGGACTTGAAAGTCAGTATCTCCAAAACCAACCCTTATCACTTCCCCTCTTTCTGACACCATGATTTCTGTCTTTGACAATGCCTTTCATTCTGACCTTGGAGTAATTGATGATTCTGTGCCTCCTCTGTCACCTCTCATAAGTCCTATTGATTACTTTTCTATGACATCCCTCTCAACTATCCCTTCTTCTTTTATCCCACTGCCAATAAGTAGCCCATTGGATAGAGCAGTGGACCTGGAATCAAGAAGACCTGAACTCATGTGTGGCCACAGAAACTTACTAGCTGTGTGACCTGGGCATGTCACTTACCTTATGTTTACCTCAGATTCCTCATCTGTGAATTGGTGACAGTGATAGCATCTACCTCACATGGTTGTGGTGAGGATAAAATTAGACGCCATTTTTAAAGCACTCTGTAAATCTTAAAGCATTACATAGCTAGGTATTAATGATGGGGATGATTAACAATAACAAAAGTAATTAATTATTACCTGGACTGTCAGAAAAGTATCATAACAGGTCTCCCTTTCTTTCCCAATATGTGCTTCATACTTCTGTCAGAATAATCATTCTAAAAATAGATTTGTTCATGTTGTTCCTCTACTCAAAAATCTTCAGTGGCTTCCTGTTGCCTTTTGAGTAATGTTCAAAATCCTCTGGCTGACATTCAAGGCCTACATAATTAGTCATTACTCTGCCATTACAATCTTATGTCCTATGAGTTCCCTGTATACACACTATGGGGCAGCTAGGTGGTGCAATGGATAGAGTGCTGGTCTCAGAGTGAGGAAGAACTGAGTTCAAATTTGGCTTCAGACATTTACTAGTTATGTTACCCTGGACAAGTCATTTCAACCTGTTTGCTTCAGTTTCCTCATCTGTAATATGAGCTTGAGAAGGAAGTGGCAAACTATTCCATTATCTTTGCCAAGAAAACCTCAAATGGGGTCATAAAGAGTCGAACATGACTGAAAAATGACTGAACAATGACACACACGCTAAAGTCCAAGTTAACAAGTCTACCCTCTGACCTCTAGAACAAACTAAAATATCTTCTGTCTCGATGTCTTTGCTTACAATGTCACCATATGCCTTCAATGCCTTCATTTCGCACCTAAACTGTTGAATAGGTCCTAACTAGCGTTAAGACCCCAACTCAAATTCCACTTCTTCCACAAAGCCTTCCCTAATGCCTCACACAAGCAGTGACCTTTTCCCTCACAGCATAGATAGCACTTTGTTTTGAAATGCTCTAATGAACTACCATGTATTGCTGTGTTGTATAGGAATCTGTGGTTCTATTATAGTCATATACTAGACATTAAGTGCCTTAAGGATAGGAGCATGTCTTACCTAAATTGTGTACCTTCCCTAAGATCTAGACCTCTGTTCTATAGACGGTAGGCAAATATGTGAATGATCTCTGACTTCATCAGCAGGGAACTTCCAGTATGATAAACCCTTCCATCTATACAAAACTTAGGGAGTTTCTTAAGATACATAAGAAGATACATGACTTGCTTACATGACATCACACAAGCTGTGTCATGACACAGAATGTATCAGAGGAAAGATTTGAACCCCAGTTTTCCTGACTTTTATGTCCCTTCTAGCTCTAAATCTATGATAAATAATCCCAGCTTAAATATCACCTCCCACAAAGAGTTGGAAATTGTCATTGTATCTTAAAGAGAATATAACTGTAGAGAGTAAGAGCCTGTTACCTGGAGAGAGAGTGAGATAGAGGGAGGGAGGGACGGAGGGATGGAGGGACAGAGGGAGGAAAGGAGGGAGGGTGAGAGAGAGGGAGAGAGAGAGAAGATGAGAAGATTCTTTCCTATGGAGGGAAAAAATTCATGAAAGACTATGAGAGTTAACTGTCATCTTTGAGAGAGTATAGAGATACACTTTGAGAGAATTGAGTTTACTTCTTATTCTGGGAAGGAAAAATCCTGAAGAGAATTCCTGAGAGATTTAAACTGCCATCCTGATAGAATTTAATTGTTGGACTGAAGAATCAGAACTTGCCACTGATGATTAGACGATGACTCTCCTTATGCCCCTTCTATTAGCCAATACACTGTTGAAATGTATATTATAGGACATACCTATGTTATACTCATATTGTGCGTTTGCATTATTTATTACTGTTAAAAAATGATATAGTCAGGACAGTGCTGATTTTGTCTAAGCCCATCAGTCCAAGAATTAATACTGAAAGAGGAGAGAAAGTTTATGAGAAAAGTTTTGTCTGCTTTTATAAATTAGGGTGGGGGCTCAGAACTAATTAATTAATTGACAGTGATGTTGCATTTTAATAATACATGAAGAAATAAAAGAATATACTTTTTTTTCATTGTCTTTGAACCCAATGTGAGAAAATGAATAAGATAATGAATCAAGTAGAAGATAGAGGTTTAGGCATTTGGTGGATTTTTTCCCAAGAGCATCTGAGAGGTGTTGCTCTCATCTTACAACATACATCTACACCCTCATCTATAGATTTTCCACAAGTGGCATATGGCATAAGCTTTGATACATGTGGTGAAGAGGGGTCCCATGACTTCAAGTTTACTCACTACACCAAGCTGCTTCTTCACACAATTGGCATTTAATGAATGTTTACTGAAAGAATGAATGATTGATTAAACAAATGGATGGACATAATGTTTAGTGGACTGAAAGCTCCATAAGAGCTACCAGTGTGACTTGGCAGGCAAAAAGCTGATGCAATCTTAAGTTGTATTAACAGAAGCATAGCTATCAGAATGAAGGAGGTAATAGTTATGCTGGAATCTGCCCTTTTCAGACCTCATGTAAAAGTTTGTTTCCGTCTGGCACCACATTTTAGAATGGATATTTGATGAACTGGAAATGATCCAGAGAACAGTAACCAGGAGAGCGAGAAGTGCTTGAAACTGCATCACACAAGGATTTCTTTGAAGGGTGCAGTCATCTCAATGGAACAAGAAAAGAATTCAGGGAGACGAAATGACTGTTGTCAAATATTGAAAGAGTTGTCGTATGAAAGGAGTCACCAAATCAAGAGGAATTTATTAATTCCCTAATATGTGCCAAGCATTAGACAGAGACAGGTCAAAACATTCCTTGTTCTTGAGTTCAAAATCTAATAGGGGAGACAATATACAAACAACTACATACGAATGAGATTTCTCTGAGATAAATTGGAGATTATCACAGAAGACAGTCACTAGCATTAGGGGGAGGCAATTTGGACTAAAAGTAAGACAGAACCAAACAATTTGTATTGTTTAGATCCAGAGGATAGAAATGGAAGCACCAGTTGGAAGTTTCACCAAAGAAGAATATGGCTCAATACAAAGGCAAACAAGAACTTCCTAACAATTCCAGCTGCAAGAAAGAAGAATGGACTACTTTAAGTCATGGTGAGGACTCAGTAAACACTGAAGTTCCTCAATCAGACACCATGTACCCATGTGCTACTTCATCACAGATTTTGTAGGGAAGAATTCCTTAGGAGGCACCCATTGCATTGGATAACCACTGAGATCCCATCCTTCTCTGAGGGGATTTTTTATGGATTTCTAATCCTTGTGCCTGGAATTTTCTACCTCCTTTTCTCTTCCTCTGGTTTCCCTGGCTTCTTTCAATTCCCAGTTATGATACCAGCTTTAACAAGAAAACTTTCCTGAGTCACCTTAATGCTAATTCTTCCTTCCGGGCATTCTCTCTAATTTATCCTAGAGATAGCTTATTTGTACCTAGATGTTTGCTTGCTGTTTCCCCACTAGACTAAACACCTTGAGAGCATGGTTTGTTTTTGCCATTCTTTTTATCCCTTTCTATTAGCACAGTATCTGGAACGTAGTAGGTGCTTAATGCGTACTTATTAATTAGCTTTTTCATTCTGCTAAAGATGCACTGCATTCTCAGAACCCAGTAGATTTGGAATCCCTCCTTAGGAGACACATGTAAATCTTGCCACATGAGGGTACTAGGACCAATTTTTATGGGGCAAACTTAGGGTTCGTGATCATAACACAGATCACTAGGATGCTGCTCCAGTCAGTTCCATCTGTACCCAACTGTTTGAAAGGTTGTGGACAAGATGAAGGGGTGTGACCTAGATCTTAGTACACTCAAGTGGCTTCTTACTGCCTAAATGACTAAACCTAAAGAGTGCTGATCAACTGATTCGTGTCAACTAGAGTAGTGTCTTGAGTGGAATATCCAGGGCGTTCATTTTGGCTCTATTCCAGCCAGTATTTTTATCAGCGACTTTCATGAAAGCATAGGAGATGGCTTATCACATTTATGGATGACACAAAGCTGTCAGGATCCAAAAATGTTTTCATTGCTAGAATAATGAGTTAACTCTAATAGAATGAAATTTAAGGGATAGAGACTGGCTCTATAATTTTGCTCATACGGGGAACTCCCAGAAGAGGAAAGTCCCTCTACTAATGGAGGTTTATATACTTGCTGCAACTGGCCATCTTAGAGGTTGCTTAAAACCCTGAGAAGTTACCAGCCATTGTGTGTCAGAAGCAGGACATAATCCCAGATCTTTCTGACTCTGAGACCAAGTCTATTCACTACAGCATGCTACCACCAATTTATGTAAGGCCTATCTTTGGATTCCAAAAAGCAATTTTTAAAGTAGAAGTTGTGAAAAAGATTTGGGGATTATTTTAGTGGACAGCAATTGCAGAGGCAACAATGTGTCCATCAGCCATAAAAGCTCATGCAAACCCAAGTTTTCATTACTAGAAGCATGGTCTCCAGGTGCAATGTCATAGTCCAGCTGTGTTCTGGCCTGGTTGAACCACAGCTGGGATTCTGTGATTAGTTATGGGCACCACATTGTAGCATAGAAATGAACAATCTGGAGTACCATCACTTTATTACCACATTAGCCTGGATGGACACTTCCCCTGGGGGCACATGTTTTTTAAGATCTTTTTCTTCTCATGATCCACCCCCTATTTTGTTGTTTAATCATGTCAATTTTGTCCAACTTTTCATGATCCCATTTATAGTTTTCTTGGCAAAGATACTGGAGTGGTTTGTCAATTCCAGATCATTTTATAAGTGAGGAAACTGAGGCAAACAGGGTGAAGTGACTTGCCCAGGGTTACACAGTTAATAAATGTCTGAGGCTATATTTAAACTCAGGAAGATGAGTATTCACTGTGCCACCTAGATGCCCATCCATCCCATATAGACTAGAAGGTCAGTTTTGATAGTCCTTTAGGACCCAGGACCATGCCAAAGGAGCCAACACATGAAGGAACAAGGAAATAACCATTTATTGAACAACTACTATGTGCCACGCTAAATGCTTTATAGATTTTATCTCACAAGTCCATTAAAGTCTGATGGTTGATTTGACCTCTAACTAAGACAATGATGGACAGAATGAAAGTCAAAACCACCAATGTGATAGATGTGCCCTGTGGCATAAAAGGGGGCACAAATGAATATTTTGAAATGTCCCTGCAGATCTTAACAGGGACTTCTGGACACTACCCTTTCATTTATCCCACAGAAGTGTCTACCATCTGTACTAGCCAGAATCCACAATCTTGGCCTTTCTTAGTAGTATCTTTTCCAAGAATTGGAATAGATCCTACATTTACAAGTTTTTCAAAACCAAATTGAAATTTTTATTTGGCAAAACAAGGAGCTTTCTGTGAACCTGGAAATATCAACTCTGACCACCTAAAAACAAAGTTTTACAACAAGTTTGAGATGCATTAAAAAAAATCGTAAAAGGAATTCACTGTGGCAGGAGTTGGGGGGGGCCAAGGGAGAAAGAAAAGCAAACTACACCTGAAAACAATTTGAAACGTGATTTGAAAGCAGAGAAGTATAATATTAGGAAATGAGTTTCCGAATTCAGCCACTATAGAATGCCAAAATTTGTATGGGAATGAAATGGTTTTTTGTTTGGGTTTTTTTCCCAAGTACATGATGTGGAGATGAATTCAACTGGATTAATGTTATTTGACTGGCAACATATTATGATCCTTTCTTTGTTCAAGATTCCCATGAATGTTACCTCGAATCATACTGTGATTAGAATCATATCCAAGGATATGTAGGGGATTATTACGGTTTGAACCCCTCTGTCTCCAATGTAGAAAGGGCTTTGATATTGAATAAAGATAATTTAAATGAAATTGTTTCTGGCAGGAAGAAAATACCATCTTTTCCAGAGCATTGTAAATGCTAACTATCAACAGGACCTACAGCCTAAGAACATCTCCCAGCCCACCTGACTCCCAGATCCCTGGAGGAAGGGGTGATTCTAATGTATAATGCTGTACACAAGTCAGGCCCTGGTGAACAGTCGTATAATCTTCTCCATTATCCATTTCTAACTGCCACCATCCATACCAACAATCCAAGCAGAGGCAGAATCCCATCTTTGCTCTGATGGGACCAATGAGTACTAAGCACCAATGAAGTCCCAATCTCTTTGCAGAATGCCCCTCAAATTCACAAATTTATGTGATCTCATTGATTTGCATATTTTCTCCAACAATGCCAAAGGCAAGCTACCCATGACTGCCAATACTATGTGATTCTGCTCCATGCCCTCCCCTAAGTTCACTCTTGAGGGTTTGCTCAATGTGCAAAAGGCCTTCCCACAAATAAGTATAATCACGTGTCAGATTAATCTTCCTCAGAAATAGACTTGGCCATGCCAAGTGGATAGAGTATTGGGCCTGGAGTCAGGAAGATCTGATTCCAAATCCAGCCTCAGACATTTACTAGCTGCGTAACCCTGAGTAAGTCACTTAAATTTTGTTGGCCTGTTTCCTCAACTGTAAAAATGGCATCATAGTAGCCCCTGCCATGCAGGGGTGTTGTGAGAATTAAATGAGATAATCTTTATAAAACGCTTAGCACAGAGAAGTAGGTGCTATATACATACTTAATCCTTTCCCTCT
The DNA here is from genome assembly GCF_011100635.1 of Trichosurus vulpecula. Lineage (NCBI taxonomy): Eukaryota > Metazoa > Chordata > Mammalia > Diprotodontia > Phalangeridae > Trichosurus > Trichosurus vulpecula. The sequence continues at coordinate 40,245,276 of NC_050580.1, read as the reverse complement.
TCTCCCTGAAAAAAAATTCTCTTCTGAGTCAAATTTTAACTCCTTAGGCCTACCATGCCTGGCAGCATGGTGTAGAGCGCTGGTCCTGGAGTCAGGGGATTTAGGTTCAAATCTCATCTCAGCTATTGTCCATATGACCTTGGGAAAGTCACTTGACTTGCCTGGTCTCAGTTCCCTCATTTGTAAAATAAAGAGATTGGACTAGAAGGCCTCTGAGTTTCCACTGTCCCACTGCCAGCACTGGATCTAGAATTTAATAACCCTCCTGACATTCTTTCTTTATAGCCATGTCTCCAGATTTCTTTGCAACTCAGTGAGAAGAAGGTGGTTCTGATATTAATGGACCAAAGTTTGAATCTTGGTTCTGCCATTTACTAACTATGTGACAGGTCACCTTGAACATGTCACCTCCCTTTCCTGGGCCTCAATTTCCTCATCTGTAAAATGAGAGAACTGGACTAGATAGCCTTGAAGGTATTTCCAGCTCTAACTCTATGGTCATATCTCCCCCTACCCCCCACATACCCAAACCCAATTACTTCTCTTCCCCAATCATCCCACCTCAGGCCTTTGCTCCAACTCATTTCTTTGCCCAGAATGACTTTCTAGTCCGATCTCTGACTATTGAAACTCTGGGCCTCCTTTGAGGGTCTCCTCCCCAGGAAGCCTTCCCTGATTGTCATAGTTGATAACAACCCTTATCCCTCTCACACCTCATACAGCATTTTGTTCATAACTCCTACTTTTCAGGCATGGTTGTGTATTTTATCAGATCCAATCCAACAAGTGCCTTAGGCTTTGGAGACACAAACACAAAACATAAAATGGCCCCTGACCTCAAGGAGTTTACATTCTACTGGGAATTGTCATTTTATTCCTTTGTATGTGTGTTCTACCTCACTCTTGGATAGTAAAATTCATTGAGGCAGGAGCTCTGTTTTATTTAATCATCATACCTCCCCCAGAATTCAACACAGGGCTCCATCCAGAGCAGGCATTTCATGGACGCTTGCTGAAGCCTAAGCCCATTGACTCTGAACCTGTCCTCACTGCTCACACCTCCTCTGAGGGTTTCCATTGTCCATGTGCATATCTCAGAACTATAGAGCATCTGCCTAGAACACTTCACAGTATTTTATGTCAGAGTTTGTAAAAACAATGTGAAAGGGTGAGTCGGAGGCAAGTCAAATGGTCCAGGGCAGAGGACTGCATAGGCTGTAGGATGGACAGCATCTAAGAGACAGAGCCAATGTCCTGGCCAGGAGCCAAGAAGTCTCCCTTCCCTGCAGTTCCCTCACTTCCTGTGGGCTCCCAGCTAGTTAACAGTCCAATGTAGGCACCTTGTTCTCAGATTATATTGCAGTTCTAGAAAGTTAGTATTCACTGTCCTATCCTCTCATGGCTCCTTGATTAAAAATCAAGGTGCTTTCAGCTCCCTTGTTTGTCTAGGGCTGCAATCACACATCCCCCAACTCCACTGTCTTAGAGACAGACGCTGGATTTGCAAAGTTTGCATTCTGCTAGCGTCATTGACAGGAGGTTTGTTTCTCATTCTGAAGTATCTGGCTCTTGTCTCCCTCCACTGGCCCCAAGCCACTTGCTGCCACATAGATTTAAAGGATTGTCTTGGGCCTCAAACCTACTCTACTGGGCAGAGGTGAATGGGAATGGAAGAGGGAGACATTAGGGCAAGATGTTGCATCCATTATCATATGCCAGTTTGTGTTCAATTGTATTTTTCTATAAATATAAAGGAGGGTTCATTTTGGAGGGGAGGTTGTGTAATTTTAAGAGATGATTATAATATAATCATAGAATCCATAGATAAAATTTAAAATATTTTTAAATCCAATGGCTGCCCCTTGACCAGACATAGCATTTAACTGTGTAGTCAATTATCCTTCTGCTAAAGGTGGCTCATGTCCAAGTTGGGGGCGCACAGGAAGTTTTGGGGATGCTGATATTCCTGGGTTGATGGTCAGGGCCCAAATGCCCAGAGTCCACAATGCCCTGCTTCTTACCTTTCCCCAGAATCTCAAAGCCACATTGTCAGCAGGACTCAAATGTCAGGAAACAGCGTCAGGTAATTTTATATAGCATTTAACTTTGGCCTTTTACGAGAACATTGGTTACAGCCGTCTCAAACTTAAGAAAAAAAAAACAAATTCCTTATCAAATCTGCCCCCTCCATGGGTCAGACATTGATTTTTCCCTCCAGGGTTTTTAATGACACAGAAGCAAATGAGACCATGTTGTTTTTACCTCTTACCCAACCCATAGTCTGAGAAAGAAGGCCTGTACCCAGCTCCAGGAATGAAGCCAGCCACTGGCTGAGAGAAACTGGAGCCTTGTTTTGGCAGGGGAGACATGCCCAAAGGAGGCTGTTTTCCTTTTCCATGGCAACAGGTGCTGAGGTCCAAAGGGAGTGTTTCCCAGGCCTTTTGTGAAGGCATTTTTAGACCTCAATGAAGCATCCGTCCAGGTGACAATTGGGAAAAGATGGCCGGGTTTGAGGATCTGAACATATGGAGCCATCCCTCCAAACTACTCACTCTTGTTGGTAAGAATACAATTTCCATCCAAAACACATGGAGAATATTCCCTACTGTCTCTCACTTCCTTTCCATGTTATCAAGTTAATTGCAATCAGGCAAAAGAAAGCATAGTGTGACTGTAAATCACTGGATTTGAAGCCAAAATTGGGCTCAATCTCTAATGTTCCTTCTATCTCTTAATCCTAAAATCCCATGACTCCACAGGGACTGGGGGGAAAGGCCCTTCCAGGGGAGAGATTCTGTCTCCATACCTGCACTATGGGAACTGCCTCTTTTTCTCCCTCTAAGAAATTTGATTCCTCCTACTGAACAGGGTACTCGACTTGGAAGTCAAGAAGACCTGAGGTTAAATCATACCTTAGACAATTACTGGATGTATTACCTTGGTCTGGACATTTAGCCTTTCTCAGATTCAGTCATCTCATCTTTGAAAGGGGGATAATAATAGCACCTACCTTACAGTGCTGTTGAGAAGAACAAATGGATGTAAAGTGTTTTGCAAACCTTAAAGTACTATAGACAGGCTATCCACCTTACTCCAAACCTTCTCTACTTACTCTAAGCAACCCCCCCCCCAACTAGTATTTCTTTTTTGTATTTTTTTATTTTCAGTTTACAACACTGAGTTCCACAAGTTTTTTGAGTTCCGAATTCTTCCCCCCTCCCCCCGAGACAACGTGTAATCTGATATAGGTTCTACATAGGTTCTACATATACCTTCACCCAACTAGTATTTCTTGACTGGTGACCTCACCTGCTCCACTGTGTACTTCAAACCACTTCAGCAGCAGCATCCTTCCTTCTCTTCTTTGCTCTAGTCTCTAATGATGAGGTAGCCCATCTCCTTGACCAAGGACAACCCCTCTTCATGTGTCCTTGATCCCATTCCCTCTGGTCTCCTCCAGAAGCCTTTTTTTCCTGCTGATCACTCCATTTCCATCTCTAATCTTCAATTTCACCTTCTCCCCTATCTCCTTCTCTGTGGCCTACAAAGATGATCAGAAGTTCCCAATCTATTAAATGCCCTCCCTCAGTCCTACCATCATCCAAATTATTACCCTATATCTCTATCCCTTTCATAATGCATCCCAAATATTAGAAAGAGACCACTTATACAAAATGCCTCTACTCCATTCAGACTTATGTCTCAACCCTTTGCAATCTGACTTAGAATCTTGTCTTCCAACTGAAACTCCCTTCTTCAAGGTTTCCATCAATAACTAAGTCAAGATTGATTAATCCAATCACTTTGTCTCAGACATCATCATTCTTATCTCCTCTGTTCTAGAGCTTGAAATTATAAATCTCCTCCTCCCCTTGAATACTCTTTTCCTTTTCTGGTACTGTTGTTTCCTCTTCTTTTACCTTTCTGAGTTTCAGTCTCATTAGCAGGATCTTTATTTATGTCCCTTCTTCATTCTGTATTGCATCACCTTCTCCTCTTTACTCACATCTTATCCCCTCCCCATCACTGCTATTATCTCTATAGAGATGGCTCCCAAATCTACTCTCTTTCTTGTGATCTCTGGTCCGTAATCACAAAGTTGTTGTTGTGTTTCTCCTCTGTTCTTGAAGAGGACTATGACATCAGGGAGATGATGACATGACTTGCAGTTGACTTTGATTTGAGTGACAGAGGGCTGTGTAAGGTCACCAGCCTCACTTTTTCCTCCAGAGTCATCTGGGTCTTTCTCTCTCTCCCTCTCTCTCTCTCTCTCTCTCTCTCTCTCTCTCTCTCTCTCTCTCTCTCTCTCTCTCTCTCTCTCCCCCACTCTCTCTCTCTCTCCTCTCTCTCTCTCTCTCTCTCTCTCTCTCTCTCTCTCTCTCCTTCCTCTCTCTGTCTCTCTCTCTCTATCTCTCCCTTTCCTTCTCCCTTTCCCTCTCCAAAGGAAGGTAAATTTTGATGGCCAAAAAGCTGCCTAGTTAACTTGGGATTTACTGGATAGATTTCTTTCTCAAAGACCTTATTCATAAACTGCTGTCCAAAACAGAACACTTTATCTACCCTTCCCCAATCCTGCCTCCCAGTACCACTATTCTTTTCACCAACATCATGGTTACTCAAGTTTGAAATCTCAAGGTCTTCCTTGACTCTTCCCTACCTTTCTTCCCTTCCTCTCAGACTCCATACACAATCAGTTGCCAAAACGTTTTGATTTTCTCCCCACAATTTTCAACTTCTGACATCAGTCCCTTTCTCTTGATTCATTTGGACATCAACCTAATGCAGGCACTCATCATTTCTCACCTGGCCTGTTCCAGCAGCCTTCTAAATTTGCTCCCAGCTCCTAGTTTCTCCTCTCACTAATCCATTCTCCACACAGATGCCAAAATAATCTTCTTAAAGCACACACATGACCATGGCCATCCTTTGTTCAGGAATCTTCAAGAGATCCCTATTTCCCTAGGGAGAAAAAAGAACTTCTATTCTTTGGCATTAAAGCTCTTTACAACCTGACTCCAGGATACCTTGCCACTTTCATTTCACACACCTCCCCTCCATGCATTTGCCATTCCAGCCAAATTGCCCTATATGTTGTGCCTTATATAAAATATTCCACTTCCAAACTTTTCATTTTGGTGTAGACTGCAGCCCTGCCCTTGCTTTCCTCTTCTGTAGCTGGTAAAATGTTCTACTTCCTCTCTTCCTCCTCTCAGAACCCTGATCTCCTTCCTGTCAAGGCTCAGTGTAGGTACCACTTCCTTCAAGAGACATTCCCTGATTCCCAACCCCACCAAAGTCACTTTGCATTTATTTTGTAAATATCTCTTAATTACTTATCTGTGAATATGATGTATCCCTGAGTAGACTATAAGCTTCCTGAGGGCAGGGACTGACACATTTGTCTTTGTATCCCCAACACCTAATATAGTGCCTGACACTTACTAGATGCTTAATGAATACTTGTTGATTAGAAACCTCATATTCCTCCACATTTCAGCTCAGGGGCCACTTCCTACACAAGATCTGTCCTAATTCCCCATTATCTATGGCATAGATTTTGTATTTACTTAGACACCATGTGTGCGTTAATACCCCCACTCTATCTAAGCATAAACTCCTTGGAGACAGAGACCTTTTAGATTTGATCTTTGTATCCCAAGGCCCAGCACAAGACAACAATGGATAGAGATCAAACTATAGACAAATGTATACTGAGTATGGAGGACCTGCCATGGAGTCAGTGAGATCAAGGTTCAGGGCCTCCCTCTAACACAGGCTAACCATATGACCACAGGCAACTCCCTTCAACTTTCAATCCACCTGGACACTCTCCAAGACTGCGAGTTTCAGGTGAGCTTTTTATCTGCTCTTAGGGGGGTCAGTTTCCACAAAAAGGAAAACCCAGATAAGCATGCAAATAAATTACAGGTCTAGACCAAGCTGCAGAATAGTAGGTAGGTAGATAGGTAGGTAGGTAGGTAGGTAGGTAGATAGATAGATAGATAGATAGATAAATAGATAGATATGAATAAAGATATAGATATGCGTTTGTATGTAGATATGTGTATTTGCATAAAATGATAAATATGAATATTTATAGAGGTCAAAATATACATATATACATGCATTTACATACGCATCAACAGGACAAAATGACGGAGGCTTTGCTGAATTTCAGTTCAATTGAAAAGGCCTGTGGTTTAGGGTGAGCTGCAAACTCAACATGAATCAACAGCATGAGATGGCAGTCCCAAAATGCTAATGAAAATATGGGCTGAATTAAGGAAAGTACAGCTTCCAGGAATAAAGGGTTGATAGCTCCTCTGATCTTACACACACATGCACACACACACACACATGCATACACACGCACACACATGCACATACGTGCATACATGCACACACACGTATATACATTTGCTGGTAAATAGCTACAAAATCACCCTATGATAAACTGGGAAAAGAAAGTTTTTTTTTTCTTTTATAAAATGTCAGTACTGAAAGGGACCTTAGATATCATCTAATACTACCCTTTCATTTTATAAATGGGAAGAGTGAGACCAGTGATACTGAGTTACTTGCTTAAAATAACATAGACAGTCTGTGTCTTAATAGAGGCTGGGCTCCAGATCTAACTCCCAGATTTTGACCCAACATAAGAATAAACCGTCCTAACAAGAGTCATCTAAAAGTGAAACAGAATTATTTAGAAAATAGCACATCTCTTTCTCCCCCCAACAGAAGTTTTCAAACAAAGGACTCAATGAGCCTTTTTCATGAGTTTTGGAGAAGAGATTCCCATTTAGGTATGGGTTTGAATAAACTCCTTTTGCCATGCCTTCCAATTCAGGAAATCTTCAATTTATCATATATAGACCTTATTTGTACATAGCTTGTTTTCATGTTTCCCCCTTTAAACGATGAGTTCCTTGAGATCAGAGATGGTCTTTTGCCTTTCTACATATCCCTAATGCTTAGGACAGTACCTAGTACATAGTAAGTGCTTAAAAATACTTGATAACAGACTGACTTCCAGGAGCAGGATGAAGTAAAAAGATTGGCTTTGGAGTCAGAGGACCTGAATTCAAATCCATCCCACCTCTGATGTTTGTTACCTGTATGACTTCGGGTGAGGCACTTAACCTCTCTTAGCCTCAGTTTCCTCATCTATAAGGTAAGGGGGTTTGACTGGGTGACCTCTAAAATCCCTTTCTAATGCTTTCCCATAATTCTCTTGTTAAGGAACCTTGCTCAAAGACTTATTCCTCCATGATTTTTAAAATGTGACCAGAGACTTTCAGCCTTAAGGAGGCATGTGTGCTCACAGTGTGGGAATGTGTTTTCTATGGGAGGTTTCCCAAACAACATTTGGAATAAGATGGGAGTGGTAGAGGAGAAAGAATGAGAATTAATTCTCAGGGATTTTTTTCTCCATACCATGCTGTGTTTCAGCATATCCCACAGGATTTCAAAAACTGGGAATGTGCCATTTCTCTTTTGATATAGCGTTTTGATAACAGAGATAGCCACCACTCTAAGCTTTGTGCACGTGCCTGGTTTGGTTATGCACTTCTGGACCCTAGGCAGACCACACCGCATCCATGCCTGAAGCAGCAGGGCCTTATGGATCTGTATGGAGAACCACACAGGCTTTCAGATTGTTATATCAATGCTTATGGCTTCCCTAAACTGACCTCCCATCATAACTGAGTTCCAGAGTTGGGAAAAGGCTGAATTCACAGACTTTTATCTCTGGGGTTGAGTGGAGGAAGGGAAGGAAGGGTGTTGGAGGTTTTCAAAGTATTTTACTTGGGATGAGGGGTTTCAGAAATGCCTGCTGTTGAGGTATTGTTTTGCTGTGACAATGCTTTCTATATTAAGCATAGTGTTCTCATTCTTACTCTGATTTGAGGTCATTTCTTAAATCCTGACTTACTAAAAGAGAGTAGATTCAATAGGTGGGGGCTCAGAATTATTTTGAATAGCTTTGAACTCAAAATCTAGATACTTTCTCAGTTATTACAGACAAGCATTACACAATGACATTAAGTTAATAACCCTTTGGAAAAGACAGAAAAGTACACCTGAACACCTGAGTCCTAGTCTTAATTCCATCAATTGTTTTCTGGGTGCCTTTGGGGAAGTCTCTTGCCCTCAGATCTTAGTGTCCTCATAATCCAAATGGGAACCATTTATTTCAGCCTAACCTACTTCCTAGGGTTATTGGGAGGATCAAAGGGGACAATGGTCATGAAACTGCTTTAAAAAGTAGAGTGATGAAAAAAAGTAGAGTGATGGACAAACAAGATACTTTCAGAAGGATGATCAAAAAAATAAAAAAGCCTTTTTTTGTTTCCACATCACACTGGTGACTTACACTGAAATTTCAGTCTGCTTAAGCCACCTTATCTTTTTCAAACAAATTGCTTTCCAACCATACTTTCCCCCATCTTGTATTCACAAAGATGATTTTTTGAACCCGACTATAATGCTTTACATTTATCCCAATGAATTTCATCTTAAGATTCAGTTCAATGCTCTAATAAATCAAGGCTATTTTGAATTCTTTATAATTCGGTGTATTAACTGTGCTTCTTTATCTGTCTGTCTGTCTGTCTATCTATCTATCTATCGATCGATCTATCTATCTATCTATCTATCTAGTTTCTTTTTATAGAATATAAACCCCAAGGCAAGAACTCCTTTAAATCCTCAGCTCCTACTCCAGTTCCTTTGACCAATTTTCATTTGGTTTAAATTCTAGACCTTGACCATCTGGGCCACCCCCTTCCAAATGCTCTCCAAGATGTCACTGTCCTTCCTACCTCCCTTTCCCTATTTCTCCCTTCCCTCCTTTCTTGCTTCCTTCCTTTTTTTTCATTGTCCCTATCTTAAACAGGTTGGAAGTATAGGAGCTACTCACATACATGCTTCTACTTCTACTTGTCACTGAAGACGCGATCTGCTCCATTTCTTAATCTGGGCTGATTCACCCCTCTTTTGGCAATCTGGTGGCTCTTCACTCTTAGGGGTTCACTATATTAGCGTCAAACGGTACAGCCATCCAATTGGTATAACCCACTGTATTCCAGAGCTCCTGAGCTCTTGTGATCCACCAATCTCAACCTCATGGGAGGCTAGGGTTACAGCCATGTGCCACCACACCTGGTCAGTGTCCTTCCTAAAATGTGATGCCCAGAATCAAACACAATCCTCCAGATGCAACTTGATCAAGAAAGGCTACAGAAGAGCTACCATCTCCTTATTCCTAGAAGCTGAGCTTCTCTTGCAGCAGCACACATTTCCATTAACATTTTGCCATCTCATGCTGTTGATTCATGTTCAGTTTGTAGTCCACCCAAACCTTTTCAGCTGATCTGAAGTTCAGCCTACCCTCCTCCATCTTGTCTTACTGATGTCAGTTTTTTGAGCCCACACATATGGCTTTACCTTTATCTCCATTACATTTCACATTATTAGACCTGGTCCAATGTTTTAGCCTGTCAAAGTCTTTTTGGATCCTGACTCCATTGTATGCCAGATATCCCTACCCCCACCCAAAATTTTTGTCACTTATGAATTTGACACACTTGGTATCTATATATTTAACCTTTGCATCAATGGTTAAAACAGGGTTGGGCAAAGCTCAGATTCCTGGGACAGTCCTCTGAAGACATAGAATATATATGAAGATATAGAATATAGATATAAAATGACAACTATTATGACTTAATTGAAGGCAAAGACAATGTGTTGTTCTTTCTTTAGATCCTCAGTGTTAGTACAATTCCTGGAATATAGTAAGCAATTAACAAATGTTCATTGACTAACTGATTAAGGAAGTATGAATTATGGTTATGAAATCAGCAGTGTGGGGGTACTGATGCATTTACTAAGTATTTAAGATGTGCCAGGCACTGTATAAGCTTCTGGAAATAGAAAGACAAAATTCAAATAAGCCCTGCTTTCAAAGAACTACACTCTATAGGGACAGATATAGCTATATGTGACATGTCTATATCTATACACAAAAAATACAAAGTTATTTGGGAAGAAAGTACTAGAACTTGGGGATCAGAACAGATATAATATAGAGGATGATGCTTTAACTAAGCTTTGAAAAAAACTGAGAATTCTACGAGGCAGAAGTGAGGATGGGAGATCACTCCAGGCATGGTAGACAACCAATACAAAGATATGATGATGAGGATGACAATGACCATGACAGTGACAACAGCAATGACTTTCAGGCAAGATAGAGTGGAAATAAAATTAGATTTAGAGTCTGAGAATCTGAGTTAAAATACAGCCCCTCACATTTCCTATCCATGTGACTTTTGGCAAATCTCTTAACCCCCATCTTGATCCCTGGGCTTCCTCAGGTTCCTTACAAAATGATAAGCTAAGTGTAGGGATTTGGGATGATGGGGGCAGAGGTGGGGAACCTCTGAGGATTCTTGCAGGACAAAATCTACAATCCTATGAACTATGAGCCTTCTGAGAAGGAAGACCATCTCAGGCCAGTGTCTGACAACCTTTGGGCCACACAGTTACTGCAAAAGGTCCCCCAGTCCACACATGTGCCAAGCATTATTACTTTGGAACTTCATTTAGTTCTAGCAATTGCCTTCACTTGGACAAGACGTTGTTTTTCAGAAAGCTGCAAAATCATACCTACCATCTCATTAAATGACTCAGCCTAATATATAAGGAAGTGTAGCTTCTTTCTCCATGCAGAATAAATTATACATCTCGCACATACCCAGATAGCTATTTCTCAAATGTATGTAGATACTGATGTGATGAAGAAAATGCAGGTCCATTTTTAAAAGCCACAAAATTCATCATAGTATTTCACAATCTAGCATTTTCTCAGTCTCTGGATGTTACTGATACAATTACTGTCATGTAAGAGTCTGTAAAATTTTTGGATGACTAAAAAAAAAGGAAACATCCTCAGAAAGTGGCATCTAGCAGCATCTCAGTGGCAAAGCAAAAAGAACATTGGACTTGGAGTCAGGAAGACATGAGTTCAAATCCTGGCTTGGGTATTGGTTGGCTATGTGACTGTGGGCAAGTCACTTAAGCTCTCTCAGGCCCAACTCTGTCATCTTTAAAAGAATAATAATATCTCACAGGGCTGTTACGAAGATGAAATGAGATTTTAAATATATATACACATATAGATGTATATAACCCTTTGCAAACCTTAAAGTACTAAATAAATGATAGTTAATAATAATAATTAAGGTTGGGAGCCACTGAGTGAGCAAGAGATAAGAGAAGATATATCCTTTGCCCTTTGAAAATTTAAAATCCAATTAGGAAAAGAAGCCCGAGCATGAGAAGCAGTTAGAGAGTAACACAGGACCGTAGATGATTAAGTACCCAAAGCAGGCCACCACCACCACCCTTACCCCAGACTGGAAGTGTTACAGGATGGAAGATGAAAGAAACATGAATAGCTCTCACCTCAGTAACATTTTACATGGGCAAAGCCTTTTACATACGTTATCTCTTCTGAACTTCACCAGAATTGAGGCTCAGGGATGAGGACCCTGTCCATTGTCCCAGAGCTAGAAATGTCATAGGAGCGGTTCAATGCAGGTCCTCTGAACACCAAGTTCAGAGATTTTCCAGTATGCATGGTGCTCAGGTGTAGATCAAAGGCTCTCCATTCTTTGAGGCCCAAAATAAGTCCCTCCTCCTCTGTGAAGCCTCCCTGACTGAAGTCCCCAGAAATTTTCCTATTCTCTAAACTCCTATTGCACCAATAGTCTAGACCAGCCACTTTGACCCTTACTTATCCTTAAACCTAATATAAGTGGGCATAGAAAAAAATGCTGGTTAAACATTTATCAATAGCTCTTAAAGGAAGCAAGTGTTAGGAATTGGAAGGGGCTATAGAGATGATTAGCCATACCCCCTTACTTACTTTTGCACAAGAAGAAATAAACAAGGTAGGGGGAACAATATGATGGTATCTTCTGTTTGGAAGAGACCTCACAGGTGATGAAACACCAACCACACATGGACAGAAATCCCCTCAATACCACACCTCATGAGCCATCATCCTGCCTCATGGCTTAAAGGAGGCCTAGGAAGGGAAAGCAAGGGTTCATTGCCAGGAAAGTGATTAAGTGACAACCAGGGTGACTCAGTGGCCAACTTAATAAAGATGCAAGCACAGGAGATGATTTTGGGTCTCTAAGGTCACAATTCCATTCAAACCAACAAACATTTATTATTAAATTTCTACACTCTGCTGGACACTGGGGTTACCAAGATTAGAACAGGGCTTCCAATCTCCTAGATCATGGGCTCATAGATTTAGAGCTGAAAAGGAACCCAGAGGTCACTGAATCACAGAAACATAAGAACTGGAAGCCCAAAGGAGTCGATGATTTGCCAAGGTCACACAGTCAGTCATTAAATGACAGAGCCAAAATATCTTTCCAGGTTATCTGGCCCCCAGTACTTTCTAGGATTTGAAGCTAGAAAGTATAACCCCTTTGTATACGATCATTCATTCATTCATCAAATAGTTATTGAGTACTTATTTTGTGCTAGATGCCTCTGAATCAGTACTCACAGAGCAGAAAAAGGATCATGCGATACAGAGGTCATGGGACAAGGCTGGGACATATATCCTCATGCCTACCCAGCCTTGTTCAGACAAGATACTGTTCCATTTGGAAGCAGGAGTGAAGAGAAGCAGGGGAAACATCCAACACATGATGAAATTAAGGCTGATTTATTTTCCTTTGACTTTCTTCTATTGTCATAGTGCCATCTGTTGTAGGTCGGGTCTATATGGAAGATTAGCAATTCACAGCCCTGCCCTCCAAATAAATATTTTGAGTCCCATCCCTTCCCTCCCTCTCCTTCTGTCCAAGTGTTCAAGCCATGCTGTGATAAGTGAGTATGTTTAGTGAATTCTGAAGGTGAATCATGAAGGAGAAGTTTTTCTTTCTCTTTCTCCTTATGCACATATTTGTGTCATTTTATACACATGCACACACAAATGTGTAGGGATGGATATGAGTATATCCACATAGGGATATACATATACTTATTATATTCATCATGAAACATCTTCCCAAAAGATAATCCTCAAGCAACTGTCCTCCAACCAACCCACAGGAAATAAGGCATGAATCACTGGGATGGAGGTGCAAGAGGAGTCTCGACTCTGAAAGGCTCCTTGGGAACTGAGAGGGAGCATGAGTCACACTGTGTGGGTACTGACAGCTGAGGCCTGGAGAACAGCCAGTATAAGGTGCCCCATCTGAGACTCTAGGGAGAAAGAAGAAAGGAGCCTGAGCCCAGCATCACTGCAACCACCTCAGAGGGAATGAGCCAAGCAAAGGAAGATTGCAGGGTCACAGATTTAGACTGGAAGAAGTATTACTGTAGTCCAGGCCTCATATTATACAAAAGAAAGAACCAAGGCCAAGATGACTTTCTTAGGTTACTCATTTAGCAAGAGCTGGAATTGGAATCTAGGTTTTATGGGACCAAATCCAGTTCTCTTTCCAGATACCCCAACTCACTCCTACTCAGATCTCCTAGGCAAGAAGTCTGAGACTTTAACCTCTAAGAGTGAAGAATGAAAAATATATGTGTGTGCAGATATATATGTGCATATAAATATATATGTGTATAAATATGTATATGCATGTATATGTACACATACATATATCTGTGTGTGTGTGGACAGAGGAATCACAAGAAGACTCCAGAAATGTTTTCTGCTACTCTGTGTAGTTACCAGCTGATTCATGATACTCCTAAAGATGGAGCAAGATAATGATAAAACATACTCCTCCCACCCTTTCAATACACAAGTGGGGGCCTAAGTGTGAAGAATGCTGAATGCACTAACAGAATTCACAGGATCACAGGATTATAGGATCACATCTATTCTGATATATGAAAGAACCTCAGAGACTATATGGCTCAATCCTCTCACTTTATCAAGGGGGACTCTGAGCCTCAGAGATGTTCAGTGACTTACCCAAGGTCACACAAGTAAACAGATACCAGAGCCAGCATTTGAATTTCTATCCTCAAACTCAAAATCTACTATACTTTCCACTACATAACACTGTGGTGGTGACTAGTTTCGATGACTAGGTTTTCTCTATTAAAAGGAAGGGATCAATGAGCCAGGTAGGAAATCAGAAAATGACTATGAGATTGATAGATAGAGACAGAGATATAAATATAAATATATGTGTGTATGTGTGTGTATATATGTATGTATACATATATATTAATAAATGAGGTGTGTTTTTTTCTTTTTAATTGGAGGAGAAGAGGACCAGCTTATTTCTCAACTGAAAGGAATTAGATGAAAAGATTCACATATTTCCATCCCCACTCCCATACACACTTAAGCCAGTAAATCGTTCACTGAAGGAGGGCCAGGTCTCCATAGATCAGAAACTGGATGAGGCCTACTCTGCCAATATGAGAGGGAATAGGCCAGGACTCTTAGAAATCATGTCACCATTTAGGCCAAATATATACCATTCTGGGACAGGCAAAAGGTTGACGTTCAAACAACCCCATCCATAAATCAAATATTTATTAAGCCCTTAGAGAATATCCAGCCTTGTGATAAGCACCAGCAGGCAGGAAGAACATACCTAAGCAAGAGGCTCAGGTGGAAATGCAGCCACAGTGAGGGGAGAAGCTTCCTGAAGAGAAGAAGCCCAGAGAAATCTCCTTCTGGACTGTCTGCAAATGCAGCCCAGTGGGTCAGTCCTGGGCACCTGGCCATGAAGCAGCTAGGATTCTGCCCCAGGCTCCCATTGGCTGTTGATGTTATTCTAGGCAAAGGAGTACAGGTGCTAGCAGCTTTCCACCCCTGGCCTCTAGAGTCCCTGTATGTCAGTGGAAATGGATGCTGCTGGCTGGGGCCAAAGGCCCCAACTGAATGAAGCATCAAGGCCGTGCCTTGAGACAGAGCCAGGCAAAGAGTGCTCATCTGTTCTGAAAGTGAGAGCTGCCCTTACCCCTCCACTGTGTCCTTAGATGCCCCTAACACCAAATATTTTATCATAGACCTGCTGGCTGGACCACAGGTCTCAGTTTGACACTTTTGAAGCAAACCGCTTACATCCAAAAACAAAAACCTAGGTTTTCTTATTCAGCATGTTTGTCCTTTATTTCCCAGAAACTCTGTCTAGCTTAGAAGGCGGTCTCAAAACTAACGCTTGCCCCTAGAATAAGCAGCACAAAACACCCTCAGTCTGCTTGAAATGAGAATGGTGGAGGTCACCACAGTGAAGATGGCAGTTACAGGGCGGAACAGAATGAGTTAGGCCGTGGAAGGGCAGAGGTGGGTACGACCTCTGAAGAGGGGAGAGAAACGTCACCCAGAAGCTCCCAGTTTAAACTATAATTACTCTTGCTAAGCGCTGAGATGCAGCAGACAATGGTCCTAGGGAGCTTGCCTTGGAACGGGGTTCAAGCACCATCTTGGATGCGTGTGCAAACCTGGGCGAGTCACTTAAACCCTCGCTATCTCTATAACAATAATAACAATATTTATATAGTGCTTACTATGTGCCAGGCACTGTGCTGAGTGCTTCACAAATATCGTTTCATTTGATCCTCAGGGCAATACTACAAGGTATAAATTATTATTATCCCGGTGTTTGACAGATGACAGAAGTGAGGCAAATAGAGGTTAATATCTGAAGCTGGACTTGAACTCAGGTCCTCCTGACTTGCAGGGTCAGGGCTTTGTCCACTTCATCACCTAACTGCCTCTGATACTATAAGTCACAGAGGAGGTACCAACCTGCTCCAGCAGAGGAAATCCCTGGGAGCTCTCTATACCACAGTCAGTTCACCTTTCCAGTCAAAATCACAGCAAGGTGCTAAAGCTTAATTGTTTCTGTTCTGAAAGACAGAAATTGCTTTCAGCGCCCCTCTTCAAACAACAAAGCCCTGGCTGCCTCCCCCTACTTATGAATCTGACTCTTCCTAGAATGGGAAGGCAGTCTGCTGGCCTTTTAGCAGTGCATCACGGCCTTTTTTTCTCACACCTGTTAATTGGCAGCAATGGCTTCCTTTGTTCCAGTGGCTTCCAAAGTTCATTGGTTTGGTCAAACAAACTTTGTTCATTTCTTTATGAAACACACACACACACACACACACACACACACACACACACATATACACACACACACATATATATACATCAAGTATTTTGTCCACAGATAATCACTAGAGAATCCTGGGGCCCCAGAGAACAAGGCATCTAAAGGAATGACCAGGTCTGGATCAGCACAGGCTGGCCAAGGAATGTTCACCATGCCCACAGAGTTATCTAACAGTCAGAATGCTTTCTCCACAAGTTAGTCAGAGTGGTTCAGAGAAACTAGGGCCTTCATGTTTCCTAATCAACTTTCATCCTTCTCATTGCACTTTTGTTCCAAGATTTACATTGCACCTGCTTCAGAAAGGACTTAGGGATCAATGAAAATTACATTAATAGCATGCTAATGTACTCAGGCAGGGACCTCGAGCTGCAGAGGCTCAGTCAAGAACAATGACTAAAGGAACCCCTTGGTTCATAAGCACTATGAGCCAATGCAAAAATAAATAAATACAGTTTTTAAAGATTGAAATCTCCTCCATCAGGGAGAGACACTCCAGTTAGAAAGAACATATATAAACACTCAAAGGTAGAAGAGACATCAAGACAATGTTCACAATATCATATATTTAAAGCTGTGGGAATCTTAGAGATTATGTCTTTTAAACACCTTTTTTATATGGGGAAACTGAGGTATATAGAAAAGGGAATATGTCTATTGTCATAAAGGTAGTAAGTAGAAGCAACATCTGAACCCACATCTTTTGAATCCAAAATCATTCCTCTTTCCCCTATACCTCCTAACCCAACTTTCACCTGAACAATAATCCCCTGCACAGCATCTCATTCTATTTATATTTATCTTTTCCAGATTTTTGTTGCTGTCGTAGACCAGCATTCAGGTCACTCTCCTCCCATTTTCAGAGTCCCAGACCTCAATCAAAGTCTTCTTCCACCTGCCACCTTCTCCCCTCCTGCTCAAGTACTTTGATATTCACAATGATGATGTCCCATCCAACATTATGATGTCCCAACTCATCAACCACTTCCACTCCATTCCTGTAATTTTCACTATTCTACCTCTACCAGCAACAGTTGTGTTCACAACTTAGTCATTTCAGTGGACAAAGAACCAACAGCAACAACAACAAACAACATCTCAGTGACCCCAAACCAGGACATCTTTATGATCTTGTATTCTGATGTCCCTCTCTCCAAGTATAATTTCCTGTTCTTCCATCTCTTCATTTCTCTCCTCTCCTTATTCTTCATCTGCATTGTGACCTCTCCAACTCTTCTTTCAATACAGGAGTCCTCTAACTAGAGCCCAAGAGTCAAATCTAGCCTATTGCTTGTTTTGTGCACTATGCTGTGAGCTAAGAATTATTTTTAATTTCTTAAATAGAGTAAAACTACATTTTAAAATTTAAAAATCACTCTCAGCTCACCAGGCTACAAGTAGGCTGGATTTGGGCAACCATTTGCTAACCCCCTGCTCTTGTCTATCACCAATTCTTCCTCCCTCTTGTCTCACCATTTAAGAATTCCAATTATGAACTATGCTCCACTGTCTCAAACATTGAATCTCTTTTCCTTCTGAAGCCAATTTACTTCCAGCTACCAAGCTTAGTGGGACCAATACAAATTCATGGGATCTAATCTCACCTGAGTCTACACAGGTGCACAATAATCCTTTAACCTTATTAGCTCTCTGGTTTTCCCCAATTTGGCTGTTCCAAACCTCCTTTCTCCTCAAGTCCTTAGTGCCATCTGATCTGTCTCTTAGCAAACAACCATGCTTCCCATTTTATAGAAACAATCCAGGATGTCCACCCTGAGCTCCCTCATTCCCCCTATGCTATACCTCAAAACCCCTCTTATTATTACACATCCTTTACACTTTTATTCCAGTCTGTGAAGAGGAAGCTTGACAAAGCTAACCCATCCATTTTTGCCCTTGATATCATCACCTCATGTAATTCCCTGGAAGTTGTTTCAAAGTTTGTATTTTATTGCTCCTCCTTTTCCTTCTCCTCCTTCCCTTCCTCCTCCTCCTTCCCCTTTTCTTTTCTTTCTTCCCTACCTATGCTTCTCAAAACCCTTGCATTAACTGCACTATCACAATGAGTCTCATGTCTCTCCCAGTAGGAGCTTGAATTCTGCTCTCTGTGAAACTGGGCTCTGAGAAATAGGATTTTGCCATATCTTGTAGGCAAATAGATTTCCATGTCATTTCCCAACTATCTGTGCACAAAGCTATGGGAAACCCAATCCTTCAACTTTTCTAGCTCCACTGTATATATTTTCATTTCACATTGCAACGTAAGTCCTTGAGGGCAGGGACTTTATCAGTCAACTGTCTATCTATCCATCTATCTCTGCTTCTAGCCATCCAAATCTCAGGCCAGGAGCCACTCTCTCCACAAAAGCTGTCCTGATTCCACACTAGCACATATCCCTTAGTGTTCTCTTGTTCCTCAAAATTCTTGGTATCTTCTTATATGTTTTGATGTAACATCCAAGTTCTTCAAGGGCTTCCGTTCTCGGTTCCTTCTATTTGTGTGCACCTCATATGTTTTCTCCCACAATAGAATGTAAACTTCTGGAGGACAAGAACCATTTTTGCATTTCTCTATATTTGAAGTGCCTCAGACATAGTAATCACTTAATAAATCATTAATTATGAAGTGATTGATTTTCTTTGTAACCCCAGAGACTTGAGACACTCTTTGCACACAGTAAGTGCTTAATAGAGGTTCATTTAACCAAACAAAATAGAAGCTAGCATTGAAATCATACTAGCCCTTGTGGGTTATTAGATATATGAATTCAATTAGGGAGAACTTCCTGGAGGGGATGAGCTTTGAACTGGATTTTTCATGGAACCATAGATTTATGTCTAGAAGACACCTTAGAGATCATTTACTCTGGGAACTCTTAAAATTTTGATCTCATTAAGCCTTTGGGCAGTCTAAGGAAACCTTTGGACTTCTCCTCACCCAAATGTTTTTAAATGTAGAGAATAAAATCCATACTATTACAAAAGAATTTAAGTTCAAAGACACTACAGTAAGAGACTCTGTCAATCCAATCCAATCCAACTCAAGGTGAATTTATTAAGTGTATACCATTTTCAGGGCTCTATACTAGGAGCTCAACATACCAAGACAATGAAAAACACCTGATTTCGTGGAGCTTCCATTCTAAGTGGGGGAAGGGAATTCAATATTTAATTAAATAAATACACAATAATTTGCACTAGAGGGAGAAAGCATTTAGCAACTAGTCCAATCTCTCCTCCCCCACTCCACGCCTAGCTCCCAATTACCACCCTTCAAATAATTGATGGGAAAAGTGAGTCCCAGAGAGATTCAATGACCTACCAAGGATCACATAAGTTATAAAGAGCAGATCTGGAATTTGAACTCAGGTCCTCTGATTCAAAAGCCATCTTCTCTTCTTCCAGTATTATGACACCTCTGACCTTGGAGAAAATGTGAACATAGGTAATGAAATTGATGAGAGGAATGGAATGGAAAGGGGAAAGAAGGGAGAGAAAGAGAGAGAGAGAGAAAGAGAGAGAGAGAGAGAAGGAGGAGGAGGAGGAAGAGGAGAAGGAGGAGGAGGAAGAGGAGGAGGAGGAAAGAAGAAAAAGGACATATTGGCTTCCTCAGAGAGTATATCATATGAGCTTCATAGATCAATATACTCTTTTCCCCACCAAAGGAACTTGTTACATTTCTAAGACAGCTTGCTCTTTGCCTTCTCCATGAGATATATGTGAATTTAAAAAGGAGAAATACAAAAAGAGGCCCCTGGTTGAGTTGAACTAGTCCCTTGTTAGAGATGCACCTAACACCACTCGACAATTACTAATGTATTTAGCTAACAAAGGAGAAATAACTAGATGTGAAGATGTGATACAATATAATTTAGAACATTTTAATAGATGCTCTAAAATCTGAATGGAACATTATTAGACCTAGATTTCAAATCTATTTTAGTAGAGTCACAAAGGGTTTAAAATAGCTTATTTACTCACAAATGTTTCTTGTACATATGTTTATCACACAGAAGTAAAAAAAAATAGTTTTCCCTGCATGAACTACCTCCTAAATCATTCCTAAGCTTTTCCCCCTAGTTTGAATTAGGACTCATTTACAGGAGTGCCTTTTCTAAATAGCACATCTTTTTTTCTTTGATGGGGCAACAAAGGGTTAAATTATTGGTGCAGCTGTAAGCTTGCCATGGCCTGGGTTGGGGAAAGGAGAAAGATGCTCATCATTCATTCCTCTACTTCTGCTCTTCTATCCACATCTCTCCTACTTGGGTTATACAGTTCCCTCAGTTTCCAATTCACCTCCAACCCCATTGGAAGTTTAGAGCAGTGAGCTGCAATTGTGGCATCTTCGAGGTCTGTTTTCTTCTGGTCCAATGACACTTGTGCCCTAGACCTGAAATTTGAATAAAAAAGACACCCTACATGAAACAATAACCTTTCGAGTATTCATACACTATCTTCCTCTCCTAATTTCTTACTCACAGAACGGCCTCAATTCTCCACCTTTCTCATTCATTCTAAGTAGCCCTTAGTCAAGTCAAGGAATTGTTTAAAGAGGTAGATATTAAGAAATATTGTATTTCAAATAGGTTAACTACTGAATAACTTGTTTATCTCTTGATATAGCCTGGAAGGAAAAAAAAACATACAAGTGATTGAGAGTGGGGAAGGGTTTTAAGGACCATATATTCTAATTCATTCATATTATAGATGAAGAAACTGAGGCCTAAAGTGGCCAAGTGACTTGCCCAGTCATATAGGTTATACAGAGCAGAGCTAGAATTTGAACCCAGGCCTCTGACTGGAAATCGAGCACTGTTTGGACTGTACCATAATGCACTCAGACCTAGCAATACCCTGGTCAATGCCCAGGTGATGAGTCTCTCCTATTTGCTATTGCAAAGGTACCCAACATCACATTTAAAACATTTCCAGCCTGGTAGGACCTTCCATAGCTTGTGTTCTGCTGGCACAGTCTTTAAGAATTCAAAGTCACCTTCATGATACAATGAAGCATTTGAGTAGAGCATTTCAGAGGACAAACTATATTTGACTTAAAAAGAAAAAGTCTTTAAGCCAGCAGAAATGAATTGGGTTTTGAAATTTCTACTAGGCATAGGAAAGATTCAGCTAAAATACAGGTTGGTAATTTTCTATTTATCCTACAGGTAAAAATTGTAGGGGAATTTTTTTTCTTTTTTAAACCATGAAGCCCTGTAAAATGTCAATCATTATTGTAAGAATATTCCACCACATATGATGAAATGCTAGTATAGAATTCTTATGCTTCTCCCAATACACACACTGCCCAAAGCCTCTCTCCTTGGTCCTTGACACTATTTAGCAGGCCCCTCTCCATTTTGCTGTGGGGGCAGTTCCCTTCTCCTCTTTCACTGGCTATCTCTTGCTCATCCCTCATCCCATTAAATTCAGGCAACATCTGCTTTCCAAGGTGACAATTAGCTCATCTGATCAATTTATTGTACTAATGAGCTAATGGGAGAAGGCTATGGAAGGTCTACTCAGTCCTCTCTTTGGGCACTGGGCCACATATACACATTAGAAGAGGGACCTATTCAAGTCAAAAAATTAATAGTCTTCCTAGTGAATACTATTAAGTTACATAAACAGAACAAAATAGCAAAGTGTGTCATGAACTAACACGTTTTATTACATACAGATTATTTAAAATAAATAAAATCAGAAGACATAAGGGAACTGCTGCTAAATAGTGAGATGGGTCCCAGGTTCTCCTTGCTGAGCTAAAGAAAAGCAGTAGCAGAATTTCTGTTCTTAGGTCCACAAAAGAAACAACAGATGTTTATTTCATGGAAGAGTCATGTTATCTTTCAGTGTTCATGGGAGAATGAAAAGAAGGCTGGGAAGATAAGTACAGCTTGGGCACTCATGCTTACTGACAAGAATAAAGATGAAGAGGGATTCTACAAAAAAATTGGAGAAGATCAACCCAGAAGAAAAAGAGAAGAGAAAGCTCTGGACCTAACATCCTGGATTCCAACCCTGACTCTGTTCCTGGCTAGATTTGTGACTTTAGGCAGATCACACCTGACTTTATTGGATCTTACTTTACACATCTCTAAAATGGAGAATTAGATAAGATGTACTCTATAATCCTTCAGGCTCTCTGATCTATGATCTTAGAGAACATCTTTCTTAGTATCTCTGAACCTTAGTGCAAAGGGGAGCTTGGTGGAAAATGCTGATGACTGTGTAGGAAAATGAATTTAGAAAGGAAAAATATCAACGAATGACAGATTAAATTAGATTAGCATGAATACACTTTTCAAGAAATAATGAAAAGTTATGGACAAAGCAAATAGTATCACATAAAATGACAGGAAATCCTGATTGCCTTTGTCAGAGTGATTCCCAAATTTTCTGTCCATGTGCAGTCAGACCAAAGGATGCAAAACTTAAAATCAATTCAAAGCTAGCAGAAAGGACAAAGTTAAGAAAATATAGGGTGTGTTGGTAATAGTTTTGAGTGGATCTATAAAACCAAGCTATTTACACACATGTAAAAAATGAAAGGATAGGAAAGGACATTGACAGAGACTATCATTTTTTCTATAGGCAGCAGTGCCTATCTCAAGCTCATAGATCCTAGTATATACATATACATAGTATATGTACACATGTATATATAAATATGTGTGTGCATGTGTATGTGTATATATGTGTGCATGTGTATATATATACATATATAGCGTGTGTGTATCCACAAATCTACACAGATGAAGCTGCTTGTGTCTTGAATCCAAATTTCTGTCTCCAATTAAGAAGATTTATAGTGCATATATTATATAGTACATACATTTAGTATTATTCAACCCTTAAAAAGACTACTCTGTGAAGGACTCAAGTACATCAATTTGTATGTTGTTCTAATATAAAGCCCTGAAGGTGAGCCGCAGGACAACTCTGAACAACCACAGCTGATATATTTGTGATTGAAATGAAAGGGCTGGAGAGAGATAGAGGATGGGTGAGTAAATCAGGCATGGGGATGGGAAAGTGGAGAAAAGAGCTCCTATGCAGAATCTCAGAGCAGGAAAGGACTCTTAAAGGTTACTTTTCACAATCCATACCTGAGCCATCAGTTAATCAAAATTATTAATCATGTACTATGTGCCAGACACTATGCTAAGCACTGGGGATACAAAAAGAGGTAAAAGATAATCCCTGCCTTCAAGGAGCTTACAATCTAATGGACTAAACAAGTATCCCCTCTCCAAATCTCTAACAAGTGGTTTTCCAAACTTCACTTGAAAACTTCTAGGAAAGGGAACCTCCCATTATCTACCAAGTTACCCTAGGTCATTTGTGAATAACTGTATGGTTTTTTTTCCTTTATATTAAACTGGTCTCCCTCCCCACATCTTCTCATTGGCCCTAGTTCCACTCTCTGGAGCCAATCACAACAAGTCTAATCTTTCCATACAATAACTCTTAAAATAGCTGAAAAGAGTTAATATTACCTCAAATCTTCTATTGTTTTTATCAGATATCCCTAGTAACTTTAAACAAACTTTTAAAATTCAAATGAATTCAACAAACACTTATTGAACACCTCCTATGTACCAAGCACTGTGTTAAGTGGTCATAATACAAAGAAAAAGATCTGTCCTCAAGAAGCTTATACTCTACCATTACAAATTGCTTTTAAGTCTCCTCACCATCCTCTATATCCTCCTATAGACGTACCCAAGATAATCAATTTCTTTCACATCAATGTCTTGGCACCCAAAGCCTACCACAGTACTCCAGGATGTGGTCTGACCAGAGCAACAGAGATATGACCTTCCTGAAATGAATACACTGCTTCTACTAATCAACAGGCATTAATTAAGTCCTTCCTCTCTGTCAGCCTAAGGACTGGGAATCCAACCAAGCCAAAAACACTGTGCTTCCCCTTAAGGAGCTGCCCCTTGTTAAAAAGGAACAGTCTAATCTCCCATTCACTATGGCACACAGATAATTCATATTGAGCTTGGAATCCAATAAAAAAAAAACATGTCTTATTCACATGAACAGCTCTGTAGCTACATTTTCCTTATCCTGTATCAGCACAATTTTTTTTAAAAACTGAAGTGTAGGAAATTACATTCATCCTCATTAAATGTGCTAATATTATGTCTTTTTCATAGTTCTAGACTGGAAAAGTCTTTTTGTATTCTGATTCTGTTATCTAATGTGTTAGCTCTCCCTCCTAGTTTCATATCATCCACAAATCGAATAAATTGGCCATCTATGTCTTCTTTCAATTCACTGGTTACAAAACATGGAACAGATTATTCCAAAAGGGAGAGAGAGTTTCATGATATTCTACCGGCTACACCTTTGCAAACTGCCACTGTCCCATTATTTAGTATTTTCAGGTTCCCATCACTCCCACATTTCTGAATCCTCCTACCTGTCATAATGTTCAGCCTACCCTCTTCATTTGGTAAATAAAGACACCTTGATGGATTTTACTCCAAACCTTCTGAAATACAGGTGCCAGCTGCACAACTCACTTAACCTTTCAGCACCCTTGGTAACTTGCTAAGACTAAGTTACAGATGAGTCAACAATTTTAATCTGTAGGAAAAAAATGTCCTCCTTCTATATCAGGATTGCTATGCATGGGGTGGGGGGTGGGGTGGGGGAGTTAAATGTATGAATGAATGAATACACATTAATAATAAATGACATTTATTTACTACTTTTAAATACACAAAACAATTAACACCTATTATCTTATTCGATCTTCACAATAGTTCTGAAAGATTGATTCTACAAATATTATTATCCTGATTTTATAGATCAGAATCTTAGGGTCATAAACCTAAAGCTAGATGAGATATGAGAAGTCACTTAATCCAATCCCCTCCCTTTACAAGTGAGGATACTGAGGTTAGGTAACTTGACCAAGGTCATCCAGGATCTCAGGGGTCATCTGGTCCTACTTTAAAAAGAAGCCACTCTGCAAAATACCCAACAAATGATCATTTAGCCTTTGCTCAGAGATCTTGAGTAAGAGAGAAGCCACTACATCCTAAAATAGTCCATTCCACTTTTGGACTGTTCTGGCAGTTAGGAAGTCCATCTCTCACACGAAGCATAAGCCTGTCTCTTTGCAACTTCTGTCCATTGCCCCATATGAGGAAACTAGACTTTAGAGAATTTAAGTGGTTTAGTAGAATTTGAACCAAGAGTTTTCCTAGTCCCATACTCAAGACACTACAGTTCAACATAAAGTCATATTACATTAGAAAAAAAGATTAAGAATTACAGAAAATGGCTTCCTGGGGTGGAGCCAAGATGGCGTCTGGAAAACAGGGAATTGCGTGAGCTCCCCACCACGTCCCTCCAAAAACCTATAAAAAATGGCTCTGAACAAATTCTAGAACTGCAGAACGCACAAAATAGCAGAGGGAAGAAGGGATCCAGCCCAGGACAGCCTGGATGGTCACTGGATGAGGTCTATGGCATGGGGAGTGGAGGGAAACAGAGCTCAGCGTGGGAGGCAGGAGAACCTACCAGACCAGGAGCCAGGCAGGACAGGCCCTAGCATGCTGAATCAGTGAGCAATGGCAGTTACCAGACTTCTCAACCCACAAACACCAAAGACAACAGAGAAGGTTAGTGGGAAAAGCTGTGGGGGACAGGGGTCGCTGTTCGGCCACTGCCCCAGGGGCAGCAGGGGAGCTGCAGCTACAGAACTACTACAGCTACAGTTACTTCCGGCCCCAGGCCCACGTGGTGGGAGGAATTAAGTGGCGGATCAGAGCAGGAGTGCAGAGCCTGCTGAAGATTTGCGTCAGGTCTGGGTTGGTGGTTCTTGAGGAAGGAGGAGTGCTGGGGTGGCAGAGCTGGCTGTACAGAAATAGCTCTGAAATCAACGGCACATGCCATCAAGCTTGGAACAAAGTACTCTTTGCTCTACAAGCAGTCATACCCCGATGAAAAACTCAAGGGTCAAGTAAGTTGGCTGGGAACATGGCCAGGCAGCGAAAACACACCCAGATTCAGTCTCAGACTTTGGAATCTTTCTTTGGTGACAAAGAGACCAAAACATACAGCCTGAAGAAGTCAACAAAGTCAAAGAGCCTACACCAAAAGCCTCCAAGAAAAACATGAACTGGTCTCAGGCCATCGAAGAGCTCAAAAAGGAGTTGGAAAAGCAAGTTAGAGAAGTAGAGGAAAAATTGGGAAGAGAAATGAGAAGGATGCGAGAAAACCATGAAAAACAAGTCAATGACTTGCTAAAGGAGACCCAAAAAAATACTGAAAAAAATATTGAAGAAAACAACACTTTAAAAAACAGACTAACTCAAATGGCAAAAGAGCTCCAAAAAGCCAATGAGGAGAAGAATGCCTTGAAAGGCAGAATTAGCCAAATGGAAAAGGAGGTCCAAAAGACCACTGAAGAAAATACTACCTTAAAATGGGATTGGAGCAAGTGGAAGCTAGTGACTTTATGAGAAATCAAGATATTGTAAAACAGAACCAAAGGAATGAAAAAATGGAAGACAATGTGAAATATCTCATTGGAAAAACCACTGACCTAGAAAATAGATCCAGGAGAGATAATTTAAAAATTATTGGACTACCTGAAAGCCATGATCAAAAAAAGAGCCTAGATATCATCTTTCAAGAAATTATCAAGGAGAACTGCCCTGATACTCTAGAGTGAGAGGGTAAAATAGAAATTGAATGAATCCACAGATCACCTCCTCAAATAGATCCCAAAAAGAAATCTCCCAGGAATATTGTCACCAAATTCCAGAGCTCCCAGATCAAGGAGAAAATACTGCAAGCAGCCAGAAAGAAACAATTTGAGTATTGTGGAAACCCAATCGGAATAACCCAAGATCTGGCAGCTTCTACATTAAGAGATCGAAGGGCTTGGAATGCAATATTCCGGAGGTCAATGGAGCTAGGATTAAAACCAAGAATCACCTACCCAGCAAAAATGAGTATCATGCTCCAAGGCAAAATATGGATTTTCAATAAAATAGAGGACTTACAAGCTTTCTCAGTGAAAAGACCAGAGCTGAATAGAAAATTTGACTTTCAAACACAAGAATCAAGAGAAGCATGAAAAGGTAAACAAGAAAGAGAAATCATAAGGGACTTACTAAAGTTGAACTGTTTTGTTTACATTCCTACATAGAAAGATGATGTGTATGATTCATGAGACCTCAATATCATAGTAGTTGAAAGGAATATGCATATATATGTGTATACATATATATGTGTCTATGTATGTATATATGTAGGTATATATAAATATATACACACACACACACACACACACACACACACACACACAAAGGGCACAGGGTGAGTTGAATATGAAGGGATCATATCTAAAAAAATAAAATCATTTTAAGGGATAAGAGAGCAATATATTGAGAGAGGGAGAAAGGGAGAGATAGAATGGGGTAAATTATCTCACATAAAGGTGGCAAGAAAAAGTGGTTCTGTAGGAAGGGAAGAGGGAGCAGGGGAGGGGGAATGAGTAAATCTTGCTTTCATTGGATTTGACCTGAGGAGGGAATACCATACACACTCAATTGGGTATCTTACCTCACAGGAAAGGAGGAAGAAGATAAAAAAGGGGGGATGATAGAAGGGAGGGCAGATGGGGGGAGGAGCTAATCAAAAACAAACACTTTTGTAAAGGGACAGGGTCAAGGGAGAAAATTCAATAAAGGGGGACAGGTTAGGAAGGAGCAAAACATAGTTAATCTTTCACAACATGAGTATTGTGGAAGGGTTTTACATAATGATACGCATGTGGCCTATGTTGAATTGCTTGCCTTCTTAGGGAGGGTGGGTGGAAAGGGAAGAGGGGAGAGAATTTGGAACTCAAAGTTTTAAAAACAGATGTTCAAAAACAACAACGACAAAAAAAGTTTTTTTCATGCAACTAGGAAATGAGATACACAGGCAATGGGGCATAGAAATTTATCTTGCCCTACAAGAGAAGAAGGGAAAGGGGGATGGGAGGGGAGTGGGATGACAGATGGGAGGGCTGACTGGGGAATGGGGCAACCAGAATATATGCCATCTTGGAGTGGGGGGAGGGTAGAAACAGGGAAAAATTTGTAATTCAAACTTTTGTGAAAATGCTGAAAACTAAATATAATAAATAAATTCAAAAAAAATGAATTACAGAAAACAAGGGAAGAAGAAAGTTCTGTTTTCACTCCCATGTAATTTATTGGCTTTTAACACTCCACTGGAAGAGCTTTTTGGAATAATTACAATATACCTTCTGTCCCCAACTCACTGCTATAATCTTACTTTTTCTGGGACAGACTGCCAAAGAAGTCATTTACACAACTCAGCTCAATTCAGTATCCAGTAATCTACCCATGGGGATTAATGCATCAGGGGAGAAGATTTAAATGTGTGTGTATGTGTGTGTGTGTGTGTATGTTCTCATGCATGTATGTGCATATGTGTGGGGGGGGGGGTGTCTGTGTTTGGAAATCTAACAAGAGAGCTCAGGAAATCAGGCCCTTTGCTGAATGATGAAGGCTATTGTGTGACTAAGGAACCTGAGAATAGAGAACTATAAAATGGGCCGAATGTGGCTTTTTCAGAGAAAAATGGAAATAAACAAGAACCAACTCACCCAAATGGGAAATCTCAGAATGTCCCTAATCCAACTCCTACCTGAGCCCAAATCCCTCCACAGCTCTCCTACCAAACAGCCAGCCATCCTCCACTTGATAATCGGAAACTCACTGCCTCCTGACGCACTTTAGGGCAGCTTTAATGATGAGAAAGCTCTCCCTTACATTTAGCTAAAATTGTTCTCTCTACAACTTTGCCCATTTCTTCTACTTCTATCTTCTGAGATGAAAGAAAATATGTCTAATCCTTCTTCCATATGAATGCACCCTTGTATATGTGAAAAGTCATGGCCCCCATTAAGTCTTATTTCCTTCAGGCCCACATGTTCTCAGTTCTTCATTTTATAAAAATTCTAAGCATTTTTTCCAAGAGTAGTTTATAAAACATTGACTCCATCTTCCCAACTGGGAAGGCTTGGCATGTCATATGGTTCCCCTTCCTAAATTTTCCCAACCTGGATCCACTTGGGTAAGAGAAACAAGGAATTCTTTGAAATCATCCAAGGTGGCAGCTGCTTTTGGTTGTGGAATGTGTGGCCTTGGAAATTACAAAAGCTACTTAGAGAACTGAGAGGTTAAGTAACTTGGCCAATGTCCCTCAGTCATTGTGAGTTTGAGGTCAGACAAGCCTAGGTCTTTCTGGCTTGTGCTTCAGTCCATTGCACCATAATAAAAAGAATTAATGTCATCTAAGGAAGGGCTGAATTGACTTCCTCTGCTTCTTGATGATTTCCAACTTCTTACCTTCTGAATAATCTGGCTCTTCTTAGAATATCCACATTTAAGTGGGGAATTCTTTCAGCTTTTGTAAAGGAAACCTATGTAAAGGAAACATTATCATTAAATATGTTCATATATTGCAATGTCTGAGGAAATTCAATTTTCTCCATTGCTTTTAAAATCTTTGCCACATGGGGGTAATTTTTCTGCAGAATCTTGTTAATAACTTCCCTTCAATTCCTTTGAAATTATTTTCAGTGATCATCACCTTGGAAAGGGAATCAACTGATCAGTTACTCCATAATAGATGGTTTTATAAAGTCATTTCACAATGGAGCATGTAAAAATGGTGGGTTCACCACAAATACTCCATTCCTTCCTCATTCTCATTGAGAAACAGCATTATGAACTCTAATTTCAAGTTCATTAAAGAGAAGATCCACTATATAACAGTGATTTCTGGAAATCTGTAGCTTTTCCAGAAAGAGAACTAAAAATTGCAGGTTAATCACACATGAAGAAAACTTCCCAGTTCCATAGCAAACACACTTAAAATGTCTCTTCCTCTTCAATGAGTCTTCTCTCAAGTCAGAATTGGGTGACTCAACTGGGTGCTGTGTTGTTTCAAGATGGAGGTATTCAAGGCTCTGTAGCTCCCTGTAGTTATTCCAGAGATTCAATAAAACACTTCTCCATGATTCCCTCTAAATTGGAGATTAGCAGGTCTTCCCAGGGTGAATGCTCTTCTCCTTCCTCCCAACCCTGCATTACTTTGTATTTTGGTGTTTGTGTACAGCTGTTTTACCCTTGGGTTTATGGACCTCACCTGGCTCCATCCTGATCTGCCTCCAGGGCTTTGGCTGCACCTCATGCCCTGGTAGCACTTGAGTGCCTCCCTCTTTGCTTTGACATGGTCCTCCATCCACTGTGGCTGCCACCAAAATGCTGCTCTCAGTTCTTTCAAAAAAATTAAGGAATGGTTTCTTGTCCCCTTACTATCCCAACCATACTTGTCTTAATGTGCTTCGTTCTATCAGGATCTTTCCAAAAAATGAGACATCCATGATGTGGTCCAACCAAATCTCCTTTACCCTGTGTTTCTCACTCAGACTCTAGGCTGCAGGGGTCAATGGAGAATTTCAATGATGGTACATTTGAGTCAAAGTCAAATTGGCACTAGTCTAACCTTGGCACTAAATAAAAACCAACAAGATAGTTTGCATGGGACCATATGATAATTCAGTCTCTCCCAAGAGGAAAATAGCAGTGAACAATTCTAAAAAAAAAAGATTCTCTCTTATAAATATACAATTAATATTAATAGATGAATAAGTCACTTAATCTCTAAGTGTCCTAGCTAACTCTAAGTTGTGGAGGAAGGTGGCTACCTGCAGAAGTAAAGGTAAATTCCCCATCTGGGAGATCCCTATATTAATCACCTCACAGGGCCAGTCCTCATCTTTACACCTAGGTTGCATGAGCATACACATATACTTATACGTACTCATGTTATTTCTAATTGGCAGAATGGAGTCCTGGATATACAGACAGGAGGATCTGTTTGAATCCAGCTTCAAACACTTACTAGCCATGTAACCCTGGGCAAGTCACTTAACTTCTGCCAATCTAAGTTTCCACATCTGTCATTGTTGTTGGTCCTTTGCTCTTGAAGAGGACCATGATATCAAGGAATGACATGCAAGTGAATTGAATTGAAGTGAGGGAGGGCCTCACTTTCTCCTCCAGGGCCTTCTGGGTCCAGTGGCCAGATATAGATCAGGATGACTGGAGATGGCCCAGGATGCACTGGGAGCCCACATCTATCAAATGGTAGTAATAACAACGCTTACCTCAAAGTCACTGTGAAAGTCAAGTGAGATAATGACAAGGGCTTTGCCAACCCTGAAGAGCTTTACAAATATTAGCTCTTATTGTCCCTGTTGACATCAGTGACAATGCTTCTCCCAAATAGAATGGGAAGCTTCATGAGAGTAGAGAAAGTTTCATTACTGTCTGTATCCTCAGAGCCTAGCACACCGACTTGCACAAAGTAGGTTCATTATGAATGTTGACTGATTGATACATCGTGCATCCAATGATGCAAATACCTTAGTAATTAAGACTAAACCATATGTTATGTGTGCCTTCTGGGTCTCTGAAAATGTATCTTTATTCAAGGCTCAGTTGAGCCTGCAGAAAGTCCTTCCAATTACTAATATTCAACCCAGGCTCAGATTACCTTCTCTGTTGGTATGTTCTATTGCCCAGTGAAATGTAGGCTCCTAGGGGCTAGGGATTGCTTCATTGTTGTCTTTGTGCTCCCAGGGAGGAGCGCAGGGTCTTTCATATAGAAAGATACTTTACAAATGTTTGCTGGAATAAATTGAACAATATTCCTTCTGACAATCAACCATAGGATCGCCGGATCATAGACTGAGAGTAGAAAAGAATCTTAGAGGTAATTGATTCCAATGCTCCAATTTTATCAGATGAAGAAATTGGGGTCCAGAAAAGTTGAGTACATTTCTCAGGGTCACACAGCTAATTAGTATTTGAGGTAGGATTGAAACTCAGGTCTTCTTGACTCCATGTTCAGTGCTCTAACCACTGCTACCCATCCTTTCAATTGATCAATAAGCATTTATTACCCTCTACTATATGGTAGGCATGGAGCTAGTGTTTAGAGAAAAAAGACAAAAATGAAATAGTCCTTGCCCTCAAGGAGCTTATATTCTATCAGAGGAAGCAACACACACAAGTAAATAGCAAATATACATAAAAGTAGCCCAAGGTAGTTTGGGAAGGTAGGAAAGACTTTCAGCAATTTGAAACCATGGTGACTCATGAGATCACCCAGAGAGTGCGTAGAGAGAAAAGAGAAGGGGCCAAGGACAGAGGCCAAAGATTATTTATCTGTAGTTTGCATGTCCTTGCTAAACTTGAAGTTTCTTGAATGCATAAATTAAGTATTACTCTTCTTCTGTCTCACAGTTTAGAACAAAGCATAGAGCATGTTTCAGGGAGTGGATGTTTTCCATGCTGATTGATCAGGTTAATGCTCATCTACATCAAAATATTCCAATTCATGCTGTGAGCTCCTAGGGGACAGGGACATGCCTATATAGCTCTCAGTAGAGATCTTTGCATAGCCCCACACACATGAGCTACAGTAAATGATGTCTGATGAAAATAGTGCACTCTACAGCTTGGGAGAGATTAAAGCCTGACACTGGGTGCTAGGATTGAAGATAGAGCTTCAATGGTGCTGCTCAGATGCTGTGAGGTCAGTCACACTACTCTCTGCTTCGTGTTTCTCATTCCACCTGCCACCAATTTTCTCCACTTAGGGTGATGTGGAAGCTGTGATCACTGAGGGTCTACGGTAAATAAACACAGTAGTCTCAGGAGCAGGATGGCAGGATCAAAAATTATATACAGCAGCCAGACCAGAAGGAAATGTTTGAGGAACGAGAAAAGAGTTGTTGCACTCTCCAATGTCCTGACTCATCCTTCATTCTCCTCACCTTCAAGAAAAGAAACTCTGTGGATGAAAGACACATTCTATAAGGCAAGAGTATGGTTTTACCTCCAAGGTGTTCAGAACATGGTAACACTGTGTTGATAGTGTACCACTGTAGCTAAAGTAACTATAAAGTATATGCCAAGGATTTCAGGTATTCAGATTGATGAATTAATGGATTTTTGACATATGATGGAATCATTCAGTTTATATGTAGCTGAATGAGCAGCCCATTCATTCAGGGTTGGGGAACCTTCAGCCTTGAGGCCACATGTGCCCTTCTTGGTCCTCGGACACAGCCTTTTGACTGAGTCCAAGTTTTACAAGACAAATCTTTTTATTAATGGGATTCATTCTATGAAGTTTGAATTCAATCAAAGGGCCATACTTGAAGACCTAGAGACCCACATGTGGCCTTGGGGCCACAGTTTCCCCACCCCATAGGCTATCATCACACATATCTTGGACATGTACTTCAGTGATACTGAGCTAGGATTTGAATCAATTCAGAGAAGGTGATCAAATTATATCATGTTGGAGAGGCCACGTAGCAATTTTGATGACACAAAGCTACTTTTCAACACCATTATTCACCCTGTGAAAGGCTCAGAAGAATAAAAGTTTCAGGGGCTTCAAAGAGCAATGGAAAGGTGCAAGGGTGGTTTAGTTAGAATGTAGTGTTACCAAGACTGATCCATACGCAATAGGTTCTGCAAAAGACACCATCAGAGCCAAGGATAACTAGGGGAAAAAGTAGGCCAACTATTTGGGGGAAAAAAATAAGTGGTAACCAATGGAAAGCCCAAGTAATTCACCAGTATTTAAAAATATTCAAGGATCATAAAAAGGAATTCCAATGCATTGAGTGGACTTTTTCATGCAGTAAATAAAGAAAATAAGACAGGAGCTTCATAGGATGAGATGACATGAGACTGAAATATGTTCTTGGTAAAGGGAGTACCCATATCCATGAAATCATGATGCCATAAAAGCAGTTCTGAACACATTAGAGTGCTGCACTTGGGGTTAGGAAGACCTAGGTTCACTGAACCAGCCATGTGGTCCTGGGCAAGTCACCTCTCTGTGCCTCCATATCATCATATATAAAATGAGGGGGTTGGATCCATGTTCTCTAAAGTCCTTTTCTACCTCTAAATCTATGAATCTATGATACAATGAGTATTGAAGTAGCAAGGAGACCTAGATCAACTTTTAGCTGAACTTTTAACTTCATCTTCCCTGATGTATTTTTCAATCTCTGGACTATGGTGCAGCTGCTACAAAGCAGTATCCTATGGTTAATAATACCAACCTCTTCCCTTTCTTCTCTCTCTTCCACACTCTTTTCCTCCCCCCTCCCTCTCCTCTTCTCTTTTCTCTTTGCCTCTGTCTCTCTCCATATTTTTCTGTGTGTATCTCTCTTTCTGTCTGTCTCTCTCTCTCTCTCTCTCTCTCTCTCTCTCTCTCTCTCTCTCTCTCTCTCTCTCTCTCTCTCTCTCTCTCTCTCTCTCTCTCTTTTTCCTTCCCTCCCTCCCTCCTTCCCTTTCCCCATCTATACAGGGAGATCCTTGTGAGGAAAGCCCTCTAAACAAATAAATGGATAATTTTTTCTGCCATATAAAGTCTTAAAAAGTTGTCTAGAGGGCAGCTAGGTGGCACAGTGAGTAGAGCAAGGGTCCTGAATTCAGGAGGACCTGAGTTCAAATCCAACCTCAGACACTTGACACACTTACTAGCAGTGTGACCTTTGACAAGTCACTTAACCCCAATTGCCCTGCCTTCCACCCTGCAAAAAAAAAAAAGAAAAAGTTGTCTAAAATAATGAGAGTTTGTGATTTGTACAGAATCACACTGCCTTTATCAGGGGAAGGACCTGACCCGACCTGTATGATTCTCTCTCTGTATACCATACTTCTACCAAACTACACTACCTCTTTCAGCCTGCCATATGACCATGTAAATTATTCATTTAAAGGTCTGCATAGGCCAAGAATGGCAACAACAAAGACCTCCATTCCTAGACAGACTGGCATCCTGCATAACTCTGTCTATGCATGAGTAGAGCTAATAGCAATAGGGACTAACTGTCTCAGCTTATCTTGCAATAAGACAACTGAAGAACAGAGCTGACTAATAAAAGAATGATAAAAATTAAATCTCATTCCCCATTAAGACAAACTCATTTGATGTGTCAGCTTTGCACAAAGTAGTTTGTCTCACCTAGAGAGGCCAAGGCATAGCTTAGGCTTCCTCCAACTGAGAATCTAAGGGAAAGGACTAAGTGGGAAGGGGTAGGAGGGAAATGAGAAAGAGGAGATCCTTAGAGTGACCTACACACTTACTGCCATGATTCTTATTCGAAACCAAGATACGATTGACCTAACCATACCCAAGTGGTGTTACCAGGTGCCATTGTGCCATGAGGAGAGCCACGTGGAATCAGGATTTCCATCAGGAAGACAGAGGAAGCCAGTGGAAGGTGTAGCACCTCAGAAAATGTCCCAATGACCTGACTTTACTGAGGTTAATCTCTTCCCTGTTTGACAAGGAAGAATTCTTAGGTCCAGAATGCGATGTCATTCTTCTTTACTGCTACTGGGACTAGTTGAATAAACAAATGTGGATTCACCACAAGGTCCCTCAAATGATACTTCTTTGAAAGAACTCTCCTAGGGACTGGTGGAAGGAAAAGTAAAAATAGCAGGAGGAAGGAAGAACCTTAGTAACATAATTAAAAAGAGACTATACAAAGAGAGTAGTAAATGGCAGGTCCACATGGGTCAAGAGTATGACAAGGGGAATTGGTGATATTCTGAAACTCTCGAATGTGGCTTCATGAAGGAAGAATCCCTTCTTTTCTTTATTTTCCATCAGAGACAGAATCCCAAGCTGAAGAGACCAGAGAGCTGACTCAGAAAGACATTTCTTAGTTTCTCACAATAGCTTCAATCAGGGATCTCCAAAGGCTACATCTCTCACCCTGGGAACCCAATAAGTGAAAGTATCTATTTTATAAATGATAGGGAGGACAAGTAAAATCACAGTAATGATGATAATGATGACAACAATAATAATGATAACTAGCATTTATATAAAGCTTATAATGTGCTAAGGGCTTTACAAATACTATCTCATTTGGTCCTCACAACAACCCTGGGAGGTAGGTGTTATTATTATCCTTATTTTACAGTTTAGGAAACTGAGGCAGACAGAGGTCAAGTGTCTTGCCCAAAATAACACAAATAATAAGTGTCTGAGGCTGGATTTGAACTCAGGTTTTCCCACTGAATCCTAGGGAAAGCTGGGGATATAATCTAGAGATCAATGAAAATAACTACAAATGTTTAGCTATGATAAGACTTAGGACTTAACACAATAGCTGTTTTCTCATATTTGAAGACATATGGAATCAATCAATTCACAAGCACTGTGCCAAGCACTGTGCTAGACACCAGAATGCAAACACAAAAGTGTCTACCTTCAAAGACCTTACTTTCTACTACATGAGTAAATAGTTTTATTCTGATTGGGCCCAGACATAAGAATCATGGGTGAAAGTTGTGAAGAAGCAGATTTCTCCTCAAAATAAGGACATCCGACTAATGATGAAAGCTAGACCAATGTAGAATGGGCTGTCCCAAGAGGGAATGAACTCCCTATTACTTGTTGTCTTCAGAAAGGATGGGTGAATTCTTGTCAAGGTTGGCATACATGGGTTATGCTCCCCTATTTCATAATCCTTATCTTTCTTCAAGGTTTAACTTAGCAATACCTAACCCATGGAGATTTCCCTGATCACCTTGTCATTAGTGTCCTCCCTTCTCAAATCACCTTGTATATATCTCTCTGTGGATATCTAGTACCACACCCTAAATCCCCAGTAGTAAGCTCCTTCAGTGTAAGACTTTCATTTTTTTTTACTCTGTACCCTGAGACTTGCACATAGTAGGTCCTTCATTAATTTGTGTTTAGCTGAATCACTTTGAATTGAATTCAATCAGATTCAGTCGAGACACAATTTCTTTGAGCTCATTTCCTCATCCTTAAATGGACATAGTAATAGTCCCTGAGCCATAGGATTATTGTGAGATCAAGTAAGATAATATAGGTAAAGTACTTTGCAAACCTCAAAATGCTACATAAAATTGTTTATTTATTATTTCAATTGTTATCAACCACATACTCATACATGTGCATGAGCTCTAACCACCAGAATAGAGCATATTCCTCTGCAAAAAAGAAAAACAACCTTGATCATCCATCAATTCTGCACATTTCGTTATTCTAAAGAAAATGTCATTAGATGGTAAGGACCCCAGCAGGTATTCCCCAGCTCCCCTATCACTGTCAAGAAGAGGAGAAATGTCAGGCTCTACACAGTGTCGATGGGAAGCAGCTGGATTTCTTCTTGGCTTTGGGAGTTAAGGGCAGCTGGACAACCAGCCATCAGACAATGAGCTCAATCAGACCCCTCATGGAGAAGATATAAAGTCTAACATCCCAGTCTCCAAGAATAATCTAGATGCCAAACCAAATAAAAAAAGTCTGACACCCCCATGC
Source organism: Trichosurus vulpecula (assembly GCF_011100635.1). Taxonomy (NCBI): domain Eukaryota; kingdom Metazoa; phylum Chordata; class Mammalia; order Diprotodontia; family Phalangeridae; genus Trichosurus; species Trichosurus vulpecula. Next base: position 40,207,654 of record NC_050580.1, on the reverse strand, counting down.
CTGCCAAAGACACTTGTTTCCATGGCACTAATAAATCTTTGTTTCTCCGATCTGACGGCTGCTCAGATTCGATTAAGTCTATACATATGTAACAGTTTCTTACCCCCAAGCAGCTCAAAGATAGAAAGGTAATACCTGACTCTGTCTTGGAGGTGGGGAAGGTCACAGAAGGCACAAGCCACATCATTGTTGATGGTAAAATAAAGCCACAACAACTAGTCACAGAAAGCAATATGAAATTCATGCCCAGAGTTGGGTTTCAAATGATCCACTGACTTTTTTGGAAGGATCCTCTTACAATTTCTCCCTTGTTACCCATGAGAGTGATTGAGAAAGGTAGACACATACGAATAGCATGTAGAAAATTTGTACTGTTTTGCATTTAATTAGAAAACATTCTGCCTGGAGCTATTACATTAGCTTTTTGTTATATACATCTCAAAACCCACCCACCCCATATATCATCTTAGCTATGGTAATGAACCACCACCAGGATAACTATCCATGCATGCAGGAAAGCCATATTTCTCTTCTCTTGGCTGTGCTGCTGAGGAACTGTTGGCTCAAGTCTAGACTCTCATCCATCATTTCCACACATGCCATAGAAACAGGGGTGGAGGAGAACCCTGATCTTTGAACCCCTCATTCACCAGGGGACACCAGAGACCTAGAGTTGGGGGGAAGACTGTACATACTGGGTCTTTCTAGACTTCGTTGTCTAATGGTCAGAGCCTACACTCAGACATTTAGAATTTGTAAATCTGATCATAGCATTGTAGATTCAAACTGGATAGACATTTGTAGCTCTGCTCCTCATTTATTGGATGAAAAGAATGTAACAAATCAGGGGAATAGATTTACCCAAGGCCACACAAGTAACAATTATCGAAAGCATTTGCATATCACTTTAATGTTTATGAAGTACTTTACATAGATTATCTCATTTGATCCTCTTAGCAACCCTGTGAGATAAGAGCTATCATTATCCCTACTTTATAAGTAAGAAAAATGAGCCCATAAAAGTTAAGTGACTTGTCTATGGTCACCCAGCCAACATATATCTGAGGGAGGATTTGAAGTCAGCTCTTTCCAACTCCAGCTCTCTATCCACTGTGCCACCTAATTTCCTTTCTGAAAGTGTATATTATTGCTCCTGTCCAAATTGTTCTATCCCCATTTCTGTAACCTACCTCCTCAGTTCTCCTATTGTGGTTTGACAGACCAGAAGTTTCACCCAGTCCATCTTTTCAGTCATTGTTCCTGCTTATCTCTATTCTGGATCCCATACTACAGCCCAGACTCTTATTTTCCACTTTGTCTTTGAAGTCATTTCACTGCTATCCATGCTGTAGTGCCCCGCAGAGAAGACCTGCCATTGGCTCTCATCTTGCCTCCCTAATTTTTTTTTCTGTTTCTCCTAGATATCTTACTGGAATAGATTTTTCAGGGAATGATCTTGTCTCAGTGGTCAACAAAGGAGACTCCCCAGTCATCTACCCATCAGCCATCTTGCTGCTAGAACTGGAGACCATTCTGTGACAGTGTTAATGGTTTCATCTTTGGAATTCCTATGCTGCCTCCCCTTTACTGATCAATGAGTATCTAACTTAGCCTACTATCCCAAGTAGGCCCTAGCCATGAAGCCCTAAAATCACTTTATTTCTTAGCTCTAGGCCATCTACTGCCTAGCTGCCTTCAAGTTCAGGAACCATAATCAAAACAATTGTACCATTCCTCTGGGAAGTGCCACATCAATCTATTCCCTTGTGGTCTTACTCCCATAACTCCCATGTGTATGGTGTCTCCCCAAGTTAGAATGGAAGCTCCTTGAGGGCAAAGATTGTCTTTGTTTTTTAGTCCCAACGCTTAGATTGTAAGTGTTTAACAAGTGTTTTTTTTTTTAATTCCTTCATTCCAAAGAACAATTCAACATGACAAGAGATCTGTAATTTCTTCAATGTGGGCATTTCCTTTAACAATGAAGATTGCAACTCCTGTCCAGCTGTCAAACATTCATCTAGGTTCTCTTCATATAAATCCACCATAGGAGCCACATCAACATGTAGGAGGAGAGGGCTCCCTCATAGTTTCTTAAAATCATAAAGATAAGCAAAAACCAGAAGGAAATAGAATCAGGACAGCTTTAATAGTAACAAGTGAAGTTTATGGTATACTTAATTACTTGGTGAGAAAAAACAGATTTACAATGTCATGTGCAAATCTTTTTCTGTTCTATATTGTACATAGGAAATGTTTGTTTTATTTGGTGTTTGCTAAGTTCAGAATAAAACAAAAGGAAAAAAATAAAAAGTATATGTCAAGTACACAAACTGTCCATCTTGCTATGTGACCAGATGATCTTCATTCCTTTGATGTCATTCTTTACACCACTTCCCTTATAGGATTCCTTGTTTCTAAAAAATTCCCTGCTTTTTCATCTCCTCCTTCTGTTCAATACTGTGCATGCTTATTGTCCAACTGCAGCATTTGTCTCTTACATACATATATGTGGAGATATATATGTATATACATGTGTATACAGAGAGAGAAAGAGAGAGAGAAAGAGAGAGAGAGAGAGAGAGAGAGAGAGAGAGAGAGAGAGAGAGAGAGAGAGAGAGAGAGAGAGAGATGATATAGATACAGATATCCTATTGGATAAGCTCAATAGAGTGTTCATCCAACTGCATATCACAGCCCCAAGAACAGGCATTCTTTATCAATTTTTGATTGTATGTTTTCTTTTTTTTGCTGTTTTTCTCTATGGATGTTTAGGCTAAACTTCTCATCGATGCTGAATCTAAGGAGATTCTACAACATTCTGAGAGTTTCAGCACAATGTTATCCTCAAAAGGAAGCAGCTAGGGAATCTCAACATCTAGAGGGAATCTCTTGTTGAAAGGGCCCTATACTGGATCTCCTCCATGAGATTGGCAAACATTTTAGGAGATAATAGTTTTTCTCTTCGATGTCTTGCTTGTCATTAATTGAATCAAGTTATTGAATAAGAGTGTGCCTCTACTGTTCTATCTTCTAAGGAATCTTGTATAATTTTGATATATCCATGGGAAATACTTTGTTGGAGGAAGGCCTTTGAGGTGGTGTTTTGTTCTACCCAATAAAATGCTTTACCTAGAGTACTGGTTATGACACTAAGTCTAGAGTCAGAAAGACCTTGCTTGCAATCCTACCTCAGACACACAATAGCTACATGACCATGGCCAAGCTAATTGACTCCTCTAGGCCTCAATGTCCTCATGAGTGAAATAAAGGAATGAGATTCAATGATCTTGAAGGTCCCTTCTGGCTCTTAAACTGAGTTCTATAAACTTGGGTTTTTTTAGTAATCTGATAACTATTTCAATATAATTGCTTCTTTTTATAATCCTACATATTTTATCTTATGCATTCTAAGCATTGTTCTGAGTTCAAGGTTAGCATTCATAGGCAAGGGGCCTGTGACACAAAAGAGGTTAAGAACTCCACTAAATTTGTGGGCCTGTACAGATAGAGTCAACAACATATAAGCACAGTGGCACTTTGTATTCCCTATATGTTTCAATTGCATGATAGTAAAATGCAGTCCACTATGAAATATCACTTCTAAAACCTAGCACGCTCCCTTTGAATATCCTCTTATATGATGCCCCTAATGCATATGCGGATTATCCTCATCAAAACGGCAAATCATTGGGAGCTGACTGTTCCCACTTCATCAATGTTCGTTGAATTGGAGCACAATGAATTAAGCTATCAATTCAATTGGACTCTCAGTAATTGGTCCTGTGAATCTGGTTTAATTTATTCAACTTCTGTGCCTCAAACACCAGGATCACCCAAGAAGGGAACTGACCATGGTCCTGCCAGGAAAAGAAAGGCAGTAGCTGAAAGTCTGAGAATTGCTGCCCATCAATCTTTGTTAATTAATTTTTCAAGGGAAAGAAACAATCTATTTGCAGGAAAAACCTTTGCTCCCTTCCCAACTTCAGGATCTGAATGTGGCAGGAGTGCTAATTAATGTGCTGTCCCACTTCATCCGATTGCCCATTTGGTATGACTTCTTCCCAATGGAAATCCTAATCAGCGCTGACCTGACTTGTTCCAAGTGGCCCAGAAATTTCACTAATAAACTTTAATGCAGAAAGTCGATAAGGGAAAAAAACGATAATGTTTAGATTAAAAAGCGTGATGTCAGCCTCTGGAAGACTGTAATTCACTTAGCTCCTTTTGTAGTGTGGTTCTGATTTATGTAGGCCTATTAGTTGAAATCACTCTTTTTATTAAAGTTCTCTGATATTATATTGTACCTGTCTCTGAAACCATTTTTATCCTACATGTAACAGTGATTTTATAAAAGGACCAGCATATGCCCTGTATGTGGTTGGCATATACTAGTCAGTTTGTCAACAAAGCCAGTTGAATAAATGTCTATTGTACTTAAGTCTTCAGGTAGTAATAGGTGACTAACCAGTTATTTACCCCAATTCAACCTAGTAGGTTTCTTTGTTTGTGCAAACAAAGCTTGTTGCCTGGGACCCATTGCATCCATTGCCGTCAAATAAAAGATCTCCAAAGATAGGAGCAATTGGATTAAAAGAATCACAGAAATTCAGACTTGGAAATGATATCCAATGAGAAGAAACTCATTATCTCCCAACATAGCCCACTCCACTTTGGGGTGGTTCTCATTATTAGGAATTTTTTCCATTGTCAAACCTAAATTTTTCTCTTTGCAACTTTCACCCATTGTAGACAGTTCTGTTCTCTAGGGCCAAGCAGAATAAAGGTAAACTTTCCCCTCCATCCCTAAACAAGCCTTCAAATGCTAGAAAGACACTACTATGCTCCACTTCAAATCTTTTCCTGGCTAAACCACCCCAGTTTTTTTTTTCAACTGATCTTCATTTGACATCCTGACTGCTCTCCCCTGAATGCTTTCCATCTCATCAACATTTGCCCTAATATATACTGCTGAGAATTGAAGACCATTTTCCATATATCATCTGACCAAGATGGAGTATAATGAAACTATTGCCTCCTTAATCCTGGACTGATCCTAGGGCTCTACTTTTATTAATCCACACTAAGATTTTCTTAGGTTTCTTAGCTGTAATACCACAGTGTTTACATATTGCTTGCCTACTGTCTAGTCACATATCCCCTATCTCATATTTAAGTTGATTTTAACCCAAATTTTGAATACTTTGACATTGTTTACACATAAAATAAGTATTGAACTACTGTGTAATTGGCATCCATGATTCTAATTTGTGGCCAAGAAGCAAAGAATATGAAGCAAGGCAATTCACTTTAATTGGCTTGTCACCATAGAATTAAGTGGTGGCTTAGGGTAGTTTGGGTGAGGGAAGAGGCAGATGATTATAACTATCATCATAGACTTTTTCCTAAATGTTCTTTATTTGTCTTATCACAAAGATTCCCTAATTAATAAAATCTCTAGCAACAAATATTCCTTATGGCAAGCCAACCTGTATATGGAGGAAGGCAGAGAAAGTTCAAGGCTCTTCTATCCTGGTTAGGTGGTGATTTCAGCCACAAGGACAGAACAAGAGGAGAGAGCAAGATAAATTCACATATTGATCTCCATGGATGAACCAAACCCCAGCCCAAGATGAGGGGTAACTACATTCCCTGGGGATTGATCATATGGAAATAATGGAAATACATATGTTTAGCCTCTGAGTCACTGGAAAAAGAGGGAAGAAACAGAGAGGAAAGCAGTGAGAAAAAGGAAAGGAGTAAGGGAGGACAGCAGGAAGGGAGTTACAGGAAAGGAATAAGTTACAGGAAGGAAAGGAGAAAGAGAAAGTAGGGAGGGGGGAAAGATGGGAGGGAGGAGGGGAGAAGGAAGAAAAGAGAGACAGGAAGGAGAGAAAAACAAGAAGAAGACAAAGAAGGGAGGGAGATAAAAGGGAAGAGTCCCATGGAGGATTTAGTGGAAAAGAATCCACTTATTGGAATCCATCTCCAGGTATACTTCCCATCTCACTTCTGACAACAAAGTCAAAGCACATCTTTTTCCTTATTAGAGGTATTATTGTACCCCGTAGAGGGTTCTCCTGATGCTTCACAATAATATCATTAGTACACCTTTTACCAAACCCACTGTAACATCATTCAGTCCATGATCACCAATTTCTAACATTGCTTCTATAGAACCACAGTCCCTTATAATAATATTCTGCCTTATACTATCTACTTCCAAAAATCAATCCCTGTCATGAAGTAGTTGCATACACATCTTTTAAAGACTTTCACAGAACCCTAGAACTCTAAAAATGGATGGGGCTCAGAAGTAACTGTTGCAATCCCTACCTAAAAGGAATTTCTTGACTACTTTCCTCCAAAGTATACATCATTTTGAAGGTTCCTAGGAAGGAAGAACCCTTGATCACCTGAGGCATCCTCCTCTACTTTGGGATAACTAGATGTGAAGAAGTCTTTCACCAACATCCAGCCTGAACCTGTTTCTCTATCTCTTTCACCTCCTGTTTCTAGTTCTGCTGTCTGGGGCCAAGCTGAACCATTGTACTAACTTGTACATAACAGCCCTTCAGATACTTAAGGATTCACCTATCTTTTCCCCACCAAGCTAAATGGTCCCATTTCCTATAAGGCAGGAATTTGTTTACTCACTTCACAAACAGACAGACAAAGGAAAAGTGGGGAAGGTAACCTGCTATTTCCCCACCCCCAGTGTGCATAGCAGATCAGTGTCAACGCCATTAAGAAAACTCTTGACTCCTTCTCCAGAGCTTTACTTCTGAGTCACTCTGCGCCCCCACCCCACCCAAGGAGGAGGAGGTTGAGGTTGAGAAGGAGAAGGGGGAGGAGGAGGAGAAGGAGGAGGAGGAGGAGGAGGAGGAGGAAGAGAAAAAGGAAGAAATGAAGGAAAAGGAAAGTCTCCTTCACATTGTGACATGATTTATTGCTATGCTGTCACATTCAGTAGTGTCCCTGATGATCTCTCTCTGTATGGCAGGACTGATGGCTCTGTGCCACCCAGGGTAGAAAAAATTAAGCTATAAATGCACCAGCCAGGCGTTAGGGGCAGAATGCCTACCCGTCCTATTCAGAGGGCTAATATTTATAGCACCTAGAGTGTTCTGCCGATTAAATCTGATGGGGAACTCTGGGCTGATTTTCACAAGCAATTGGTCATTACAGTCTCATTTCCATTCAACAGATCTGCCTGCCAAAATCAACAACAACAATAAGAAAACCTAGCCATTGTTGAAGTCAAATTTGCAGTTGCGATCCATGTCAGAAAACATGCTAATATTATCATGTATAATGTCAGAGCTGGGAACAATCTTAAAACACAGTAACAGAAACGGAATATGAGAGCTAAAGGGTGTTTAATAATAACAGCCAAACTTTATACAGCAATTTTAGGTTTGTGAGAAGCCTTACAAATATTATCTCACTTGATCCTTACAATAATCCTTTGAAGCAGGTGCTACATTGTCCCTATTTTAAAGATAAGGAAATTGAGGCAGAGAAAGGTTAAGTGATTTGTCCAGAGTCACAGAGATAATAAATGTTAAAACATAGAAAAATAAATGCCAGTGTTGAAAGGTTCCTTAGAACAGAAAATATTGAATATCAATCAATGAACAAGCATTTATGTATCTGAACTTGCTGTGTGACTTTAGGTAAGTCAAATAACCTTTGGGAACCTTTTTACATTATTTATAAAATGAGGGGACTCTGAAGGAGTCTTCCAGCTCTGAAATTTTGTGGCTTCCATGAGCTTGTTTTTAAGGATGAGGAAGAACATAGTTGGGAGAGGTGAGCATTTAATTTGGTTGGGAAAAGAATATAGGTAGGGAATCAGGGTGGATAGAGAAGACAGGTCCTCAGGAGACTTTTCCCAATATAGGCCCATCCTCCTGAAAGGTTACCCTATGAGGGAATCTCAAGCCCACTTTATACACAGAAAACAAGTGCCTAGCTCTCAGCCAAATGGGAGATAATGAGTTCCTCTTGCAGGAGGTCATCAAGTAATGGATGGAGAATCCTTTCTGAGAGAGGTGAATTCAGATATAGGTTGCATTAGATGACTTCTGAGGTCTCTTCCAGCTCTGCTGGTCTGTGCATCTATGATTCTATAGATGAGGCTCACTCCTTACTGCATCCTAGAGATAGCCACTTCCCCCTCCCTCTTTCAACCCTATCTCACTCAGAGAGCTACATAGTCCTGACCTTGATATGCAGTAAGGAGCAATTGTACAGTAAGGAGTACATAGTACAGTAAGGAGCAATAGGAAGAGAGTCTTCCTAAGGTAACTAAGTAGATGATCACTTACATGAAGTCTCTTTCACTCCCTAAAATGTGGTACATATTCTTCATTTCACTTTGTCAGGCGGCCTGGAATCCTACCACTTAATAGATTCACTTGACCTCTTTTAAAATGCAAATTTTCAAGGGGAAGGAGGGAGGAATACATGGGGAAAGTAGGTGATGTAAAAACCAAAGATATCAATAAAAATTGATTTTTAAAATAAAATGCAAAAATTCCTGGAACTCTCCCAGCCCAGCATCTCTCTCTTCTTTACTCATGTGATTACCATCCTGGTTCAGGCCTTCATTACCTCTCCAAGGGTATTCCGAGGGGTATTCCAAGAATCTCCTAATTGGGTTCCCTGCTTCCATTCTCTCCTTCTCCAACTCACCCTACAAAGTCTTCAAAATAATCCTCCTCTAACATAGGTCTGACCATGGCATTCCTTCTCAAGACCCTCATGAGCTGGCCCTTGATGCTAAGATAAAATAGAAACTCCTCAAATTTGCATTTAAATCCCTTCTACAACCTTGCATCAGCCTTCCTTTCCAGACTTAGCATACAGACTCTCTTTCATACACTCTCTGTTCCAACCCAAACTGGCCAACACTTGTTCTCTGGACTAGCTCAATCTCCCACCTCTGTGCTTTTGAATAGGTATCCTCTGTGTCTGGCCTGCACTCTCTAACTAATTCCTAACTTCCTCCAAAGCCCATCCAAAGTCACATTCTATTATGGGAAACTTTTCCATGTCTCACCAGTTGTCAGAGTCCTCTCTCTCTTCAAATATACTTACTTATCTGTGTACAATGTTCTCTTGTTCCAGAGGGCTATAAGCTCTTTGAGGTCAGCTCATTTTGCTCTTATCTTCCTATGGTCAGAGCCTAGTATGATGCCCTGCATGTAATGGGCATGTATTGCTTGCCAGATGAAATGAAAGGGGCAGGCCAGGACAGGTTACATGGCAATCAGTCATTCAGTTCTGTTCAGTGGGAACTGCCTCACCCAGATTACTTTTCTCTAACAGCTAGCTAAGATCCAGTGAGCAGAGAAAATATGTTTAGGTTAAAGGAGAGAGGAAGAGAGAGGCCATTTGGGGGCTGAGAAAGCAGCAGGTCTTAGTAGGGGCTTTGGACAACCAGAGGAAAATATAAAGACAATGGCGGGAGGGGGGTGGCGAGAGACAAGAAAAAGAAGGTCAACCAGTCCACCAAGACAGTGTGGTGACATGCTGTAATGGCAACCATACTGGCATACCCAGGATGGCTGCTAGTGCAGGTTCTTTTATCTACTAAGGAAAGATAGCTGTTTCAGGGGTCAACAATCTTTCAATTTTAATCACATAAAATACAAACACAGGAAATACAGAGAAGAGAAATAAAGATCAACAGACAGGCTCTACTGCCTGAATCAAAGCTTTACATCCACCACTCAACTGAGAGAGCCTTTACCTCTGAGGAGTCAGGGAGCTCTAAACATATGGCCACTCAGAGTCTCGACCAGGGAATCACATCTTTCTCATGAGCAAGCCTCCAAATCAAAAGCTTACCTCTCAGAATATATACTCTTTAGGCTCAGTACCTAATCAGAAATTAACAAAAGGTGTGTAAGCCTTCCTAAAAGCAAGCAAGCTTCTCCTAATGGGCTCCACATGAGGCCTATTGATGGGTGGGGAAGATCTTATTCCCCATTAACCTTACACATACTCTGCACCAAGCAAGAGCTCAGCCTCATTCCTATCTAGGGAAGTCCCTTGCTTCCTTCAAGACCACACAAAACTGTCATCCCTTCCATCAAGTCTTTCTTGACCTTCCCAGGGACTTCTCCCTTCTCAAACATCCCAAAGCACTTTGCCCGGGGGTTCCATTGTCTTGTTTTTATCTCATTCTGCCTCCGCTATTGTATAGTTGTTCACATGCCCTTATTTGAATTCCAAATCCCCTGAGAGCACGTTCTAAGACACCACCATATTTGTATCTTGAGTGGCTGAACTGTTGTCTGGCACACAGAGCAATACTAAAGCAAGTTAAAATCCATCTGTAATTTAGGAAAGATATTCACTCATTCACTCTGAGGCTCAGAGTGGTTTAGTGACTTGCTCAGGGTCACAAAGCTAGGAAGTAGCAGAGGTTGACTTCCTGTCTCTAAACCTAGGAGGATCATAGGATGACAGAATGAAACCTGAAAGGGACTTCAGAAGTCATTGATTTCAACCCTTCTCTCTTTACCTCAACATGTACTCTCTCTGCTCAACAAAGCCCAGCTAGGGGCCAGGAAGGAAACAAACTCATTCCCTTTGTTAGACATATAACCCTGCCCCTCTCTTCCAATCCAATCCACAAAGCAGTAAATAACTCATAGATGAAGAGTCAGACACCCAGAGAGGTTGTGACATGTCCAAGGTCACACTGGAAGTACACCACATCATGTTATCCCTTCTTCTAGTTCAATTCAAGCATGGTTTCTGATGTTTAATAAATAATTGTTGAATAACTATTTGAATTTGAAGACTTTAAGCTTTTTTAACCCTGAAGTAAACTGTGGGTATATGAGATCTCATCTCAAACTTTTTAAAAACCATTACAAACCCAAACAATGACCTGTGGTAACCAAGCCTGGCCCCTCTGCTCAAGAGGATGAGTGTACTGGGTCTCTCCCATCCGTTCCCTTTAGGGAAAGATGTTTCTCCTACTCCCAGTCCCTTAAAAAAAAGAAAGAAACTGGCAGGACAAGCAAAAAGGATTTGGAGTCATGGAAGCCCACAGGCATCCTTGCAGCTGTCATGTCATCTTGGACTGGCTCTAAGTGTCCGTGACAGTCTCTGTTACCGTGACCTACTTCTTTGGAAAATTAAAGCCCTGGATGCCCCAGGCCCAGCTCACAGACAGCAGTCCTGGCAAAGCTGAAATCCTCACTCTGGGCTCTGGGCTCTGCAAGGCTAGCGGGCTTCCCTGGGGCAGATCTACAAGCCAATCCAGACCCCTGCCCCAAAATCCAGGCCCCTACAGGCTGACAGCAGGCTGTGAGTGGGATGATTTCCTTGATACTTCTTTCCTAAAGGACAGAGATACTCTATACCATTTTTATTTAAACAGGAAACAGTGATTTCATCATTATGTGTGATAGTGTGCACTGAGGATAGGTCTTAGAGCCGAGAAGAACAGAGTTCAAGTCTTGACTCCAAGGAATACTTACTGTGTGACCTTGGGGAAGCTACTTAATTTCTCAATGGCCCAGGCTACTCTCTAAGCTTCTAAACTGTGGAGTAAGTACTGATCTGCATTAACAAAGTGAATTTAATGGAGTAAGTTTAGAGCCAGCTCAGTGGCACAGTAGATAGAGCACTGGGTCTGCAGTCAGGAAGATCTGAGTTCAAATCGGGACTTATATTTCATAGCTGTGTGACATTTGGCAAGTCATTTAACCTCTGTGTGCCTCAGTTGCATCAACTATAACATGGGGGTCATGATATCATACACTCATAGAGTTGTTCTGAAGATCAAATGAGATAATATTTGTAAAGTGATTAGCATAGCACCTAGCATATAGTAGGTGTTATATAAAGGCTAGCAATTACTACTGTTTCCTCTTTAGGAATTCTTGATTCACATGAAATCACAGGTCTAGCCAAATGTGTGTTTCTGAATATTTATGCATGTGTGTATGTATGTGTGCATGGATGTGTATATATGTATGTGTATATATACACACACAGGCCAATATAGACAGATAGACAGATAGGTAGATAGGTAGATAGATAGATGGATGGATGTGTAGATACATGGATGGATGGATGAACAGATATACAAAAACAAATGTATGCATATGTATATGTGTGTATATATGTATATAAATACATGCATATATATATATATGTACATATATATATAAATCTTTTTGTGTTCAGACCTATAATTTTCTGAGTTACTCCCCAGTGAGGAGATGCCATCAGGTCTGAGGCACAGAGAACCAATATTTAATGGAATGGGAAGTAACGTCCCCAAACAAGAAAGTGGGGATCCCTGACATGCGTCTCTGAAATGCATATTCATCCCAGTTAACTATATACAGTCCAACTCCAATTTAGTATCCCACGTTATTTTTAAGCTCAATGTATTTAGGTTGCTGTATGACCTTGGATTGACAAAAGCTTCATTTCTCTCATCTATAATGTAAAAGAGCAAGACTAGCTGATCCCTAAGGTTCTTTCTGGCTCCCTCATTCCATGAGCCTCTGTCTGAAATGGACCTCCTCACATATTTTTGCCAGACTCAAGCTCCTTGCTAATATTTCCATTTTTCAATTATAATGGCACCACCATTTCTCATGTGTCCTACATAGAAACCCAGGAACCATCTTTGACTCTACTTTTTCATCATGTCCAATCCCATGACCAATTCTAGTCATCCAAGTTTTCAAAATGTCTCTCATGTTTTCTTTCTTTACCAATCCCAATGCAACCTCTCTAACCAAAACCTGATTATCTCATACCTGGCCAGGTTCCTTAGCAGTGTTCTTGATTCCAGGCTCTAACTCCTCCAGACCATCCCACACACCAGCACCAGATCAAGCTTCCTAAAATACATCTGATGTTGTCATCTCCTCTATTAGAAAGCAAACTCCTAAAGAGTAAGCATTATTGCATTCTTTATATTTGTAGCCCCAGAATCTAACACAATGTCTGGCACCACAGAGACTCATCATGAATAACAGCTGATTGATTGATTTATTGACTTCAATAGTCATATCTATGCCCCCTTCTAATACTCTGATATCTCAACTCCTTAGCCTTCTCACCTCCTAGACCTCTATCTATGCTCAACTTCTGCTCTCCACCAGGTTGGTTCTACCCCAGACCTTACCCCCACCATGATTTAAAACTGTTCGGTCTCTAGCATGGAAAACTGAAATTCTCTACTCTGACCATGACCTCCTGATCCTCCTCGATCCCCATACCCAACAACTACCAGTGACCCAAAGCTCATTTTCCCATGAAGATCCCACAGCTCTCACAACCTTTTCCAATGTTTCCTGTCCTCTCAAGTCCTTTGACTCATGCCATTGAGAGGAAGGGTCTTGCTTTTTTCTCCATTCTTGCATTCACAAGGCTTTACTCTCACATCATCACTCAGAAAACTCTTCTCCTCAGAAGTTCATCAGATTAGATTATATTATACCATTCTGTCCTGGTTCTTAGCACTACCACCTGCCGACATGAAGAACACTCTCCTTCTTTTCTTGGTGAAAATGACACTTAGCTTAGAGCCTTCAAATCAGGCTGCCCTTCTTCTTTCTCCTCATATACAGCATTCTATCTCCAGCATCCAGGTCTTTGTACACATTGTCCCTTGTGCCAGGGATGCACTTCTTCCTCATCTCCACTTCTTAAAATCCTTCATTTCGTTCAAAGCTCACATCAGATACAATCTCCAACTTGAAGATTTTCTGATCTCCCCATATTATGATCTCCTCCAGTAGTGAAATGGCTTCACATTTTTTTTATTATATATATATATATATACGTATATAATATTTATATATGTATATATATATATATATATATAAACTTTGTTTAGCCATTTCAGTCATGTCCAACTGTTTCCGACCCCATTTGGGGTTCTCTTGGCAAAGATACTGGAATGATCTGCCATTTCCTTCTCTAGCTCATTTTATGGTTGAGGAAACTGAGGCAAATAGGGTTACCTGACTTGTCCAGCGTTACACAGATAGTAAGTGTCTGAGGCTGGATTTGAACTCAGGTCTTCCTGCCTCTAGGCATGCTCTATCCACTGTACCACCTAGCTGCTCATACATAAATACACACATATGCATACATACACAAATATATATGTATATATAAATGTATATACCTATATCTCTCTCTCCCAGTTCCCTGCCATCATCCCCTACTAACTTCCTTAATAAATCTTCTGACATTCTGGCTTCTAGGGTCTCTTAGCTTCCACAATTCCTAGGACCTCCATCTCAACTCTGAGCCTCAAATTCCTTATCCATGAAATTGAGTAATAAAAGTACCTGTCTCACAGGTCACTACTAACTCCAAGTCAGAAGTTCTGTCCAACACACATTGTCTGGAATATGCACACAGGATGGATGGGTCGGAGAGCATGCCAATTTAGCAATAATGGGAACCTCTGTTCTGGGTCAGGTTCTGAATAATACTGATCTCATTGGTGAAGTGGAAATGACAGGAATCATTGGAAGATATGAATAACAATCAGGAGAAAGCTAGATATAATCTGACTCTGAAGTGGAGGGGAGGATGTGGAGGGAGGAAGCAGATTTCCAAGTATTCAGTGAAAGGATGGGTAGAATCCTATTGCCAGAGATTCTTAACAGTCTGCTCAATAGACCCTCAAAAATGAAATTCTGAGGATGTCAATGCAAATATTTTCTATAAGAAAAGAAAGGGGGAGCTGTCTAAAGAGACTGATGTGGTTGCATGGGGACTTTATTGAATAACTCAATTTTTGTAGCATGTGTATAGAAGATGAAAACAGGAGCAGGTAACTGAGTAGGAATGCAAAAGAATGCCGTGTTCTTGCAAGAATTATGCTGGGAATGCTGAAACTCAGAGCAATCTTCAGCTTAGAAGGAATGCTAAGGACAAGGGGAAAAATTTTCTCTGACTCTATGGCTACATTGGGCACAAAAAGAGTAAAAAGCAAGGAATGACAACAAATTATTAGAAGAAAGTATAATACTCAATTCTATTCTACTTCTGGATCTCCCGCCAAGAACAAACTGCATGCTGGGAAAAATGGAACAAAAATGATTGACAGAGAATCTAACTCCATGATGATGATGATAATGATGATAGTAGATGCTTATAAAACAATTTAGGATTGGCAAAGCCCTTTAGAGAAAAAATTCCTTTTGATGAAAGGATAATAGATCACCTTAGTGACCTCAGTCAGTTCAAGTCACCTGGCCTGAATGATCTGCAACCCCCCAAAAATCAACCAATCAATCATGAAGCATTCATTACCACCTACTTGTGTTAGGGCGCTGAAAGATTGTAGATATGGTTGCTGAGCCACTGTTAGTGATTTCTCAGGAATCACAGGGAACATAAGACACAACAAGGGATGGAAGATTAGTAAAAGGGGTCTTAGATTTCATAAAGAATTGAAACCCATCTAGTGGTAAGCTGAGCATGGCTTCTTGGCAAAGATATAAAATGCATCATCAAAGGGATGTTTTGTGAGCTCTTATAAAAGAAAACAAAGAAGACTATAAGTCAGCATGGGCTCATTAAGAGCAGGTCATGCCAGACTAATCTCATTTCATTTTTTTGACAAAGTAACTAGAATTGGTGGATTCAAGAAATGGCATGGGCTACTCCAGGTACTCCCCAACAATAGCCTTGTTGAGAAAATTGAAGGTTGTCTAGAATATATTACAAATAAGGATATTAGTATCTGGGTGGATGACCAAACTCCAAAAAGGTAGCTAATGAATGAACGTCAATAAGGAAAGCAAATCCTAATTGAACACCACAAGGCTCAGTTCTTGCTTTTATTCTGTTTCACATTTTCATAAGTGAATTGGATGGCATCATAGATAAGTTAATTATCAAGTTTTCACACCAAGACAGAAGGGATATTTAATATTTTGGTTGATGGGACTAGTATCCAAAAACATTTTAATGGGCAAGAACAACGAGCCAAATGTGGTCAAATGAAGTTTAATACAAATAAATGCAAAATCTGGCACTTGGTTTCAAAAATCAACTTTGTAAATGAAAGGTCTGGGCAGCCTGGTAAGAGAGCAGAGCCTTTGCAAAATGTCTGAGGGTTTTAGTGGACTGCAAACCCAAAGAAGTCACCAGTGTGACATGGCAGACAAAAGGAAAGCTAATGTGATTTTTGTCTGCATTGAGAGGCATGATGTTAGAAGCAGGAAGGAGAGAGGCCTGCTGCTGAACTCTTCCCCTGCCAAATCTGGGGGATTATGTTTAATTCTGGGCATCACATTGAAGGAAGGACACTGGCAAGCAGGATAATATCCTTGAGAAGGGTGGTCAGGATGGTAAGGGGATGGATGATCCTTCCTGAATTAGGAAAAGTCTATCACCTATGATTTGCTTCCAAAGTTCAGCAAAGTAGTAGTTAGAAAACCAGTCCTCAAAGAAAAATCCTGGAATTTAGGTTGACTTCTGATGGTGCCAGTTTTTTTTTTTAATATAGATCTATGTCCATTATTTCCTGTCATTTGTTCATTAAAGTTCATGGGTGTGTGCATGTGTGTGTATGTATGTGTGTACATGTGTGTGTGTGTGTGTGTGTGTGTGTGTGTGTGTGTGTGTGGTTGTTACTGCTATTTTGTTCTGTCTGGATCGGTTTTGAGTGTAAGACCAGGGATTTTTTTTTATTTTATCCAAGGATCAAGAAGAAACAACTACAGATGCTGGAGCAGAGAAGTAAGGAAATAAAACTTTATTCTTAAGATCATTTTTGTCACTGTGTAAAGTATGAATTGAATACAAAAATAGACAGGGATAGTCAAGTGTTCTAATTTTCCAAAAAAAAAAGGGAAGAAAGTAGAGTATTAAAACTCTGACCTAACAAGTTTGATTTTTATTCCTGGCAAAATTCAAGGAAGTATATTTAAAGATTTAGAGCATTAAACAGAAGAAGCAGCGGTCAACAGGAATCAAAATGGTTTTTATCAAGAACCAGTCACAACACTATAAATTTGTTCTCTTCTTTGACAGAGTAACCAGCTAAGCAAATCAAGGGTATGTAATAAACATTTTATGTCTGACTTTCATCAAGGCATTTGACAAAATCTCTATGGTTGTCATTCTGAATAAGGTAGAGAAATGTGAACGAGATTATACTAGAGTGAAGTGAGTATGGGATTGCTTGAATAACCAGAAACACTCTGTAATGCATCTTCCATTTAGGGAAAACAGGTTTTAGAGGGTTCAGAGAAATCATAGGCAACAACCAATGGAATAAAATTCTATCAGATGAAATGAGATAATATATGTAAAACACTTTGCAAATCTTAAAATGCTATGTAAATACTTACTATTATCACTATGAAGAAATCACTCTGTAAATTGCTCAGTGTTATATAAATGGAAGTCACTTCCTGTTCTATAGATAGAAGAATCTAAAGGTTCGATACAGTAGAGGAGAGAGCTGGATTGTGAGTCAGAGGACTTGGTTCAATCTCGAGCTCTGCCACTCATTCCATGTGTGACCACGGGCAAACCTCTCCTGCTAGGACTTTTTCTCATTTGCAAAATGAGGGAGTTGAACTAGAGGAGGAGGAGGAGGAGTAAATAAAATGATATTTTTTAAATCAACAAGCATTTATTAAGCCCAAGATATACCTTAGCACTGGGCATGTAAGATATAAACCCAAATATTCAATCTGTCCTCAAGTTTATGTTCTTTCAAAGGAAGAATGACCTCCAAGCTCCCCCTCCAGTGGGGGATCATAAGTCTATGATCATTTTAAATGAGTTGATCATGGTTGTACAGGAAATCATTAACAAAGACAAAAACTTGGCTTTCCAGGCTCTTGGGCTACTTGGAGCAGATTTTCATAATTCTTGGACATAACCCTGAATCCTTCTCCCTCTTGTTATTTCTTTCCTCCTCCTCCTCCTTTTCCTCCTCCTTCTTTTCTCATCCTGTTCCTCCTTTTCCTTCTCCATTTTCTCTTCCTTCTCTTCTTCCTTCTCCTCTTCCTCCTCTCCCTCCTTTTTTTCCTTTCTTCTCATCCTCTCCCTTCATCTTCTCTTCTTATTTGTCCTTCTCTTCCTCTTCCTCATGCTTTTCTCTTCTCTCCTCTTCTCCCTCCTCTTCCTTCTCCCCTTTCTTCTCCTCTTCCTCCTTTTCCTTCTTCTCCACTCCTTCCTTCTCCTCTTCTTTCTCTCCCTTCTCTGTTTTCTCTTCTTCTTTCTCTTCCTCCTCACTCTGTCCAAATATTGTCTTATTTTCTTTGATCCTTCTTCCTCTGCCTTATCTCACCATCCTCCTTGCCTCTCCACTGGAAGCAGTAGTCTCCACTATCTAGATTACAGGATTATTTACAAAATTCCATTTCTACCATGGTAACAGCTATGTTCTAGGATCAATGGACAGATAGCCTGAAAAGAAAAGATCTGGCTATCATCCAGTAAATTCTATTATTTCAACCCTCCCTTCCAAAACATTTGTGACCTCATCAATGATCTGAATTCTGATAATCCCAAAGGATGTAACCTCATCAATGTGGTATTTCTTTTAGTGAGACAGTTCAAAACCCATCCATGCCTGCCCAACCTATGGGACTCTCATCCATGTCCTCCCACAAATTCACTAGAGGGCATCCTTGACATAAGCTGAGGGTCCTCCTTGAGTTCTCTTGACATTGCATGGGTACAGATAGAGCCCACATCAGTTGTCCCTCACTCACTCCATGTAACTGGCCCATGTTCTTTTTCCCTCAAACATTCCCTTTACATTATCTCCTCAAGTAAAATGTATTTGTAATGTATTACAGGCTTCTCATGCCCATCATGTACCTCTACATTGCATTTTGCTTGACTGGATTTAATTCTTCATAGATTTTGCCATTCCATCACTTGAAGACCAAAAAATCACCAGAATATTAATGGTAAAAATTTGGGCTTTTTAGGGAGAAGCTTGGGATTATAGGATAATAGATCTTGAATTGGTAAAGAATTTAGAAACCACTAGTCCAATCCATCACAGATTAGAAAATGAAAGCCTTCAGAGGTTAAGTAACTAGTCTAAGTTCACACAACTAGTAAGTATCAGAGGTGAATTTTGAACCCAGGCCGTATGAATCCAGGGATAATGTTTTTTAAAGAACAATGTAATTTCCCAAAGGCAAGCAGCCCACTATCCAGACATCTAAATGTTTGCTTCCAATTTGGCAAATAAACATTAATCAAAGATAGAACACCAGACCCAGAGGAGTAGGGCAGCTTTGCCGAGGCTGAGTTTACTTAAGAAAACCTTTCAGTGTCAGAGAAACTTCCTAATCATAGCCTCAGCAGCTTTGATAAGGGCTATGCGTAGGCAGAGCTCCAGGAATATTAGGCATCTGATTCACCTTGAGCAAGGGACCTACTGTGATTTGCATGAAAGGCCAAGAAAAGCCGAATGTTTTGCTTTCAGCCTTCAATGCGTTTCTCCAAACCACCTCCACTGTCCCTCTGTTGGCACGGACAAATTTTTCCTCCTCCCACATGGCAGAAATCTATGTCACAGGGCAACTGTCAGTTCATATTGCTGTGTTTGTAAATGAGTCATGAGACACCTTCTCATGTACACAGAAGACTTCTCAAAATAGTGGGACAAAAGGTCACCTACTTTGAGTTCAAAGGGCCATAGACCAGTAGTCATAGACAAAAGCCATAACAACAGAGATCAATACACAAATGCATAAAATATTGGTTAGCTAGGTGAAGTAGAGATCCCAACACAATGAGGTAAATTAGAATCCTAGGTATGACCAAGTTTGAACAAGATGAGACCCAAGATTGTAACATGGTTCTGGATGAATGTATCTTATTCCAAAAAAAATAGCTTTTATATTAGGCAGTTTTATACATATGAGAAAATTCTGGAATTGAAAGATGAAATCCTGGGTGAAAGCATTTGGATGGAGATGATGGAGACAGAAATAGAAATTATATTGTCATTGAAGTACATTCTGAGACAAAAAGGTGAAATAGATGAGGAATGTGGCAAACAGAACACAAGCCTGGCCCATTACTACTGCAATGTCCAGCAATCCAATAATCTGGACACCTCTGTCTCTATCTCTTTGTCTCCATCCCCCCCCACATTCCCCTTCTCTCTCTCTCTGAAGTAAAAGAGCTAGTAATTTTTTATTTGCCTTAATAATATTAACATCCATCAAAAGGTGGGGGGAACATCTGTAGAGTTCTTACCAACAGGCAATACCTGGTTGCTAGAATGAGAACCTTCAGGTAAAATGACCATCTGTGTAAATATATATGACAGAAAAAGAAAAAACAAATATATTGACATGCTTCTTAGATTTTAGGAGAAGGAATTACAAAAATACTTGAGATTTCAATAGGCTAAATATGTTATAGTTTTAATGCCTCATTCAAAAGACTCCCATGGAGACTACAGATATCTTTGCTATATCTTTAATAGCCAAATGGAATGTTGAGAAAAAGGTCGTTTGGAGTTGCATAAGATTATAGAATTAGAGACAGAAAGGAACTTTAGAGTTTATCTTGTCCAAACCCCTCATTTTATGGATGAGGTACTGAGACCCAGATAGGCTGAACAGCATGTCCAAGATCACACAGGTAATAAGAAACAGAACTGGCATTTAAATAAAGGATATTTGACTTTAAACCCTTCCTTCTTTCCAGTACAAGAAGTATTCAAGAATGAAATTCTGAAGACACAAAGGAAAAACAATTTAAATGAGGAGAAAAAGTGGAGGTTGCCTAAACAGACTAATGCACAGGGAGTTCATCAATCAACTTTTTTTTCTAATATAGAGAAGACAGAACAAGGATACATAATGGAGAATAGTTTTTAATGTTCTATGGTCTTTTAAGAATAGTATTAGGAGTGATTAATCTCAGAATAGTCTGAGTTTGACAAGGAAAGCTAAGAAGAAACAAAAATTGGTGGGGAAAGATGTCAGGGTGTTAGTTATATCGGGATAAAGAGAGAACAAAAGGAGAGATAGGACTGCTGCCTGAGGAAACAAGTAAGTCAGTAGCACAGTGGTTAGTGTGCTGGACTTAGAGTTGGGAAGACCTGAATTCAAATGCTGCTTTCTACATTTACACATATCTGTGACCCTGTACAAGTCACTTACCTTCTCTCAGCCTCAGTTTCCTCACCTGTAAAAAGGAGATAATAATAGTACCCACCTCACAGGAGTGTTATGAGAATCAAATGAGATATACGTAAAGTATTTGGCAAAATTTAAAACATTTTATAGATGCTGACTATTAATAATAATCATAGCTAATCTTAACATTAGCTTCATTTGACTCTCACAACAGCCTTCTGAGGTAGATTCTATTAATCTTCATTTTAAGGGCAGCTAGGCAGTGTAATGGAGAGAACACTGGGCCTGGAGTTCCTCAGGAGGACCTGAGTTCAAATCTGGCCTCAGACACTTACCAGCTCTGTGACTCTTGTCAAGTAACTTAAAAGTAAGTCCGAGTGACTAGCCCACAGTTGTATACTAAGTGCCTAGTGCAGGATTTGAAATCAGGTCTCCTGACTCCAAGTTCAACATCCACCCACTTTGCTGCCCAGCTGCTTCCTAAGTAGATGAAATAATTACCTATGCCAGACATTAGGATGCTCATTACTTATCTTATTTCTGTCTTAGCCAACAAAGGAAATGACCTTTGAACTGGAAAAGATGGTCTCTAGGGAGCTGATCCTCAGGTGGGGAAGCAGCTTTTAAAGGAGTATCTAACTCTCCTTGCAGATTTTGGGTTAACTAGCTTAGATGAATTATATCCTCTATTACTGTAAGAACGGGCAGATATGATTTTAAGTGGGTATTTTTTTTGGAGGGGCAACCAGGTTTAAGTGACTTTCTCAGGGTCATACAGCTAGCAAGTGCCTGAGGTCAAATTTGGACTCAGATACTCCTGATTCCAGGGCTGGTGTTCTATCCACTGCACCACCTATCTGCCCCTCAGATATGATTTCTGAATCACTGCCAGTGATATTTGAAAAATCATGGTGAACGGGTAATGCACCTCATCCATGGAGAAGATCAAGTGATGTTTCAATTGTCAAAAATAGGATATGTCAGCAAACCTGACTTCAGTTCCTGGGGCGGAGTAGGAGGATGAATTTCTAGATTCTAGGGCAGTGGTTCATAATTTGGTGTCGGTGAACCTTTTTATTTTGATAATCAGATTTTGATATGACTAGTCTCATTGGTAATACTACATATTTTATGTTATCCATTTAAAAACATTATTCTGAGGCATCCACAGACTTCAGCAGACTACCAAAATGTTCTCATGAAATGTAAAAATTTTAAACACCCCTTTTCTAAAATGTACAACCTATTTTTCAGGGTGAATAACTAACAAAAAGAAATGGTCATCGCAAAGAATCAGCATAATGTCAGGAATGAGCCAATAAGACAGACTAAACTTTGTCTGTATATTTTGCAATAGATTGATGTTTGGGGAAAGTCTGTAGATATAACTTTCTTAGGTTTTAGAAAAGTTTTTACAAGATCTTTTCTTAGTAATCATGTGGAAAAAAATGAAGGGATATGAACAAAATAGTAGTATAATTGGCCAGATTTAAAGTTGATTGCTTAGTCAGATCCAAAGAGTGGTTTGGTATCAATAGTTTGGTATTATTTTGTCCAATAGAGGCAACTAGGTGGTGCAGTGCATAGAGCAATGGACCCATGGTCAGGAAGATCGGAGTTCAAATCTACAACCTGGTACTTAACTACCTATTGGTGACTGAACAAGTCACTTAACCTGTCTGCCCCAATTTCCTTATCTGTAAAATGGGGGTAATTATATCACCTACTTCCCAAGAATTCGATAAGAATAAAAACATATAACATTTGTAAAACCCTTTCCAAATCTTAAAGTGCTACATAAATGCTTGCTATTTACTATTATAATTTGAAACAAGGTCTCCAGAGGGACACCTAAAAATTCTGTGCTTGGCTCTAGGTTTCTTAATATTTCTCTCATTGACTAAGATGAAGACCTAAATGGGATGCTAATGAAATTTACAGATAATACAAAGTATGGGAGGATTCATAACACCTTGACTAATGGCGCCAGTTTCCAAAAAAGACCGTATTTGTCCAGAAAATCGGACCTAACTTATTTGGGTGGAATTTACTAGGGACAAGTCACAATCTCCCTGGGCTCTCAGTGTCCTTATCTATAAAATGGGGAGGTTGAATTAAATGACCTCTGAAGTGCTATTCTATTACCCTATTGACCCATGAAGACTAAGTCTTATACTTAGGTCCAAAAAAGAAAATTAACTTCATAAGTGTAATATATCTGGAAAGAACAATGATCATGGAACAAGCTTGGCCACAAAGAAGAGGTATAAGAAGATACCTCCCCCATCCCACCCCTTCACAGAGGCGGAACCTCTACAGCTATAGAACCTTGCGTGTATTTTTAGATTCTTTGATGTATTGATCAGCTTGTGCTGATTTTTTTTCTTTTCCTCTGATTTTTTGTTATATGAGTTGACCCTCTGGTGAGGGGCTGGGGGAGGGGCAGGGTACACTGGAGGAAATATAGGTAACATGAAACCAAAATATAGCAATAAAAATTTTGAGAAGCCAGCAAAAATAAGAAATATGCAGTTAGATGGCAATTCTTCTGAAAATAACTTAGGGGGTTTGGAAGACTGTAAGCCCAACATAGAGGCAGCCAAGTGGCTCAGTCAATAGAACACTTAGCCTATGGTCAGAAAGACCTCAGTTCAAACCTATCTCCAGACACTTACTAGCAGTATGACCCTGGGCAAGTCATTTAACCTCTGTTTGCCTTAATCCACAGCATAAGGAAATACCAAACCACTCTACTCTCATTGCCAAGAAAACCCCATGGATAGTTGGTCCATGGGGTCACAAAGAGTCAGACATGACTGAACTCCCAAACAACAAGCTCCATATAAGTATGATACATAGGCAAAAAACTAATGTGATGATAAAGACATATTGCCCAAGACTAGAGATGTGATAATCCCACTGCAATCTACTCTCCTTAGATCACATCTAGTGGGTTGGGAAGGCCATTAACAAACTGGAGAGCATTCAGAAGTGAGAAGCCAGGGTGGTGAAAGTACTCTATATCATGCCATGTGAAAATTGATTGAAAAAACAGAACTTATAGATATTTAACCTCAAGAAGAGAAGATTTGGGAGGAAGTTAGGGTGGGGTTGATAATTGTTCTCAATCATTTCATAATCTACAGTATAAAATCAGGAATCTGCATGGCCCCAGAGAGCAAAATTATGCATAATTTGTGAGAATTTTAAAGAAACAAATTTGTTTTATGTAAGAAAAAACTTTTTTATTACCATTAAGGGCTCTTCTCAAGTGGAATGATCCGCCTCCAGAAATAACGGGTTCCACTGCACTGGATGTCTTCAAGAAACGGTTTAATAAGTTGGTAAGTCACAGAAAGGAGTCTTATTCAGGTGCTAGTTGTACTAGAAGGCTCTAATATCCCTTCCAAAATTGAGGTCTATGATTCTGTGAAACCTGGACTCTATTCCCAGCTATGCCACTAGCTCTGCAGCCATAGGCTTCCCCTTTTCTAGGCCTCAGTTTACCCTTTGTTAAAAGAACTAAGGATGGTTTCTGCCCCACCTCCTACCTGCCACCCAAGTCCTCTCTTTTCAATGTTGAATACGGATTCCTTCAATGTATCCCCTTTCATCACCCTTGTTGGCTTCAACTGGCCATTCTCCAGCTGGTGAATGCCCTCCCCAACATGTGTTGTCCAGAACTCAACCCAACATTCCCAGTGTGGTCTGTTGAGAGGAAAGTACAGTATCCCTGTTTTAATTTGTATTTGTATTTTTTGTATTTTGACATATTTCTTCAAGGGCAGTTGAAGATTGCTTGAGAATTTTGGTCGTTGTATTACATCATTGTCTCAAATTGAGATTGCCATCTGCTAAAGTGGTGCAGTGAGTAGAGCACTGGCCCTGGAGTCAGGAGGACCTGAATTCAAATCCAGCGTCAGACACTTGACACACTTACTAGCTGTGTGACCTTGGGCAAGTCAACCCCAATTGCCCTGCCTTCCCCCCCTCCAAAAAAACAAAAACAAATAAAATCCCCTAAGTAAAGGAAAACAAGGGAGCCTTGATGTCTTCAAAGCTGGCATCAATATGTAGGATGGAAGACAGGGAATGATATCTATATTGAAAAGCACCTGAACAAGTAATGGGAAAAAGAGACCAGAAAAAAATGAGAAATGTTTTAGTCCCCCAAGATCCATGATGGTGCAGGTGGTATGGATATCATAGGCAAACATCCCCTAGGGTATGACTTAATATGCAAAAGGACAATAAGAAAAAATCTGGGGCTCATGGAGGATCATTAGAAACATGGTAGAATATCAGGCTTTTGGGTGGAAACAGGAATCAGAGGGCATCTAGTCCAAATAACACCTGAAGAAAAGATTCTAGAACATCCATTATAAGTGATCATCCTATCCCTCTCTGTCTGAAGACCTCTGGTGAAGGGGAACTCACTACCTCCCAAATCACCTCATTGCACATTGTCAATGCCCTTCAGAACTATGATATCCCAAACTGAGCCCAATATTCCAGATGTGGTCTGAGCAGGGCAGAATGCCCCACGGTGCAGCAGTCACTTAACAGATTAAGACTCTCAAACCCAGGAAGAATAAGGGACTTACCAAAGACCCCATAGATAGTAAAGCAGCAAAGTTGAGACAATCAATCTATCAGTCATTCAACAAGTATTTGTTAGGTATCTACTATGTGGCAGGCAACTATGCTAAACATCAAAGACACAGAGTCAGAAATGCTGCACCTTAAATGTGGTGGTTGTAAGCCCAGCTTCCTTTGAGGAAGTTCAGGCAACTTGATTGAAATTGAAGACATTTAGTTTGAAAAGTGAGGCAGTTGTTAGACAGCTCACAAAGCAGCAAAAGAAACTTCAATGACCAGGGAGGCCAGGCATTTAATTCTGACACCTCGGATTGGTTCACCAAAGTCAAAGAGCTAGAAATGGCTTAGCGCTTTAGTAGGGCTATAAAAAGATGCTCCTGTTCAGCGACAGGACCATTTTCTTTTCTTCCATCCTCTGCCTCTCTACCCTGTTCCCACTATTCTTGCCTTTTGGTTCCTTTTTCTAGGACTGACAAAATCTGCTTTTTGGACAAGAGCCAATGTGCTCAGGCTAACTGACCACACCTAAGTGACATTAAGTCACTGATATTTCACTCTGGCATGGTAGCCCCCACTCCACAGATGTGACATGGATGCCCTATGGCTCCTGGGCTTGTGCTGGCCTCCAGAGAAATCTCTAAGTTGGAAGGGCCTTCAGAGGACACTTAGTCTAACTTGTGCCTGAACAAGAATCCCCTCTATGATCTACCAGGCAAGAACTCAAGAAGGGGAACCTACTACTTCCCTAAACTCCATTATTCTCTACCATTCAGTATCTGAGTCAAAGTCTCCACTACTCCATAGAAACTATCTTACCATCCATCTCTCTCCCTCACCTGGCTTCTCTCCTAGAAGCAAGGCCAAAGGTATTCTGTATGGTTTGTTCTTAGCTAAAGTCTTAAATCCTCTTGGAGGTATGAGAACTATGAGTCCTGGAGGGGAGTCTCGCCATGATATCACCATGTTCTGTGTCCAGCTCTTCTGGCTGAGCTCTTGAAGGTGCCTTAAACTAAAATGCGGTGCCTAGACCTGAACACACTGCAATAGATTAGTCTGGCCAGGGCAGAATACAGAATGACTATGATCTCCTTTCTCCAGGGTGTTCAGACTTTCTCGACAAACCAAAGACCTTGGCTTTCATTACCTGTTACTGAACCAAAAGTAACTTGGACTTAAGACTGCTAAAATGTGAAGATCCTGTGCAAATAAATTAACCTGATACCACCCACCCATCTTGTATTTAGGAAGCAGATATAGATGATAGATAGATGGATGGATAGATAGAGACAGATAAATGGATAGATGGATAGATAGATAGATAGATAGATAGATAGATAGATAGATAGATAGATAGACAGAGAGACAGATATTCACCAAAGTGACCTATTTTAAACTCCTACTCTGAAGACCTGGATTTGAGTCTGACATACCACTTCGACAAATCACTGCACTTTCCTAGGTCTCCTTTTCCTGCTTATATAAAATGAGGGTTCATAGGACTCAGAGCTCAAAAAGGTCTTAAAATCTTTTTGACAGATGAGGAAGCTAAGGGTCAGATAAGTTAAACAGCATGTCCAAAGCCGCAAGCTTTGGATTCAAACTCAAGTCCTCTGATTTCAAATGCAATGGTGTTTTTACTTTAACATTTTCTGGTTCCTTCTAATCCTACCATTCTATGGCTCTAAGTTCTCCCAACTACTAAGTACCTGAGCCTATAAAAAGTTATTTTCTCTCTGTCTCTCATTCATGGAAATGAAGTATTTGCTAGATATTTTCAGATATAAACATGTGCAAAGCCCATTCTTATGCTCTCCAAACAAAGAAAAGGTAAGAGTACAATTCATTTGAGGATAAGAAAATATTTTATTTCAATTTAAGATAGAAGTAATAGCTGGTGTTTATATGGGACTTTAGAATTTGTAAAGTACCTTAAATACATTATCTAATTTAATCCTGACAACCTTTCCAGGTTATCACTATTTTAAAGTTAAGGAAACTGAGGCACAGAGAGATGAATTAGCTTGCCTGCAGTCACATAGCTAGTGAGTAAGTAGAGTGAAAATTGAACCTAGGTGTGTGGTATTCCAACTCCTATACACCATACTGACTCTTTCCAAAATAGTGGGAGCCAATGAGACTTTACCTAAGTTTGGACAAAACGTACCCTGCCACTTTCATATAATAAATACTTACATCTAGAAGGTGATACAAGGTTTACAAATCATTTTCTTCACAATATTCTTTAGGGGAAGGTAGTGCAAATGTCATTATTCCAATTTAAAAGATTAGGAAACTGACCCTCAGAGAATTGAAGCAACTTGCCCATGCTCATCTAACTAAGAAATGTTTGTATAAAACCAGATCAACTAAATCCAAACCAAGTTCCTCCCAAATGCTCTTCTATGTTGAAGTCCCTGCCATGTTTTATCTATTACCCCACATCCATGGCTCACTTGCTGATGTTGTGGAACATTGTAGACATCGAAGGTTACATGGCTTCAGCAGGACTGCTTCCATGGTGAATAGAGGCGATTAAATAAAAACAAAAATACCCAACAGTTATATAGTGCTTACTATGTGCCAGGCACTGTGCTGAATGCTTTATAAATATTATCTCTTCTGATACTCACAACAACCCTGTGAGGAAAATGCTATTATTATCCCCATTTTACAGGTGAAAAAACTGTGGCAATAAGGGCTTAAGGAACTTGCTCAGGGTCAACACCACTAGTAAACATCTGAGGCTTGATTTGAACTCAGGTTTTCTTTACTCTGAGTCTGGCATTCTAACCATTGCACCACATATCTCATCTTCCAGTGGGATATTGTGGCATGTTGTGGGAAGAAGAAAATCCTGTGGGTTTGACCTATTTCTTATTTCTGAAAATCTAAGCTTTGAAACCCATCAAACAATAGTGCATGTGTGGGAAGGACCAACACCTCCATTATTTCATTTTGCTTTGCTGTTGTATTATTGTGGGGGTTGTTTGTTTCTTTACAAGCTCCTGAGTCAAGTAATGTTTCACAGAGGAAAGATCTGGAAGATGATGGAGGGTTAAGTGAACTTCAGAGTTTAATGAACTTTAATCTTCTGGCAAACACTACAATTAATACACCCCAAAGTGCATTTGCTTTGTAATTAAATGGAGGAACAAAACCCTAAACAGTAGTGAGGAAAAAAGTTATTGTCTAAGTTCTCCATAGGTCTCCTAGCAATTAAACTCACTCATTTCATCTGGAAAAAAACGTATTTATTAGTTGAATTTACACTAATGCCATAATAATACAATGTACCTTATTAATTAGATCACTCTCCCCCAAAGCTCAACCAACCAGACGGGTGTGCCAGGGGCTGTAAATGGGAAACATTCTCAGAGTGGAGCATTGATTAAAATAGCATCAGTCCTAATAATTCTGTCTCATAAAGCAAGTCTTACTTCAGGATGGCTCCAGGGGCAGCAAGATCAGCTTCTGGGGAACATTCTAAGCTATTACCAGCCTATCTTCCATGGGAGTCTGGAGCGACAGCTTTTATCATCTTCCTGTGAATTTTCCAATAAGAAATCCAGGGATCTCTCAGTTCATTGAAATTTCCAGCTACCTCTGGATGAGGTTGGGGGAGAAGTAATGTCCCGATACCTGAGAAATCTCCTAACCAGTCTTTGTTCTCCGATCCAACTACGGGGGTGGGGGGAAGCTGATGTACTTCATGGGTTCATTCCCAGTCACAGAGAACAAGGATTTGAGTGGGAATAATGAGGTAAGGGCTGCAGGATAGGAAAAGCTTTCTTTTGCCTGTGGCCATTGCTCAGCCAGTCCATAATTCCATATAAGGGCCCCATTAGAGTTAGACTATGGGGAAAGGGACACCTTGCTCCCACCAGAATTTGGAGATCTCAGACAACTTTCCGTAGATTTATCCAGATCCTGACCATACCAAAGCTTTGTACCTACAGTACACCTCATGGAGGTGAATTCTAACCCTACCTCTGATTCTGTGATATGACTTTGGACAAGTCACTATTTTTTTCTGTGCACACATTTCTTTGCCTCTAATAAATTTGGTTTATTTGGTGCCACAAAAACTGGATAATAGATCTATAAGGTACATATAACTTCAGAAAAGTAAGCATTCTGGGCCCCATTCTGCCCTGATTCCATCACTGTGCTGCTGATTCCCTGACAGAAGCTCTTAGTGTGTGTGTGTGTGTGTGTGGGTGTGGGTGTGGGTGTGTGTGCGCGCACGCGCGCGTGTGTGTAATGGATCCCTTTGGATATATGTTGAAGTCTGTGGAGTCTTTCTCAAAATAATATTTTAAATGCATAAAATAAAATATATAATGTTACAAAGGAAATCAATTCTATTGCAATGCAGTTACAATTTTTTTAAAAATTCATGGACTCCCTGTAGACCCCAGATTTATAACCCATTGCTCTAAGCTGAGGAAAAAAGAGGTTACAGGGGTAGACTTTGAGGTCTGATGATTTCGTAGTGAAAGAATATTCTTTCTCAGAAAAAATGATATGATGTTCACATGCTTGGATGGCGAGACACTATGATTTAAGGCACCATAAGTCCAGATGTCAAAGACTGGAGTATCATGGGGCTTTATTCAGGTGCTCAGGGGTCCAAAGGTTGGAACCAAGGTCTGCGTGATCCCAGGGATAGATACTGAAGCCCAAAGGGTCCCAGAAACAGCTGAGAATCTACATAGGGGAGTCACTAAGCCAGAAACTAAAGCCTAGGGGATCATAGAGCCAGGCACTAAAGTGAGGGAGATCAGAGAGCAAAGCAGAGTTCCAGAAGAGTACAAGAGACAGGCAGTAATGCCAGAAGCTGAGAGTCAAAAGACTAGATGTAAAGATCTGGAGTGTCAGAGGGTGGGATGCTGAAGTTCAGGGGTCAGAAGGTCAGACACCAAAGCCTGTGTCAGATGTTAAATGGCCCGAGTTACCATATTTTTCTGAAGTCCCAGGATGGCAATCAGAAATAAGTTCAGATCAACACCGGTCAGAGAAGCAGTGCCTGACCAGCTTGGTTCTCAGAGTGCTCATCATTGCTTAATACGTATAGGGTAGGGGCTACTGCAATTGGGCCAAGCATGAGTCCTGCCTAGGACTAATACCTCTGATGTACACAGACACACACACACACACACACACACACACACACACACACACACACACCAATTAAACAGTCAGCATTTTTAAGCACCTATGTGCCAACACTGTGCTACGTACTAGGGATATAAATATAACAAATGGATTAATTCCTACTCACATTCTAACAAGAAAGAGAACAAGGACATTTACCAACATATACAGAATAAATATAAAGAGAATAAATACAAATAATTCTGTATAAAGTTGAGGGGAAAAGCATTGTTAGCTGTTGAGGGCAGTTGAGTTCTTCCCACAAAGAAAAGACTAAAGTTATGAGTTTGAATCCTAGCTCTGACACTTACTAAGTGGGAGACCTCAGACAATTCACCACTCTGATAGTCATCTTCTTTGTCTGTAAAATTAAGGGGTTAGACTGGATACCTTTGAGATTCCTTACAACCGACATGGGATATGTACTGGACAGTGAGAGTTCAGGGGAGATCTGAGCCCTGGAGGAACTCTGCCCCCCACTAAGAATACTGTAGAAAATGGCTTTGATGCATACTTTAATGCCCTCTGTCTACCCTAGGGAATTCAGGAACACCCGAGCCCTAGCAGAGTGCTCTGTGTCATGGCCATCTGAGAGATGGCGGGCCCTGTTTACCCTTAGAGCTTAGGGAGAACCCATGGCCTGGAAATGGCCTACCTTTATTCATAGTGAGGACCCAGGAGATATCTTAGTCCTGATGTGGTTTTATTTGCCCTAAGGATCAAAGATATACCTGAGCAGACCATGGCCTTCTATTCATATGCCCCACAGATAAGGCTATTTCCTATCAGGACAACCCAAAACCAGGTTCTATACTTGTCTTTGGCCATAGCAGTTGTATGTGCGTACATATGTGTATACACATACATACACATATATACATACATATATAGACATACATACATATGCATATGTGTGTGTATATATGTATGTATATATCTATATATCTATCTATATATATATATTTGGATATGGCATATGTGAGTTGTTTTGCTTGACTATGCATATTTGTTACAGGGTATTTTTTTTCTTTTTCTTTTCCTCTCATGGATGGGTTGGGAGAAAGAGAAAATAAATATTTGTTATTTGAAAGAAATTAATTTTAAAAAGACTCTACTCCCTGATCCAGGATTTCTGGAGATTTGTGTGTGTGTAGGTGGGGAAAGAGGAGGAGAATGTCCAAGGCTTTCTTCCATGGCTGTTGCTCCCCCAAACCATGAATATGCTCTTGTTATAGATTTGATCACCATCCCAGACATAGATGATGGTTGCAGGAGGGCAGGGTGGGGGAAGCACTATACTTAGGATCAAAAAGCCTGAGTTCAAGCCCAATGAGCTTGCCACTGATGAGCTGTGGAGCCTTGGTTAAGTGTCTTATCTAAACCTTTCTGGCTTTGAAGCTTCCTTATTATCCTGAACTCTCTGCATCTCTTAACAATCTTCTTGACCAGTGATATGACCAGTCCTTTCTAGGCCAAGGGATCGCATAGATGCTTAGGTAGAAACCCCTTCACTGGACATCTTCAAGCTGAATGACCATTTGTTGGTTTTCCTGCAGAGGTAATTCCCGTTCACTTTATATTGGATCAGAAAGCCTTCAAAACTTGGTCTGATTCAGAGATTCTTTGGTTTTCTGGTCCTGTGATTCATATGGAATGCTTGCCATCACTGCCAAAATTCCAGGAGGATTATGTCAAGGAAGAAGAGGGAAGGGGAATCTACTCAATTTTGGTGTTGAAAGGGACTTTAAAGGCCAACCCCCCCAACCTGACACTCTAAATAAAAATTCCCTCTGTAATTTACATTTACACAGTGCTTTAAGGTTGGCACAGCACCATACATATGTCATGCCATTTCATTCTCACAACAACCCTAAGAGATAGGTACCATATTTTCCTCATTTTATACATGAGGAAACGAAATCTGAAAAAAGGTTAAGTGATTTGCCCAGAATGAGACAGCTGCTAAGAGTCTGAGACAAGATCCATCTCTGACAGGTGGTCAACGAGCCCCTGGATAAATGCTTCCAATGATGGAAAATTCACTACCTCATGAGGCAGCCTGCTCCTTTTCTTTATAGCTCTAACTGTTAAAAAAGATCTTCCTTGCATTAAACTGAAGTGAGCCTCTTTACACAACTTCCACCCAAGGGCCCTAGTTCTTCCTTCTGAAGCTATACAGAATATATGTAGTTTCTATATGAAAAGCTCTTCCAAAACTTGAAAGCAGATATACTGGTCCCTTGGGGCCTTATATCAACTATTATCAATATAAAAATTCCCAGTTTCTTCAGCAAAGCCCCAAGGGTCATGGTTTTACATTCTGGTTCCCCTTTCTAGACAGTCTCTCTCCTTTTCTGGATGGTCTCTGAATGTCTCTCCACAAATGTGGTAACCAGAACTGAGGAGAGAGAGAGAGAAAGAGAGAGAGAGAGAGAGAGAGAGAGAGAGAGAGAGAGAGAGAGAGAGGGAAAGAGGAAGGAACAAAGGAAGGAATGGAGGAAGGAAGGAAGGAAGGAAGGAAAGAAGGAAGGAAGAAGGAAGGAAGAAAAAAGAAACAAAGAAAGAAGGAAGGAAGGAAGGAAGGAAGGAAGGAAGGAAGGGAGGAAGGAAGGAAGGAAAGAAGGAAAGGGTCCCGTTTCTTTCACAATTTCTCCAGTATCCAGATCAAAGTCCATTTGTCTTCAGCCCAAGATCAATAGTGTATTAATAGACCCACACCTGTAAATCATGCTTCTGGTGATGTATTGAGAGTTACCAGGAAAGGAAACTCTTGCTACTAGTCACCACTGATTTCACTTTCTAGGATGCTCCACAATATCAAATACACTGAGAACTCCAGCACCCATGCATGTGCATCCCAAAGCCTATATTCTTCACAGCTATCCCAGTCATAGATGGTGAATGTGGGGAAAGAAAAATTGAACTTAGACTCAGAGGTCTGGTTTCCACCCCAGTTCTGCCATTTATATCACTAGACATCACTAGAC
This sequence comes from Trichosurus vulpecula, assembly GCF_011100635.1. Classification (NCBI taxonomy): domain Eukaryota; kingdom Metazoa; phylum Chordata; class Mammalia; order Diprotodontia; family Phalangeridae; genus Trichosurus; species Trichosurus vulpecula. The sequence goes on along the minus strand of NC_050580.1, from coordinate 40,173,780 downwards.
ACCAGACATCACTAGACACTGGGGATAAAAAGACAGAAATGAAATTGGTGTTCCTGACCTCAAGGGGCTTACATTCAATCTGTAAAATAATGGGGTTAGACTAGCTGAATCCTGGCTTTCTCATTCTATGACTATGCCTATGAACTCTAACTGACTTAGAGCTAGATGGTCCTCCAGTAGGTGAAGGGAGGTCCACAAGGCCAAAGCCATAACCTGCCCCCCATCCCCCTCAAAGGTCTCACTGATAAAATTACGGAATTTCAGCATTGTAAGGGACTTCTGAGGTCATTTTTCCAACCCCTAGAAGGACAGGAATCCCCTTGAGAAAACACTGCCTGAGTAGCCATTCTAGTCCTTCTTGGAGGCCTTCAGTAAGTGGGGACTCAGACTTCCGAATAAGGCTGATAGCTCTAAATGTTGAAAGCTGGTGTTGCTATTTGGGGAGTTGTTATCATTTTTCACACTGAGTTGAAATCTGCTTCTCTCATGTTTTTACCTGTTGTTCCCTGTTTTGTTTTTCCCTCCTCTTCAAAGTCTCACTGAGAACTGGCTGAGACACTCACCAGCTAGAACTGGATCCCTGCCCAGGGCCATCTTTAATCCCCAAGAATTCTGGTGTGGTGTCCATGGTTCTACTGGGGAAGCTTCCACACTCCCGTCCTGTTCAAGTACAGTAGCACGAGATGCCCCACCAACTTCTCTGCTTCCACTTCTGTCTCTTGGAATCACTGAATCACAGATTTGAAAGGGACCTCAAAGACTGGCCACTCCTACCTAGCCCTAGACTGGAATCTTTTCTACACCATCCCTTGTCAAGTCTAGATTTGACCTGTATTTGAAGATTCCAAATGATGGTGAAGTCACTAGCTCCCGAGGCAGCCCAGTATACTTTGGAACCAGTCTAAGTAAGGAAATTTTTCTGAACATGAAACCAAAATATTCCTCTCTGTAGCTTTTACTCTTTGCTCCTATCCTCTGGGACCAGGCAAAAGAAGATTAATCCCTCTTCCATATCACAGCCCATCAAATATTTTACAACCATTAGTGTGTCCTCCCCAAGCCTTCTCTTATCTTATTCAGCCTTTTCCGGAGCTTGGAGCTACTATTTTATCCTTCAAATGTTGGTGGGGGAGGTGGGAGGAAACAAGTCAAATCAATAAATATTGTATGCCTACTTATGTGCCAGGGATTGTGCTAGCTGTTAGGGATGCAAAGAAAGGCAAATACAGTGACTGCCCTCAATGAGCTTCCAATCTAATAGGAGGAACAACATGTAAACTCTTTTGCAGCCAAAAAAGACACATTCAGGATAGATTGGAGAAAATCTCAGAGGGAAGACATTCGATACATTAAGGGTTACCGAGAAAGGCTCCATGTACCTCATACACAAACAAAAATAATAAAAGGTAGGGAGTGATAGAGGAGAGGACAGATCCAAGCAATTTGCTGCAGGAAAACTGGAGAAGAAAGAAATCATTTTCAGCTAGGAGGATCAAGGAAGGCTACATGGTGGAGACAGCACCAGAAGGAAGAGAAGGCTATTAAAAGACAAAAATGAGTAAAGGGGAAACTGAGACCTCCACTATTTGTTAGAAGGGGGACCTAAGCCACAGTGCTGCCATATGCTTATCAGGCAGCATTAATGCTACCGTCAAGGTTCAGTGATGCCAGATGCCAGCCTCATTGACTCTGCTTTCTCACAGCTTCCTTCTGACTGATTCAGTTGTGGTTGGAGCTATTTTCAGGTCCTATTCACTTTCCCCAACACCTGCCTACAGAGGGGGAGGATGTTTTCTCAACACCCAAAATGCTCGCACATTGTAATGTTCTCACTAGGTAACCATCAGTGCAAGAATTACTAAAAGTGTGACCAACTGTGGGAACCAGTGTGTTTATCTAGGTAATTCCATACAGAATGATCTGACCATGGAACATGGAAAAGAAACCACACTCCTGCTAAGGAGTTCAGTTATTAAAGGGCATCCTGCCCTTCAGTTACTAAAGGGCAGGATGAGTGTAGTCATACAGTCAACAAGCATTTATTAAACACAAGCTATGTGCCAGGCACTGTGCTAAATTGTGGAGATACAAAGCCATGTTTTTGCTTTTAAGGAGCTCTCATTCTAATGGGGAAGATAACATGATAATAACTATGTATATATGACATAAATAGTGTAGATGAAAGGTAATCTTGAAGTGGAGGCACTAGTATGTGGAAGGAACCAGGAAGGCCCCCTTGCAGAAGGTTACCCTGCCTCATGACCCCTCCGCAACATCTGCTCAGGCATTAGCATAGCAGGTTCTGATCAAATCAGAAGAAAGGTTGTTCTATTACCCAAGCCACCTACCAATCTCAAAGCCCACCTTCCTCCCTCTACACACACACACACACACACACACACACACACACACACACAAACACATATATGTAGATATAGATATATTAGCTCATACCTAGAGACCACCTTATAATGCAAGGAGTAGAGTAGAATTAGCCCCATTTTACATATGTGGAAACTGAAGGATGGGGAGGTGAAGTAACATGCCTAGTATCACACAGTTGGCAAGTGAAAAAGTAGAAATTAAAGTCATGTCTCCTGAATGAGTCTAGCCTTAATTCCACTACTCCATGAATGCCACTGCATCTGCTCTCTGCCCTACTGCCCAAGCTGATTTTGATGGTCATTAGCTCCCAAGGCGGAATTGTTCTCTTCTACTTTCTGCTCCCAATGATCAGGCAAGACCCATTAAGGAGCTGCAAGAAGCTTCCATGGAAGTACTGCCTAAATGATTCCTTCCCTTGGTACCCACTTTCCTCAGCCCATATTAGACCAAGAAAGGGTGAGGAGAATCCTGTAGCATTCTCATGCCAGACAGGCAATTTCTCTGAGATAAAACAGAGCTGATGAAATTAAAATTGTGGTTGATACAATAAAAAATGATGATACTATCTAAATTAATTTATGAAATTAGTGCTATACCAATCAAACTACCAAGGGGCTGCTTTATAGAACTAGATAAAATAATAACGAAATTCATTTAGAGAAAAAAAGGTCTAGTGTCTCAAGGGAAATAGTAAGAAAAACATATCAATGAAAGGGGCATGATGTTACCAAAGATCAAACAATATTATAAAGCAGTAATCATGAAAATATATTTGGTACTAGTTTGAAAATAGAAAAATAAGCCTTTTGTTTATAAACTTAGTAATAGACGAGGTAAGAAAGACCCAATAGCAATCAAAAAAAGTAGCCCAGTGTTTGAACAAAGACCATAAATTATTAAATGCAGGGATCCTTATTGGACATATACTGCTGGGAAAATTAAAAAGCTATTTGGCTGAAATTAGGTCAATATCGGCATTTTACACAATGTATCATATCCAAAAGGCACACATAGATACATAGCTATAATATATACATATATACATATGAAACCATACACACTCCTTTTAAAAAATAGGGAACAGAAGGAGATACCTTTCACAACTATAGCTGGGGGAGAAATCTTACACAAACAATAAAGGTGATCATAAAAATACAAACGGAACAATTTTATGTTCTTCCATGAAGAAAATCAATGTCAATAGAGTAAGAGAAAGTTTTGAGTTAAAAAAGATATTCCCATCGAATATCACAGGAAAAAGTCTGACAGTCAGAGTATATAAGGAATTGACATAGATATTTAGGGCCAAGAGTCATTCTATAGAAGATAAATAAATAAGGAACATGAGCATTTTTACAAAAAAAAATGCCAACTATCTATAACCATATAAAAATGTGCTCCCAATCACAAATACTAGGACAAATTAAAATCAAAATAACTCTGAGGTTCTGCCTCATACCTAATAAATTGGCAAAAAAAAAGATAAAAAGTAAATAGGTAACATCAAAGGAACTATGGAAATCCAAGTACACCAAGCCCCCTCTGCATCTAGATCTATAATCCTATGAGGCATAAATTGGTATAAATGCTCTGGAAAACTATTTGTAATTATGTAAAAAAGTGACTCAATGAGGCATGCTCTTTGACCCAGCAATCTTGCTACCAGATACTTACCCAAGGAAGTCAAAGGCAAAAGAAAATATCCAATAACAACATATTTATATAGAAGACAACATATTTATTGCACTTTTGTAGTAGCCAAGCATGAACAACAACATGGTACATGTCCACCTTTGGGGAAATTGCTAAACAAATTTTGGCATATGAATATGCCGGAACTGAAATAGGAAATGATAAATACGGGCAATTCAGAGAAAGGTTGGGAGATGGATTTGAACTGATGTAGGGTAAAATAAGGAGAACCAGAAGAATGATATTGACAATGACTACAGTACTATACATGAAGAGGACACTAGAAGGAAGCCAACCTCTGAGTAATTATTATAGCCAAACCTGTTCAAATGAGAAAACAAATTTTCTTCCTTTCGGCATAGAGACGGGGACAATGGGAATGTGTTGTTGCATTCAGTGTTATATCATAGCCTTAGACCTGCACGGCCCCTCAGGGGTCATGAAGTCCAATCCCCTCATTTTATATGTCAGGAAACTGGTTATTGGCCCAGTGTCACACACTTAATATTTTCATTTTCCAAGCTATATTAGGAAGGCAGAATTTATGATTTCAAAGAGAATCTCATATGTGCCTAAAAGGTCCGGAACCGCAAGATATAAGGAATTCTCTAGGCAGAAGGCAGGAGAACTAAAGCATGTATTTACACTCCACAATAACAAGCCCACAAACCAGCGTCCCCATTTTGATATTTTCATCAAAAGCTTCCAGGCCCAATAAGTCCGCCTTATAAGGGTAACCAAAAGGCCACAGAGAAGCGAGATGGTATAAGGCAAAATCGTATACATGCTTCCCTTCTACGGTAAGAAGATTACCCACTAGCCTCTAGTCAGCTCTGCTACCGGCAGCTCAGCCTCAGCTGTAGGTGTCTCTGGCTCCAACCGGAAAAGGAAAGGAGGATCTTCAAGCTGTCCTCTCCCCTCTTATAGAGTTTTTGACATCATCAAGCGCCGCCTGAACGACCAGGGCCGATTGGTTCTTGACTTGGCCCCTCCCCCAGCGTAGACCACGTTAACACACCTCCCCTCAGCCAGCGCCACGACTCATCACACAGGAAGCTCTGGTCCTGCCCCGGAAGAGGAAGCCCCAGCGTCCAGGGAAGCTCAACGAGGCGAGCTGAGTCATTCAAAGAAAACAAAGTCCATTCTGGCTACACAAGCAAAGAAAGTCTTTTTTTTTCCAACTGGTATCTTTTCAGAAGGTTATCTAATAGGATTTTGAGATCTGATAAATTAACTTAACATATTACCTGCCTGGATAAATCAAGGATACTTCCAGCAAGGACTCTAATTTCTGAAGATTGACCTATTTCAGCAGATACATCTTTCAAGAAAACAAGTGTCACTACCTTCTCATCCATCCTTCCTACTACTGGGCATATACTCTAAAGACCTATGACATATAAATATGTTGTTGTTTAGTCATTCAGTCAAGTCTGAGAACAGACTTGAACTCAGGTCTTTGTAACGCCAGGATAGGCACTCTATCCACTGAGCCACCTAGATGCCTCCTCATATAAATACAATGGAATATTATTATGCAGTAAGAAATTATCATTATGAGGAATTCAGAGAAACATGGCAACATTTGAAGGAGCTGATAGAGAGTGAAATAAGAAGAACCAAGAAAACAATATGTACAATGATTAAAATGCTAATTTTTTTTAAAGCTGAACTTTGAGTAATTGAAAAACTAAGGAAGGTTCCAGAGGATAGAGAATGAAATATACCACCTTCCTCAGAGCAAAAAGGTGGCGGAGGGGCTACTATCACAGAATGCTGTCTATATTGTCAGATGAAGTTGCTTTATTTGCTGTTTTTACTTAAACATGTTTTTCTATGTCATGAGGGAAGAATTCAGTCTGAAATGGGGAATGTTTTTCACTGATTGTGCTTTCTAAAAGAACCAATAACAATTTTTTTAAAAAAATTAGGTCATCCCTTAACTCTAGGTTGGTCATTCATTCATCTCTTCCATGCAGTCTTTCATAACTGGTCCCATGAAGGATCCTGAAATGATAATTACATTCACACCTTCTTCCTTCTGCATTCATTTATGTGTGCTACAGTGAGAAGCAAGGCATTGTAATGGAAAAGAACATTGAATCTGTGATCAGAAGAACTGGGTTCAAATCTCACCTCAATCATTTTTGTGATATCACTTAATGTCTTTTGCCTCTTTTGTGATCCCAGAACTTAGCACAGTGCTTGACTTATAATAGGCACCCAATAAATGTCTAGTGCCAGGCTGCATGACATTGGCAAATCACATAATCTTCCTGAGTTCAGTTTCCTCTTCTGGTAAATAAGAAGGTAGGATTAGATGGCCTCTAAGATACCTTCAACTTCCAGATTTGTGTGTATTGCCATTAAAATATTGTCATATCTCTTGAAGTCAGGAAATTTTCATTCATCTTTCCTACATACACACACACACACACACACACACACACACATCATCATCATCATCATCATCATCATCATCATCATCACCTAGGGCTTTCCAAGCCCAGGAATCCATGCTGTGGTGTTAAGCAACTTGGAGTAAGACAATATGGCATGTAAAGGAGAGAACGGGATGAGATGAGAGTAGACATTGGTTTTGGTCCTGGTTCTGTCACAAACTCACTTGTGATCTTGTTTCCTTTTCTGGAACTCAGTTTCTCTATACAACAAATTAAGAGATTGGACAAAATGATCCATTGCTTCCAGTTCCATCATTCTGTGATTCTGTTGGAGCGGGCTAGCAGAGCCTTCATTCTTAATTCTTCCCCCCTCCTCCCCAAGTTTTTAAGGTACTTGAAGCCTCCTCAAGGTCTGGAGGAAAAGGAAAACTAAGGGAAAAACCCAAGAACTGGACCTCACTTCCTTCTACTTTGCTCATTTGACATTTAATGATTCGATTTGCTTTGCATCAATATATTGAACACCCCAAGAAACCAATACAGAAAATCATGCCTTGATTGAATGACATCTTCTCAGTAGTTTTTCTTGCAGATGGATATTGAAGACAGAAAATACCTACATAATTTCCCTCATTTTTTTTCTTAAGGGGACCTATACTCGGACCTATAATGTCATCATTGTGAAGAACACTGAAGATTATAGAAATCACACAAACAATGTGAATCAGTCAATCAATAACCAAATATTTACTTATCACTTGCTATGTGCCAAGTATATGCTAGGCATTAGGGATTCAAATGTGAAGAATGAAATAATTCCTGTTCCCAAGGACTTTACATTCTCACAAAGGCATCTGTAACTTAGCCTTAGCCTCAAGAATACTGAGAAGTTAAGAGACTAGTGAATAATCACATTTCTCAGGTGTTTGGCGTTCCAGGCTTAAACTGAGGCCTCCCTAAGTCTAAGCTGGGCACTCCACCCCCTCTCCCACACTGCCTACCATTTTATAGACAGGAAAACCAAGACCTGAAGCAGAAAAGCCACAGTCAAACTCTTCAAGATCGGTGTGAGAAGCTGAACACACGAGTCTCCAAATTGTTTATTCTTATCTCTGTCTACCTGATAAGCCAGAGAATTTCAGAACCATAGGGAAAATAGTATTAAAGGTCATAGAATTTAGAACACTCCAGAGAATATTAGCACCCTGAAAACAAGGACTATTTGATTTTTACTTCTGTATACTCAGAAGAGCACCTGGATCATAGCCATTGTTTAAAAATGCTCACCGAATTGGATTGAACTGGAAAGGACTTCACAGATGCTCTAGTACAACTTAGTCATTTTACAGATGAAGAAATAGACCTAATTAAGTGTAAATACTTGCCCAAGGTACAAAGGTGTGTACACACATGCACACATGTAAATACATATATATATATATATATATATATATATATGCACAATGCACTTATATGTACACATATACAAGTGGGTATTACCTATACATGTGAGAGTATGTTGGTATGTATATATGTATATACATATATATACACACACACACACACACACACACACACATACACACAGAGAGGTATATGTGTATATATAATTATGTATATATGTGTGTATGTGTGTGCATATGCCAAGAGGTTAACTCTGTGTATACATATATACACATACACATATGCACATATATGTCTATATATGTATATACTGAGAGGCACATACATATGTGTGTGCATCTATATATTTGTATGTGTGTGTGTATATATATATATATACATATACTGAGAAGAGAAGTGTGTGTATGTATGTATGTATGTATATTCATATACACATGTGTCTATATGTATGTATGTATACACATATATATGTTGTTGTGGCAAAATCAGAAATTGAATATATATGTTGTAATGGCAGGATTGGACATTGAATGTAGTCAAGAACCCAGGCACAAATTTCTGTGTTCTTTTCTCCATGCCAGGAATCCTTAACTTGGTGTCCATAGAGCCCCAAAGGCTCCATAGCTAGATTTCAAAGGGTATGTAAATTTGAATAGGAAGAAAATTGCATCTTTATTTCAATATAATTAGTTTTCTTTGTAGCCCTGTGGATTTTACTTAAGCATTTATAAATAGTATTTTAAGAAAGAGTTCATAGACTTCACAAAATTGTCGAAGGGGTCCATAACACAAGAAAGGTTAAGTACCCCTGCCCTATGCTGTGCCACCATCTAAGTCCTCATTTTACAGATGAAGAATTGGAAGCCCAGAGAGTTTCCATGACATTTGCTCAATCACACAGCTAATTAGTATTAAAGGTAGAACCAGAGCCCTGGTCTCCTGACTTCAAGCCTAGTGGTCTTTCCATCTGTTGATTGATATGGCGGGGAATGAAGTGGGGCCTTGGTTAATATTAAGACTTAGAAGTTCTGATCTTATTAAAGCCAAGGATTGATCTGCTATCAAAGCCACAGAGAAACATCCCAAGAGAGGAGGGCAAAGCATACATCCTGGGCCCCAAGCTAGCCTTGTGTGTGTGTGTGTGTGTGTGTGTGTGTGTCTGTTTATCCTCCTGTACAGGCTTGGACTAAGGATCTACTACCATCTCTCAGATAGCATGAAAAAAATGAAAGGTTTGTCCTTCGCTTGGGCCAACAGAGATAAAAGAATTCAGGTCCCAGAGAATATCTAGAGACTTAAGGTTCCTGTTTTGGTGGTTGTTGCTGCTGTTTGTTGTTTGTTTGATTTTATTCTTTTGTTTTTGAGTCCCATCATATAAAAGGATGAGACTTGTTTTGCTTTGACCACAGAGAGCAAAACAAGTAACAAGTAACCATAGGTAGAAGCTGCAAAATGGCAGAATTCAGCTGTTCTTCGTAACAAAAATTTTCCCAACAAGTACAACTGTCAAAAAGTAGAATGGGCAGCCTGTATAGGTACTGGATGTATATGAAGGAACAGGGAGCCTGCCATGGTTGGGAATTAATAGGGTCATAGGTTTTAATCCGGAAGACACCTTAAAGGTCATCAGATCCAGCCCCCTAACTTGGGAGATGGGGAAGCTGAGGCCCAGAAAGGAAAAGTGACTTGCCTGAGCTAGGGAATGTTAAGGGTAGATTTCAGACACAGATCTTCTGGACTTCAGCTTCAGCTCTCTAGTCCATTACAATGTCTGTCTTTCTCTATATTATAATATAGAGAAATATATAATATAATATATTATATTATAAATATCATATATTTATATATATAAATGTATTTTTATATATAAAATATAATATAATATATATAATTTCTCAGTTCTGGGTTGGGCTAGTTGTTTGAGATCCCTTGGAACTTGGAAATTTTATTTCAAAGTGGGCACCACCCCCAGTCTCAGCAAATCTGGGCTTTAGACCTAACAGAACTCTGGGATCTAGAATCCCAGCCCAAGGGTCTTTCTACTCTGCCACCTAGTGACCTTCAGCCTGAGTTTGTTTCTTAGAACTCTTCAATGACATCACCATCTCCTGGGATGGTGGCCAAGGCTTTCGAAGATTTTCTTGTTTTACAAATTACAGCAAAGCTGTAGTTATCACCTTTACACACACACACACACACACACACACACACACAAAGTGGCAAGTTGAATAGTTTCTCAGTTTTCCCCAAACTTTTACTATTTTTACTTTGCAGGTTTTCTCCCCAATATGTCAGCTTCTCTTCTATTTCTCCTTTCACTGTCACAACAAGTGGAAAAATGTGTTGGATGGCATGTTCCCAAAAGGGACATCTTGCAAACTATGCACATATACAATCCTCTATCTTTCTTTTTCTTCCTTCCTTCCTTCCTTTCTTTCCTTCTTCCTTCCTTCCTTCCTTTCTTTCTTTTCTCTCACTCTTTCTGTCTCTCTGTCTCTGTCTCTCTCTGCCTAGAGCTATGTGCTACTCATATTGCCCCAGTATAACATCTGACTCCCATTCTCCCAGTCCTAGGCTATGCATTTCATGCCTGAGCCTTTGAGATCATTTGAAGAAGCTGGATAAGATTTCAGGCTGTGTTCAGTTGTGTCCGACTCTTTGTGATCTCATCTGAGGTTTTCTCGACAAAGATGCAGGAATGGTTTGTCGTTTTCTTATCTAGTTCATTTTACAGATGAGAAAACTGAAGCAAACAGGGTTAAGTGACTTGTCTAGGCTCACACAGCTAGGATGTGTCTGAGGCCAGTTTTGAACTCAGGAAGATAAATTTTCCTGATTCCAAGCGCAGCTCTCTAGCCACTACATCACCTAACTACCTATGCTTCTTACCAATTAACTGAACCTGAACACTCTCATTTTCCTCTTCTATAAAACAAGGGGGTGGGACAAAATCATTGCTGAGTCTGATTCAAGTTCAAAATCAATGATCCTATGGTCTCGTGATTTAATTGAAATCCTTCGTGTTGCAAATGAGGAACTACATCCCTGGAATATGAAGTAAATTGACTAAGGTCATACAACTCATAAAAGGTAGATTAAATTCAAACCCTATATCAGGTGTTGTTTGTACTGAACTGTGTGAAGCCATAATAATACAAAATGTAAGGAAGAGCTTGGGGGCAGGGGGAGGATAGAGAAAAGGCATCATGGTACAAAAGAAGAAACACTGAATTTGAGTGAGAGGATCTGAGAGGAGATTCTGGATCTGCCATTTCCATCTTCTGTAACCTTGAGCAAGTACTTCAGGTCTCTAGGACTCAGTTTCTCCAGCTTTAAAATAGAATGGTGCACTAGATCTATAATGTCCCTTCCCATTCCATGTCCTATGTCCTGTGGCCCCAAACAAGGTCAGGCTCATTCATGACTACCAGGGCCTCTAAATGTTTGATAACTATTAAGATACTGACTGATCACTGGGGAAAGATCAAGTCTAGCTCTATCCTCCTATTCATAATCAATGATAGCACATTTCTGTTAAAGAAAGAAAATAAGACAGATAACTAAGAAACACGGGATAATCTGAAGGTCCTTTCTCTTTTAACTTGGGTATAAATACATCTGATGATGATGATGATGATGATGATCATGTGTGTGCATGACCACACACTAGCTTTATATTCCTCATGGTGTTCCGCTGAGGCTATAATGTTCCTCATTCTCCCATCTTACTAACCAGTGGAAGGGGACCTATAAATTCCAGAGGATGAGAGAAAGCCATTCTAGGATTATGCATCTGGCTTGATCCATTGAATGGATTTTGTGGCCTAGGGGAAAGAACTTTTGATTTGGGGTCAGGAGACAGGGCTTTGAATTCCAGTCCTAACTCAGTGTCCTTGGACACTTAGCTTAACCTCTTTGTGCCTTGGTTTCCTCTTCTGTAAAGTAAAATTAATGATACCAGCACTCTTTACATCACAGAATTGTAATGAGGATCAAAATCAATAATCAGAGTAGGAAGTGTCATCTAAATAAATGTCAGCTTTATCACTATTGTCAATCAACAGTCTAACACAAGGATGTTTGCAGCAACACGCTGAAACATGCACATAGTGAATGATCCAAGATGAAGTTAGGGAGAGCTGGCCCTGTTGTGCTCATCTATACAAATGTCTCTACTACTAACAGGGCTACTCTGCCCATCACTCCATAAGACACATCTGATGTACTAGGCTACAAGTCTGTGTCATGGCTATGGACAGAATGTTGGGTGTGTTGAGTTGTGATAGAGGTAGTGTGATAGAAGGAGAAAAGTGTCGAATCTAGAGCCAGAGAGGCAGGTTCAGATCTTGGAGCCATAATTCACTACTTGTGTGACCTGAGCTAGATTGCTTCACATCTCTAGGCCCAAGATCCTTCATATATGAAAGGGAGAAGGGAGTAGGATAGATGATGTCTAGGGCCCCATCCAGCTCTGAAGGCATGAGCCAATGAGCTTCACAACCACCTTGCAATATTAGGAATGTGGACAGAGAAGTAGTGAAGTGAGGAAAATGAAGGGTAAGACATGGAGCTGGCTTACTAACAGACACACAAAAAGATGTGTCAGCGCAGCCCACTACTATTGGGGTGCTATTTGCTACCTATGTGGCAATAGGCAAATGACCTACAGCTTCCTCAGTGGTAAAATTCCTTTCAGTTCCCAATAGTACATGCATACTAGTGAGGACCCACAAAGGAACCACACCATCCAGGGCATGACTAGAAGGGTGGACTAAATGACCTCGAAAATACCTTTCATTTCTAAATTTGTGATTCTGTGAAATGCTTGGAGAGAGACTAAAATAAAATTTTTAATTAAAAATTAAATTAAAATTAACAAATAATGGGAAAAAAGAAAGAAAGAAAGAAGGGAGGGAGGGAGGAAGGAAGGAAGGAGGGAGGGAGGGAAGGAAGGAAGGGAGGGAGGAGGGAAGGAAGCAAGGAAGGGAAGAAGGCAGGCAAAGGTAATAGATCAGATAGACATGAGGAAACCCAGTACCCTTGACAGCTCCTTTAGAGATATGAAGAACTGAAAAAGGCTGAATTCATATGGGCTTCTATCCTCACAGACCTACTCAGTCAGCCCTGTTATGTAGACAGAACTCTTTAGTGATAAAAGTGACTTGACTTAATAGGAAGAACCTGGTTCCTTCTGAGCCAGGGAGGCTTCCTTGTGAGCAATTATATGCAAGTCTTTTGAAGGAATCATATTTTTACAATCATAGAATTTAGACCTGGCAGAGATCTTAAATATCATCTATTCCTGGAAAATGAGGCCCAGAGAGGTCACATGACCTTTCCCAAGGTCATGCAGATGGTAGCAGAGTCGGTATTCTGTCTCAACCCAAGGCCACAAAGAACTTTCAGTTACTAGAATTGGCTAGCTACCACCATTACTTGATTCTGCTCTTAGCTGTCCTGGCTGCGTTCACTTATAGATCTGCTTTGGCAGCAAAAAACTTTTTGATTAACCCTTGTTTGTGGCAAGGACTTTTAGAGAAAGGTAAGAAGGATATGGGGCATGGGGGGTGGGGCAGGCAGAGAGAAAAGAACCTAGCAGTCAGGTCAACATCTTCATGTCCTTGAATTGATAAAAACCATCTACCAATGACATTCAACCAACCCCAGGCCTTGGGGGCTAGGGAGAAACCCAAGAAGGAGGAAAAGTATTTGCCACATCTATATAACCTAAGCCTCAGTTTTCTAATATGTAAAAAAGATGATCCAATTTTCAGATCACTAATCTGCATAATTAGGCAGTATGATAGCCTGATAGACAGTCTTATACTTGGGGACAAGAAGACCTGAGTTCAAATCCTGCCTCAGATGTCTACTAGCTGTGATCATGGGTAAGTAAATAATTTAACCTCAACTTCAGTAGAATGGAGATAATAAGAAAGCCTGCCATGCAGAGACTGTATGAGGCTCAAATGAGATAATACATGTCAAGTGCTTCAGAAGCTTCAAAGAGCTATATGAAGGAAACCCATCAGATGATGCTTTCCATAAAGGCTAAAAGGTCTGCACTGGCACAGGAGTTGCTGGAGTTTTGGAACAGTTCAGAGGGCAGAGTCAAGCAGAACATGACCCAGCATCAATAACTCGCATGCATCCACACAGCATTCATGTGATAAGTTATAACCACATTCCTCATCTACCTTGACTCCTCATCTGTTTCCTAATGCCAAGGAACTGCTGTGATCTGTAGCACAGGTTAGTGGAAAGTGTAGAATTGGAGTTGGAATTCTGGCCCCATTACTTAGTACCTATATAACTTTAGGTGAGTCACAAGCTCTCTGTTCCTCAGTCTCTTCATCTGTGAAATAGGAAAGGTGGACTAGATGACCTCCAGGCTCTCCTTCTAACTATAAGTCAATGTTTCTATAATCCCATAACCTGCTGACTATGAAAGTTACCTGACAGGGAGGAAAAGGGAGAGAAGGGGAAAGAAGAAAAGGAAGCATGCTGTGATCCAACTCTTGGCTCTTGTCAGGTCTTTATACCCTACAGAGATGGTCTAACACATGCTAATGATTAACAGGCCAAAAGAGAGAAAAAGAATGGGTGAGGGAGGGAAGGAAGGAGAAGAGGAAGTCATGGACCAAGCAAGTTGAGTTAAAAACTTCCTCATAATCTACATCCAGAGAAAGATTTACAGAGTCTGAATGCAGATTGAGGCAGATTTGCTCTCTCTTTTTTGGTTTTGTTTCTTCTTTCTCATGATTCATTCCATTGGTTATAATTCTTCTTTACAACTTGACTATTGTGTAAATAATTTTAATGCAAAGGTCTACATAGAACCTATATCGGATTATAAGCCGTCTTGGGGGGGGGGAGTGGGAGGAGGGAGAAGGAGGAGAGGGAAAGGGAGAAAATTTGGAACTCAAAAACTTGTGGAACTAAGTGTTGTAAACTAAAAATAAAAAAATAAATTAAAATAAAAACTTCCTCATATCCAGAGGGCTGGGTCCAAGTTACGAATTAGAAATGAGAACAGTGGTCCAACATAATGGAATGAAGGAGGTAAGCGTATTGTCCAGAAGGCAAAGAGTCAAAGGCAAAATATTTTTTGAATAGAGGCAGCATTGCAGGATGGCCCTGGTGAACAGGTGGCTAGAGGGCTTATGCTATCCTCTATTACCTATTGACACAAATCCCTGCCACTCCATAGCAGCAGCATCAGGCATCAATGAATGACAGTTCATTTTCTACCAAGACTCTACCTAGGACAGTGGTCTTTTATACTGATGGTATACTAGCCGTGCTCCCTACCTTCACCCCCCAACTCACTCATCTGTATCAAGCTTGGCTGTGAGCTCAGACAGCCCTAACCTCAGCATGCCTTTGTGAAAAGTCTATGTTTACAACCCCAAGTTTACTCTGGGCAGGCATCATGCGCTCACCAGCTTGAAGATTTCTCAGAGGAAGGCCAGCGTACAAAGAGAAATGCATCAAGGGTCTTTTGGCTGTTACCTGGCCTCCCACACCTGTGAACCAAGGACCCCAAGAGAAGAAAAAGAAATGGAGTTGGGAAAAGGCTTATTCCAGATTGGTCACGGTTCCCTTCCTTTCCTTTGTCACCAGTTCGTCTTTATTTCAGCACAGTGACTATTTGCTCTTTCAATCCCTCCTGGAAGGCTCGAAATGGAATATTTGCTCAAGAGATCAGGACAACATTATGGGTCTTAGGAAAGCAGAGTATTTAGGCATATGCAAACACATGCTTATTTCTTTTCTTAGTTAAATACATCAGAGAATAAATTATACTTCGAGGAAGCAAACTATAATAGCCAAAATGACTAAAGGAATTTAAAGAGCACACCACAGGCTCTAGACAGTTATCCTTCAAGGCAAAAATGATGGCAGGTATTCCTCCCGCGGTACTGGCCTAATTCTACTAGTGTGGAAGAGGACAGGCTAATATTTCTTAGAGAAGAGCCCAGGAATAGACTTGCTTGTGACAGCTTTCATCATAGGCAAGATACCTGCTGGCATCTCAGCTACCCCAGGCCCTTGTCTGAATTTCTTCCAGTTCCCAATAATATATGTATACAAGTGAGGGCCACAAAGGAACCACGTTGTTCAGGACATGCAGAAAAGACAATGAACCAGTTAGTTACTCCTAACCATTGAGTAGAAAGATACAGTCTAATGTGGGGGATGAGTTGCCAAACCATCAGCCAGCAGAGGGATGGAATTCTAAAGCAGACTAGATCCTGTAAATACTTTTAGCCAACACATACAGAGCTATGGCACTCTGAAGGAGTCCTCTGAACAATAAACAATCAGTCAGTCCAGAAGCATTCTTTAAGCTTCTATATGACAGGTACTGTGCTAAGGATAAAATGAAAGTTAAAAAAAACACCAGTCTCTACTCTCAAGGAGCTCACTGTCTAATCAGGGAGAAAACATGAAAAATTACATACAAACATGTACATGTTAAATTGGAGATAATCCACATAGGGAAGACACAAGTATTAGGCACAATGGAGGCAGAAGGTGTACAGGAAAACTAGCATCTAGTTTGCAAGTGATAACTAGCTATGTGCAGGACTCATCTGCTGGCTCTTAGGGTCACACTCCTGCTGCCAGAATAGATGAAGCCAATTTCCTGCCTGAGCTGCCTTCAGCATCAACCAAATAAAACTATCCCTACAGATTTTCTTTGCCCTCTAGCTGTCTCCAGATACTTGGAGCCTGGTGTACACCAGCAATCATCTGCAACCCAACATTGAAAGTTGGAGTAAATCTATAAAATAGAATCCATTTCTGATTTAGTTTAATTAAGGTATGGTTACCGTGCCAACCCATATCCCACGTAAACACCAAAGAGAAGCAATCTCCACCCACACTAATGCAAATGTTTGTTCCTCAATTATACTAGCTAGCATTAATTCTTCTCTTGCGTCCAAACCAATTTTTGGCCTCTTCCCCTATGCCCTCACTGCCAAGGGTCAGTCCCCGGAGATATATCCGTACTGACTTATGGCAATTCCCATCCCATGTCTGAGATGAATAGCATTTGGCAAGGCTCAATAGCCTAGGATGAATTTTGATATAGAAACATGTCGTTTACAAAGAGATCCTTTATCTTTTCAAAGGACACTCCTGTGGCATGTGACACTGGTACCTCTTCAGCTCTGTTAGCAAACACTTGTCTGCTTTCACCTTAAGGGCTAAAGCTCTGTTGTTAAAAATGATATTCTTGTCACTGAACAAAAAGCCAATGGTGACTTTACTCTAAGGCAGCTTCCTGACAATCAATGGTTAGAACCTTGCTTACAGCAAGACTGACACATACTCAGAGACACAGGGTGGTCCTGACATCTCAGTCCCTAGAATGGAGCCCTCAATTATATTCATGGGCTCAACACAAAGTCCCAACTCACATACTTTCGTCCCCAGAAAAATCACTCCAGGCCTATGAACCTGGATAGAGGAGAAAGTGGAGGGACTGGGGAATGGCTGGGTCTGGACCTCTGGTTTCATTGGAACAAGGAGCTATCAGGTAAAGAAAGTCCCTATACCAATGTAGTCCAGTATATTCTCTCTAACATATGTGTGTATACATACACACATACATATATACATGAATATATCTGTGAATTTAGGTATGTGTATATGTGTGTATAAACATATAACCAATGATGTGATTTGTTTTGAATAACTATACATACTTGTAAAAAGTAATTTTTTTCAATCCAAAAGCGTAGGAGTGAGGGGAAAGAAAACAGATTCCTATTCATTGTTTAAAACCCTTTAAAAAAGAAGAGACACTTGTCTGAAGAAGGGAGAGGTTAGCCCTGAGCACTGAGACTTGCCCCGAGTCCCACACCTAGTAGGTGTCAGAGGCCAGATTTGAAATGAGGCCCTCCTCACCCCAAGGTCAGCTTTCTACTACATAACATTGTTTCTCCTGTGTAGCTAGACTTGTTTAAAAAAACTGTTAGGCAAAAGCAAGAAACAAGACCACAGGAAAGAATCAAAAGCAATAAGATATTTGAAAAATAAATGTCTCATCACGGGTTTGCCCTGATAAACTGATGACTACAGGGTCTATGCTGTCCTCCATTGCCTACTGACTCAAATCCATGCCATTCCACAAAAGCAGTGAAGTATCATTTTGTTTTAAAAATGCAAAGATAAGCCGGACTTGAGGTCTTGCTAGGTGAGTTTTCTCTAGCAATTTTGCTGCCCATCTGGAGAGGTTACTTTAAGTTTTAATTTCTCAGCTATATCCCCTTAACAAATAGGGAGAAATGACTTCTCCATTACCTAAGGAATAACGTAACAGTTTACTGGTTATCTAGTTTCCTGGCTTCCTTTCTTCCTACTTGGTCCCAAGGTATGAATGGACTCAGAAAAAGGAGGTTCAAAGTCAATATGTTTGCTATGATGTAGAGCAGGGATGGTGATGAAGGTAAAATCTTTGGGGCAGAGATGAAGAGGGTCATTGATAGATCTCTTGAACGCTTGTCCAACCAGACTATGAAAGGAGGGGAAAGAGAGCCCAGAAACTCACCATAGTCGCTGTCATAGAACACAATGAATTTCTGCCACCGTAGCTCTGTGACCAGCTTGAGCATGACATCATTGAGGCGAACAGGCGGACGTGAGGCCAGTGTGTACTCCTCCCCTTCTGGGCTGGGGTTCAGGTGGCATGCTGTTCGGGGGGAGCCCCCAGGGTTACGTTGGACGAAGAGGTGCGGGATGTGCATGGCGTCCGTGAGCGACTGCAGAGCATTTGCAGATGCACAGCCTGTGGACGTAACTAAGGCCAGGATGCCCTGTGTCATCAGGTCGCAGGCTGGGAAGATAGTAGAAAATGAGAGAGAGAGAGAGAGAGAGAGAGAGAGAGAGAGAGAGAGAGAGAGAGGCAATATGAGCAGGGGGTGGCTTTAGTCATCCTCTGGTAGGCCCTACATGCCTCCCTTGAAGTAAAACTCATCTAGAGTAGCAATACAACTTCCAATAACCTCTAAAATTCATAGTGGTGTTCAACATGTTGGCATCTAGACCTGATGGACAAGAAAAGTGCGGCATTTCAGAAAGAAAAAGGACATTAGGGAGCCCAGGCTCATAGACTTTAGAGCTTGGCGCAGCCTTAGAGGACATCTATTCCAGTCTCACTTAGTAAGACCCTTTCATTTCACACATGAGGAAACTGAAGGCTGATTACTTAGCTAAAAAGTAACAGGGCTGAGATTAGAACCCAGGTTTTCTGAGGCAGAGACCCTGCAGGGCTTTTTCCCCCATTACACCAGGCTACCTACATATCACAATTTACGTCACAAAAGTTTTTCATAGGTTCACAGATTTAGAGCTGAAAGGGCATTAATCTAATCCAGTGTAATATCAATTAAGTTGGGACATTTTTACTGTTTTAGAATGATAAATTAATTAAGTCTTTTTGATTGAGCAAAGCCCCAGGCCCAAACACCTGACCACTAGGTGCCAAGTCTATGTGCGAGTGAAGTCCTAAGCGTCCTAAGGGGAGTTTCTGAGACCAGAGCCAATAGTAGGAGCCTAAGTTCTGGTCATTCAGATGATGTTTGATGACAACTATAGATGGTATGACAAGAGAGAACAGAACTATTTGCTTGGGGCTGTCACTCACTGGAAGAGCGGTGTGCAACTAGAAGAGACTCAGGGCAGCTGTTAAGAATGCCCCAGCTCATAAACCCAGATGCTGGGACTTTGTTAAACCCTGGTAACTATGCATTGAGATTTGAATCAGACAAGGTCTGTCTATTCATGTTTGTAATGTGTTTGTATTTGCTTTGAAATTGAGGGTGCTGGCTTTTTCCTCCAAACTAAGTGAGTTTATATGTATAGGTTGAATTAAAGTAGGATTGTTAACCCCCTAATACTACTTTCCTTAGTGAAGCAGATCAAAGAACCAGTGGTGGCAGCCTTCTTGTTGTTGGACTTGTGTTGGTCTTTCACCCCCACAGCATCTGCTAGCCGAATTACTGCAACATCCCATCCTTTGCCTTCCTGATGAGTAAACTGAAGCCCAGAGTGGGGAAGGGATTTGACTAAGGTCACATAGGAAGTGTCAGAATTTGAACTCAGGTCTCTTGACTTCATATCCAGAGCACCCACTGTCTTCTGTATTATGTATTTCACTCAACAGAGGCCAAAGAACACAGTTCCAAGAGGCCAGGGCTCAGAAAAGCACCCCAAAATGGCAGGTTTCTCATTTCAGACACCTAGCAGAAACAATGGACAGGGGAAAGAGAAGGGGAAAGGAGGTAGCTAGCACCAACCATATTTTCAAGATCTGGGGCACAAAATAGCACGTTGAAAAAGTGTTTATGAAAAACCCTGACCACTAAGAACCTTTGGAGTCCTAAATACTGAATGCTAGATGAGAGTAGCAAATTGTGGGTGGCCATGGCAGTCAAAAGGAAAGTCTGAAGTCTCACGGAATAACCCAGAGTTTCCAATGAGAAGCAAACATTCATTAGGGATGATTTAGCTGGCTTCCAAAGTCAGGGAAAGCACATTCAACTTACAAACACTGATGGCAGACCATCTGCTGCAAGAGAAAAACTTTTCCACTACTCTGACAGTACTGAGTCTTCTGCAGAGACTCCTTTGATTCATCAAGGAAACACCTAAGCACAAAGAGAGAGGGGAAAAAGAGGGGGAGTCTACAGAGGGAAGCAAGGAGAAGTGCTGGTGGAAAGATCTAGCTGGTCTATCAGTACTACCTAAAAGGCAAGCAGATTTTCTCTTCCTTGGGTTATATATTTTGCATCTCAATTTCAACGAGACAGGATTCTGACGCAGTAACTTAGCGGTTGACTGCAAAACCATGGCTGAATTTAAAAGATCTCCAGGAAACCAAAACCCTAATTTGGGGAAGGAAATAACATCAAAAAGTATTCAATGTTCAGTGCCACTCAATGTTCTTAGAAGGGATGGTGTGGTAGAATGAATAGAGCGCTGAATTTGGTGTTGTAAATAACGGATTCAAATCCTGCCTCCCTTTGCGGATTGTGTGAGAATAGGGAAGTAACTGAAGCTCCCTGATCCTTGGTCTCCTCATCTTTAAGATGGGGATTATAATACCTGCAGGATATCAATCTTATAGGATTGCTATGATGTGCAAATGAGATAATGTATGTAGAGTGTTTTGCAAACATGGGAGTATTTACATAAATACCAGTAATTATTTTAAACAGAAAACACACTTGAGCAGTGCTAGCTATTATTAATGGTTTACATATATAGATAGATTTATATTTAATATATTTATTAAGTGCCTACTGTGAACTGTTAATGATTAGGTATTACTGATACCATACATATAAGAGAGATAGGTAGAGATTGATATACATATAGAATGTATATTCAATATATTTTTAAGTTTCTATTTTAAGCAGAGTACTGTGATAGGGTCTAGGAAAGGTTAATTAATAACAATAGTTAATATTTATATATGACTTTAATGTTTGCAAAGAGATTTCCATATACTATCTTATTTGATCCTCACAAGAATACTGTGAGGAAGAAACTAATATTATTAACTATTCTATAAATGACTAAACTGAGTCTATGGGGAAGGTAGGTGAGTGCTTTGGATAGAGTGCTGGGCCTTGAATCAGGGAGACTCCTCTTCCTGAGTTCAAATCTGGCCTCAAACACTTCCTAGCTGTGTGACCCTGGGCAAGTCACTTAACCCTGTTTGCCTCAGTTTCCTCATCTATAAAAGTAACTAGAGAAGGAAATGACAACCAACCTGCTCCAGTATCTTTGCCAAGAAAAACTTAAGTGGAGTCACAAAGAGTTGGACACAACTGAAATGACTGAACAGCAACAAAACTGAGTCTGAGAGAGGGATGAAGTGACTCCCCCAGGGTCGCACAGCTAACATGCGTCTATGATAGGATTCAAACTCAGTTCTTCCCAACACCCATGGCCAGCACTCTATCCATTATACTGTCTAATCACTTCTATGATTTAGATAAGAGTTTAGATAAGACATGCCCTCACCTCATACAGTTTATAGTCTCCCAGTTATATATGAGACATAAATGACTATAATATGAAATAAAAACGATAAGTACAAGAAAAGTACTATGGAAAGTTCAAAGTTGGTGTAGCCAGAATGGACTTTGTTTTCTTTGAATGACTCAGCTCGCCTCGTTGAGCTTCCCTGGACGCTGGGGCTTGCTCTTCCGGGGCAGGACCAGAGCTTCCTGTGTGATGAGTCGTGGTGCTGGCTGAAGGGAGGTGTGATAACGTGGTCTACGCTGGGGGAGGGGCCAAGTCAAGAACCAATCGGCCCTGGTCGTTCAGGCGGCGCTTGATGATGTCAAAAACTCTATAAGAGGGGAGAGGACAGCTTGAAGATCCTCCTTTACTTTTCCGGTTGGATCCAGAGACGCCTACAGCCGAAGCTGAGCTGCCGGTAGCAGAGCTGACTAGAGGCTAGTGGGTAATCTTCTTACCGTAGAGGGGAAGCATGTATACGATTTTGCCTTATACGATCTCGCTTCTCTGTGGCCTCCTGGTTACCCTTGTAAGGCGGACTTATTGGGCCTGGAAGCTTTTGATGAAAATATCAAAATGGGGACGCTGGTTTGTGGGCTTGTTATTGTGGAGTGTAAATACATGCTTTAGTTCTCCTGCCTTCTGCCTAGAGAATTCCTTATATCCTGTGGTTCCGGACCTTTTAGGCACATATGAGATTCTCTTTGAAATCATAAATTCTGCCTTCCTAATATAGTTGAGGAGAGTGAGGTATCATTAGCAACCCCAGAATAAAGAGGGGCTTCACCAGGGAAATATTGTTTGAATTAGACTTTAAAGGACTCGTAGGAATTTGGCAGATACGTAAATGGAGATGAGAAGTAATCCAAGATAATAACATGAACAAAAGCACAGTGACAGGAAAGCACGGTTCAGGGCCAGGGGGTGTAAGTCCTGTGACATAGGCACTATCACTATCTCCATTCCATAGATAAGGAAACCAAAGTTGAGGCAGGACTGACTTGTCTAGATCACAGTGCTAGTCAACATCTAGGGAAGGATTTGAGCATGGGTATACATTTAAACTGAGATATAAAATGTCAAATTACTTACTCAAGGCCACACAGACAGAAAGTACAAGAGCCTGGATTTAAATAGGCCCTCTGACTCCAAGCCCAGGGCCATTTCCTCTGCATCATGTTTTCTTCCCTGCTTCAAATATCCATGGTTTCATTGCTGTGGGTAAGCCTTCTACAAATGCCTAACCCAATAAACCAATGCCTCCTTGCCCCCAATAAATGATATTTCATTTGTCACCACTCTTTGATCATCCAAGGAAAGGATAAGACATAGACCCTCAGAACTCTGGGATTCTCCTTAAGTCAGACAACAGAGGCTGCCTATCCTTATGATCTTCTCCCAAATCTATCATCACACATGGACTTGTTGCATTAGCAACAAGCTTGTTCATTAGTAAAAAAAAAAAAAAAAGGATGAATCAAGTCTTAGACTTGGGTTCAAATCTTTATCTTCATGAGTTTATGAAGGAGGCATGACTAGCTAGAAGTTCATCTAAAAGAGGACTCTCAGTGGCCTCCAAGACCCATATGAGTTAACTTAATAGTATGACACGGCAGTGGGAGAAGCCAAAGAAAACACAGATGGCATTAAGGAGGATATTGTCTGCAGGGCACAGGAGGTAATAGTCCCACTGTGCTCAAATCACATCAAGGGGACAATCTACAGTTTGAGATGTCACATCTTTTGTAAAACGTTGACAATATTGAAAGTGTCTGGAAAAGAGGAACCAGGATAAAGAAGGACCTCAATACCACACCACATGAGAGGAAGTTGGAAGATCTAGGAGATATTTCTCCTGGAAAAGAGAAGATGGCAGGGAGGAGAGGGAGGAAGTGAAGGTTTGATTCAAGATTGAAAGAGTGCTGTGGAGAAGAGGGATTAGACTCTTTCCATTTGTCCCCAGAGAGTAGCACCAGGAGGAGTGAGTGGATACTGTAAAGGTCAATTTATGCTTGGTCAGGAAACACTTGCTATCAATGAGAGCTGTCTAAAATGGGCCCCCATCTTGAGAGGTTTCTGGGGCAAAACAGAAAGGCTATTTGTCAGTTATGATAAGGAGGGGATTCTCAGTCTGATTTGGAGTAGACTGGATGGCCTCCAAGGCCATTTCCAACTTGGACATTCTGTGATCCTCTTATCCAAAAAGTTTTCTGACCTCCTAACCTCCCTGCACATGTTGAGCTCTCTGCAGGAGTTCTGGACTTCCCACTCTTTCTCCTGGGAAGGAGAGGACCTGTGGGAATGCTTCCTCCCAGAGGCCGTGTCTTGACCCTGAACAACCAGCCACAGTCTTTTCCATCCTTGAGTGATGCTGGAGTTCCCCCAAGTCAGGGCTCAGGGAGTGTAGTTTTGAGTCTCCTAGGAGACGCAGGAGCCAGCCACCCTCTACTTAGCCAGGTATTGGATTTTTCACAGTGGCTTCATTTACAATGGCCTCTATTATTTCCCAATTGTCCATTCCTTGGCTTTTTAAAAACCCTCTCACAATATGGGCTCTCTGCCTAACCCAGTGGGGAATCATTAATTATGTTGCCCTTGATATTCCTTAGCATTTAGTTGGTGCTTCCTGTTCTTTAAGGCCCTCTTCTTATGTGCCTCTGACCCTGAATTCAATGTAATTCAACAAACATTTACTAAGCAAGTATTGTGTGCCAGACACTTTATGAGGTACTAAGGATACAGGTAGGGAGGAGAGAAGAAGATGAGGGGAGGAGAGGGGAGACAAAGGGTGACGGAGGGAGGGGACACGAGGGGAGATTAAGGGAGAGGACATGAGGGGAGACTAAGGGAGGTGAGACAAGGGGAAGGGAGGGAGGGGAGGAGAGGAGAAGTGAGGACAGGTGAGGAGAGAAGAGGGAAGAAGAGGGGAGAGAAGGGGAAGGGAAAGGAGAGGAGAGGAGAGGGAAGGGGAGGAAAGGGGAGGGGCAGGGAGGAAGGAGGGGAGAGAGGAGAGGTGGGGACAGGGGGGACAGGAGAGGAAGAAATAGTCTTTCACTTCAAAGACCTTATATGCGGAGGGAGAATAAATGGATACAACATGAACAGTAATGAGTAAATACAAAATAATTTCAAGAGAGATCAAACATTACCAGTTGGAGGGAGGAAGAATCAGGAAAGATCCAGTATAGGGTGGGCACTTGAGCTATTCTGAATGAAGCTAGGAATTCCAAGGGGGTTGGGGGCAGAAAACAGCACATTCCAGATATGGAGACAGCCTGTGTGCTTCATGACCTGACCTTACCACACGGGACCTTGACCTTTATCACTCTAACCCTGGGCTTCCCAGTTCTGGTAGGTGTTTCTGCCTTATCTTGCCTAAAATCAGGCCAACTAGGCCCCACAGGGGCTGCCCCCCCCCCACATTTCCAAATCCTGCCACCTGCACTCTCGGCCATCCTCCTCATCCCCTCTCATCAGAACTGGCACCCTGGGATCTGAGAAGGAATTTCTCCCTTTTTTGCCTGACCCAGGTCTCCACACCACTTTCTGGCTATCTGCCCAACCATTCTACCAAGTATGATGTTCCACCCATGCTGGATTTATCTTTCTAACTCCCTTTTATGTGTTTTCTTCTCCATCAGAATGCCAGCTTCTTGAAGGCAAGGATGGCTTGTATTTGTATCTGCAGAGCTTAGTACAGTTTATGGTACATTGTCAAAAATTAGTAAATTCTCTATCTATCTGTCTGTCTATCTATCTTTCTATCAGTCTTGATGAGTTCCCAATGAGGCACCTACTCAATCAGTGAGCCTTGGCTACCAATCTCCACTATTGTCCCCCTGCCTCATAGGTCCCCTGTAATGAGGTTGGGGTAGAAGAACCCATGAGTCCAAAACCCTCTACTCAACCTGCTTGTACCACAGGCAGACACCACGACTCCAAGACCCCATGTCCAAGACCCAAGCTCTGGGCTCCCTTGGGGTGACATTACCTAAATCTCTGATTATTTTTATTGTCCTCCATTGCTCCTTTGTCCTTTACCAAGAGCTGAGCTCAGCATGACTGGGAAACAGATAGTGTTAGTCTTTGACCTTTCCCTACTCATTGTCCAGTGTCCTCCTTGCTGGCCCAGACCTCTGCTGTCTTGGAAGGAAGCAAATCTAAAAAGTCACTAGCTTCTTGATGTGAATTAAGATTCTAATTAGGTAGGACAGCTACAGGAATGCCATCTGAAGGTCACCAATACAATCATGTCCCCACCAGAGGTGGCTAAGCTTCGAGGTAATCTATATGGCTTTGGAACCAGCATCCAAAAAGGAAATTACTCACCCCAATCCCAAAATCCAACAGGTTTGAAGGCAATGCCTCTGAGAAAGAAGTATCTAAACAGACAGGCTTAACCTAGGTGACCTTTTGCCCATAGCCAACACAGAGAGGGATCCCTTCATTATCTATTGGAAAGAGCCCTGGATCTCACCTAAGAATATGTGGATTTGAATCCTACTTCTTCTAATTAGTCTCAGGCAAGGGCAACTAGATGGTGCAGTGGATAGACTGCCAGCCCTGGAGTCAAGAGGACCGGAGTTCAAATTCAGTCTCAGACATTTCCTAACTGTGTGACCCTGGGCAAGTCATTTAACTCTGTTTGTCTCAGTTTATTCATCTGTAAAATAGGCTGCAGAAGGAAATGGAAATCCACTCCTGTGTCTTTGCTGAAAAAACCTCAAATGGGCTCACAGAGTCAGACACAAATGAAAAATGACTCAACAACAAATCTTAGGCAAGTCACTGTGCCTTTCTAGGCCCCTGTTTCCTCATATGAAAAATGATAGTAACAAACTAGATTGTCCTTAAATCATTCCAAACTCCAGCAAAGAATCCACAGGCACTTTCTGACCCCAGCATCAGTTAATAGGCTCTGTATAACCTTACACACAAACCTGTTATCTCTGCATTTTCCCTAACTCTGATACAATCAGAGGATTATGGGGGAGGTGGCTCAGTTAACAGACTGAAAGTTAGTCCATCTTAACTATTATTTTTTTCTTTCAGAGAGACATAGAAAAAACAATAAAGATCTACTTGAGCAGTCACCTTCGGTGCAATAAAATCCAGATTGTTCAGTCTGCCACTAGAGTCCCTCCACCATCTGACTCCAACCCGCCTTTCAACCTCACTTAGCATCACTTCCTCATGCACTGCTCTAATCAAACTTGACTAATAATCTGTGTTCCCTGCTCCAGTACCCTGGCCTCTCTTGCCTCACACTACTGCACAGGGCATCCCTCACGCCTGGAACACATTCACTCCTCAAATCTATTCTTGAAATCCTGTTCCTACAAGGTTTGGCTCAAGGGTCACCTTCTCCAAGAAGCTTTTGCTGATCTCACAGCATCATAGCCCTAGTTAAGGAAGGAACTTAAAAAGGTATCAGTTCAACCCTCTCATTTTACCAATGAGGAACATAAGTCCCAGAAAAGTCAAGTGGCTTGTTCAAAGTCACCGAGGCATTAAGCAAAGGCACCGAGGCAAGATTTCAATTCAGGGTCTCTGACTCCAAAGACAGTACTCTTTCTACTGTGTGATGCTCCCTTGTCTCCCCAAAACTCCCTAGTGCACCTTCTTTAGATGTCTTCTTTTTCCTTATCAAATTTAATTTTGAATAACGATTATTTGGTATATTTGCTACACTAGGCAGCTAGGGAGTGCCACAGAGGGTTAGAGTCAGGAAAACCTGAGTTTGAATTCTGCCTTGTGATCCTGGCCAAGTCATTTAATTTCTCACCCTGGACATTCACTGAACCTGCTGTTTGCCAAGTCTTGTACTGGCTATGGTGGGGCAGGAGAAAATTAGTAATGCCTCCCTTACTAGGCCGTTAGTTAAGGGGTGAAAAGGCTAGAGCTCCAGACCTGGAGTCAGGAAGAGCCATGTTTGAATTCTACCTTATATATTTACTAGCTGTGCAACTTCTGACAAGCCTCTTAACTGCTCTTGGCCTCGATATCCTTACCTGTAAAATGGGGTTAATCACCTATCTTTCAGGGTTGTTGTGAGGGCCAAGTGAGATAATTTATAAAGTACTTTGCAAACATTTATAATTATTGCTATTATTAATATTATTATTCTGCTCCCCATTGGAGACATAGGGTCCTTGAGGAAAGCAGCTCCTTCGTTTGTTGTTTTAAGTCTTTGTGTCACTAGCGGGAACTTGGGTCCTACACATCCTAGTCACCCAATAAATGTCGGTTGAATTGAATCGACTCTGCTTGGCCAGGGCAGCTCATACTGATTAAGTTTTCCAATGGGGGAAATCCAAAGTGCTTTCCAAACAGTGGCCTACATGGGCTTCCGAGTTAGCCAGGGCAGCTGAATTACCTCATCACATTCCATGTTAATTATGGTCTCCCGGGGTGCTTTATCGCTGCGGCTCACTAATGTGGTCTAATGACAAAAGCCAAACAGGGGCTTCCAGTAAGAGGAACAGAATTAACTGGCCTGGTCATTTTCCAGAGCTGGCCACATCAGACAGCTGATTTATTTATTTGCAGCTGGGGCAGAGGGGTGGGGCAGTGAGACAAGCAAGAGGCCATCTGGGCCAGCTCACCTGCTGGGCTGCCAAAAGAAGCTGCTAGCCTCCCTCCTGTCTCCCCAGCAGCCCCAGAGCCATTCCAGAGACCTTTTACCCAGGGAAAAGATACTCCTTCTCCCCTGACCTGCACCTTCCCCAGGACAGCAGTGGCCCCGACAAGAGGTCCAGGAGACTCAAGTTTGCTACTAATGAGACCAGCTGACAGTTACATCCTGCTCCATGGTTTAGAAATTGTTTTGCATGTATATTATCTTATTTCACAGGATATAAGAGAGAAAAGGAGCCTCAGGGGCCATCTAAACCAACGCATGCCTCATTGAGAATCCCCTCTACAGAATCTCCAACAAGGTGTCATCCTGCCTTTGTTGGAAGACCTCCAGTAAGGAAGAATACAAGAGGTAGCATGGCTAGAGTGTTAGGCATGAAATGATGAAGACCTGGGTTCAAATACTGCCTTTGATATTTGCTGGCTGTGTGAACATAGGCAATTCACCTAACCTCTGAACCTCAGTTTCCATATCTATAAAGTGGGAATAACGATTATTATAATTAATACAGCATTATTATTATACCTCTGAAGTACCTACCTCAAAAATTTCAAGCGAAATAACATTAGGGGCTTTGCAAACTATAAAGCATATCATAAATGTCAGCTACTACATTCCCTCTCAAAAGAGCCCACCTGATCATGGCAACAGCCCTGTGGTTGACAGGAAACAAGTATTATTATCTCTATGGCAGTTTAAGGCAGCTAGGGGGTGCCATAGTGCATAAAGTGACAGGACTGGAGTCAGGAAGACTTATTTTCCTGAGTTCAAATCTGGCCTCAGACATTTCCTAGCTGTGTGATCCTGGGCATATCACTTATCCCTGTTTGCCTCAGTTTCCTCATCTGTAAAATGAGCAGGAGAAGGAAATGGCAAACCATTCCAGTATCTTTGCCAAGAAAACCCCAAATAGGGTCACAGAGTCAGACATGACTGAAATGATTGAACAGCAAAATGAAGGGGGCTGTACTACATGAGCTCTAAGGTCTTTTCCAGCTCCTTTGCCCTCTGTCTCCAAGGTCAGCATTCATTAAACTAAGATATGCCAACTCTCAATTTAACATGAGACCATATGCTGGGCCTTCCCAAGAGCCCTTAGACCATAAAGCTAAGATGGCATCAGAGTCAGGGTTAGACTTTTCAGGACAAGGTAAGTTAGACATCTGGAATGCTAGCATGAGGCATGGAAAGGATGCTGTATTTAGAGCCCAAGCACTTGGGTTCTAGTTATGGCTCTGTGCTGGGCACATTTCTCTTTTCTCTTGACATTCTTTTAGTATCTTCATCAGTTCCCATTGGTGCAATCATTATATCTATGCAAATGATTCCTAGCTCTACATATCTAGCCCTAGTCTCTTTTCTGAATTCCAATCCTATATTACCAATTCCCTGTTGGACATTTCAAACTGATTGTCTAATAGACATATCAAAATCAGCACATTCAAAATAGAACTCAGTATCTTTCTCCCAAAGCTTCTTCTCAACTTCCCTATTATCATTGAGAGTACAATTATCCTTCCAGTTTCCAGGTTTGCAACCTCAGTATCATCTTAAAATTCTCAGTCTCACCCACATAATCAGCTGACAAATTTTGTCATTGGAACCTCCATAACATCTTTGACATCTTACCTCTTCTTGCTAATCATACAGCCACACCCTTAATTCAGGTCATCAACTCTTTTCACAATTGCCAACTGATTTTCCTCAGAAATAGGTCTGATCTCTCTGTCTCTGTTTCTATCCACCTGTCACTGTCTACACTCACTCTCTCTCTCTCTCTCTCCCCTTCCTACCTTTTTGTCTCTGACTCTAAGAATCATTGTCTTTCTTCAAGATTCAGTTTCATTTTGATTTATTTTAAACTTAGGGACCACTAAGATCCCCAAGTCTTTTTTTCTAACCCTAATAACTAGACTTGCATAGTTCTCTTTTTTAAAAAACTAAATTCAGAACTTTATATTTATCCCCATTAAATTCAATCCTATTAGATAAGTTTTCAGAAGTTGTTACAGCCTGTCAAGGGATTTTTGAATCCTCATTCTGTCATCCTATGTGTTAACCATCCTTTCCAGCTCCATGCCATCTGGAAATTTGACAAATATATCATCTATGCTCTATCCAAGTAATGGATGGAAAAGTCGAACAGAGGGCTGAGGACAGCTCCCCAAGGTCTTTCACCAGAGACTGCCCTCCAGCTTTGCAATAATCCATCAATCAATCACTACTCAATGGGTCCAGGTTTTAAATGAGTTCCATTTAACCATACCATTATTCAGCCTTAATTTCCCTATCTGGTCCCCAGAGTACCTTGAGTGAAATGTTTTAAAAATTCTTTGCTGAATTTGAAGTCCAAGTCACTGCGCCATTTCTCTGATCTACTAGTCTTACATGAGCAAATGCTCAAAAGAGCCATGAATTCATCAGTGTCAAGAATTCTCTATATGGACCTTCCTTCCAACAACACAGATCACAACTTAGCAGATAAAACTAGTAACCCACCTCAGGCATATAAAGTGGCTTTCCTAAGGTCACACAACTCATGTCAGAGGCAGGGCTTGAACCCGGGTCTTCCTGATTCCAAGTCCAGCACTGTATCTCTTATGGCACAAAGCATCCCAGTCTAGTAAGTCTCTCCAAATGAAAATGAGGTTATTTGGGCATGATTTAATAGGATCCAAGATTAAGAACTAGAAAGGACCACAGAGGCCACCCTCACCATTTTACCAATGAAGAAATTGATATCTAGACACTTGGGGATGGAAAGAAGGAAGGAAGGATGGAAGGAAAGAAAGAAGGAAAGAAGGAAGGAAGGAAGGAAGGAAGGAAGGAAGGAAGGAAGGAAGGAAGGAAGGAAGGAAGGATGGAAAGAAAGAAAGAAAGAAAGAAGGAAGGAAAGAAGGAAAGAAGGAAGGAAGGAAAGAAGGAAGGAAGGAAGGAAGGAAGGAAGGAAGGAAGGAAGGAAGGAAGGAAGGAAGGAAGGAAGGAAGGAAGAAAGGAAGGAAGGAAAGAAGGAAGGAAGGAAGGAAGGAAGGAAGGAAGGGCTTATTTCCAGACACTATGCTAAGTGCTCTACAAATATTATCTCACTTGAGCCAAGGTAACATTTAGATAGTGAGTGGTGGGATTGGGGTCTGAACCCAATATTCTTTCCACTGGTGCACCATAATAAACACAAGCCCCATCAAACTCCTTGGCCGTTGTTGGATCAGGACAGAGATGGCAGTGACCATTACAGAGAAGGAATAGAAGGTTGTGTGTGCCTTTGTCTCTCTGTACATACATTAACATTTGGATGTTCAGGTATTTGATAGTTTATATATTGAAACTGGTCCCCCTAAATGAACTAGCCTTATCTACCCCGGCACAAAGGAAAGCTTAATTTAGTCCTTAGAAGATAAATACCAGCTTCATTTGGCTGGAAAACAAGGAGATCGCTTATGTGTTTTTTTAAAAAACCTATCCATTTTAACACCCAGAATTTCTACATGACAGGGAAGGTTTAGGAAGGTAGCTTAATCAGAGGAGGATGAAACTGGGAGCTTGTGCCTCAGTAACAAAAAAAGCATTTCTCCTTCACTCATCCCATTCACGGTTTACACAGTAACTCCCCTTGGAAATAAACATGCTAACCTACACACAGTCACACACATTTTCACACAAAAACACATTCACACATACAAAGCAGAAAGATACATAAGTGCAAACACTTACAAACATTATCAGTGACATTTCTATCCATATACATGTGGAAACACAGATTTCACAGATCAAGACAAAGTCTACAGGGATCTCGGAAGCCATCTCATCCATTTTGCAAATAAGGAACTTGAAAGTTAGGAAGGTTAACTACCCTGCCAAGTAGTCAATATCAGAGACAAGATTGAAACCCAGGTCCTCAGACTCCAGAGCTGATGCTCTTCCCATCACACCACACTGGCTCCCTTATGTGCAAACATACATAAACACACTCACACACACATTCATAGACATTCATTTTCTTTTTGCATCTGATAACAATAACACAGACACAATAACACAGATTCTCAAAGGAGCGAAAGAGACCTCAGAGACCTCTAGCACCCTGAACCTCACTGAAAATCTCTTAGTTGACAAACCTAAGAAGTGACTTTGCTAGAAGATCTCCAGTGAGGGCCAATCCCACTCTGTCCCAAGGCATCCCATTATACTTTGGAGCAGCTCGAATTCTCAGGAAGTTTCCTTCTATGTTGAAATCACATCTACATCTTTCCAACTTCCTCTCCTTGTTTCTCCATTCTGTACTCTAGTCATCAATGGGACCATATGTAGCCCTCTCTCTCATGTGACAGACCTTCAAATGTAAAGGGCAATAAGTCTGAAACTAGGAACGATCTGCTGGAACATCTAGTCCAATTTGTCCCTATTATACCTGAAGAAAATGAGACACAGACAGGTTCAGTGACTTAACCCAAGGTCACACAGGTTGTGCATAGAGCAGTTCCTTTAGTTCCAGATCCTTCCACTGATCCACGCTTCCTACCTTGAAGGCAGCTGTCATGTCTGCACTGAGTCTTTTCTTCTTTGTGATAAGAATTCCCAGTTCCTTCTGAAATAAACTCAAGACTCTCCAACATGTTGGTCATTTTTCTGTGTACACACTCCAGATTGTCAATGCCCTTCCTAAAGTATTTTTTTGTTCAACCCGCATGACTCTGCACTTAATTTGATTATTTTGAAAGAGCAGAAAAATGCTTGTCAATAAATTTGAACTAGCTATCTTCAGGTCTCGGAGTAACAACTGTACCTTATGTATTAGTTACACTGAACCCAGTCAGTGTCCCCTCATGCTGGCTCTGGAGCTAGAGGAGTTGGGTTAAAATTCTCATAACTAAATGGCAATTTACAAGAAGGAGTGCTCAAAAACCCTTTGAACAAGCTCTGAAAACCTGAAACATGGTTCTCATATGTAAGACCTTGGACAGCTCATAGCAATAGCAGCACTAGCATTACATGGTCTTTTATGGTTGCAAAATGCTTTATATATATTTTCTCATTGATCTGTGAGGTAGGTTAGATAGGTGAAGTAGATGTGAGATAGGAGAAACCTGTGAGGTAGGTGCTATTATTTTCTCCATTTCACAGATGAGAAAATTGAGGCAGACAGAGGTGAAGTGATTTGCCTAGGGTCACACAGCTAGTAAGCGTCTGAGGCAGGATTTGAACTCAGGTCTCCTTGATACCAAGTCCAGCATTCCCTAACTGGCATTTAATCTGTCTAGGCTTCAGTCTCTACATCTGTGACATGAGGTGATGGGACTGGAGAACCTCTGACATTCCTTCCGGCTCTATCATCTTGATATTATCACTGATTATCCTCAAAGTACATACTTGTTCTAGCGTCTTCACCAAAGCTATATGTGAAAATTATTAATAAGTAAAATAAAGCAATATAGTTGGGGTGGTAGACAGGACAGCCTTAGACTTGGGAAGACCTGGGCTCAACTCATTCCTCTGAACTGTATCATCAGTATGACCTTGAGGAAATGACTTAACTTTTCAGTGCCCAAGACAACTCTTTAATAATAGATATTAGAAAAGGGTAGCTAATCTGCAGTGGTGGAGGGGGTATCCATACTGGGAGTTCCTTAAACCAATATAGTCACAAGTCTGCATCTTAAACACCCCTCCTCCCATAATATTTTATCCAGCTTGACTATGTATTTCAAAAAGTGGGTAGTCTTTTCCCTTGGTTCATCTCACCATACCCTCCAAGTAAAAGCAAGTTAAAGATCAACCCAGACCCAGCATGGGGCCACACCAAACTTTGAGAAAACCCAGCCTAGACTTCTCCTAAGGCCTTGAGAGGTATCTCTCCTTTACAGACTTGAGGCATACTTAAATCTCATTGAACCTTTCCTGGGCTGCTAATGGAGATGCCTGATGATACTTAATTTCAAATCCATTTTGAATGCTTTGCTAATTAGGGCACCATTAGAATGATGGTTATTTGGGGCTTTTAAAATAAAAATAATAAGCTCAAAATACATCAGATCAAAGCCAAAGCAGATATTAGCTTCACTGGGGCTCAAAGATCTTTCAAGAGATGGAAGTTTAAACATTCCAACTTTTTTTTAAACTAGTGGCCCAATGACAGGCAAGCTCATCATGTCAGTTACAAGTAAACTCTAAGTCTGCCCTAATACAAGAGCTGGCATGATAAAATGAAATTTCCTTTCCCCAGTTCAGTCCTCTCTAAAAGTTAGTTTCTGTCTTAATTTTAAAAAAACAGATAAATTGATAAATGATAAATATATGATTGAAAAACTACCAGACAGTGGCTCCCTAGCAGAAAGTACAAGTAAATGGAGAAGGTCACAAAATTACTCAAGTACCTTTTAATAATCTCTGCAAAGACAAGCCTACGTTCCTGGAGGGAAGGCTACAGGCCAACCATGGAGCCTCAGGTACAACTGGGCCAAGAGATGCTCCAAAATGATGCTCAGGGGCTGAGATCACTTAAGGTAACAGTCGATGTCCACAGATGAAGTCCTTGAGATTGACCTCCACAAATAAAATACTGTCTATGTTGCTTCTTCCTGTTGGCAAAGTTTCTCCATGAGTTCATCTGGAAACTGTTTTCCCTGATGTAGATCTAAAACTTTCCAAAACTTAGCAGTTGCCATGGCCTAAAACTCTGTGGTTTTCTATAGAACCCAACCTGGGAATTTTTGTGAAGGGAGTCAGCAGCTAGGAGTGAGGAAAGGGGCAGCTCACCTGAGGTACAGTCCAGGAATGGAAGACCACCCTGGGTCACCATAAGAATGGAAGGTAGAGGATGAATGGAGAAGTAAAGAGGGACTGAGCCAAAGGTGTGGCTGACAAGGGCAGGGAGCCCAGTCCAGGTTACCACAGGATTTCCAGACTACTGAAGAGGGGTTAGACATCCCCTCAAAAAGAAAAAGAAAAAGTTTCCTCAACCTCTGAGTCCCATATGGTCAATGGAAAAAATGTAGGATTTGGGGGCCAGATGGGCAGGCAAGGATATGCTTTACAGAATCAAATAGTGCTGCTGGTGCCCTATAAATTTTCCACCCTGGAGCAAAGCCTTAGTGACCTTGCCCTAGTTACAACTCTGCCCTGGTACCCAACCATCTGGTGATGAGCCTTTCTTCACTTCCTGTAATTACATAATGTGAGCTGGAAGGGATCTCAGAGGCATCTAGGATCCTAGTTACCTGGGATCATAGATTTAGCATTTTAAGGGACCTCAGAAACCAGTTAGTCAAACTCTCACCATCTTCCATAAGGTGCCTTTCCTCTTCCTCCTTAATGACAGGACTTTATTTTGTTGATTATTTCCAATTTATCCTGTATGTAACTTGTTTGTACACAGCTGTTTGTGTGTTGAGATAATATTTGTAAAGGGCTTAGCACAGTGAATGCCTGTCATATAGGAAGTACTTAATAAATGGTTGCCCTCCCCCATTAGACTGGAAGCATCTTGAGAGCAGGGAATATCTTTTGCCCTTCTTTAGATCCCTAGTGCTTAGCACAGCGTTTAGCACAAAGTAGGTGCATAAGAAATATTTATTGATCATCGACTGACCAAATGTTCATCCAGCCTCCTCTAGAAGATTTTAGAGTGGGGAGAAGGGGCACTGCCTTGTAAGGCAGCCCATTGCACTTTTGGACAGCTCTGATAATTAGGAAGTTTTTTGTTGTTTTCCCCTTGAATCAAACAGAAATCTACCTCTGAAACTTCAGCTTCTGTTCTTCCTTTTATCCTCTGGGGCCAAGCAGTGCAAGACAAATCTCTTCCACATGACAGCCCTTCAAATAATTAAAGATAGTGTTATAGGTTAAAAAAATCACCAGGTTCTTCCAGTCCTTAAATGGCATAATGTTCTGGCCCCTCACTGTCTTGGGTCACTTGGATGGGCTTAAGCAACTCAAAGTCCTTCTGAAACTGTGGCTCCCAGAGATGTCCACAATATTTCCCATGTGTCCTGACCAGGGTGGAAGACAGTGGGACCATCAAGCTTGGGGTTTCTTCACTTCTTCATAGAAGTCACCTTCTTTTTCTTCACTGGGCCATGGGCAGTGGAGGCCAGGGAGAGACAATCCTCCATGCACTCTTCAAGCTTATGCCTCCAGGCTCTGGCAGACTCTCCCACCCAAAAAGATTTCCGGTATGGCAGACCTTTGACTGTACATTTGCCATCTGAAGAACAATTTAGCCAAGTATGGAGGAGCAAATATGATATGGGGAGAGTCCGTGGCAGGGTTGTGTAAAGAATACGACATAAGAGACCTGGATTCAAATCCTGATTTTGTCACTAACTTACTGATGAACTTTGGACAAATCATTTTCCTTCTCAGGGCTTCACTTTCCCCCTCTGTTAAAAAAAAAGAGGGGGTTGGAAAAGGAGAGACAGGGAGATAGACTCCACGATCTCTAAGGTCCATTCCACTTCTGAAGTTCTGCGACTTTCTGATTTCTGCATTAACGAAAAGAGTTTCTGCCCCCAGATTCTCAGGCTCAGTTTAACCTTTCAACAACTAATCGATTAAGAAGCATTCACTGAGCCTGGTCATGTGCTAGCTACCACAGGGGGAGCAGAATAAATGCTAAATCACAAGCTAGGCGGTCGATGGCATAGTGGATAGAGCGCTGGGTCTAGAATCAAGAAGACATGAGTTAATTTCTTTCCTCAGACACTTACTAGCTATGTGACCCTGGGCAAGTCTCTTAACTGCTGCCTACCTCAGTTTCCCCAGCTGTAAAATAGGAACAATAAAAGCAGCTACCTCCCAAGGCTGTTGTGAGGACCAAATGAGATAATAATTGTAAAGTGTTTTAGCACAGTGCTTGGCACATTGTAAGCACTATACAAATGTTAGTTATTATTGTTATCATGTGTTACAGGGGAGAGAATATAGGCATTGGAGCAAGAAAGAACTGAGTTTGAATCTCGCCTCTTTACGTACTAGCTGTAAAACTCTAGGCAATTTTCTTAGCCTCTCTTAGACTCAGTGATTTCATCTGTAAAATGGGGATGATAATAATAGAATCTACCTGACAGAGTTTTCATGAGGATCAAAAAGGTAACGTGTAGAGTGCATTGCAAACCTTAAAATGCTCTATAAATGCTAGGTAACGTTCTTGTTACTATGTGCCCCATGGCTCCTGCTTCAAAATCTTTAGAGTATAGCTGGGGATGGGGAGTGGGCAACATAACATGGGTAGGAGCAGGAATGATTAGAAGAACCCCTGACTGAGTTAGTGAGTCTTGCAGGCCACTCAATATTATGAAGAGCAGCCCTTTGGGTCATGGGACTTTGGGAGATGAGACACCTCCCCCTGAGCTAGCCTTGCAATCAAACCTCTCATTGAGTGGATGAGATGACTCAGCTCACTGAGCAGGGCTTCCAAGGACCACCCATGCTCCACACATGTGACAACTAGCAAAACCCATATAGTTAATGAGTGATAAACAAGACATTCAGGCTCTAGGAATCTTGAGGAGGGAATGATCATTGTGGCTCAGGATAGACTCTGAGCTGGGCATTGAAGGTAGAATTCATATATTTGGAAAGGAGAAAAGAAGAGTTAGATCATTCTAGGTAGAGGTAAGGATATAAATGCAGGACACATAGACAAAGAACAGATATTCAATTAAATTCAAATTGAATTCCTTTCCCAGGAGGAGGAATATACAAGGTGTAGCCCAGGGGTCATGAGTGGAATAGTTTGTCTAGGATGGGGGATAGTGGGAAATAGAACTGGAAAAATTGTTTGGAACCTGATTTGAGAGGGATTGGAGTGCCAGACTAAAAAGTTTATACATGATCTTGTGGATACTGGGAAATCTTAGAATGGGAAGCTGGAGAAGAGCTGACATTTTCATTACAGTTTACAAATTGCTTTCCATCCATTGTCTCATTTGATCCTCAGAACAGCCATGTGAAGCAGGGAGCTCAGATGCTTTTATCTCCATTTTACAATAATGAAACTGAGGGATAGCATACAGGCCCAAAGGAGAGGGTGTATTTCCAGGCTGTCCTTATTCACAACCCAGACAACTAAACTGTGTTTCTCCTGGGATGCTTTTCCTAGCCAGATGAATTAACATATCTAGTCCTGATTGGCCCTTTCCAGCCCCAATCTTTAGCTGGACTCTTAGTGCAAATGGCCAGCCTCCCTCACATCTAGACCCTGTCCCCAGCAGCAGAAGCAGGAAGGGATTGTCTGTCATCCCCGGTGTTTTACCAAGAGCCCGGGCTCTCACCCTCAAAAGAATGGCCATCAGCCTCTTGCTCTGTTGCTAAGGGTAGTGACCAACAATCCCAAAGCCAGCGCCAGAGTCCAGAGGGCAGGGGACTAGACCTAGAAGCAGGAAGGAAGACAGGTAAAACCTAGCCTTCATTTAAACATTTTTGCCTGCTATACACAACCTATTAAAGTGGGTCAGCAAACAGACTTCAGGAAAGGGACCAGAGCTGAAGTCCTGGGGCCAGGTCTTTCATTCCATTTCCTGGAGCATTTAAATAGCTCTCCTCTCTCTTTAATAGCAATGAAGTGATTTTGAAAACACTCTCACACTAAGTCCAGGGGGAGGGAGAAAAATGTTATCACACACAGGGAAGGTCTTGGTTAGGGAGCTGGGTTTTGTCTTCCTCATGGCTCAGTGCTGCCACCCAGTGGGAAATGATTGCCCACCACAAGCTGGCGCCTTGCCCTTGTCCTGAAAGCACTGCTAGCCAAGGTCCTGGAAATGATCGGATTGTGGATATCTTAACAGGCAAACCTTATTACCAATGCTTCTAGGACATCTGATCATCCCAGCTCAGAGATATCTCTCTCTTCTCTGATGCAACATGGTACAGAGAAGAACAGCCTGCATTTGGAATCAGAGAACCTGAGTTCAAATGTCCCCTGTCGTTCACTACCTATATGACCTTGGGTAAATTACTTAATCTCTCTTGGGATCTGCTTCTCAAGTACAAAAAGAGAGAGTCAGATAGATAACCTGGAAGGCCCCATGTACCTCTAAATCTTTTTTTTTTTCCATTTACAATCTGGGCTATTCTTTTGGCTGTTCACAGCCTCTCCAAGTTGGCAGGGACCTCAAAGGTCACCTAGTGCAACTTGCTCCTTCTACAACAGCCCTGACAAGTGGTCAAACTAGTCTCCAATGAAAAAGTCCACTGATTACAAGTTCATTCAGCAGCTAATTATAATGCAGGGTGACATAGTGGAATAAGTGCCTGATTATGAGTAAGACCTGAGTTTGAATCACTGCCTGTACAACCCTGGAAAAATTACATCTAGACCTCATTGTTCCCACATGTACAATGAGGATGGGATACATGAAATGAGCTCAGAAGTCCCTTCCAGCTCTCAATCTGTGACCCAATGATGGTGGTAGAGAGCTAGCATGACATCGGCTGGAGTCAGGAGTACCAAGGACCAAGTTCTAGCTCTAATACATACTGGCTGGGTGGTCCTGGGTAAAGTTACTTCATCTCTCAGTATCCCCAGGAAAGTCTCTACAATGTAAGTTACAACAAAGTTTTTCATATGTATCAGGGAAGGGAGTTTCCATATTGGGGCTTCCCATCCTGATAAAATGACTCATAGAGACCAGGAAATAATTATAATGGTGATGATGACTTCCCATTTCAATCAGTTCACTTTGGGACATTGGTAGGAAGCATAGAATGACTTGTAATATGTCTCATTTTATTATCCTGTTTTGTGCTTTACAACTTGATTGGCCTTGGGCAAGTCACTTCTCTGTGCCTAGGTTTTGTCATCTATTAAAAAAAATAAGGAGGTTGAAGTAGGTGGTCTCTAAGGTTACTTCCGGTTCTAAATCTGCGGTCCTTTTCATGCTATGTCTTGTGCTAGTATTGTGTATTGTTTCTAATTCTATCATTCAAACTAAGCCTGTTTGAAAACATTCTACAGAAATAAAGACTACCTTGCTTGTACATAGTTGTTTGCATGTTCAGCCCTGTGAGCTCCCTGAGGCAAAGAGATTGCCTTTTGCTTTTCTTTATGTCCCAGTGCTTAGCAAATGGGCACATAGTGGGTGCCTTCATAAATGCTAGTTGACTGGCTGAACTCATTGGCCTGAGAGGCAGAGACTTAATCATTTTCTCTTACTTTCATCTCCGCCTGCCATAGAAGTGAGCACACATTGTGTTCCAGTAATGCCTTGATGAAGGAAAGAAAGAAGGAATGAGACAGCCAAGGCCCACAAGGGTCAGCTGAGTCATACAGATTACCAATACCTCCATGTCTTTCATCCCTCATCTCTCTAATCTAGTCCAAACTGCCCAGCTCAATGAGCTTTATATCTGGACCCACAGAACTTACCTCCCATGTGGAACTACAGTCTCTGAACAAGCTGGGTAAGGACCACAAATGGTTAGAGTTAACACATACTTATACTCCGAAGTATTAGGCAACCCCAGCTGATCTATCTCTCCATGCATCATAAAAATTTCAGATTTCCACAAGAGACAGAGACAAATCATAAAATCATAGAGTTAAAAGGAACATCTAAGGTCATCCTGAATCATGAATCCCCTGTACAACATTCTGACAAGTAATTTTCTAGATTCCATTTAAATACCTCAAGTGATGGGGAATTTACTACCTCACAAAGTATCCCATTACATGTTCAGGCCAGTCCATTATAAAATTCTTCCTTGAGCTGAAATCTACCTACTTCCATCAACTGTAGTAGTTCTGCATCTTATAACCCCAACTCCCCAACACCGAGCCATAGGAGTCATAAATTGAAAGCTGAAAGGAAAAATTACAGGTGATCAAGTCTAATGCTCATTTTACAGATGAAGAAACAGGGACCCAGAGAAATGAAGTGACTTGCCCTAAGCTAGAATTAGAACCCAGTTCCTCTTTGAATCCAAATCTAGCCCTTTTTTCCAATAGGTCAATCTGAAATAATTCATCCATTTGACTCTTCAGTTATTTGAAGACATCTATCATCTTCCCCCAATCTTTCTTCTCTAGGCTAAACATTTTCAGATAATCAAGATACATGGTCCCTGGGATAATATTCATAAAGTGCTTAGCACAGTTCCTGGCATATAGTAGGCACTTAATAAATGCTTATTCCTTCTCTTTTCACCTGTTATGTTATAGTTTCAAATATTGTTACTAATCTAATTTACTTGTGAAGGGTACATTCTATTTTCATCAACACCCTTCTGAAAATGTAATGCACAGAAAGAAACCTAATTTTATAGGCATAGTTTGAGCACAGCAGTGGACAACAGAGTTCTCATGTCCCTTGCTCTGAACACCATATTTTTATTGTGTCCTAAGATTGTATTAGCTTTATTTGGCTACCACATTCCAATATTGAGACATAGGAGCTACAGTCAAGGAATACTCCCAAGTGCTTTTAAGAACCCTAGTTATATCTCTACCTTCAAAATTTGTACTGTTGACTTTTTTAACCTTAAGTGCAGAACTTTACACTTATCTCCATTCAATTACACATAATTAGTCATGAAATTGTTTTAGTTGATTAAGATCTTTTGTGATCCTAGTTCTATCACCCAGCACATCATCTGCCAGTTGAGTAGACATGCTATCATGCCTTCATTAAAGCGTTTCATTTTAAAAAAAAAATGATAAACAGAACAGGGCTAATTACAGAGTCTTGTGGATACCCATTCAAGAAAGCTACAAACTCCAATACCTTTGAAATCTGAACATTCAAAGATTTCTAAACCTACTTCATTTTGTCAATTAAGCCCACATTCTTCAATCTAGTCCATTGGAATGCCATGCCAAAATATAGATATATGCTATGTCTGTGGCATGCATCTAATTTATCAATCTAGTAGTCATACTTTTGAGAAATTGAGATTAGTCTAACCTCCACCAAATAGTTGTGATGGGGTGGGGAAGAGACAGTAAAGGTCAGACCTATGATTTAAAAAAATATATATTTTTTGGCAGTTGTGTGGGGTGACACTGGATACCAGTAGACCAGTTTAGATGCTCCTAATATATCATCATATGTCAGAAAGTGGAAAGAATATGAATTAAGGTCTCAGCAGGAAGGCAAGAGGAGGAGATCAATGGGAGAGAGAGCATGGCAATCAGCTAAGTAAGTCCAGGCCATAGCTATTTGAGCTGAGGGAGAGGAAAAAGTTCAAGAAAATTCTGAAGTTTCAAGCCTAGGTGACTGGGATGATGGTTCTGGTATCAAAAGAATAGGGTAATAAGGAAAAGAAGTAAGTCTATGGAGAAATACAATGAGTTTATTTTGGGGTAAATTGATCCAGAGCTGCTGAGAGGATATCCAGGTGTGGATAGGGCAGAAGCTCTGAAAAGAAGTTGCAGATGAAGCTTGACATCTGAGACTTAACTTTCCTAGAAGTGATAATCGAAGCAATGGGAATAGAGATCACAAGGGAGAGGGTTTTGGGTCTTCATCAGACAATCTTCAGCAGATACTGACCAAGTCATTGGAGGGGGAAGCTTCCAGACACTACCCTTTTCCTAATTGTGTGATGTGGATTAACCTTTTAAAGGCATATAAATAACTGCTGACCTTCCATTTGGGCTCCTTCTGACAGAGCGAGAGTTCCTGTTAAAATATTTATTTCTCAGTCTGTTTGCTTCTGTTTTTCATTCTGCTTCCAAATCCTTGCCTTTTGCCTAACATTTTGCCATTCTCACCCACTCCCCCCATTTTATGGTTTTGTTTATCTCTCAAATGTCTTAATAAAACATGAAACATGAAAAATATTTATACTAGGCAAATAAATAATTTACAGTGAGTTATGACAATACTCAATTTGGTTAATTATTCATCAACAATAAAGAATTTATAAATGCTACCTTAATTTAAGGTATTACCCATTAGAATTCAAATATTAATAAGTCCTCTGCCATTTTAATGCAGGAGAAGAAGAAAAAAAGATAAAGAGGGGAGGTAAGGTTAACAGGAGTTACAAGTGATCATGGCTGTTTGGAGTGTGATAAGGCCAGTGAATAAAATACAAATATTTGCCCAGAAATCAGTGAAGGAAGCATCCACACATTTGTTAGAAATACTAGGTTAGCCACAGGGCTTCCTCTGATTTCTGGAAAGGTGATTACTGAGCAGTTATCTGCTGCTGGAGGAATCCCACCTGGGTTATAAGTCTCTCATGCGCTGTAAGAAGCCTTTCATTGCTGGGGAGGTCTTAACCAGCCCTAGTTCAGCCAAGGTCCTCATCTCTAGGTCAGTCTGACAGCCAGCAGAGAGACCAGTCCATAAAGGCTGTGGCATCTAGAGGACATGGTATCCAAATTTAGTCAATCTACCCACTCAGTCCTGATGGTCTATGCAGGCCACAGTGACCAGCCCTCAATCACACAGGAATTTCTGACTCATTCCTAGAAAGATCTGGAGTAGGGCATCTCAAACCCTAGGCTATAAAAATAAAAATTTCTTAAAAAGGGGTAGGAGAGAGAATGGAGAAGCAAGAATACTAGGGCAGAGAAAAGAATTGCAGTTTAGGTTGAGGATTAACTCTGAAAAGGTCAAGGGGATGCCACTTAGTCTAATTCTTATTAACGATGTCATCCTCCCGGTTCCTCCTTCCACCTCCATTCTTTTAATCTTCATCTCTAAGTTATAAAGAATTATGGAAATGAAAGAGGAGAATAAGGCATGAGTTTCTCAGAAGAAATAAATATATCTCAAGGCTAGGCACAGTGGTACATGGCTGTGATCCCGAGATGCTGAGGCTAGTAATGATCTCTTAAGCTCAGAACTCCTGGGTCACAGTCAAGCTAAAAGAATTGATTATCCGCACTAAGTCCAGAACCAATATGGTGATCCCACAAGAGTAGAGGATCACTAGGCTAACTAAGGAGGTATGAACTAGGCTATGTCAGGAAAAAATAACAGTAGATTTAAGCTCCTAGCCTGATCATTAGTAGAATCAGGAACCTCCACCCTGGGTGAGATAGAGATCCATTATCCAAAAAAAATATACTGGTTCATAGAATGATAGAGAAGAGCTAAGAGGAACCTCCAAAAGCATCTAAGCCAAACCCTTCACTTTAAAAATAAGGGAAATGAGACCCAGGGAGGAGAACTGACTTACCTATGGTCATACAGGTAGGAAGGACATATACGTCAGGCAGGTAAAAGACAAAATGTTGGCTTGTGAGTAAACAGAACAATGAGGAACAACTCAACTGTGATGACTTACAAAGGCCAGTCTTAACCCCTGATGATGAAATGCACTTCCCTCCTCTCAATACAGAGATGGTAGATTATTGGTATGGAATGTTATATATGTCATCAGACCTCATTGCTTTGTTATTTGTTTTTGCTTATTTATTTTTCTTACAAAATGTGATTCCATTGTGGAGGGGAATATCAGGAAATGACTGG
Source organism: Trichosurus vulpecula (assembly GCF_011100635.1). Taxonomy (NCBI): domain Eukaryota; kingdom Metazoa; phylum Chordata; class Mammalia; order Diprotodontia; family Phalangeridae; genus Trichosurus; species Trichosurus vulpecula. The sequence goes on along the minus strand of NC_050580.1, from coordinate 40,128,805 downwards.
GCAATACCATTTCAGCAAAAAGCCCTTGGCCCTCAGAAATGATGATGTCTTCCACTGTACCTTACCTATCTTATCCTAAGGGCTTTAGGCAGATGCAGTTTGAAAATATGCTCTCTATTGATTATGTGAACATGGATACTAAGTAAGGATCCACTTTTGCCAGTCTCATGAGCTGGCTTCTCCCATGAGTAACATTTTTGCCTGTGTCCATGTGCATATCCCTTATGTGGAGATGGGTGCTATTAATCCCCTCTGAGGCTCTACAGCACAAAGTTCTCTGATGTTTCTGTGGATGCAAAGCCCCAAAGCTGATGCTTGCTAAAACTAAATACAAGCACAGGGTAGGGGCTCTAAACTATATTTGTTAAACTGAACTTTGTTGTTGTTTGGTCATTTTCAGTCACGTCTGACTCTTCATGGCCCCTTTGGGGATTTTCTTGGCAAAGATACTAGAGTGGTTTGCCATTTCTTTCTCAGGTCATTTTACAGATGAGAAAACTGAGGCAAGCAGGGTTAAGTGATTTTCCCAAGGTCACACAGCTAGTAAATGTCTAAGACTGAATATGAATTCAGGACTTCCTGACTCTAGGCCTGGCACTCTATACACTGTGCCACCTGTCAGCCCCTAGATGAATTTAACTAAACTGAGCCAATAGCTCCAGACCCTTCAATGGGGTAATCTTCAGTGGACTGCTTATCATCTCCTTTGGGTCACCATTTCTCCAGCTGTTGGACCAGATTTGTCTATCCCAATGGAAGAAGTTACTGATATTTACTTTCCAATCTTATCTCTTATTACAAATTTTTTGAGAGCGCAGGATGAACAAGATCTTCCACAAGAAGTATAATGAGCATTAATAACACAGAATACTGTTTGCAACATTTCTTTTTGTTGGTGTGTTACCTTCTACTAGACTCTAAGCCCTGTAAATGGTAGTTCTGTCAGTGCCTAGTACAGTGACTTTCACATAGGAAAGGAGAAGACAGAGGAAGGGAGAGAAAAAGAAGGGAAGAAGGAAGATGGGAAGAAGATAGGTAAGAAAAGAGGGGAGGGAGGAAAGAAGAAGGAAGAAAGGGAGGAAGGAAAGAAAGGAAGAAAGAGGAAGGAAGATAACTATTTTTCCTGGCTTTTACGCATATGCTGAAGACAACCAGAGCATAGTATAGAAACTGGTGTCCTCCTCAGGGCTATTGCCTAAGCTGCTTCCTTACTGCTACCACAACCAACCATCTGCCTTGCCTTTCGGCCTGTGCTAACACCACCAACCAACCTCTCCCTCCATTGAAGTCCTATTGTACTTATTTTCTGAACCATAAATTCAGCTCTTCATCATATATAGTCTCACCTTGTTCTCTAAATGTTTGGTATTAGTTTAATCTCCTTCACAAACCATAAGCTTCATAGGGACAATATCTGCATTTCCCATTATATTCCTCACATGGCCCATAGTACAGTTGAACATAAACAATTTTTTGTCAATGGATCATTTGAAACAAAGGAAAGTGATGGGACATCCAGAAAAAAAAAAGGTCAATGTATCAGGACCAGGCATATTTGGCATAAAGGAGGGAGGGATCCATTAGAGAGATGAGGGAGCTACCTCTTAAAATCCAACCTACCAGTAGGAGGGGAAAGGGAACAAGAAACAGAATAAATGCCAGATTTCAGTAACCTAGTCCCCTTTCACCAATTAATGAATGAAAAATGAGGCACTAGTAATGTGAATTGTAAACAGAGGAATCATTATGAGCGGGATTTTTTTAAACTTATTTATAGCTCGCTAGTTCCTCATTAATGATTTTTATTGCATTGCCAATGGCACATTATGCTTTTGGTCACACGGAAATTATTAGCACACACATTCTTACCTCATACATGGGCTGACGCTGTAAAAAAATTAAATCAAGACAGAGTCGCATGGATTCAGAAAACTTTTACTCTTCCCAATTTGTCCTATCTCCTTTAGAGTGGGAAGCGGGGAGTCCTGAAGCAATGAAGTCACAAGGAACCCCCTGCAGTAATAAAGGGAGGAAGTAGGGGGAAAGAATGAGGAAGAATAAGCTCTGGCCATATCCCACTTCCAAGAATGCTGCTCCTATTTCCCATGACAATCTAGTCAAAACTGTGTGGCCTTGCCAACCAACTAATGATCGCTACATGGTCACCCCATTCCCTGGAGATGCAGTACAGAGGGGATGGGAGAGGGAAAGATACTTTACGAAAAGACATGGGTTCCAGGTCCTCAAAGCAGAAAATAATTTATCCACAACCTCAAGAAGATAAGGGTAGAGAGTGAGAATAATCAGAGCGACACCAGTTCTGAGATTCTCAAGTATTTCCTTTCTAGGCTACAAGTGCCCCCTCACCCAGAATGAGGCATGTAATGAGATCAGAGAGCTCAAAGACCTTGGGGATCATAAGATTTTGGATCCAGAGCCAGAAGGGTCCTCCAGTGTCTCACCGTACAGATGAGGAAACAGGCCTAGAGAGCTGAAGTGACTTAACCTGGGTCACACAAGAAGTATGAAGTAAAGCTAAGTTTGAAACCCAACTCTCCACCTCCAAATCTAATTCCCTTTCCACTGGATGACATTTCCATTTAACCACAAAGGTTGACCCAAGCCTCTTGCATCCTACCTTGAGATGGAGTCTCTGCTCACTCCTTTAATACTTTTTGGGTTGGATAGGGTGAATTTAAGGAACTAAGGCCCAATGCTGACCATCCACAGGCAGATGAAACACAAAATAACCCAGAAGAAGGAAGGAACAAGGCAGAAGGTAGTAAAGGAAGAGCCTGGGAAGAGGAGTTTATAGGTAGAATTACCACACACACCCATGCCACCTACATGTACACATACCTTTTAAAATTTGGGGAAGAGGTCTGTATCAACTAACTATGCCATTTGCCATTATGGTCATCAATCTACTGACCTTCAGAAAAACACGTTCATCTGTAATGGTTCCTTTAATCCATATATATATATATATATATATATATATATATATATATATATATATATATATATATATATATATATATGTGTGTGTGTGTATATATATGTATATACATATATATATATATACATATACATACATACATAGGCATCATTGGTAAGCCACCACATCCCAGAAACCCCTACTCGTGTCCCATTTGGTCAGCAAACAGATTCTATTCTTTTTTACCCTTCCTGCCATTGTGATTTTCGAGACAAGAATAAAGAGAAATTCTTCATTAGGGTCCATAAACAAGTCAATTTTTCTCCCCTTTGAAACAATTAATCCAAGTTCTAGCTGGTATACAAAAACTAACTAATGTTCTTTCCTTATTCTCTCCAATTCTGGTGAAGTTAAGGATCATGGGCAATGTCATCAGAGGAAAATGAAATATTGTTTAAGATTCAGGAACCTTGGGCTTTCATTCTATCATTGGCTCCATGTAACTTGGCCTTGGGGAAGATCATCTCTCTGAGCCTATATTTTCTCATCTGTGAAATGAAATCATTATGCCAGAGGATGTTGATAGTCTCTTTCAGTCCAGACATCCTGAGACTCTGTGGTAAATTCCTGTAGTCTCAATTTATTCATCTATAAAATGGGAATTGCAGGAGGTGTTCTGCTTACTTCACTGAATGTTTAACCATTATCGAATTCTAGGTCATAACCATTGACATTGAAGCATCACTGAATGGACCACATGTACAAGGGAGGAATGAATACAAATCCATATAGCTCATCATCGACTGATATGAATTTGAGAGGAGTAAAGGAACATTCCCAGATAAAATCATAAAACTGGGCTCTGTGGAAGGCATTAGGCATGACATAGAAGGAAACCTAATAGGAGATAATTCAGTAATTCTTAAGAAAAAATGAAGTAAGAGAATTAATAAAAAATACTCATGGGTTCGGATCTCTATATACCAGTGTAGAGATTATAGGTAATAAATGAAATAGGCTTGAAATTTGAACACAAAGAGGTCAATTCCATCTCAGTGGTATCACTTAGACTTAGTGAAATGATCTAAAACCTTACCTAAAATCAGGTTTAGGGGAAATGTGAAGGCCTTTTTAGTTATGCTCATAGCAAGAGGAAGAAGAATAAATCGATAGGCTCACACCTTAAGGATGATGGCAGAATGCCAAGAGATGGCAGATGAAAGGCAAGACTTTTCAAATTCGATTTTGCTTATGCCTTCTTGCTCATGGCTTTTTAAAGAATGATTTGAAGCTCAAGAAAGGAGAAGAGATACTTAAGAAGGAACCTCGGATCTTAAATGAATTCAAGACTGGTATTTAGGGCCCCCCAAAATCTGCCCACCAACCAACCTCCTTTCTGGCCATTTTTTCACTTTCTTTTCCTTCCCCTACTCTATCTTTTGACCAACCAGACCACTAGCTGTCTAATGTTGCCCTGTCTTTTCCCATCTCACTATATTCACACTGACTTCCCCTATGACCAGAATGAACTCTTTTCCCATTATTATTTATTGAAATCTATCTCTTCTTTCTAGACCCTCCTCAGAGGTCACCTCTCTCATGAAGCCATCCCCTCTCCCAAGTGAAAGTGACAGTTTCTGCCTCAAATGTCTTACAACAATTCAAGTAGATCTCTCCTTTCCCTTTCTCATATTTTCACCTTGTGCCATACGTACTGAAGTCCTCTCAACGGTGTCATGAATAAGGCACTGGACTTAGAATCCGGAAGCCTAGGTTAGAATTCCACCTTAGACACCATGCAACCCTAGGCAAGTCACTTCAAATGAGGCAGCTGGACACATAAACTCTCAGGTCCCTTCCAGCTCTAAATCCATATATGATACCTGCCAATCAGTTGTTGGAGTGCAGAAACCGTAACATTTTTATTTATGTATACCCAGAACCCAGCACAGTGCCTAGCACCTGGTAGGTGATGAATAATAACAGCTAATAGGAATAATGATTGATAGCATTTATATAGCTATATGTAAAAGTTACAAGGCTGCAAAGTATTTTCCATATGTTAACTCATCTGATTTTCACAACAACCCTGTTAAGGTAAGTGTTATTATTATCCCTCTTTTTTACATATGAGGAAACTGAGGCACAGAGAGGCTCATAGTGAGTTAATGTCTGAGGAAGGATTTGAACTCAAGTCCTTCTGACTCCAAGTCTAATGCACTATCCATTGTGTAGTAGAAATAATGCTGGATGGGAAGTCATGAAACCTGACTGAGTTTTGGCCCTGCCACACATCAACCGAGTGGCTTTGAGTGGCCTTTGGGCCTCAGTCTCTACATCTACAAAATGGGGGGAGGGATAATTTTACCAATTACCATCCAGGATTGTTGAGAGGAAGGCTTTCTGTAAACATACAAAATACCACGGAAATGGGAAGTTATTCTTACTGTCAGGAAGCATTCTAATATATCTTTGTAAGTATGCCTCACCAGGTGAACTCCTGCATTTTCTTTTTCAGACAATAAGAACTATATAAGCCAAAGAATTTCCTTTTTGTTTTGTTTTGGGTTTTGGCCTTGGCTGCCAGGAAGCTCAGAGCTAAATTCAGCATTTATCTGCAGGAACGAACTCATCTGAAATGCATGCTACCATCTAGTCCCAGATTCCTTTTCAATTTTGTTTTCCATTTGAATTGCCTTACTGTTTTGGTACTGAGAAGCATCAGACATGGGACCTGAACCCAGCTCTTTCTGCCACCAAGGTTACCCCTTTCTTCACTGCAGTACACTGCCTCTCTCAGTTCCAGATGCGTTATATAACCAAGGCCAACATCATCCGAGCAACTCTTTAAGATTGTTTCAGATAGCTGATTATCTGCACCATAGAAGGGAGTTTTCACCCCTGGACATCCTTAAAACAATGACCTCACAGTTATGTGGTGGACTAGGGTTCCCCACTAACTTAGCACTCTGTACACAGTCAATTATAGTTTGTTGAATGAACCAACGAATGCAAAACAAATATTTATTGAGTACCTATTCTTTACCAGACACTGTGGAGCTAGAGACAGCTAGGTGGTGCAGTGCATAAAGTGCTGGGCCTGGAGCCAGAAGGTCCTGTGTTCAAATCCAGACTATGATACCTCCTAGCTGTGAGACCCTAGGCAAGTCACTTAACCACTATCTGCCTCAGTTTCCCCTACTGCAAAATGGGGATAATAATAGTACCTACCAGAGGTTCTTGTGAGGATCAAATGACATAATATTTGTAAAGGACTTAGCATCATACCTGGCACATAGTAGACATAATTTATATAATAAATGCTTATTTCCCTCTCCTACTATGCTAGGTGTTTTTTCAGAGACAGAGACATGCATGACACAGTCCCTATCCTCATGAAACTTAGTTTTGTTGGAGGTAGTAATAATGATGACAACAATGATGAATGCTGTAGTTTCACTGGTATAAAGAACTCCCAGGTGAGGAAAGCCTCTTCCAACGCAAGTAGGCCCCTTCTCTTCAACTTCCAGTCTTAGAGAGCTGCCTTGATCAGTGGGATTTGAGTAACTTGCCCGGGGTCACACTGCCAGGATGTGTCAGAAGCAAGATTTGAGCATGATCTTTCTGGTTCTGGGGCTGGATCTCTATTGACTAAGGCATGCTGCCTCTAATAAAATTATATCATTTGCTAATAATAGTTAACATTTTATATAGAACTTTTAGACTTCCAAAGTATTCTATGTGGATCTCATTTGATCCTCCCAACAACCCTGTGAAGTAGGTTCTATTATTATCCCCATTTTATAGATGAGGGAGGAAACTGAAGTGCAGAGACTTTAAGTGACTTGTCCAAGGTCACACAGGAAGTGTCATAGGCAGCATCCAGAACTCAGATCTTCCAGAATCTACAAACAGCACTCTATCTACTGCACAACCTAGCTGCTCCGTTATTTCATCTGGGCCTCCCAACAGCCCTAGGGGTAGTCACTGCAGAGGTTACTAGCCCCTTTGTATATAAAGAAATGGAAGCTCAGAAAGAATAAGGGACTTGCTGAGGACTATGAAACTATTTCATGGGCAAACTGCTACCTTTCTCTGAGCCTCAGTTTCCTCATCTGTAAAACAAAATTAGACTAGAACTAGCCAACCTCTAAGACTACTTCTAGCTCTGATCTTCTATGGTCTGTATTTTTTGTGTTTCAGTTACAGAACAAAGGGGTGGGACTCAGTGGCCTCTAAGGTTGCTTCTAGCTCCAAAGCTATGATCTTATGTCAAAACCAGGGTTTGAACCCAGGTCTTTCTGGTTCTGGATCTAGCCACTATCCCACACAGCCCCTCCCACAAGACTCAAACATATAAAAGTATCTACTCTCCTTTTCTGAGAAGTTTGGATTAAGAACAAAAATATTTTATTTGTTCATCCTGCTGAGCCTCTCCCTACTCAGCCCAGTTCTAAGCTGTGGTGCCTCTATTTCTAAGACAGACTTCATATTCTCAACAGATGGCAATGGGGTCTTTGGGTAGACTTTGTATACTCAACAGATGGCAAGGGGGTCTTTGGCCTAAAAAACCTATCTGGAGAAAACTGACACCTCCTATGAAAAACTATCCCTTCAGATATACCAAGCATCTCGAAGAACAATGGAAGAGATCCAGAGTTCCACTTTATAAAAGTACCTTTCCAACTTTGCCCTTATCTCCATGGGAACATGATCGCATCGGCTCAGGGCTAGGTAATAAAGCATCTCCAAGCATAGACACTAAAGGCAATCCATGCTTCCACATAGCCTCCCTTAGATCGCTCCTCGGTGCCCTCATAGCTCTGGTGGTGAGAGGATTCAGCTGTTCTCTGCTCCACCCCAACCCTGGCCCCTGCTCAGGCAGCCAGCACTGGTGCAATCAAGAGAGAAAACAATCGTGTGGCTGACTGCTCAGCACCCAGAGCCCAACCCATCTCCTCCTTCTTTGCCTCCCTCCTCTGACTCAGCCTCAGGCCAGAGACAGAGGTGCATCCCAGGAACAAACAGGCATCCCCAAGCCCCACTCTAGGCTTGGACAGGCAGCAAGCATCACCCGTGTCATCTCCCCATGTGGCTGTGAGGAAGCCTTAATCAAAAGGAACACCCCCAGAAGAGGCAAGCCTGACCCTATTTAACATTCAGGACAAGCCGTTCTGTATCCAGCCAGCCGGACTTCCCTGAAGCCCCGGCAGCTGATTGGCCAGTCCCATCTCCTAGCGACTGCAGGCCTCTCAGATGCAGGGGGAGGTGGGGTGGTTGTGTGAGATAAGCTGCTAAATGCTCTGTTTGTGCCCAACAATGTGCTAATGCCAAACAGGGCAGATAGAATTCTAGAGAAATGGGCATTTTCAGGTAGCAGTGCCCTGCTTGGGGAGCCTCAGCAAGATGGTGGTATTGACACAGAGCTACTTCTGGGCACCTAAACACTTCAATATCAAGTCATTTGTCAGAATAGGACACTGGAGTCCTCCCTGTTCCCTCCAGCCCATCCCCACCAGTCAAGCAGATAGACTGCTTCATTTTGTCTTTATCCAAGACCAACCCCTCCATTTGGGCCTCACTCACATCACCATCACCCTACCACTCCAGGCCAGACTTTGTTCCATCCATCATGAAATCAGCCAATCAATGAGCATTTATTAAGTGCACACTACATGCCACGCACTAGGGCTACAAGAACAGAAATGAAACATCCACTGCTCTCAAAGAGCTTACATTCGATCAGGAGAGACAATATGTCTATATGAGTATATATGACATTAATACAAGTTAACTGGTGAGGGTGGGGGTATGGTGGAGCAGCAGCATCTAAGGGATCAGGTAAGACTGCATGTAGAAGGGAGGAAAACTAAGCTCCTGAGGGGGAAAAGTTAGTAGGAAATGCAGTGCAGGCATGGAATATAGCAGGTCCGGGGACCCAGAGATGTGAAATCATGTGTCATGTGGAAGAATAATAGATTACAAGTTGGTAGTGGCCTTAGAGCCAAGGAAGTCTAAACCCCTCACTGTACAGATGAGGAGCCTCAGGTCAAGAGAGGTCAAGGAGCTTCCCAAAGGACAAACAGAGAAATAGTGTTAAGACGTAGGTCCTTTGACCCCAAATCCAGCATTTTTTCCACTAGACCTTGTATCTTCTTTCTTTCATCCTTGATCTCTCCCTCACTATAGGCCCCTAGCCTCTTGCCCACAAAATGACCAAGTTTCCTTTGAAACAGATATCTCCTTTTCTAAAAAACAAAATAACAATTTTTCCCTTGACCCAGCCACAATCTCAAATTGTTGTCCTCTATGTCTCCTCCCTTGCAGTGTTAAACCAGTTATTCACTTTCACCAACTCTATTTCCTCATTCCCCCATTCCTCCATCCCTCTCTGGTCTGTCCTCTGTTGTGTTAATTCTATTTAAGCTGCCCTTTCCAAGGTCACTGATGACTTTTAATTGACAAATTCAATGACTTCTTTTTAGTTGTCATCCTTCCTGACCTGTCTCCAACATCCACTCCCTTCTCTTGATCTGCTTCCTCCTCATCTTCCATAGCACCCTTCTCTTCTGTTTCTCTTGTCTCTGACTGTACTTTCTAAGTCACCTTAATCAATTCAGCTTTATCCTCCTGTACCCTGAATGTGAATGACTCCCAGTATTTCTACATGGCACCCTCTCCTCCTCTCACTGTACTCTTTTCCTTGGTGGTCTCACCTAATCTCAGAGCTTTGATTATTAACTCTAGAGATTAATCCCAGATCTCTATCTCCAGTCCAAGCTGCTACGCGGAGATTTAGTGCCTTATCTATTTCCTGTTGGATGTATCCATTCAGATGTCCAGCAGCTACCTGTTGGATGTGTCCATCCAGATGTCTACCAACTGCCTGTTAGATGTATCCACCCAGATGTTCCATGAGCACCTCAAACTCAACATGTACAGAATTGAACTCATAACCTTGCCACCACATCCTGACTCTTTGCCATGATCAAGTAGTAAATTCCTATGAATTCTTTATCCAAAATATCTCTTGCCTTCATCTTTTCTTCTCTACCCTCATTGCCACTAGACTAATACAGGCTCTTATTTTATTTCACTAGGACTATTACATAGCCTTCTAATTAGTCTTCATGCCTCTAGAATCTCATTCCCCAACCATCTTTCACCAAAGTGCCAATGTGCTCTTCCTAATACAGATGGGGGAAGCCCGAATAGCTGATTCAAACCTTGAATTGCATTCATAGAACCATGATGTCTAGAATAAGGGAAGGTGATAGTCTCACTGGGCTCTGCCCTGGTCCAGCCACATCTGTGATATCATGCTCTGGGAACCACATTCTTTAAAACTGACAAGCTGGAACCCATCTAGAGGAGACTCAGATCCATTCAGGATTCTGCAAGGAATACTTAGCCTGAAAAAGGAAGACAAGAAGAGGACAAGGATTCTTTGAATATTTGATAGGCTGCTACATGAAGTAGGGATTAAACTTGTTTTGCCTGCTCAGGAACAATGAGTAGAAATGGCAGAGAGACAGATGTAGGCTCAATGTAAGGAAAGATTCCCTAAACATTAGAACTATCCAATGGCACAGCAGACAGAACATTGGAACTGGACTCAGGATGACCTGAGTTCAAATCTGGCCTCAGATATTTACTACCTGGGTGACCTTGGACAAGTCGCTTAACCTCATTTGCCTCCATTTCCCTATGAAATGGGAATAATAACAGCACCTTCCTCCCAGGGTTGCTGTGAAATGTCAAATGTGATAATGTTTGTGAAAAGTGCTTAGCACAGCGCTTTGCACATAGTAAGTGCTATATAAATACTTATTCTCCCCTCCACTCTCAAAATGTAGGACGGATTGCTCAAGTGAGTGATGAGTTCTTCATCACTGGAGATGTCCAATCAGAAGCTAGACAGCCACCCATCCAGGATTAAGTAGAAGTGACTTTTGTTTAAATATGAGTTTGATTGGATTTTTGATGCACCTTCTAACTCTGGGATTCTGTAATTCTGACAACTCTAAGCTCGATATTCTTTCACCCAAAAATCTTTAGTGGCTCCTCATATTGCACAGAGGATTAAATATAAACTCCTTAGTCAGACATTTAAAGCCCTCTGCAGTCAGTCTCTAGGCTATCTTTCCAGCCTTGTTTCACTCTGGTCTCCTTTGCACATCTATATTTCATTCAGACTAGAAAATTCCCCAGTTTCATCCTTCCCTTCCCTTTTCTTTGTTTTAGAGGGGTGAAGGCAAGGTAATTGGGGTTAGGTGACTTGCCCAAGGTCATACAGCTAGTATATGTGTCAAGTGTCTGAAGCCAGATTTGGATTCAGGTCCTCCTGACTCCAGGGCCAGTGCTCTACTCACTGTGCCACCTAGCTGCCCCTCCCCTTCCCTTTTCATCACGAATTTGCATCAACTAGTCTTTTCCTCAATCTTACTTCTATTCCTGGAGAGTATTCTTTCTATAGCTCTACTTCTTGAAATCCTTCAAGATTCATCTCAGGTACCAGCTCTTCTATGAAGCCTTTCCAATATCCCCAGCTACACTTGATCCCTCTAGGCTCATCTTTTCTATAATATTTTGTTGAGAATCCACAGTCTCTCTTGTATAAGACATATTTGTAAATGGTGCATCCAATGCTGAGCACAATATTTGGCATATAGTAGGCACTTAATAAATGTTTATTGATTGACTGCATCATTGAATTGACATCATGTCTTTCATGCATCTCATTGACAAGGCCTTTGTCTGTGGGCCCCATTTTGCCAACAAGTTCAAATCAAAAAACATTGGAACACTTCAGTGGACTCTAATCAAAAACGCAACATGGCATCCAAAAAAGTGGATGCCAACTTAGGCTTCATTCAGAAGAACTCAGTGCTCAGAAAGGAAGCAGTGGTCTCTCTGTATCCTCTCATGGTCAGGCTATGCCAGGAGCATGATGTTAACTCTTAGCAATAAGTTTAAAGAAGGTCGTTGATAACTTGATGTACCTCCAGAGGAGGGTAAACAGGCTAGTGACAGGATATGAAAGCATGTCACATATGAAGCAGTTAAAGGAACTGTGAACATTAAGGCTAGAAAAGAGAAAATGAAATTAGGAGTGGAAAGATGGAGAGGAGAGATGAGAGGGTCGTCAGGGTCTCGATATCTATCTTCAGATACTTTAGAGGCTGATATAATGGAAAGTGAATTAGATATATTCTTGGTCCCAGAAGACAGAACCAGATGGAACAGGCAAAAGCAGCAAAGAGGCAGATTCCTGCTCGGTGTAAACAAAGAAAGACTTTATGACTCTTATGTGACTCTCATGACTCTTATATTCCAAAGGTGAAATGGGCTGGCTCAGGAGGTAACCAGCATAAATTGTGCCCAGGGAAAGTTTTCAAGTGGAACCTGCTTGACCAGTTGGCATGAGGATATTGTAGAGAAGGCTCCAGCTCAGGCATGGCTTAGACTAAATGACCTCAGAAGCCCTTGCTTCTGATTTTGTGATTATGAGGTTTTATGAAAGGAGAGTATCTGTCCTTAAGTCCAGTCAGTTATTGAATGCCTTTTCTTCAGGATCTTGCACACTTGTGGCCCTCCCCCTCTCGTGGCCCTCTCCCTCTTGTGTCCCACTGATCCCTGTGTTCTGAATAGATATATACATGTGGATACTAGGGAAAGGGCAAATTGTGGCATCAGGGAATTAAAGATTGCTTGCTGATTACTCCCCATCCATATGGGAGAGGCAAGAGGAAATCAATTGAAAGGCAACTAAGCATAGGACAGAAAAAGCCAATCTTCAAATTAGGGAGACCTGCGTTCAAGTCCTGCTTTGTGATATATGCTGGCTGTGTGACCCTAGGAAAGTTACTTGACCTTTTATTGTTTCAGACAGCTCTCTAAGAATCTCATTGCAGAACAGGCTCATCGCATCAGTAGACCCAGCATCAGAAGATGCCACTCTCTTCACCAGAAGCTAACTATACCAATAAAATTCCAGGTCCACGATAATAGTGACAATAGTAGTGGTAATGATGATAATAATTAATAATAATAATAATAAATTTTATTACACCGGAAAGGTTTTAATTAAATATAAGGAACAATCTCCTGAGAGTGAAGCTTATTAATGAATAGCAAGGAATGCAGAATTTCGGCATTATATATCTATCTGCCTGCCATCTCCCATGCCAGCCTAAGCTCCAAGACTCTTTGAGGACAAGAGGATGGGGTGCCTTTCGGTCACAGAGGAAAATGACCTTACTCTGCCACAGACTTCCTAAGACCCACAGCCTGCCCCAAGACCTCTCTCACCCCTCCTTTAAGAAGACTTTCAAAGTACAGTGAGCTTTTTGGAGACAAGAGGGGCATCTGTACTTCAAACATTTCAGGTTTCAGGTGCTTCTGAGAAGACAGAGAGGGAGAAATCAGACATCTCTTGTTGCCAACAGAGTTGGGGATGGCTTTCACTGGGGATGAAGGGTGATCTTTGCCAGCGATAATGAAAATTTTCACAGAAGCTGCTGCTTTGAGAAAATAGAAAAAAGACGACAAAATCCACAAGCTGGCCCTGAACTTATAAAAAGCTCTATAGGCAAGGCATAGTTTTTCTATCAAAACATTTCTCCCAAACAAGGAAGGGATATTGGCACTGACTTTTTGTGCCAGGGAAAACAGAATCAGTCATTATCTTCATCAGCCAGTATTTATTGGGAATCTGAAACATAACATGCTTAGCAGATTGGGTTGGGGGCACACAGAGGAAGAAGATGTGGTTCCTCATTGTACACAGTAACAGCAACATTGTGTGATGACTAACTTTGATAGACTTAGCTCTTCTCGGCAATGCAAGGCTCCAAGACAACTGCAAAGGACTCATAGTGGATAATGCCATCCATATCCAGAAAAAGAACTATGGATGCTAAATACAGGTTGAAGCATACTATTTGCTCTCTCTCTCTCTCTCTCTCTCTCTTGCTGTTATTTTTTCTTCTTTCTCATGGTTTCTCCCATTGGTTCTAATTCTTCTTTACAATGTGACTAATGTGACAATATGTTTTAAAAAAGATGTGGATCCTGCCCTTGAGAAGTTTATCATATAGTGGGTTAGACCTGAGCATAAAAAGATAATGAATAATGCAGTGAGAACTGGCATTAACACAATAACATTTTCAGGTTTGCAAAGCACTTAACCTTTGTGATTTCACTGAAGCCTTGCAACAGCCATCAGAGTTTCCAAAGGTATTATTACACCCATTTTACAGATGAGGAAAATGAGGGTTGGTGAGGTTAAGTAACCTTACAAGGGTCACACCACTACTAAGTATCTAGGGAAGGATTCAAACTCAGCTTTCTCCTAACTCCAATTCCAACAACCTTTCAAACCAGGCTCCTTCTCTACAAAGCTCTGTCTGTGTGTTAAGTGTCAAAATGATTGTTTCAAGCAGGAACTAATGTAAGATCTGGGGGTGGGGCAGGGAGAAAAAGAGGTGTCTGCAATAATCAGGGAAGGTATTCTAGAAGAAATAGGATTACCCACAAGGAAGGAGACAAGATTCCAGGGAGAGGGAACAGAATGAGCAAATGTAGGGAAGGCAGAAATGAAGATCAATCAATTGACCCGTATGTACTAAGTATTACAATATGCCAGACACTATGCTAATCTCTGGGAATGCACAGAAAAAAAACGTTTGGCATGTGTGTGTTTAGTTCATAAATCTGCCCCCTCAGTTCAAGTGCTCAGGATAGGGGATTCCCAGAATCCCATCCATCCTCTTGGATGCTCCCAATAATGGTGTCTTTCTAATCCCTAACTACTACCCAGAAGTAGAAAAGGACCACAGGACAGCACCTAACTGGCCTGACTGAAGCAGGGAGTTCTAGTTGAAAAAAAGAAGCAACAAGGCCAGAAAGAGAGTGAACTGGAATTTTGTGGATCCCTGAATGCCTGGCTGAGTTGTTTATACTTTCCACAGCAGGCCAATGAGAAACTGAAAGTTTTTGAGGAGAAATGGGCAGGGAACATTTCATAATGCCATGTTTAAAGAAAGTAATCTGGGGGGAGGGAAGAGATGGGAAGCTATGTTCTTGGACCATGTGTTCACTCTTCAAGAGGTTCTTATTCTGAAAAATAGGGAGACAGACAGATAGAGAGGAGAGGGGGTATGGGAGAAAGAGAAGGAGAGAGAGAGAGAGACAGAGAGAGAGACAGAGAGACAGAGAGAGCTGTAGCAAAAGACACATTCTCAACAAAAAGAAAAGGGCAGCAGCTACTCTACTCTCCACTTTCAGAGTTAGAGTTTTAATGTCTGAGAACCTAGATTCTACCAAGTGGCCCTTTCAAAACTCAGTCCTGTGTCTTCAATTCAAGTGTGAAAGACAAATTACCTGCTGAATCCCATATATCTCCTTAGCTGCTCCCAAAAAGAGTGACACTGAGCTCTAACTATCTGCTGCCTGGCTATAGGGAAGAGCCCTAGAACACAATTCTCCCCTAACTGCTGCCTTCCTTAGCCTCCTGTTGTGTATCACATAGACTCCAAATATTGGACATTTCCACTTCATAGACTATGGATTACAAAACACAATCTCCAGGAGGCTCCCAGTTCTACAGCATATCTCATCAGATAGTGCTAATGTGTTTTATATGTATACTTTGTATTTCTACCAACCTAACCACCACCATAGAATGGAAGCTCTATGTAAGAAAGGATTACTCCCTTTTCTTTTTTAATTACTTTTTCAAATTATCAAGCATTTATTTTCATTCTCCCCTACCTCTCCTGCCCACTGAGAAAAGAGAAAAAGAAAAGTAAAACTCTTGTAACAAATATACATAGTCAAACAAAACAAATGCCTACATTGTCCATTTCTCTCCTCCCAAAAGGTAAATCTCACTCAAGCTATTGAGTCCATCAATTTTCTCTCAAGAGGTGGGTAACAATCTTCATCATCAGTATTCTGGAATTATGTTTGGTCACTGGATTGATCAGAGATCTTAAGATTTTCAAAAATATTATTTTTACAACATTGTTATATAGATTGTCTGGGTTTTGCTCACATAAATCTACATCAAGCTTACACCAGTTTTTCAGGGTTCCCTGAATTTATCCCTTTAGTGATTTCTTATCAGAAAATAATATTCCTTTATATTCACGTATCAAAATTTGTTCAACCATTCCCCAATTTGCAGTTTTTATTTGGTTCACTTCAAAGTTTGATTTGGGGGCTAAAAGAATGGTATTTCTCTTACTGTGACTAACCCAATTCAATGAAATCCAATCGAAATTCATCGATTGTATATTACATTTAAGGCTTTGTCTATGCACTGGGAATATAAGGACCAAATTGGACACATCACCAACTGAGCAGGGAATCATTCTTATCCAGCTAACATCCCAGAGCTATTTCTCTGGATAGGTGGGCCCTGGACCATCATCTGCTAGTTCTATGGGCAAAGAAGCATGGGGAGTAATACAGGGTAATTGGATGGATCAACCGCATCAGATGCATAGACTATGAACTTCTTCAAATAAACATTCCCATCCCTATAAGGCAAAGACAAGGTAGAAGCATGAAGAACTTAGGAATCAATTGTCTCTCATTTTTCTAAAAAGTAAATGAACAATGGAAGTCTCAAACTTAAAATAGGTTCCAGGAACCAAAAAATCAAAAGTTCATTTGTCCATGGTCCTGAAGATCAGAGCATTAGGGTCAAATCAGAGTAGTGAATGATATTTTGGATGGATGCGCATTTGGGTTTTGTTTCTTTGAGCTGTTGTGCATTTTGATGTTTTTGTTTTCTTTAATATAAGAGATGGTGAGAGTCCTAGAATTCTGGTTAATAAGAAAAATTAAGAAATTTCCTAATGCTAGTTATTCAAAATGAATTATATTGGGGTCTTAAATCTCTCCCGCAATCAACTCAGCTGTGACGGAGATTGGTAGCAGACACTCCTCCCCCCTCCCCAGCCTGGGGAGAGGGGTGGGGGGCTGAATACAGCAGCCTTCTTTGTGGCAGCTTTAATGTAGCATGAACACACTCGCTTCTGGCATTTCCGGGAATAACTGATCGGGGCTCTGGGAATGAAGCTGTGGGCGAGCCTGACTGCCACCCGCTGATCCTTTCTAACTCTAATGCCCACTAATTCCCCCTCAGGGGCCTTTGAAAAAACAAACCAGTCCCAGGGTATCCGCATTTCACCGAGTGAGCACCTAACCATGAACCAGCTTGAGGAAAACTCTATAGCATATTCGAGGTACAGCAAGCTGCTGCCTTGTGGGACCTTCCCTCTTAAGCCTCCCGATTATATGAGCATGCCTTCATTTGCACCAGCCAAAGGGTGCTTCATCCCTGGGCCCTTTCTAATGTTGCTATAGATCATTGTTGCAGTAACTTAAGGGTTTTCTGGCAGGCAATTCTATGCCCAAGCATGTATGAGCCTCTTCAGTTTCTTTATTCCATTTTGTCACCCTGCTGGTGCAAATTATTTGCACAAGTAGAGAACAATTGCTCTGGATATCACAATTTGCCCCAGAGTCTATCTGGTAAGTAGCGACACTGGGAGTGAATTGAAGGTAGGAGGTATAATAGGATGGGACTGATAACGAATAGAAGCCAAGGAATTGCTAGAAAGAGAAGCCTTTTATGTCACGCCTTGAAGAGTACTTCAAGATCACTTAGATTCCACCAGTATTTATTAAGCACCGCCTGGATGCCATGATTCAATACTAGCTATCAGGTGAAGCAAAGTGGCCCAGTGGATAGAGCACTGAGCACAGAATCAGGAAGACTCATTTTGCTGAGTTTAAATCTGGCCCCAGATACTTACTAGTTGTGTGACCCTGGGCAAGTCACTTCACCCTGTTTGCCTCAGTTTCTTCATCTGTAAAATGAGCTAGAGAAGGAAATGACAAACCACTCCAGTGTCTTTGCCAAGAAAACCCCAAATGGGGTCATGAAGAGTTGGCCATGACTCAATAATGAATGAACAACAATAACAAACAAGACCTAAAAAGGTAAAAAAGAAACAAGGTCTCTACCCTCAGAGATCTTTCCATGCTACTGGGACAGTACATCGTGTAAACAGACAAAAACACATATGATAATTTCAGGAGGGGAAGAACAATAATAACTTGGGAGAGGGAGTAGTCAAAAAAGACTTCATGAAGAAGATAGTACCTGAACTGGGTTTTGCAGAAAGCTAAGGATGCTAGAAGGTAGGAGAGAGAATGGCATGCATTCTAGACATGCAGCATAGCCTATTCAAAGGAAGAGAAGCAAAAGAAGACATTACAGTTTCAGAATACAACAAGGTCAATTTGGCTTGAACATAGAATTCAAAACTTAAAAGAAGGAAGGGGGGAAATTTTTTCTTTCTCTTAGGCACTTCCAAGTCATTTATCCTGCCCCCTAAACAATGGTGCACCCCTCCTCAAAAAATCATCTTCCACTTAATTACTTAAAGCCAAAGTAATACTATCCCCAGACTGGCTAAGCAGGAGAAATCCGGCATCTGTTAGCATATAATAATAAATGATATTAACATGATTTCAAGTTTCAATATTGTTCTACATGCATTATCTCATTTGAGTCTCACAACAACCTGTTAGGTAGAAGAAAGTGTGAAAGGCGTTGTTAATCCCATTTTTCAAATGAGCAAGCTGGGGCTCACTGAGGTTAAGTAGCACCTATGGTCACATAGTAAGGGGGAAGTGGAAATAATTATTCTCTGACCAATTGATTCTGTCCTCCCACCCCCAACTGTCATTGATGTAGTCACCAAAGGTAGGAGGCTGATAATAAAGTGTATAACTTCAAAGATGTTATCCTTTTATAGAGAATGAAAAGTTTCTCCTTAGTTGAATTAGGAGAGCCTAGGCATTGGTCAGGGGGGAAAAAGACCATTCCCTGATTCCCTTCAAAGACAGTTGAATGCTTAGAGAGTTGTTCAGTTTGACAGGCCAGGTCAGGAGCAGCTTTGTAGAATGTGACCTCTGGGTCTATATCAGATAACCACAAGGAGGGAGGAAGGGATTTTTCTCTCCTCCCCGCCCCCATTGGCTATAGTGCCCCTAAGTCTGAAGCACTGTTGAGAGGATCAAGACACACCCTCGAGTAAGACAGAGGCAGAGAAATAATCACTTGAGGGAGGAAGCAGATTCAACCAATGTGACTTCTAGCAGCAGAGATGAAAGTTGACCAAGGATTCAAGGGAGAACTAAGCCTAGTAATCAAGAATTGAGCTGCTGAGATGACTCTACTAGGAAAGAAAGAACATTGAGGCTCTGTGGTATCAGAGGTGTGAATTGCCTCTTGTCACTATTCTCGTATTCTGTTTGTGTGCTCTCTTCTCACAGGCACTGTGTTTGTAAGCAAACTTGCAGAAGATTTAGGAGACAAATATTTTAAAGCCACTAGTCTTGCCATACCATTTTAGTAAATACCTTTGCTTTGAGCTAATTGTGTCTACTGGAGAACTATTAAAGGTAAGCATGCCAGTAGGGGCTATAGTTTTAAAACTACAGATACTCTTTGAACCTAAAGGAGTAATAGTCACCTTATTGGAAATCCAACCTGTGAATGCTAAACTGGGGACATTGATTCCTCCCCAGGTGAGGGATGCCACATAATCACCAGAGCAAGGATTTGAACTCAGATCTTCCTGACCCCAAGTTTAGAACTCTATCCATCCTGTCATTCTTCCTCTAGAGAGAGGCTTCAGAAGCATTGGACTGTAAATCAGAAGACTTGGGTTCTAGTCTTAGAAGCACATGCTAACTGTGTGACTTTATAATGCAGTGGAGAGAATGTTGATTATGGAGTCAGAGGACTTCAAAGTTATCTATCTGGTGGGTCTCAGCTCATCTATGAAATGAGGAAGTTGAGCAATGTGCTCTCAGGGTCATTTCAGCTTTAACATTCTGTGATTCTGTGCTTTCTACAATTCACCGTGTGGCTCCTAACTCCATCTGCCGAGCATGATGTGCCTGCCCACAAAAGCATCAAAAACATGAAAAATAAACAAAAGCCTCTAGTTAATTTAATATTCAAAGAGTCACATCAGGAACACTTCTGATGGAAGGAGGAAGTGATGTCTCCAGGCCAGGTATCCCCAACTTTCACCAGCCTTTGGTACCCTTCCCCATCCCAACCCCTCTTTTGGGTCAGGTTGGTGCAGCAGTCATTCAGAAATGCAGTGCTGCTCTGGTCCCAACCCCATGGCCTGGCCCATTATTTCAATCAGTGGTACCCAACAGAGTCCTGATTACATATTTCATCTTATTGGAGAGCAAGTCAGGAAGGGGTAAATGAATAAGTTTTAATGCCACCATTTCCGATCAGTATGTAGTACATGCCCGCCAAAGGCAACAAATCGACAAGCTGGTGATGTCTGTGTTGAAACCTCATTTTTTTTCTCTTACATTCCAAGCAGAGAAACTTCATTCAGGCCCCTTGGCTTAGCAGCACCCTCTCCAGAAAGCAAATCAGACTTCCAGCTGAAAATGTTGAGATAACAGAGTTAAAGTAACGTGAAAACACTCTGGGCAATGGGATCCTCCATGTGACCTTCTCTGCTGCCTCCTTAACCTCAGCTTGAGGCAAGAGATAATTCTAATAGCCCCAGTTTCCTTCTAAACATCCAATCTCTGAAGAAGGAAATCAGAGGCAAGGGGAAAGGCAATTCTGAATTTCTTTCCCTATCCTCTCCCCTTACAATCCTCAGTGTTTCCCCAAGATATATTTTCCATTTATATCATTTCTATTTTATTTACCTATCTGTTTAAATTCTCCACACCGAAAATCTGTTAGAACGGAAGCTTTATGGGGGCAAGAAGTGTTTCATTTTTTGTCTTTGTATACCCAGCACCCGGCAGAGTGCCTGACACATAGTAAGCCCTTAATGAATTGAATAAAATCGATTGAATCCCAGACCCTCAAAATTTACAGCTGAGTTGATGAGTCAGCCGACGAGTCTCCACTAAACCAGGAGGTAGTCAGTCTCTTGCTCCTGCCCTGCTGGGCCCTGAAGGAGCTGCAAGGTGGCTGACAGACGGTCTGGTCACACCTTCCAGATAGAAGGTGTCCCACTGCTGGCTGACCTGCTCACTTACCGATACACAGCCCAGGAAGAGTGAGAGTGTTGCCAAGCAAAGGCTGAGCAGGAAGGCGGCTGAGTAATTAGGCTCTGAGATCATTAAACATTGTTCCAGAGAAGTGGCTGACACTGGGCCAAGTCCTATTCCTTTCTCCCTGGGGCAGACTATTGATGTGGCTGCTTCATTTAAAAAATGTTGAGCACCTACCAGGGGAAAAGCATTGAACTAGGCATCGTGGGGAATGCAGAGATGAATGAGACACAGTCAAGCCCTCATGGAGTCAAGTCCAGTCAGGGATACAAGATGTGGGCACAAAAAAAAGTGCCATAGCAGAATTACTAGTCACATCATTGGGGGAGCTTGGTTTGAAATATGACACTCCTCCTAACTGGTTGTGTGTCTTTGAGCAAGATATTTCTCCTGGCTGGGATTCATATTGGATTAAATTATTTCTAAGGTCTCCTTCTGGCTTTATAGCTTATCTTCCTAGATATATCGCACAAGTGTTTGTTATTATATTAATGCTATTATATGCTAGTTATTATTAATTGTCATATTAATATATACTCTTCTGTAATATCTAAAATGATGTCAACAAATACTAGTAAGCGGTATTGGTTATAATTATTAATAATTACTAGTATAAATACTATTTAGTTATAATAGTAATATTATAATTAATGATGGTTATTTATTGCTAATAGATGTTTAGTTTATGGTATTATAATTAGTCATAGTTGGTTGCTTTAAGGTTTACAAAACATTTTCCTTATATTATCTCATTTGATCCCCATAACAACCCTGTGAAATAGCCATGGTATTATTAACCTCACCTTACAGATGAGGAAACTGAGGCAAAGAGAGGTTAAGTGACTTGGACAGAGTGACAGTGAATAAGGGTCAGAAGCAGGACTCAAACTTGGGTCTTCCTCACTGGAAGTCTAGAGCTTTATTTACTAAACCACCCACACTAGGGCACACCACCAGTCCAGAAAAGTGAGTGATTCATAAGACATTAGACCCCAAGGTCAATTTAGGGACAATCACAACTCTACTCAAGAAACACATTCACTTGCCCATTGCTTCTAGGATAAAACACAAACTCCTCAATTTGGCATTCAAATTCTTCACGATCTAGGTCCAACCTGGCCTTCTAGGCTTGCTGTACATTACCCCCGCCCCTCATGAACTCTACGTTCTTTCCAAATTGGTCTTCTTGGTGACCCCTACAAATGTCATCTCATTTCCTGCCCCTCGTGCCTTTGCTTGACCTGTGTCTCATTGCCCTCTGTCCTCACCACTGCCTCTTACAACCCCAGCTCCCTTAAAACTTAATGCCACCTTTGATAATAGATTTTCTTTATGCCCCCAATTGTTAGGCTTTTCCTCTTTTATGTTTATTGTATATAAACTTTGTATTTATTTACCTGTTGGCATGCTCTTTTCCCCTTTCAGAGCCTGGAGGGTATTGATTTGGGTCTTTGCATTTCCAGCACTTTACATATGTTATATGCTGAATAAATGTATCTTGTGGAATTATCCAATGTTATTCAACATTCTCCTCCATTTTGCAGATAGGGAAACCAAGATCTAGATGTACTCAGGGTTCCAGAACTGCTCTGTAGCAGATCTAAACCTTGAACCCAAGCCCACACGACACTAAGACCAATGTTCTTTTCACCACAATCAGGGAAGACATCAGAGAGGAAATGTACCATAACATATTGATTTTGCTTCTTTCCATAAAGGTATTTATTAATTTGTAATATTTATTTTAAATAATATTGAATGTAAATATTATAACTTCAATTTTCCCAAAATTAAATTTTACAACATGGGGGGAAAAAAAGAAATGCACCACCATCCTCCCAGGATCCCAGGTTCACAACCACCACATTATCCCAAACTCCTCACTCTTCCTTATCCCTCATGGCCAATGAGTTCCCATATCTTTCCATTTTTTTTCCTCTCTTATCCAATGCCTTCTATCTACTCATGTAGCCACCACCTCAGTTCAGGCATGACTGCCTCTTGCTTAAGTTCTAGAAACAGCCCCATTGTATGACATGAGAGACAGCAAAGGACTGCCTAGCATTGTGCATCTGTATCAAAGAGGGCGCTGTGCTCTATGAGTGAAGCAGAACTACAGTAGCTCGAAAAGAAACATGAGATGCACAAATTTAGAGACATCTCTATTCCACTATTTGTGCCTGACCTGTTTGGGCCTTCTGGCTTGTATTAGTCTGAGCAGCTGCAGTCAGACTGTACCTTGACTCCAACATAGTGACGTCATTTTGGTCCGCTTTGAGAATGAAGGACAACAACCAACCAACCAACCAATGAGTCTCCCTGCCTCAAGTCTCTTCTCACATCAATCTGTCCTCAACACTATTGCCAAAATGATTTTCCTTAAGAAGAGGTCTGACCATGTCACTCTCATACTCAACCAACTCTAGGGGCTCCCCTGGATCTTCTAGATACCCCCTCTAGGATCAAATGCCTCAACGGGCCTTTAAAGACCATCACAGCATGTCTCCAATCAACCTTTGTAGGTTCATTGTATGTTATTCCCCCTCCCACTCTAAAATCCAGCCAAATTGACCATCTATCTATTCATCACACACAAGACTCCATCTACTGTCTCCCTGCCTCTTCGCTGGGTGTCCTCAATGCCTAGAATGTACTCCCTCTTCATCTTAGCCTCACGGAATCCCTCTTTTCCTTCAAAATGCAGCTCAAATACCTCCCATATGGTCTAGCCTGCCCTTTCAAGTACTTTCCTTCCCTATCTACCTTGTATTTATTTGTATTAATTCAATTTATATTTATCCTACATATAGTTATATTACTGTTCTTGTTCAGTTGTTTCAGTCACGTCCAATTCTCCATGACCCCATTTGGGCTTTTCTTGGCAAAGATATTGGAGTAGTTTGCCATTTCCTTTTCCAGCTCATTTTACAGATGTGGAAATTGAAGCAAATAGGGTTAAGTGACTTGCCTAGAGTCATACAACTAGGATGTGTCTGAGAATAGATTTGAATTCACAAAGATAAGTCTTCTGACTCTAGGCCTGGCACTCTATCCATTGTACCACCCAGTTGCCTTTCATATACTTATAGTTTTCTGTCTTTATTATAAGTTCTTTGAGAATATTGTTTCATTTTTTTCTTCGTATCTCCACCACCTAGTATGGGGACTGGCACATAGTAGACATTTAATAAGTATTAATTAATGGATTAATATGGAATTTGAGCTAAACCTTGCAAGACAGGTAGATCTAAGTGTATCAGGTCAGGAAGGAGACATGAAAGTTGCAGTAGGGGTGGCAATAAATTGCTCACTATAATGGAGGTTCATGGCATTGAGGATGGTTGGGGAATGTTTCCAGGAGGCAAAAAAATACCTATGGCTTCAACACTAGCAATCTTATTCAAATGTAGCCACTGGAATCCCAAGGTAACTTTACACCTGTGTAGACAGTGTTGTTCTACCTGAAGACAGGGGCCAATGGCCTTAATGCCTAGTGAATCTAACTGCATGAGGCTTCTCTAAAAACAACCATCTGGAGTATTTCCCACCTGAAATAAATGTGACAATTTTCACACCAAATCCCAAGGTTCAAATCTCTTCAATTATATCCAGCTGAGATGCTGAGAATTGGTGTCACACAGAACATACTGATTTCATCATATAGACAGCTGGTTGGCTCCCCTTGACTCAGCGATCCAGTTTTAAGAAACATTCAAATAGTTGTATTTCTGTTGTCGAGTCGATGCTGAATATGCCTCAGCATCAAACAACCCAAGAAATAACAATAACTGACATTTAGGCCACACTTTTTAATAAGGCTTATTACATTCTTTATGCACAGCATTTCAGTATTTTATATATTGTTGTCATCCTCACCACAACTTTGAGATGTAGGTGCTACAAATAAATATTGTGCCCATTTTACAGATAAGGAAGCTCAGGAAGAAACAGGTGAAGTAACTTGTTAGGTCATAAAGGTAGTGACAATGCTGAAATTTGAATACAGGTTCAGTACTCTTTTCACAACACCACACCACCTCAATCTATAATTTAATTTATCTTTTACTAAGTCATCCTCTGAAATATCCTAGAACAGGTCTTCATTGCTGCACATTTGGATTATGTCAGAGATGGGATGACAGGATCATAGAAAAATGCCACGGGTGCTTGGGGGCTATGTAGTCCAACCCCCTCCTTTTTTATAGGTGAGGAAACCAAACTCCACAAAAGGTTTAGTGAATTAACTAAGGACACACAAGAAGTAAGTCAGAGGCAGGATCTGAACCTAGATCTTCTGAATGTCAACAAGTTTCTAACAAGATTTCCCAACTCCACTTTCTCTCCCTCTCCTCTGGATACAACTGAAACAATCTTCCTCCTGTGAAAATGTGGAAATGTCTCTGCTCAAGAATCATCAGTGGTTCTCAGTAATTTACTGAACCAAACCCCAACTCCTTTGCTTTAGTGTCAGAGCCCTACCCAATCTGGCACCACTGTAGCTTTCCCAGATTTATCTCAGAACTTCTCCCTTCTCTACCCATGATTCTGAAGGCTCACAGGAATCCTCTTTGGCCACATGCTGCAACCAGGCCATCTCCATGGTTTTTCTCCTGCTGTCTCCTATGTCTGGAGCATTTTCTTCTCTCCCCTATAGATGCCTGTAGAATTCCCACCCATTCCTTAAGGCTCAGTTCAAATGCCACCCTTCCTCCCTGAACCTTCCTATCAGAAATGACCTCTCTCCAGGGACCTCAAACAGAGCTTTACCTGAACCTCCCTTACATACTTACACCATAATATTGTTCATCACGATTATCTGTGTTTGCATTTTCTCCTGCTATTAGATAAGAAGTGCCATGAGGGCAGCAAATTTGCTAATTTAGCTAAATATGCATCATTCTTTAGCATGGTGCTCTGCATGTAATAGGTGCTTGATTAATGTTTATTGAGTGAATGAATATCCAAGGAAACCATTCCCCAAGGCTGAGGATCGAATCTATTTATAAGCTTTAAGAATAACTGTATTCAGATGAGACCCATAGCTCAGTGCTGCTTTTCACACACATTACTTCGCATTTTCAGCCAGAAAAAAACAGGAGGATTTATGCCTGAATCCTGCTTGGGGACAGCCATGTCTGGGAGAAACATTAGTAAGTTCTCTAACCATGGCTAAATAGCATCACCCAGGGGAACAATGCCCATAGTGGAAGGAGGGATCAGCTCTCCATCTACTCCTACCACCTTTTCATTGAAGAGTAATGAGTCATGAGGACCTTGTGGGGCTGAGGACTCAGGGAGAGACTGCTATGGAGAGCAATCCATTATCTGGAAAGTGCAAAGCCTCCCCCAAGGGCTTATTCCTATGTGGAATAATAAATAATCACTTAAATCTATATTGATGATTTCTTCACTGCCACCCCAGAAGGTGAAAAGTGTTCCCATTTTACAGATTTAAAAAGTGAGGTGAAAGGATTAGCCCATCTTCCTTTTATTTCCTAATGCCTGCCATACTGCTCCCCCGCCCCTGCAAAGAACTCTCCCTTGTACAATTAGGCAAAACAAATCTATACACTGCCTCTCTAGAAGTGATTCTTTAAAACTGACTGAATGAATTTCAAAAAGCCTTTATTAAGCACTTACTATGAGCACAGGTTTTGGCTAAGCAGGGGGAGAAGAATGATAGTGTTGATCTCCAGAAGCTCACATTCTAATAAAAGGAAAATTCAAGTTGCATTGTCCTGGATGGAATCACCCTTTAAAAGGAGCAGCTTCTACACTAGCCCTTGGCTATGTATACTTTGTAGATTCTATCACAGAGTTCAGCACAGTTCTCACCCTCCAGGATTTCACAGTCTAAGACAGACAATGAAAAATGGAAAACAAAAGATACACAAATACTTGAATAAATGTTGAATAAGTAGATGATTCACTCAGATGAATCATGTACTAAATTCAGGGCCAAATACAGAGGTAAGTGTATATTTCCAAGTGATGGATTAAGGAAGTCTTAGAAAATGCTCAAGGGAAGTCTCAGCCTCTATTCCAGTTTGGTCACCCTTCAAGACACAACTAAAGTCCTTCCATAAAGTCTCTTCTGACTATTCCAATCAAGAGGCATAGACAGTCAGCACCATGCCATTAGACTAAATTATTGGTTGTTTCATGTTTTTTCCTGGCTTCATGTTATTTGTGCTGCCCCCTGACTCAGTGGAGACTTTAGCTTATTGTATGGGCCTATGGCATTTCCTTGTGCCTGACTCAGGGAAGGTGAGGTTGAAATATCTCATCACTCTTCAGAAGGCTATATGTGACACATTCCTGCTGACACTCAGAAGAGCTAGTGGACCATGAGTGAAGAACAGGGCTCTCATCATCAGACATAAGCAATGTTGATTTGTTCTGCTTAAACTATACTAGGGTAAGTTCTATCAAGCAGAGAGAGGGGGCAGTCATTCAGAAGTAAAAGGAAAGGTTTTATTGGCTCTTTGCAAGATTTAACACTGTTGACCATCTTATCCTCTAGAATGCTCTTTCCTCTCTGGGTTTTCAGGACACTAGTCTCTCTAAATTCTCCTTCTACCTGTCTTACCAAGCCTTTTCAGTTTTCTTTGCTGATTCATCATCTGCATTTCACCCCCAAAATATGAGTGTACTCCAAGTCTCTATCCTGTGCCTTTTTCTGTCCCCTCTGTACATTCTCTCATTTAGTGACCTCATTAGCTGCCAAGGGTTTAATTGTAATCTCCATGCAGATGACTATATATAGATATATGTATATACATACACATGCATGTGTATGTTTGTGGGGTGTATACATGTGTGTTTGTGTGTATACATATATGTGTTTGTGTGTATGTATTTATATATATTTGTGTATAGATATGTATGTGTGTATGTATGCATGTATATAAAAATCCCAATCTCTTCCCTGAGCTTTAATTATTCCTCTCCAACTGCCTATTAGATAGTTCAAAGTGGATTATCTTATAGTGACCTAAAATTCAATGTATCCAAAATTGAGCTCTATCTCTCCCACCACCCCCAGCCAAGAAAAGAAACACACTCTACTTCAGAACTTCCCTGTTTCTACCAAGGGCATCAGCATCACCAACCTCCCAGGCAACTAGTATATGCCTCACTCTTCCTAGCCCCACACATCTAATCAATTGCCAACTCTTGACATCTTTACTGCTGCAACATCCCTTGCATCTGTTAAATAGTTTGGTCAGTACTTTGAGTTCTTTTTATCTTAACCAAGTTATTTGTGTTATTTGTGTACAAAAGGAAGGATCAGACTGTGGATACCAAAACAAGTCTCATAGCCATAGTCTCCCCTGAAATGGAGTATAGTTGAAAAATGTACAGTCTTACAAATATATTGAGGAGAAAAAGAAAAAATGGGACCCAGAAATGCTTGGACAGGGAAGTCTAGAGTTAGGAGACTGAAGGAGATAGTATGCTTAGGGAGACATCATGACTGAGTTGTGACTGGAATATTCTAAGAATGAGTAACTATAAGCAAAGCAGATGCCTTCCATTGTTCTGCCTAGAGACAGCATTCATTCCCAAGGGAACCAATTTCCCCAGTTTTTCATGTTAGCAATACCTAGTGTACCTACAGCCTTTGCAGTAATGTCAGATTCTCTAGAAGCACAAAAAGTAAAGGCCTTGAGTCCTGCCTTTATCCATTTGTCTATCTGCCTCTCTCCCTTCCCTTCACTGTTTCTCTTTATCTGTCTCTCTGTCTCCATCTCTGTTTCTTTCTCTCTCTGTGTGTGTCTCTGTCTTTGTGTGTGGCTCTTTGTGTATGTTTGTCTGTCTCTCTCTCTCTCTCTCTCTCTCTCTCTCTCTCTCTCTCTCTCTCTCTCTCTCTCCTTTTCCTTCTTCCTCTTTTTCTCCCTCTCCCTCTCCCCCCCTCAACTGATCTCCTTACCTCAAATGACTCCCCTCTTTATCTTCCATACAAGGTGCAAGGTGATTTTCCTAAAGTGCAGGTCTGACCAAATCAGTTCCCTATTTAATAAATGTCAGAGTCTCCCACCCCTTGGTACCTTTCCAACTTTATTATACATTATTCTCCTTCCCACTCTACAGTCCAGTCAACATGACTGCCTTGCTATTTCTTACATGACTCTCCATTTCTAACTTTGAACCGGTTTTCTCCCATGCATGCAATGCACTCTTACCTCATTGCTGCTTCTTAGAACAGTTCATTCCCTTCAAAATTCTGGTTGTGAGAGCTACTACATATAGCCTTTCTTGATATCCTCAGTTACTAATTATCTCCTCACCAAAAATATTACTTTGCAGTTATTTGGTGTGTCATAGTTGAATGAGACCTAATCTTAGAGCCAGTGAGACGTGGATTTGAGTTCTTCAATATACTGACTGCATAACCCAGAGCAAGCCACTTAACCTCTCAATGCTCTAGTCCAGCTACAGCCTCGAGGCCACATGTGGCCCTGTAGATCCTCAAGTGTGGCCCTTTGACTGAATCTAAATTTCACAAAACAAATCCCCTTAATAAAAGCATTTGTTCTGTAAAACTTGTACAGGGCTTTCATCATCAGACATAGGCAATATGTTGATTCATTCTGCAAGGCTGCAGGTTCCCCACCTCTGCTCTAGACAACCATCTGAGAGTATAAGTTGCAGAGAAAGTGCCAACACACATTGCTACAGTTAGTTTCCTTACCCCAATATTCCCTATACCACTGAAATCACACTCTACTATGTATGTATGTATCTACCTACCTGTTTATCTATATGTCTACGTATGTATGTATACATGTATGCATGTATGTATCTATCACCTATCTATGAGGTGTCCAGGAAGTACAAGAGCCTCTGTGGTGAAAGCTGCTCATCCACCTTTGGTATCCACCTCTCCCCCAACTCTCACTTATGGCTCCAAGAAGCTGGAGCATGTGCAACAGCCACACCCCCGTGGAGCCATCTTGGCAGACAGACTAAACCAGCTTGAGGATAACCAACAAACCCATTGGTGAGTTGGTGGGGTAACTACTCCAAGCATGTAAAGACTCCCCCTAGTGGAATGGGTAGATGAGAACAATTGGAAAAGCAGCTGAAGCATGCATTGTGGAGTGTGTAGAGCTTAGTCAGACAGCGAAGATGCCAAGGTCACCCACTGCATCCAGGGCCATCACCAGGTGTGCTAACTTTTGTCTTGTCACTGGACCTCAATGACTCTGGAAGAGAGTGAGGCTGATAATTGTGCAACTCTGCCTCACTTAAATCCATTTCACTCGAGATTCAAGACATCATCCTGTGATGTCATTGGTCCGCTTCAAAATGAAAGACAAACAACACATCTACCTACCATCTCTCTACCTTATCTATCTGCATGTATGTACATGTATGTGTGTATATGTATACATATATGTGTCGTGTGTGCATATACATATATATGGTAGGAATGATTGCTTCATTTTTGTCTATGTAACCTCAGTGCCTAGCGTGGTGGCATATAGTAGGCATTTGACACATATTTGTTGACTGATTGATAAAGATGTTTTTAAAAGAGCATCAATGAAACATTTTCAACAATAATCAGTTTCATTATGACTTACTCTTCTAGGAAATCCAAACAAGTCCGTCTAGTTTAGGCTAGATTTTGCATTTTTCTAGAACAGGTACCATGCCTTCCCTGGCACAGGACTGGGGAGTTTTTCATTCATTGTACTCATATTCTCAGTATCTAATACAGCACCTGGTGCAAAGTAGATGTTCAAGAACTACTTGCTGATTAATCATTATAATTAGCCAGCCAAGGTGTGAAGGAAGTGAAACATCAGGAGATATTTGAGTAAAAATAGGCACCTTAGGGGCAGCTAGGTGGCGCAGTGAATAGAGCACCAGCCCTGGAGTCAGGAGGATCTGAGTTCAAATCTGGCCTCAGATACTTGACACACTTGCTGTGTGACCTTGGGCAAGTCACTTAAGCCTGTTTGCCTCAGTTTCCTCATCTGGAAAAATGAGTTGGAAAAGGAAATGACCAACCACTCCAATATCCAAGAAAATGGGGTCATGAAGAGTCAGACTTGACTGAACAACAAGAACAAGAGATACCTGAGAGTAAAAAAAAGTTAGCCAAGGCTTGGGATGTGCTGGATTGTAGTAGGAGTAGTAGAGATGTAGTAGAGACTATGAACCTTTGAGACAAGACAAGTCCCAGCAAGAAAAAGCCCGTGGCCCCTATACCCCTCCAATGGCAACAGACACCACCACCCTCAAGCTGGGACGCAAATACCACTGCTTCTCTGAGCTCAGCAGGTTTCCATGCACTAATAGGAGACTAAAAAGGTCACTGCCATATAATACAAAGAGAATTCATATACAATGTCTTTGCCATTTTCTTTGATTTGAGTATGTGTACACTGCCAGGAGATTTAATGCTGTGCATTTTATTCACATTCACTTTGTCAAAGATATATAGAAAAAAAAGTTGTTGAGCCCAAGATGAGACAATTCACATCAGAAGCAAACTGAAAAACTGATAATTATATTGAATTTCCATAAAATACAACATGGTAAAGAGTGGGAAGCAGCAGTGCTTCCTTGGTGCCCTTAAAGGGTTAAAGACTAAGAAAAATGCCTTTAGATCATTGAGGAGGGACTCTATAGAGGCTTTTTGGAAGAGTCTGGAATTAGATGTTATGGATAGATTGTGATCCAGAAGAGTAAAAGGAAAACCCACATCAGTGAGATGAGATGTGAAAGCCTCCACAGAGGCAGTGTTGAATACTAGCATGCTCCATTTGAAGTCTAGAAGACCTGGGTTCAGATCCTTCCTCTGATACCTCCTAGCTCTGTGATGACAAGCAAATCACTTCCCAGATGGGAATCAACTCACAAATCAGAGAACCAGATATCAAAGCTAATTACACATTTTTCTATGTTTTATAGAAGTATTAAGTGAATGTCTCCAATGGGTAGAACTGTCCTGAGAAAAGGAATCTATGCTCTGGAAAAAATCAAAGGTCTAGAGCAAAAAAAGAGACCAAGGGAAGAGAAGGAAATGGTGTCATAACAACCACGTGAGCAAGGAGTTACTTTGTAGAACTAGATAAAATAATAACAAAATTCATCTAGAGGAACAGAAGGTCAAGAACTCAAGGGAAATGATGAAAAAAGTAGGAAGGAAGGGGTCACAGAATTACCTGTTCTCAAACCGTACTATAAAATAGGAATCATCAAAACCATTTGTTGGAAAAGCTGTTTGATGGGAGAACCAGGCAAGACTCAGGAGCAATCAAACATAGTAGTCTAGTGTTCAGAGTAAAGACAATTGAACGAAACATTTAGTAAAAATGTATATTATACTGTTACCTTATACCATGGAGCACAACATGGCCCAAATGGACACATATCCTATATGTAATGTTTTTGAACGTTAGGATGAAAATCTACTTCTGACCTTTCAGCAGAAAAGTGTTTGACCATAGATTAGACATTGTCAATGTGTTCATTTCTTTTGCATAACTGTACTTATTTGTTACAAGGGACAATTTAATTAGAGGAGTGGCAATCCCTTGGGAAATATTTTTTTAAAAGAATATAAAATCAATAAAATATTTTTAAAAGAGAGAAGAGGACATGTAAGGCATAACAGATTCACAGAATCTCTGTGTTAAAAGATTTTAGTCTAATCAATATCTCAAATGGTCATACAGCTTCCTATTAAAGAATTTTAATGGCTGGGAACTCACTATCTCTTGAAGCAGGTTATTCCACTGTAGGGTAGTATGAATTGTTAAGAAGGGATTCCTTTTATCTGGCCTAAATTTCTCCCTCTACAACTTCTAATGAGAATAATAATATGAGTCCATGTCTATACAGTTGGTTAAGGTCTACAGAGCTCTACTGGTTTCCTTAAAATCTCAGCTAAACTCCAACCTCCTACAAGAAGCCTCTCCCAACCCCAATTTATTCTAGTACCTTCTTTCTCTTGACTATTTCCAATTTATCCTGTATGTAGCTTGCTTGTAAATGGTTATTTACATGTGGTCTCCTCCATTAGACTGTGAGTTCTTTGAGAGCAGTGACTGTCTTTTGCCTTTCTTTTCGTCATCCACGTTTAGCACAGTGGCAGGGGAACAATGGTACATCATAGGTGCTTAATGTTATTGACAAACTGACTGACATGCATAATATCACCAGATCCTTACAACAACTGTGTGAGGTAGTCACTATTATTGTCCCCATCCTACATATAATAAAACTAAGGTACTGAGAGATTAAATAAAATAACAAAGTAAAGTGAGAAGAGAATAAAATTTGGGGGTCAGAAGACATGGGTTCAAATCCAGTCTGTCACTATCTGTGTGTCCTGGGGTAAGTGGCTCAACCTTTGTGGACTTCTGTTTAATCATCTATAAAATCAAGGGGGTTGCACTAATTGATCTCAAAGGTTCCTTCGGGCTCTAAATCTATGATCTTTTTAATGTTTAAAACATGGGATAATGAAGTTTCCTGAACTAATTGTTAAAATAGCTAAGGAACTGCCATGAACACAAGGATAGGTTGAGGTAAGAGGAGTAAAAGTCATCTTATACATAGGCACACAGAGTTAAACCAGTTACCAGTTACTGGGGAAATATATATTCCCACCCAGCTTCTAATTAGATCTGATTCGATTCAATTTTACAAAGTAGAGCACTAAATTTGGATGCCAGAGATCTCAGTTTAAAGCTGTCTCTGCTGCACCCTACTAAGTTTGTGACCTGGGGCAAGTCAATCTCTTTAGGACTCAGTTTCCTCATCTGCAAAATTAGGTTATATTAGATGTTCTCTAGAATCCCTTTCTAGTTCTTAATCTATGATATTTATCATAGCATCTTTTTTCTAGAGCTAGAAGATACTTTAAAGAACATCTTCTTTGACTTCCTGATTTTACAGATGAGGAAACCGAGGAACAGAGAGGCTGATTTGCATAAGGTCACACAGCTAGTGAACGTCTGAGCTCCTAATGATCCAAGTGTCTCCTCCATCACAGAACCTAGTACTGGTTTAGGTAATGCAAGATCCTTGTCTTCAGGAAGTACACAGTCTAGAAGGAGATTGTCGAGTGTAACAGGCATGGGATATATTAATTTAAGGAGGAATCATGGAGGAAACCTAAGTATCCTGGAGGCAAAAACAGTAAACAGCTCATTCCATCTCTAGAAACCAAAATTTTATTGGTTCAACTTCCAGCTCCATTTAGCTCCCTGAAGCACATCAGCCTTAAATGGACCCATGAGAAAAACAAGACCATGAAAAGGTTTTTGTTTTCCATTCCCCACCCCCAAGCATCTGCAGGATCCAAGCTGCATTCGTAGCCTAGGCAGAATCACAGGATTTGAGTCTGAAGGGACTTGAGCAGATAAGCACCACAACTCCCACCCAAAGAGAATCCTTTCTATAATATACCTAAAAAGTAATCTCTAGCCTCTGTTTGAAGACTTCCCAGAAGGAGGAGGTCCTATCCCCAGCTTCTAGGAGGGAAATGACAGAATAACTAGCATTTATATAATTCTTTAAAGATTCCAGGTTACTTTACATTTGTTGTCTCATTTGAGCCTCAAAACAACCCTGACATGTAAGTTTCACAAATAATGTGATAAGCATTTTCCACATGAGTAAATTGAAACTTGGAAAGATTAAGTGACTTACCTGTAGTTACATATCTAGGAAGGGATAGAAGCAGAGTATGAACCCAGGTCTATCTGACACTAGGTCCAACATTCTAACCTTACACCATGCTGAATCTGACACAAATATATGCACAATGATCAGCAAAGTAACCTTATTTTGCAGATGAGGAAACTGAGTCCTAGAGAGATTGACTTGCCCAAGCTCACAACATTATTAAGCGGCAGCAGAGACAGCTTTAAACCTAAATCTCCAGCATCCAATACTTCCAATGACCTTGATACAAGCAGCAGCTAGCAAAATTCTGGGAGTTCTAAAGGGGAGGTATGCGTTCCTAGCAGAATCATTTGAAGCTGGGGTTTGAGTGGGGAACATGAGAATAATCCTCTCCTTACCTCCAGCTACTTGGAAGAGCGATTAAACTAAGCTTGATAGAATTCTAAAGGCTTAAAATAGATCTGGAATCCCTACACCCACACTCCCAGCACTCAGTCTCAATCTACACCCACCTAACTGCTGCCAGTTATTTTTCCTCAACTTCTCAGGTCTCAGAATTGAGAGCTGTCCATAGTTCTGAGCAAGAAGGTGGTATTGCAGGCTTGGGAGGTCAGTCTCAAGTGCCAAATCAAGTTTCCCACTGTCTGGAGATTGGTACTAGCTGTGTGATCCTTGGCAAGTCAATTAACCCCATTTTCCTCAGTTCCTCATCTATAAAATGAACCAGAGAAGGAAATGGCAAACTGCCCCAGTATTTTTGCCTAGAAAACCCTAAATGAGGGTCACAAAGAGTTGGACATAACTGAAAACAACTGAACAACAACAAAAGACCTCAGGAGCTTTTGGGAGAGAGCCAGTGGGATTCACACTGTGGCCTGGCCCTTCCTGGGGGGTATTTCACTTCACTCCCTCATCACCCTAGGTGAAGGGGAGGAGGGAATTTCCTTTGTCCACACAGAGGCGTGGGCTGTCCAGTTGACAAAGTTTGCTTTTAATACCCAGCATTTTCCATTCACTATTTTTTTTTTCCATGGTCCTTCCTCTCCATCCTATGCCTCACTTCCCACAGGCCTTTGCTGTCATGGAGGTAACATGCTATTAGCATGATATAGTAAAGGAAATGTTGGATTTGGAGTCAGAAGATCTCAGTTCAAATCTTACCTCTTTTATTTACTATCCATATGAACTAAGAAAGTCATTAATCTCTCATCTTTATTTTCTTTATTTATAAAATGAGTGGGTTGACCTAAATGCCTTCTGAGATCTCTTAAGCTCTAAATCTATGATCATAAGAACTAATCTTGCTCATTTGAATTTAGGTGATAATAATTTAGCATATAATTCCTCCCAGATCCATATTAATAAGGCATCCTTCGAGATCCAACAGAAAGTGTGGAATATTACACTAACATCAGACTCATTTGATTTGTTGGTTAGTTTTGCCAAGTTTATTTTTCCTTTTTTAAAAGTTTTTATTATGAGAGATGGCTCTCTGAGAGAAAGGAAAGCCTGGGAAATGTGAGAGATCTAAAATGAAGGATATCAACAAAAATTTATTTTACACAAAAAGAACCAACAGAAGGAAGCTATTATGATGGAATTTAAGATAACATAACAATTGGAACAGAGACTTATCAATGTTCCTCAGATCTCTCTGCTCATGTGGAGAAATTTTGAATGCTCCAAACTGGAGTGAGGGCAGGCAGTACCCTAGGTAAAGGGTGGATGGGGTGAAAGGAGATACAATAAGCATTGTGACCCACTAAGGAAGGTCAGATGAGCCAGAACCAGGACATTCAGAAAAACAGTAAGATACCCTCCATGCCCTGGAATGATTGTGCTTGGGTTGAGTGACAGGTAATTGTCATGCTATTTTAATCTATAGGGAGAGGAGATAGCACTCATATCTGATCTATTCATCCTTAAGAGATGTACCTTTGTGAGGACGACCCCTGCCAATCTCCCAACCCCCATGCAGGCCACCCTCCCTGTTGTCAGATCTTTCAAGTATGTGTGTGTGTGTGTGTGTGTGTGTGTGTGTGTGTGTTGGTAAGGGGAGAGAGGGGAGGAGCAGAAGGAGGACATTCCACTTGCGTGAGGTAAATAAAATGTGAAGACTTCACAGAGAAGATATGTATAAACATGTATATAAAGAAATGTTTAAAAATCAAGAAATAGGGAAATGAAAAAAAATCTGAGGCCATGAGAATCTGATGGCTCAGCCTCTGGGAAGGTTTACCCTGAAACTTTTTGTTCTTTCTTCTGGTTCTGGTTTAAAGATTTGCTCAGTAAGAATAGGGTCACTGTGACCTGTTTTCCTTTACTGTAAGAGAATGGAAAGGGTCTCCCCCTCCCCTTATCCAACTCTCCTTCTTTAGATTTATAGATGTCACCTCAGTTGTAATCATTAACTAAGGGAATGGGAATTGGAGTTTCTGTGCCTCAATTTCGTGGTTCTTTGTCTAGCTTTCGTGCTCAGATTGTAAGCCCACCTCCCAGTCAATGGTGAGAAGGGTCAGAGGTGGGCAGGAATTCTCTCGTGTTAGGTATAATTATTGGTGCTTTGCTTCTTGTAAAGCACCCCCCTTAGTAGATCTGTTCTGGCAAAGAATGCCCTATTCTCAAGAATTGAATAAAATTTATTTCTGTTCCCACCCTGAGATGACTCCTTATTATAAATTTAATTGGTGAGGGTCTTTTATCCCACACACACTTGTAGAAAGTTCTCATTGGAAAGGATATTGGGGGTGTTTTTTTAACATCATGGTTTAATTTACCTCTTTGCAGCTTCAAATCACCATTCCTAGTTGTGTGCTCCATTCTTTGTGTCAAACAGAACAATCCTAATCCTTTTTCCACATACAAATCAGAAATGGATCCACTCTGGAGAAGCAAAGGCCAGGCCCTATATTGGGTTTCTGTCCCCACTTGGACAGGCAATGCGATCTGTAGTCCCTTGGTGTGGCCAATGTTCATATCAAGCCTAGCCCATTACTCCCAAGAAGGAAGCAGTAGATTGTGGAAAGCATCAGACTTGGGGGGAGGGTAGGAAGAAAAAAAGAGCAAGCATTCAGTAAGTGCCTTGGCCAACAATAGGTCCTAGCCCAAGCTTCACTGTGTCAATGTTGGGGTTCCGATGGCTCAGAGTGAGTGTAAATAGCAACTGTCTCTGTTTTGGCCAGAAACCCTGAGCATCTTCTGTTCCAAATTGATCTTTTTTGTTTTGTTTTGTTTTTGAAGAGGTAAAAGAAACCATTCATTGCCTCATTTCTTACCTAGCCTTGATCGCTGAATGGGCATTGCCTCAGACAAACCAAGACCTGGGAAACACCTTAGCTTAAAAAGGCCAAAGTCTCTCTCCAGTTGTCCTGATCTATATCTTGCCACTGACCCAGATGGCTCTGGAGCAAAGTAGGAGGCTAGTGACTCTGCACAGGCCTGCCTCACTTAAATCTAACTCACATACAAGTCATGATGTCATCTTCCTGATGTCATGGCCCTCTTCAAAAACAATGAACTAACAACATTCCATGCCAGGCACTGTGCTAAGCGCTTTACCAATATGGTCTAATTTGATTCTCACAACAACCCTGGGAGGTAGGTGCTATTATTATCCCCATTTTACAGTTAAGGAAATTGAGGCAGACAAGGGTTAAAATGACATGTCCGGGGTCACAAAGCAGTAAATGTCTGAAGCTGGAATTGAACTAGGTCTTTCTGACTCCAGGTCCAGAGCTCTATCCACTCTGCCACCTAGCTACCTCAAAGGACTCCAAGTGGATTTGGAATCCACTAAATCACCGGTATCTATGTGTCTAATAACATATGAATTGCAGCTCTAACAACATCTCCCCCAATCTACACATTGGCAGTTGAGTTTTTCAGACATGTAGGTTTTTTTAATTTCCTCATTAAAATTGACTCCTTGTTTTTAACCTCTTCAGATCAATTGAGGTGCAAATTTTGTCATTCAGTGAATAGACTATCCCTCTTAACCTTAACCTAGCCTTCATTCAAATAACAGTTAAGTATAAAACTTTGTGATGAAAAGGTCTACAAGAGACCTCCATTCAGGTTGACATCAGCCAATTAAACAACACTCTTTGGGTCCAGTCACTCTAACAGGTATCACTCAACCTCACCCTGAAGGCTATTAACACAGCCCCTTTCCTTCTTTTGTCCATAAAGATATCATGAGATACTTGGTCAAATGCCTTGCTGAATCCCAAATGTACTATGGACATAGTATTCCACTGATCTACCAGGTGAGTAACCCTGTCAGACAAGAAAATGAGGTTAGTCTGGCATGACTTGTTCTTAGTGAACTTGCTCCTCATGTTTTCACATTCACCTAACCATGAAATGACCCCCCAGAAAACCATAATCAGTCTTACTGAGCCAGAACTTGAACTGCGTGTGATCAATGAGTAAGTAGCTCCCTTTGGAATGGTTGCTAACAGACCACCATCTTCTCACTGTCAGGTGAGCAGTCCCACATCACCTGCCCTGGGCATCCAGGATTTCAAGAACAAGTCCCATGACTACACCAGTCTTCCTCTTATTCCAAGGCTTCATTGAAAGGTTGCCCCTCAAACCAGTGAGGCATCCTGGGAGCCCTACCATGGACAAGCTGGAAAATCACTAGGTATTCTTGTATAGCTCCTGATAGCCCCCAAGGGAGCCCTACAAACTCACATTATTGGTCAGGTACAGTAGCAGCTTAAGATTCTCTGCCAGCTCTTGTCAGCTATGCTCCCCAGGATCATAGGAACATAATATTGGAGCTGAAAAGGACCTTAGAGATTATCTAATGAAGACTGGAAAACCAAGCTGGATTTAGAGACAAAGAACCTGAATATGAATCCAGACTCTGACACTGCCAATGTAACCTTGGGGCCACACTTTCTTTTCCTGAAGCATGAGTGACAAGAAGAGATGACCTTTAAGCTGCCTTTTACCTCCAAATCTATGATTCTGTAATCTAATCCAATCTTACAGATAAGGAAAGAGAGGATCTCAGAGCCTGAGGTCACCTTGGTACCAAGTAGTAAAGCTGGGGTTCAAACACAGACCTCTTGACTTGAAACTCCTTTTTTGGTACCACACTGTCTTCAAGAACCTCAGAATCTGCAAGTTGGAAAGCAT
Organism: Trichosurus vulpecula; assembly: GCF_011100635.1. Taxonomy (NCBI): domain Eukaryota; kingdom Metazoa; phylum Chordata; class Mammalia; order Diprotodontia; family Phalangeridae; genus Trichosurus; species Trichosurus vulpecula. The sequence goes on along the minus strand of NC_050580.1, from coordinate 40,088,946 downwards.
CTCACCTTCTAGTTCAATCTCAAGCTGAACGAAACACCACCAATCTCCCATTACCACTAACTCACTGCCTCCTAAAAGAGCTCATTCCACATTTGGACAGCGCCAACTGTTACTAAGATTTTCTTTCTATTGAGCATAAGTCTGCCTCTCTATAGCTTCCACCCATTGTTCCTAGTTCTCCTCTTTGGGATCAAACAGAACAAACTTCATCTCTTCAAATCAAGGGTTCTTTCCCTTTTTGTATCGTGAACCCCTTTAGCAGTCAGGTGAAGCCTATGGATCCTACCTCAGAATGACGGTTTCAAAGCCATAAAATATAACACACTGGAATGCAAAGGAAACCAAATATATTGAAATAAAGATGTATTTTTGTCCATCCAAATTTGTAGATTCCTTGAAATCTATCCAGAGATTCTTTAGGGGTCTAGGGATCCCAGGTTAAGAATCCTTGCAGTGTAAGACATGTGTCCTTGGAGTCCTTTCTTTTCCAGGCTAGACTTCCCCAATCCCTTGAACTTTTCCAGCATCCAGGGGCCTCTGTCCATTTCCATTGAGTAGGACTGACTCTAGGACAGTGACAGGGCTCTGAGAGCCTTAGATCTTAGCAGTCTAGAGGTTGACAGTAATTGCCCAAAACTGACATTTATATACCACTTTAAGGTTTGCAAAATGCTTTTCATATATTACTTCATTTAACCCTCACAACAACTTTGTTATTAGGCCCATTTGACAGATGAAAGAGATAGGATTTACCCAGGGTCACACAGTGGTGACCTGAGTCTATGGCAGGATTTGAACATAGGTCTTTTTCATCCCAATCCAGAGTTCTATCCACTATGCCACCTAGTTGCTTCCAACTTAGGGCTGGAAGGGGCCTCTGAGGTCATCTAATTTAATTCCCTCATGTTATAAATGAGGAAACTGAAGTCAAGGAAGTCGGTGACTTGCCCAGTATTGTGCAGGTGGTATCAGAGAAGAGATTTGAGTACAAGTCTTCTGACTTCCCAGCCAGTGGTCTTTTTACTGCCTCCCTATGGGAAAGCATTCAGAATATTAAACCAAACTCTTTGTGGTTAATCAAAGATCTTAGAACTCAGAAAATAACTGGCTGGAGAGAGTACAAGATGTAGAAAAACAACAGAAGTCTTACAGTCTGCCGAGAAAGAATGAAGAAAATAAAGAGAAAACTGGCTATCTGAACGAGAAAAGGAAAAAACACTATTTCCAGAATTTTTCATTTTGCTTAGAGGGGGGACCATTTCCCCAAAAAGAAAACAGCTAAAGTTACAAACCAACTGGGCTTTCTCATGCCTGACAATTCCCATTTTGAACAGGTGGTGCAATAACATGTTCAAAGACCAAGAAGCCACATCACACAGATTTGATTCTCAGTACTACAAAATCTAAAGGGAAAGCAGGCTGTGCGAAAGGTACGCCAAACTGAGTGTGGGTCATGAGCCAAAGGGAAGGGAAGGCAGCTCCCAGAAAACCCTGTTTCACTGGTAAGCTCTGAAAGATCAAAGCAGGACCCATAAAATTCAGGGCCATGCTAGTCTTGAAGAAGAATGAATAGGCAAGGGAACTGAGTATAGAAACTTGAGACCTAAGTGGGCTCTACCAGGGAACTTACCTTCTACATCCTGGGATATCTTGTCTTCAAGTGGCCTCAGAAATAGCCTTCTAAGGAAGAGCAAAAGCAATAATACTGGCAGCAAAGATTCCTACGAGGCTTTAAGGACTACAAAATTCTTCCTAACAACCCTGAGGTAGGTAATGTAAGCGTTAGCCCAAATTCACAGATGGGAGACTTGAGGCTGAGACAAGAAGTGACTCATCCAAGATCACACTGCTTCTTTTGGGTAGACAATTCAAAAAGTAGCTGTGTTTCTTGATTCAATTAAATCCCACAAAGATCTAAGAGTGAATCATGAATTCCCTTGGACATAAAACTGATGGACAGAAATCTGGGGTACAGCTGCCATTCCTGTTGAATAGTGAGACTAAACCATTACATTGGATGGATCCTTTCCAAAAATCATTTGTTTGTGAAGTTCTACACTGGGATACCTTTCCCCTCCTCCCATGTCTGCATTTTAAAATCCTACCAACTCCTTAACACTTAGCTCAAATAACACCTTCTCCATGATACCTGAACTAAGCCTCACCAGACTGGAAATGAATTTTCCCAACTCAGGCTCCATATAGTACCTTATTTGCACCCCTCTAATATCCATATCTTGTTCTACTTTATATTATAGTTCTCTGTATAAGGATCGTTCCGCTGCCAGAGTATCAGCCCAGTGAGGGCTGGGACTTTTATTTATAGTGCAGGGGTTGGCACCAGGCCAATGATTTCACTGATATGGAAAACTCTGGGATGAAGATACTCCCTTTACCAATACAGGGTAGCACCTTCTCTTCAATTTACATCTTGGGGAGATCCTGAGGGCACTCAGTGGTTGAGTGACTTGCCCAGGATCAAATATCCAGTATGTGGCAGAAGCAGACCTTGTACCCAGGCCTTTGAGGCTCTGAGGCCAACTCTTGATCAGCTACATTTTTGTGGCCTTTTCATTTATAGTATTTATAACAGGCAATAAAATGGTCATTGAATTTAAATGAATCAAGAAACATGGGTAGTTTCTGAATTGTCTTCCCCAAAGGAACAAGGTCACTTTCCCTTTCGGGGCCACAATTTCACCAACTACAAAATGAGAAAGTTAGACCAGATAGTCTCTATGGAGCCTTCTGACTCTGGCATGTTTATGTTCCAGGTTCTCATATGCCTTCCATATCCAACATATCTATGTTCTAAGGTCCCTCCCCTCTCTAACATTCTATATTCCACATCATGAGAGCCCAGCTGTGACATTTGGTCTCCTAAGGCTCTTCCTGCTCTGATATTCTGTGTTCTAAAGATCTGTGAGCCATCTTCAGCACCCATTGGGTCTCTCCAACATGATACTAGAACAACAGAGCTTGCCACCGGTCCATCATCTGCCAGGAGCTGCAATCCCACAGGCCCAAACTGCAAATTGAAATCTGCTGACTTGATGATGAGATCACGGTGCTGGGAGATGCTTGCATGAGTTCAGCACAAGCAAGAGAAGCTTTTAAGATGCAAGAGTGAAAACAACTGTGAAGTTCATAGACAAACTGCTTGATCAAGGCAGGGAATCAAAGGGTCCGTGGACCCACGGATCCTAGCAAGCAAAGGAAGATCAGTTTCGAGGTTTCTCTGGTCTGTGAAAGAGATTGCCTGTGAAAGCATCAGTTTTTCATCCACACATTCATTGTGTTCTCCTCCCTTGTATCCTCTTCCATTGAGAAACACGAATGTGCAGCGAGCCAGGTGATTGAAACATTCATTCTGTACACTGGTATCTGTTCCCAGCAAGAACCCACAGTTTCAGGGGCTCTGAAAGGGAAAAGCCAACGTGGGCCCTGTGAATATCAACTCCCATTTAACAGCTAACATTAATGTAGCATTTTTAGATTTGCGAAATACTTTCCATATATTACCTAAATTGATCTTCATAATAACCCTGTGAGGAAGATGTTATTATCATTTGCATCTTAAGGAAGGGGGAAGGAGATAAGCATTTATTAAGTGCCTACTATGTGCCAAGCACTTTACAGTTATTATCTCACTTGATCCTCACAACTCTGGAGGTAGACACTATTATCTCTGTTATAGAAGTGAAGAAATTGAGGCTGAGAAAAGCTAGGTGACCTGCCCAGGGTCACACAAGTAAGTGTCTGAGGCTGGATTTGAACTCAGATCTTCCTGTCTCTAGACCCAGTGCTCTAACCATAACTCCACTGATTGACTTCATTTATTTCTATAGAGCTTTAATGTCTCCACAATCTTTTTTCCCAACATATGCAAGTGTTAGATTTGATAAATGAGAAAATGGGGCCTGGAGATGAAAAGTAAATTGCCGATGATTATATTATATAGACAATAGTTATATAAAGTGAATTGCCAATGGTTATATAGCCAGTAAGCACCAGAGTAAGATTTGAACCCATATCTCCCTGACTCTAAGGTATAGATGGCAGTGACACCCAGTTAGTTAGTCAAGAGTCAGGATTAGGAAAGCAATGGATATCAGGATCTGGAAGGAGGAGACCAAGGATCCGTGACACACAGGGACTAGAGGCCACGGGCCAGGGAAGAGCTGAGCTCAAATCCTTCCTCAGACACTTAACAGGACCACAGTGTGACCTAGGGTAAATCAAGTAACCTCATTCAGCCTCAGTTTCCTCATCTGAAAATGGGGATAATATTAGTACTTACTTCCTAGGATTGTTGTCGGGATCAAATGACATATCATTCGATATATTTGTAAAACATTCTGCAAACCTTGCAGCACTATGTAAATGAAAGCCATCATGATCACCAGTATTAATTATTAGCACAATTAAGGTCTGAAAAGTAGTTAGCAAGCTAGGAAAGGAGCCTTATATCAGCTGAAATCCAAGGACAGAAATGGCCTGTTGTCAAAAGTACTTGCCAACTTCAGAAAAGACTCCATAGGGGCCCAAAGGGTGGGAGAATGCCTCCATCAGGGACCAGGTTTAAGCTCCAGGTAGTGTGAGCTGTAGGCCAGGTCTGCGGAAAGGCAGCTTCAGCCTGGTTCATATGTAAATTCAGAATCTTTCACAGTCAGTAAATTTTCTTTGAGGAAACTGAAATAAACCTAACCGTTTCCAGAGGTCACCAATGTAATTAATTACAGCAAAGATTTTAAAGAGTTCCAAGGAATGAAAGGCTCCATATCTCACTAATGCAATTATCCTAGATGAAGCAGCTGCTTCCACGGGGAGCGCTGCCTGCCTGGTGATACCATCACTCACTCCTCATTTCCTTCAGGGAGACTCAGCTCAACCAACAGGTTCTGGTGATTTTGTCTAGTACGTCAGTCAGTCAATCAACATGCAAGGACATGTGCAGAGTAAAAGGCATGATAGCAAAATGGCTACAAAGATGAACATGGCTGTCCTACCCCACAAAATGCTTATAATCTCACTGGGGAGGTGACAGCCAAAAATGACAGGTTAAAAGGCAATAAAGAGGGGAACATAAAGTCTGTAACAAATGCTAAATGTGTAGCTGTGAAGTATCCATTCCCGATGTGGGTGAGTGGGAAAAGTGCTGAATTTGGAGTCAGAAGTCCCAGGTTCGAATCCTCATCCTGGTTCTTAGTAGCTGTTACTATGCACAGTAGTAGCTGTTACTTAGTAGCTGTTACTGCTGCAGTAAACTATAGTTACTATGGCACATTGCTCAGTCCCATTAAAAACTTCAAAGTTCTCTATTAATATCAATTGTCATTATTTCTGGGTAGCCTTCTAGACAGCTCTAAGATTTACGTTCCCCTCTACAGCCTCCAGAAAGGACAGAGACCTGCCTTCCCGGCTTTAGCAATCCCCAGCTTGACTTAGCTTCTCAGTCATCTATTTTTCTCTCCTTGCCCTTTGCTTATCACCATCCTGAGCTGCTGGGACACCAAAGGGGTAAGCCTTACTATTGTTCTACTGCAGAAACCATAACTGATCCCAACATTTCCAAGAAGTGGTGCTCCAGCCTCCAATTTAACATTCTCAGTGACAGGAAACTCACTACCTACCAAAGCAATCCATTCCATCTCTGGATAGTTCTGATGGCTAGGAAGTTTTCCTTTCCATTGAGCTACCTGTCTTTCTGCAACTTCTATCCACAATTTCTAGCTCACCCTTGTCTCTCTCAAACTGTCTATCGGGTGATCCAGTGTGTAGATCTCTGGACCTGGAGTCAGGAAGACTTGAGTTCAAATCCTCCTCACTTACTAGATGTGTGACTCTGAGCAAGACAGTTTACCTCTGCTTCAATTTCCTCCATTGTAAAATGGAAATGATCGCACCTACCCCTTAGTCGCGAGGATAAAATGAGATGTTTGTAAATCACCTTGCAATTTTAAAGTGCTACATAAAGTAGTAGTAGTAGCAGTAGCAACAGTAGTGGCAGAAGTAGTGGTGGTGGTGGTAGTAGTAGTAGTAGTAGTAGTAGTAGTAGTAGTAGTAGTAGTGGTGGTGGTAGTGGTAGTGGTAGCGGTAGTGGTAGTAGTAGTGGTGGTGGCAGCAGCAGCAGCAAAGGTCTTATTGATCTGAATTGAATTGAAGTAATTCCACCACACCTGGAAAATTCTAGAATCAGTGCTTTCCTGTTTTGACTACGAGGGATTCTATTTTTTTAAAATGTACCATATCATAACCCTGATGCAGAAATTTCATTTATCATAAAATTAATAATTTTGTCTTGTGAGAAGTAGAATGACTTGGCACTAAAAGTTCACATATTTCTCACATACATCAAAATATTCATGGCAGCCTTTTGGGGGAAGCCAAGAACCGGAAACAAAATGCACACTCATTGATTGAGGAATGGCCAAACAAACAGTGGTATCGAGATGCAATGAAATATTGTTGCGCTATAAGAAATGATGAATGTCGAGGTGAGAGACACATGAAAAGACTCACAAACTAATGGAAAGTGAAATAAGAAGGATGAGGAAAACAACAGGAACAGTGATTATAACAATGGAAATGGAACCAACAACAACAAACCAACTGAAACGAAAAGCTGCAAGATTGGCTCCAAAGCAAAGATAGGAAATGTCACCTTCCCCTGCTTCTTTGCAGGTGGGCGACTAGGTGTGGAATACTGCATATAATGTCAGACATTTTCAATACATTGCCCAGTTTAGCTAAACTGTTCCTCCTTTTTTAATTTCTCATTACCAGGGATGGTAATCTGGAAGAGGGAGGGAATAATGATCCATTGAAAAATATAGATGACATAAAAAATGATATTAAAAATGGCATTTGTTATTTAATTTTTTACATGTGCATTTGTACAAAATTATTGAAAATTTTACCTTCTTTTCACCTCTCCTACATTTTGTGACTTAGGTGACTGCCTACCTTCCTTTTTCCAGTGTGATTTCTGCCTTTTAGGAAAATATTTCCCTGGTTGGGGGAGCTCAGCAGTAGTCATCTGAACCTGAAGAAGGAGATGAAATCAGTGGCTGGAGACAGGAAAATGATGGGATGAAATATCCATTGGACCCTATTCTTATAGGTCTGCTTCAGAGCTGCTAATATCCACTGATGCCAGGAAAGGCAGCATCTTCCGAGAAGTTGGAAAGAAATAGGGGTTGGGTTGAAGGTGTAGCTGGGGGCAAATGCATACAGCACCTCATCCAGAGACTAACCACTTCAAAAGGCCAGATCTACAGTCTGATTGAAGGGAATCAGAGTTGTACTTTTGACCATTTTTTCTTTCTGAGGCAGGAAAGGGAATCTGGGGCTATGATTTCATCAGTATAGGCAACTCCTAGGCTATAAACTCCTTCCTTTCCCCCCCAAAAAAATTTACTTTCCAGCTCTGAAAGTACAATCAAATCAATAATCCAGTAGTCATTGCTATTAGAAATAACATGTGAGTTATTTCCTTTTTGATTTCCCCATCTAAAACAGCACTCCCTAGCCAACACCACCCTGTGCTTTGTCTCCTCCTATTAGAATTTAAGTGACTTAAAGAACACTTAGACTTGATAATTTTCCATTTGTTTTTTCATGTTAGGGGAAAAAACTTTCCCAATGATCAGAGCTGCCTCAATGAATAATGTACTGCCATAGGAGATGGTGAATCATCATCAATGAAGACTACAAGTCTCCATGAGGTCTAGTGGGTCCCTGGTCAGTGATATTGTAGAAGATAATCCCACATGGCAAAAAGAAATTGGAAACTGATGAAGTGCCCATCAATTGGGTAATAGCAGAAGAAGTTGGGGTATATAAATATGATGAAATACTATGATGATGAAAGGGATGGTTTCAGATAAACCTGGGAAGACTCTATGAACTGATGCAAAATGAAGTAAGCAAAACCAAGAGAAGTTTATACACTAATAACATTATAAAAATATAAAACTTTGAATTACTTAATCTCTAATCAACCTAACAACCATCCACAATTCCAGAGGACTCTGGATAAAATGTGCTACCTGTCTCCTGATAGTGAAGTGATAGTCAGAGGTAATAAGAAGATTGATATATGTCTTTTTTGGCATGGCTTTGCAGGATTTTTTTTTTTGCTTTACTACTCATGTTTTTATGGAGATTTTATTTTTCTTTCTATCTCAATAGAGGGAGGAGAAGAGATAGCAGATTTTTGTTTACAAAAAAAATTAATTTAATTTTAAAGAAGAGAATTTCATCTAGTTATTGCTTAGACTCTAAATTCTCTTTCAGTTAGATCCAGCCAAGATCCAATCAATAGGCAGTTATTACGGAAAAGCAGTTTGATAGAAACTAGGTTTAGACTAACATCTTCTACCATATACAACAAATTGCAATTGGATACATGAAATAGCCATAAAAGGACATATAGTTTTAAAATATTTTGATAAAAAAAGGAAGGAGATACCTTTTACAACTATGGCTAGGGAGAGAATTTTTACACAAATAAAGCATGGAGAAGATTATAAAAGATATAATGGACAAGTCAGAAAGCATTCCAATTACATAAAAGTGAAAAGCTTCTGCATAACTAAAATAAATACAAATCAAAATGACAAAGGAAATATTTGGGGGAAATCTTCACAGCAAACTTCTCTGTTCAAGGTCAAATATCCAAGACATACAGCAAAAATAATAAGAGCTATTCCCCCAAAGATAAGTGATCAAAGGATATGAACAGGCAGCTCCCAAATGAAGAAATATAAGCTGTCAGACACATGAAAATGTTCCATGCAACTCAAAAGTTATTTTAAAAGAATGTTAAGTCATTTATATGTAATTGAGAAAATATCATAAAAACATTCTCTTAAAATGTTTTCATGAAAAATATTTTAAATCACTCGTGTGAGAATTATATAGCTCTAAGGGTTCTTCTCACATTGATTGGATTAGCAAAGATGACAAAAACAAAAAATTCAGTTAGTCAATAAACATTTAGTAAGCACTTACTATGTGCCATGCAGTATACTAAGTACTAGGAATGTTGTTCAGTCATTTCATTAGTATATGACTCTTCAGGACCTCATATTGGGTTTTCTTAGCAAACATACTGCAGGAGTTTGCCATATCCTTCTCCAGCTCATTTGACAGAGGAGGAAACTGAGGCAGATTGGGTTAAATGACCTGCCCAGGGTCACATAACTACTAAGAGTCTAGGGCTAGATTTGAACTCAGGTCTTACTGACTCTGTCCACTATTCTATCCACTGAGCCACTTGTCTGCCCCATTACTAGGAATACAAATATGAAAAAAAGAAATACAGTCCCTTCCCACAAGAAGCTTACAATCTAATGGAGGAAGACACACAAAAGAAAGCTAAAACCCCGAGGGTTGGGGGAAAAGGTCCCTGAGCATAATGGATGCATGGCCTAGACTTCCCCTCCTTAAATGTAGGTTTTAGCATTCATGGCCCCTCCCTCCAATTAGAAGGGCAGAGGGTACTAATGACGTATGAGTACCAAGTCTGATTGGATCTTGCGGAGATTTCCCAATGATAAGGCTCCTGGGAGTCAAGATGAAGTTTAAAGAAGTCTTTAAAAGTGCAGAGAAATTGTTATAGAAGTTGTGTATGGATAGACCCACTAATGCATTATTAGAGAAGTTCTGAGTTGGTTCAATCAGTCTAAAAAACAATTTGACACTATATCTAAAAAGTCACTAAACTATACATACCCATTTGACCCAGTGATATTACTATCAGGCATATGCTGCCAAGGGAGTCAAGGAGAGAGGGAAAGGATCTACGTTACATACCAGCAATTTTGTTGTAAGCAAAAAGCAGGAAAGAAAACTCGATGCCCGTCAGTTGGGGTTTTGCTGGACAAACAGTCATTCATGAAGGTAATGGAATTTTCTTGTGCCATAAGAAATGATGAACATGACAGATTCAGAGAAATATTGAAAGACCCATATTAACTGATGTAAAGTAAAATGAGCAGAATCAGCAAGAAAAAAAAACTTATTCAATGACCACAATAATAACACAAGAGAAAACTACTTTGAAAGACCTTAGAACTCTGACCCTTTAAGCAGAGACCAGTCATGCCTTCAAAATATTGTTGATGAAACATTTTTCCACATCTTAGCAGAGAGATGATGAACTAGAGGTACAAAATGACATATTACTTCTCAGACATGACTGATGTATTGATTTTGATTTTATTTGTCTATACATATTTGTTAAAAGGAATAACTTCTACCTGAGAGGGAGTGGATACAGACATGGGAGGAAAAGCACCAATAAAACCTTTTGTAATACATAGGTTAAAAAAATAAATTCAGAGGGGGGGCACAAATAGAATAAGTTTTTATTATTCAATATATGTTTTTAAAATAAATGATGTAACAAAAAAATGATTTATTGCATAATCTTTCCTCTTTCAATATTGAAATATACATATAACGAATATTGAAATGGTTATATGTGTTGCATATTGTATATTGAAATGGTTATGTGTTAATGAATAAGTTTACGATCAAATTCAAAAATTTTAAAATCAGGAATTTATTAATCATTTATTATGTTCCAAGCACTAAGCTAAGCTCTGGGAACATACAAGAAAGCTAATAATAGTACCTCCTCTCAAGGAACTAATAGTTTAATGGGGGCAAACAACATGTAAAATATAAGGAGCACAAGATCTATACAGAGTAGATAAAGTAATCTAAGAGGAGAAGGCTTCAGCCTAGGAATCCAAGAAAGGCCTCTTACAGAAGGTAGAAAATGACTTGATTCTTGAAGCAAGCTTGAGAAGAGCTTTAACTACTGGAGAATTTTATATTTTATCCTGGAGATAATAAGAAATCAATGTGGTTCATTGAAGAGGGAGGTGACACGATCAGATTGGCACTTAGGAAAAATCACTTTGGAAGCTGAGTCAAAGATGGACTGGAATAAATGGAGAGATGAGGCAGTGAGATCCAACAGGAGGCTATTGCAATAGTCTGGGCCTATAGTGATGGCTATGTGGGTAGGCACAAATATAAGAGATTCTGTAGAGATAAAATGGCATGAATTGACAATTGATTGGTTTTTTGGGATGAGTGAGAATGAGAAGTCAAGAATGATATTCACATTATAAGCCCATGTGACTTGGAGGAGGGTGGTATACCCTTTTAGAGATGGTGAGTTTTAGATGCCTCTTTTACATCCAACTCAAATATCCAATAGGAAAATGATAATATGAGACTGAAGCTCAGGAAAGAGACTAGGGATGGATATATAGATTTCAATGTCTTTTACATTGAAATAATAATTCAACTCATGGGAGCGAATGAGTTCATCAAGCAAGAGTGCATATAGAAGAAATAGATAAGGACCCAGTATGTAGCCTGAGGCTGCACTCACAGTTGATGGGCATGACATGCATGTAGAAACAGCAAAAGGAATTGAGGAGTGAGCAGTTAGATAAGAAAACCAAGAGCACAAAGCAAAAAAAAAAAACTCACAGAAGATAGATACTCCAGCGCAGGGGGGTCAACAGTACCAAATGTTGTGGAAACCTCAAGAAAGATGAGAATTGAGAAAGGGTCATTGATGACTTTGGAGGAGGCAGTTTCTGGTTGAATGACAATGTCAGTATCAGCACGTCAACCCCACTAGATAGGGAATATCAATATAGAAGCCACCAAGAACCTCAACAAGCCAAGTACATTCCTCTCACCTAGGCTAGGCCCAACAAGCTGTGCTGAGATGATAAAAAAGAAGCTGCCTCCTGGGCTGGATGAAAGTTGGTTGGTACCCAGGCTGGATCCAGTCCAATTTGTCAACTTTGACAGCTCTGGGACTTGGGGAGAGATTCAGGGAAGTAACCTCATTAAGACCTTTTGGAACATCCTTAGCACTATGGAATGTGGAATACAAATGCATCAATACTCCCAGTGCCTGTCTCATGGGGGACCTCAGAGGCTTAATTCTTAAACAATGTTTATAATTGTAAAGCTTTGGGAGTACCATGGATGAGCAGCATTGGAAGAGCACAGACTATTATTATCCAAACCACACTTTTTAAGCTTTCCCCATCACATTAATTCACGTAATTTTCCTGTCTCCTATTTAATTATATGGGGTCTAGGAGGCTCAAAGCTAAGCTGCTCAGTTTGGGGTGTGTGTGTGTGTGTGTGTGTGTGTGTGTGTTTTATCATAAAACATTTATCTGGTGAATGCATCCTCACTGCAAGTTTAGAGTCAATGTACTTGGAAAGCGTTTCCTAATGGGGGCTGATTGTTGGGCCTTGGTGGGGCTCGTCTGCATGATCTAACACTCTCACTGGGGTGTCCTTTTCCCTAGAAGGATGGTTCTCTACCAACTCTTCCTTCTGCGCATGAGGGACTAAAAGAGAGAAAGGGAAGATTACAAGTCTCTTGCTATAACCAACTGCCCCCAAATCACTGGCTATTTAACTTAGGATTAAAACGTTAGACAATTGGGAGATAAATTCATCAATGGTATTGGATAATGGATTTTTGAAGAGCTGGGAGGGACTGTAGGAGTCATCTAGTCTAAGCCCCCTGTTTTACACATTAGGAAACCAAGAAGCAAAAAGTTGCTTGACTTTGGTTGCAGAGTTGGGATTTGAATCCTGATCTGATTACAATGCTAGGCCTCAATGCCATCCACCACACCATGCTAGTGCTACTCTTATGGCTTTTAAAATCGCAAACCTCCATAATCCATTTTTTCCAATCATTTTTCATAACAACTAATGTTTACTTCTCTGTATCATTTCAGCAATGGGATTTGATCTCAGGGATCACAATGGTATGTGCTCTTTCTTTGGGAAAGCCAAGATTAGAAGGAGACAGTGGCCCTTCTGTCCTCCCTGATTTGTACTTTGGTACAGAGAGAAGAGAGCCCTGGATGCTCCCACAGGAAAAGGTTCCTGCCTTTCCTGTGCCAATTTTACCAGGGACCTCTGAGTGGACCTCCCTTTCAGATAGAACAGCTGGCCAGGGAAGGCACGATAACTGGCCCCTTCCTGCTGGACTCTGCTGTCCCCACACAATGACCCAACCATATCCCAGCAAACAAGTGACATGGAGTGGAGTTAGGTGACAACATGTCCCCAAAGCTGGCCAAGGAAGAGGCCTCAGAAATGCTCACTCTTCTGCCTCAGCCCCCAAGCCAAGCGCTCGAGAAAAGAGTCTGGAAATTAGGACTCCTCCTGCCTGGTCCACTCCATTCATCATCTGCTTCTCCCTTCTTCTCACTGACTCTCCTCACCCTTTCACCCCTTGATTTACTTGCCCTGTTTCTTCCTGATTCCTAAATCCTATCACCTCTATAACCCCTTCACCCCTATAATCCCCATCACCTCTATAACCCCCTCACCCAATAATCCCTATCACCTCTATAATTCACTCACCTTTATAACCCCCTCCCTCCCACAATCCCCATCACCTCTCTAACTCCCTCACACCCATAATTCCCATCACTCATTTTTTCCTAGGCCGCTCCCTCCCACTTCCTTCTCCTGTAAAACTGCTTTCCATTCTACTATTTGGACATTTCCTGAACCTCTCCTAAAGTGATTAAAAATCACACTGTTTGCATCTTTTAATTACCCAGAGAGAATGAGGAGCTCTTTATATAAGTACTGTTGATTGCTAAGCAATTGCCGGGCACCCCCACAGAGGCTATGGGGCCTGCCCTCCCAGCACTGGCCATGGGGCCATGGCTGCCCTAGCTAGATGAGCTCACATCTTTCAAGCCTCTCTTCCCAGGAATGCAAGCCAAACTGCCTGATTTCCTGGCTTACAGGGTGTCCACAGAGAGGACCACAATACAGCTGACTCCTATTTGGACTAATGAGGAGGTGGGGAAGGGAAGGCTGGGAGGAAGACGAATGTGCTGCCCTCAGCTGGGAGCTCCTCAGGTATGTAGAAGAGGCAGGGCTAAGCCCCCAGCTTAAGAGACAGCAGATCTGAGAGAAGTATCTAACTCTAGCCTACCTACCTCTTTGAGTCTGGTTTTTGATTCTCTGTGCATTTATTCCAAAGTATAGACCCTTGACCTCTAGATGCTCTTATACCTTACATCTGGAACATTTTTATATTATACAAACAGAGAGAGAGAGAGAGAGAGAGAGAGAGAGAGAGAGAGAGAGAGAGAATCTTCCATCTGGTAGTGACTTTAGGAGATCAAATACCCATAGTGTCAAACTCAGATAGAAATGGTCCCTGCAGACCTCACATTGACTTAGAAAACCACAAATTCACATCATCTATGTTGTATTGTATTTTTATTTATTTTTGTTAAACATTTCCCAATTACATTTTAATCTGGTTCTAGACTCACCCAGAGAGTTTGGGGGTCTTATGCTGCCCACAGGCCTGAGTGTGATATCTTTGGCTATAATAGGCAGACTTGCTCTACAGCCACCCTAGGGATCATCCAGTTACCACTTTAAAATCCCCAGTTTGGGGAAAACCACAGGCACCTAAGACAGCACACTCCCCTAGGGAACAGCTCTCATTGTTAGGAACTTCATTTTTTTCTCCTGCCATCAAGCCTGGAGATCTACTTCTCCTTGGGAGAAACTGAGTGATGGGAATTATGGGCATGAGGTAGTTAGAGAGGCGATGGGAATTATTGGTTAAGGGGCTTATAGAGGTGATGGGGATTATGGAAGTGAGTGAATTATAGAGGTGATGGGGATTGTCAGATGAGGGGGTTATAGAGGTGATGGGGATTATAGTGGTAAAAGGGTTATAGAGGTGAGGGGATTTAGGAATCAGGAAGGAACAGGGCATGTGCATCAAGGTCATGGGGGTGAAAGGGCAAGGAGAGTCACTGAGAAGGGAGAAGCAGATGATGAAGGGAGTGGACCAAACAGAGGAGTCCTAATTTCCAGACTCTTTTCTTGAGGGCTTGGCTAGGGAGCTGAGGCAGCTCTCCCTCTGGGACCAAGCAGGACACGGCTGATCCCTCTTTCACATGATGGTCTTTCAAATCTTTGGATTTAGTAATCATGATCACCACATATATTCTCTCCTCCAGTTTACACATCCCTAGAGGTAGGGGAACAGTAATAGCAACTGATACGTGCATAGCATACTGTTGGTCTGCTTCTTATCTCACTTTACTTCTTTATCTTTAGCTCATATTTTTAAGTTCAGCTGTGGGCATTTTTATTCCCACTTTGCACCTGAAGCTCAGCAAAGTTACGCGACTTGCCCATATTCACATAGACAGTAGGCCAAGAGTAAAGCTACGGTCCCTCCTACCTCTAAACTAAGATACCCCTTATAGATCATGGACCTGAATCTCCGTCATTGTCTGAGCCCAGACTGAGACCTCTGAGATTTCTCCGCCAAGTGCTGTAAGCCTATACCATCATCCCATGTGAGCTTCCTGGGTTTACCTCTCCCTGACTACCTTGAAGCCTGACACCATCTTGGAGGACACCTAGCTTCCCTGCACTTTGAGCTCCAATGCTGACCCTATTCCTCCAACAGATAAGGTGGGATAACACAAAGGAGAAACTCTGCTTGGATTATAAATAATGAACTGTATGAATGGCTATCACACAGATTTGTTTGTAAAAAAAAAAGAGAATGGTTTATGTTAACAATTCAAGACCAGATCATTGCTACTGGAAATTATAGAAGGGTTTTCCTTAAGCAGCACAGACTTAGTGATCAATAGAGATTATACAATGAAATTATGGGAATTACAGACTGCAAAATTGAGCACCTACCAAAAACTCAGCAAGCCAAAATCAGTTATATATCAGAGGCTTTCATGGACTGACAGATGACAAATCTCCCACAAAGAAATATGGACTCAAATCTTCCTATAAACCACAGTGGAACTACATTCATCCAGGCACACAATAATCAATAGCTACTTAAGCTCTACGTTTCTAATGGATGCCACCACACCAATTATTCAGTCCCCAAGCTTCATGGAACAAAAAGCTTTCAAAATATAGAGACCTATGAGAAGAAACGAAAATTGTGTAGGAATTGGAAAGGATTTATATTGTTCCCCTCATCCTGTCTGCTACTAGAGCTGTATACCAAGGATGCTGTTGCAGAGTCTACAGAGGATGAACTTAAAGCCTAAGCCTTTGATTCAATTGTAGAAAGTGGTTATTTTAATCTGTCTCTGTAAAAGTCCATAGAATATTAAATATAAAAGAATAGCTGTTAGGCAGTGACTTATCCCAGGACCTTTTCAATCTGGACCCCATCAAAAAGATACTAACTTTAATAATGATGAGGATGATAATGATGAGGATGATAATAACGATAACTAACACTTACATAATGCTTTAAGGTTTGCAAAGAGCTTCACATACATTATCTCATTTGAGCCTCAGAACAGCTCTGTGATGTTGGTAATACTGTGGTCCACATTTTACAATAAAGAAATGCAGGGTAAGCTCATAATCTCGTGGAGTGGAAATCTACTCCCCCGCTAAACTTCCCTATAATTTGCTAGACCAAAGCACTCTTTCCTGGCCACCACTCCCTTTTGTATGTTGTCTCCCTCATTAAAATATAAGCATCCTGAGAATAGGGAAAATTTTTGCTTCAAATATTTTTATCCCCAGCTCTTAGCACTTAGCTTGGCACAAAGTAAGTGCTTGACAAAGTTGTTCATTCATTCCTTCTTCCTTTTTCTACTATGCCCGCATTCATTCATTCTTTCTTTCTTTCTTCCTTTTTCTACTATGCCTGCATTCATTCATTCTTTTAAATGCTTGCCTACACTAATTCATTCTTTCTTTTTCATGCATGGCTTCATTCATTCATTCTTTCCTTCTTCCTTCCTTCCTTTTCCTACTATGCCTGCATTCATACATTCATTCTTTTTCATGCATGGCCTCATTCATTCATTCATTCTTTAAATGCTTGCCTACACTAATTCATTCATTCATTCATTCTTTTTTATGCATGTCTGTATTCATTCATTCATTTAAATGCTTGCCATTCCTTCTTTCTTTTTCATGTATGGTCTCATTCCTTCATTCTTTCTTTCTTTCTTCCTTTTTCTACTATGCCTTCATTCATTCATTCTTTTTCATGCATGTCTGCATTCATTCATTCTTTTAAATGCTTTCCTATACTAATTCATTCTTTCTTTCTTTTTCATGCATGGCCTCATTCATTCATTCTTTCTTTCATTCTTTCAGACTGAAAAAGGTGGTGAATTTGGAGAGGAAAAAAGGCCCGGGTTCAAGTCCTAGCTCTGCTATCTTCTACCTATATAACCTTGGGCCAGTCACCTACCTTCACTAGGCTGCAATTTCTTATCTGTAAAAGGAGGGGTTTGGACTAGATGTCTTGCAAGGTCCCTTCCAGCTCTGAATCTATGATCCTATATCTATTTATGTCTATCTACATCCACCCAAGTTTTTCTATCTATAAATACATATGGAGAAATCTATCATAGCCATAGGCATAGCTATAGATATAGATGACATGGATATGACTATATGGGCCTTTCCCGAGAGTACAGCTAATGTCCATTCACCCTATATGGAGGAATACAACACCTTCCCTTTTTTTCCTTTTAGATGGCATTTCTGAAGTAAAAAGCAGCAAAGACCAGGAAATAAGACAGAGAAATCCTTCACTTGCCTCAGAGCCATTTCCCTGTTTAATACTCAATCTTTTCAACCACAGATCTCATCTCCTTGGGCACTTGCTTCACTGGCATAAATTACAACCACCTAAGCTTTCTCATCCTATGTGATTACTAACCGTGTTTTCTAACAAATTCTGCCCAGAGGATCCACCTAATATTGGGGAAGCCTCCATCTGTTTTTGGCCCAGGTACAAAAGAAGTAAGCTATTTCTACAATGCTCAGCCCTATACTTATAATAATAACTATCTAGTCCCTCAAAAAACTTTACCAATATACATACCATATACATATGGACTTACTATATTTCAGAGTTGTAGAAGCTGTGTTTACTCCCCTCTGTGTGCCCATGCTTAGATTCTGTCCCTTGACTAAATTTGACCCCACCTACCTCTAGACTGACATGGTGTAGTAGATTAGGTGACAGATCTGGAGGCAGAAGAGTGAGTGTTGTATAGATAAAATGAGACAACTTCTACAAACCTTGAAGTGCTATATAAATGCACTTTGTAAAATTTAGCTAAATAAATTGAGCTACTACTATTTTGTTATTGAATTAACTTAAGTTATTCAAATCTATATTCATCTCTAAACTAGTTACTACTAATTATCCAAAAAAGCATTATTGTGTGTTCATACTTCATAAATGCCTAAGATCATAGGATTTTTTAGCTACAAGGAAACACGCATTGAATTCAAATTCCTCTTTTTAGAGATGAGTAAACTGAGGCCCAAGGAAGTAAAATTATTTCCTGGGTTCTGGGCTCATAAAGCTATCTGGCTTTTCATCCACTCAGTAATTCATCACACACACCCTTCCATGTGTGTCACTGAGAGTAGAGTTAATGTTTTGTACCTTAGGGGACCTGGCAAAGGTCAACTCTGAACTCCCTCCTACACCCAATGTAGTTCCAAGGGGACACAGAAAAGAGGTCACCTGTTCTTTTTGGTTGATAATCCAAGAAGATTAATGTGAACATTTTTTAAATCACATCACTACACATACCCCTGAGCACAAGACACCAACTGCAGCTTTTCTGCTGGTATCCATTCAAAGAGTCATCAATCCTTAGAGCTCTAAGGGGCCTGGATGCCATCAGGCTCAACTTCCTCCTTTTACAGATGAGAAGCTGAGGGTCAGAAAGATCACAATGTACACAAGGTCACTCAGAAAATTAATGGAAAAGAGCCCAGGTCTCCTGACTCCTGAACCAATAAACTTGTCGCTGTCTCATTCATTTATTCATTCACTAAATAATCATCAATTAAGCTCCTACTGTGTACATAGGACTGGTAAGACAGAAGAGATTATCATCTGGCCGTTCAACAAGCGTTAAAAGTCTGCTATGTGCCAAGCACTGTACTAGGTGCTAGAGACATAGATAGAAACTTAATAGCCCCTGCCCTCAAATTGCTTCCATGTAAGGTTGTTCAGTCATTTTTCGGTCATGTCTGGCTCTTTTTGACCCTATTTGGGGTTTTCTTGACAAAGATGTGGTTTGCCTTTTCCTTCTCCAATTCATTTTACAGATGAGGAAACTGAGGCCAGCAAGGCTAATTGACTTGCGCAGGGTCACACAGCTAGTAAGTGACGCTGGATTTGAACTCAGATCTTCTTGATTATAGGCCCCATGCTCTTTCCATTGCTTATAGGCACAATATGAATTAAATGAGAAAACAGGAATAAGTGTTTCACAAGCCTTACAGTGCTACATGAACTGCCAAGCTATGCTAAACATGATGATGACAATGATGAAGATGATGCTATGACTCGTCCAAAGTGTGTCAAGCTTCAATTTGAAAATATCCTCCCTCTCTCCCTTTGCCTCTTTCCAAAGTCCCCACCAGGTAGTCTTCCTTGAGCCCACAGTAAGTAACAAAAGCAACCTCGGTTCCCCCGTAGCGTCCCCATTGTACTTCAGCATCTAAATATCTCATGTGTTTATCGTGTAATAATGTGTCAAATGAGACAACAGCACCTACTTTAGAGGGTTGTTGTAAGATACAAATGAAATAGCCTTCTAAAGTGCTTTTCAAGTCATTAAAATTATCGTATAAATATAGAGTTATTAGTTACTGTATTATAACCAGTGTTATCCAGTACTACGTAAATACATAATTATTTGTTATTATTATGTATGATAACTAGAGCTATAAACATATGTGATTCTTAGCAGTTCTGACTGTTGTTGCATTATAGCTAACCGTATTAACTTCCCTCCCTTCCTAGATTTTTAAGCTCCAAAAAGGCAGAGAACATGTCTTTTCTGAACTTCATACCTCCTGTTCAGCACAAAGTAGGGGCTTAATCAATGTTTATTATATTGATAATATCTGTAGTATCTAGCTGCTATTACAAGGCCCAAATGAGAAGAAATTTTGAAATGATTTTGAAAATTTGTCTGAACTTGGAACCAAAAGTCCAAAGTCCAAGTACTGACTCTGCCACTAATTCATTCTATGACTTTGGACAAGCATCTGTACTTCAGTTTGTTGTTGTTGTGGCTCAGTCATTTTCACCTGTGTCTGACTCTCCGTGACCTGATTTGGGGTTTTCTTGGCAAAGATACTGAAGAGATTTGCCATTTTCTTCTCCAACTCATTCTACAGATGAGGAACTTGAGGCAAACAGGACTAAGTGACTTGACCAGGGCCGCACACCTAGTAAGTATCTGAGGCCAGATTTGAACTCAGGAAAATGAATCTTCCTGACTCCAGACCTGGCACTCTATACACTATGGTGCCACCTAGCTGCCCAAAGTATTGATTTAAGGCATCTCATGTGTTATATGTGCTCTATCCACTACACCTCCTACTGCCTCTGAACTTCAGTTTCCTTGTCTATAAAATGAAGAGGTTGGCTATTTTTAGCTCTAAAATTCTGTGATAATATCCTGTTATATTCTATGATGTAAATTATAAAGCTAAGTGCTTTACAATTATTATCTCATTTGAAAATTGCCACCATTTTATGGATGAGGAAACTGAGATGAAGAGTTAAATGACTTGCCCAGGATCACACAGCCAGAAATTTTCTGAGGGTGGATGTGAACTCAGGCCATCTTGATGCCAGCCCCAAAGCCCCATCCACTGTACCTGCAGCTGCTTTTAGAGTCAAACCACTTGGTTTGGGATCCTGGCTCTGTCACTTATGCCCCGTGTGACCTTAGGAAAGTCATTTCACATCTCTGGGCCCCAGTTTCTATGTTTGTAAAATGAGGGAACAGAGCTTAATGACCTCTAAGGTAATCTCTGGCTAGAAATCAATCCAGTGACCTGACAATAGACCGATGTCACTGAACTCAATCTGCCAGGAATGAGCTAGCTTCTAGAACCCCTCCAATATAGTCTAATGGTTAAGGCTGATGGGGAACCTCATCAGGGGCCTTCCATGAACCATGGGGTAAAAACCCAAAGTCAATAATATAAGACTTATTTTTTAGCAATGCAAATAGTAAACAGCCCCATGTGTGTTAGCCCAGTTTGTGGGACATAATGAGTGATTAACAAATTCTTGTTGATTAATTGGTTAGAAGGAATTTGGAGGGTGGTAAGCTTGTGGGCATGGCATGATGGGCAAAGAGGTAGACATCAAGCTATTTGGTACCTCTAGGCTAGGTACACAAAGTCTGCTAGATGTGTCAATAGACATGGATGGATCATTTTCTCACTGACAATGAGACTTAGCTAAATTCCATAACTAATGAGTCTGCTGGTTGGCTTAATCTATCTATGCTCAGTTATTAGCCACTTAGCTTCCCATATTGCTTAATGTCTCACCGTGGGTGCCTGGAGACTAATAGCTCCCTTGTCTCCCTCACTCTGGATCTATAAAGACCTTGTTTGTGTTCCTGTAGGCCACAGTGATACATCACCATCTATCACTGAAGGCCTTCTTCCACTCAGGGGCATTGGAGTATGTATGCTAGACTTGGAATCCAGAGAGATCTGTGTTCAAATTTCTGTCCTGACACATACTGGCTGTGTGACTCTGAGCAAATCATTTAACCATCTAGCCTGTTTCTTCATCTATAACATAGAGATATCAAAACTCATGGTAGCTACATCACAGAGTTGCCATGAGGAAAGTCCTTTGTAAACCTTAATATGCCACTTAAATGTGAACCACTACCATCCCACACTGGCAGACAGCATCACACATTAACGCTTGGTAGCAGCCATTTATTGTGGCACATTCAGGTTGGCAAAGCATTATATATCCATTATCTCATTTGAGCCTCACCATAACCCTGCTAGGAAAGTACAGCTAGTTCCTGATTAGTGCAGATAATGAATCTCATGAAAATAAAGAATCCCATGAAGGCACATGTATTCCCACTATTCAAAGTTCTAATTATTTAAAATATGGTCATTGGCTCCAGCCCAATGGAAGTATTCAGTGTAAATTTGGACTGCATTATTTTCACACTGTATTATTATCCCCATTTGATAGACAGGGAAACAAAGATTCAGAAAAGTGAGATGATTTGTCCATGGTCATGCATCTGGTAAAGGTCGAGGTAAGATTTGAACCTAGGTCTCTTTTGACTCCAGGTCCACCAACCAACTGCTGTCCTATTGAAACACAATCACAACTGGAAGGGATTTTCAAAGTCATCCAGTAGAATCGTCCATGCCATTTTATAGCTGAGGAAAATATTGGCCATGAGCATTGTCCATGGTCAAATAAGTGGAGCTTTTTAGGTTGGAGGAGAGAAGACTTAGAGACAGAAAATTGCTGTCTTCAAGTATCTATGAGTCTGTCACATGGAAAAGAGATTCAGGTTGTTCTTCTTGTCCCTGCCTAGGGTTAAGAACTAGGAATAATGAGGGTAAATTGCAAGGGGGAAGATTTTGGCCAAGTATCAGAAGAAATTTTCTAACAATCAGAGCTGTCCAAAAACAAATTGGGTGAGTGCGCCATTTTGGCAGGTTTTCAGTCAAAGGCCTTGCTGACCACTTATAGGAATACCTTCTTATTCAGGTGTAGGTGCAGTTAGATAATCATCATGGGGTAACAGAACGTGTACCAAGTCAAAAGTCCTGGATTTTAATTTTGGCCACTTCACAGAAAGAGCCCTTCAGACTCCAAAGGGACCTTAAGGGTTATATCATCCAACCCCCTACTTAAAGCGTGAATCCTTTCCACAACACCCCCTGACATGCCAAACTTCAAATATTCGTATAAATTGAAAACTCCAGTTCTACTATAGATTTAGTTTATGATGGAGACATTCCTTTTGGTCTCACACTCTCCTTCTCCATGCCTCAGTTTCCTCAGATCTTTCAACTCAATGCCAGGTACTACTGCCTCCAAGAGTTTTTCTTGATCTCTCTAGCTGCTAGTATTCTTCCTCCATCCCCTGAAACACCTTGTTTTTATTTTTATATACTTGTTTGAGTGTATTTTTTCTCCTTGAGGTTGGGTGTAAGTCCCTTGAAGGCAGGGGCTGCTTTGATTCTCTTTGTATCTCTAGTACCAGGTATAAAACAGATGCATAAGAAATTCTTGTTGATAGGAAGAAGCCTAGAAGGATGTGGGTGTGTGGAGATCCTCATTGTTGTCAGTCATATTCAGCTCTTCATGATCCCATTTTGGGTTTTCTTGGCAAAGATACTGGAGCAGTTTGCCATTTCCTTCATTAGCTCATTTTACAGATGAGGAAACTGAGGCAAATGGAGTTAAGTGACACCCATGGTCACACAGCTAGTAAGTGTCTGAAGCTGGATTGAACTCAGAAAGATGAGTGTTCTTAACTCCAGGCCAGGCACTCTAGGGAACAGGACCCTGTAATATCTGTTATCTCCATGCTTATAATCTATAAGATGGTTCTCCATACAAACTGTATATCAAGGTATAAATAAATATTTGTTAAATGCAAACTATGAGTATTGCTCTCAACAATCTCGATTTTAACTCAGGTTTTCTTCACTCTAGGTCCTTCACTCTATCTAAGGCATCACCTAGCTGCCCTGAGATCCTCATTAGATACTCAATAAATAGATACTTCAAATGAATTAAATTGAGTTGAATTGGTTCTGAAAAAAATGAAAGGTTTAGATAAGATGGTGTCAAAAAAAAAGTCTTTCGGCTCCAAACCCTTTGATCATAAGATTAAATGGTCTCTAAATCCAGTGCTTCTATGTAACCTTAATGCTCTCTTACAGGTTTGAATCTAAATGATTCTCTGAACTCAGTCTTTGAAGATTGGACCATATAGAGTTAAAAAAAGTTAAATTTAGTCTATATTTTAGTTTTATTTTATTTTCTCACATTAACTTCAATGGGAGCATTTATTTGGATCAAATCCCATTTTAATTGCCATTGTATACAAGGCATGGTGTATGGGTATAAGGAAGATGTGAAAATTGAAAATGGCATGGTCCCTGACCTCAAGAAGTTTACATTCTACTTCATGACAAAGGTGTTTCAGTTGACATACTTCATCACACATAAAACTAGGTACTGGAATGATCTTTGAGTAATGAGTTACTTTGAGAATCTAGAACAGTAATGGAGTGTGTAGGATTTCCATCAATCGAAGTTAAGTAGAGAAAAAAATCTTTGAGATTTATGGCCAAAAAAAATCTGTCACCCAAGGCCAAGTTAGCGGAGATCTTCTCTGACTTTGTCAAGGCTGGTCCTTGGATGACAAACATGTAGGGTATTACCAGGAACAACCTCAAAGCTTTTCCAGCTTGGGCAAGACCTGCCAAATTTTGCCTTCTGCTGGCACACTCTTCAAGAGCCCAGGGTCACCTTGATGTAATGAAGATGCATGAGAATGGCATTTTAACAGGTTAAATGGTTAACATTCAAAGAAATTAATTTGGATATGGTTACTTAAATAGAGAGATAGCATGGTGTAGTGAATAAAGAGCCACCCTTGAGGCAAGGATGACTTGGGTTCAAGGCCTGCCTCTGACACATACTGACTAACTGATCTTGGGTCTCATTGTTCTATGCAGCTTTCTAGGACTATGAATGTCAGAGAAGACGCTGACTTTCATCTGAAGAAGAAGTCTCCCCACCCAAGAGTATACTATATCCACAAAATTGCAAGGTAAAAAAATCTCCCTGTAAAAGGAATGTGTTCATCAGAGTGATACAGTAAAACGACACTGGCCTGTGATGGAGAAGATTTGGGTCAAATCCTACTTCTGCAGCTGACCTCTAAGATCCCATTAAGCTAGATCTATGATTCTTTTCCAATTTCAGCCCATTTGGAGCAATTTTGAAATTCAAGCACAATGTAATAATTTAATATCTCTTGCAAGATGATTTAGACTTTGTTGTTTTCATAAACTTGGGTTTTGTGCCAGGGTTAATTCCCCGAGTTATTTAAGAAAGGCATCAGCTCTGGGCAGTTGGCTGGAGACAGGTCATAACCTACTGAAAGGCATGATTTGCTAACTGGAAAGGGCCTCAAATGCCATCAAATCCAACTTATGCCCAAAGCATAGATGCTTTGCCCACCACCTCTGGGCTTGGCACCACCATGCCAACTCATCAGTGAATCCTTGGGATACAAAAGATAGGATTCACAGTAACCAAGTCATTCTCCAACTTGCAGGGTCCTTTACTTTGATGGGAAGACCAATAAATGAAGAATCCTGGGCTCCAGTCCTCGCTGTGCCACTAGTTAGCTGGGAACCTTGGGCAAGTCACTTCCACTGTGTCGTGCAGGGGAAAGAGTCAATATCTTAGATGGCCTGAGTTCAAATCCTGGTTTTCCCATTTGCTACCTATGTGATCTAGGGCAAGTAAATTCCTCTCTTTCAGTCTCAGCTTCATCCTCTGAAACATGAGGGATTTAGACTTGATGACAAAAATAATAATAATGTTTATATAGTATTTTAAGGTTTGCAAAGTGCTTTGAATAGGTTATTTCCTTGGATCCTCATGACAACTCTATGGTAAATGTCATTATTCTCATTTTTCAGAGGAGGAAATTGAGGCTGGGAGAATTTAAGTGACTGCCTAGGATCACACAACTAACAAGTGTCCAGAGCAGGATTTAACTCAGGCCTTCCCGGTGCCAAGTCCAGCACTCTATCCACTAAACACTGCCAACATGCCCTTCATGGTCCTTTCCAACTCTAAATCTGTGATCCCTCTCTGGGTCACAGCTACAGTCCATCTGTGGATGCTCTGTAAAATGAAGGGGTTGGACTAAATGACCCTAAGGTCCCTTCCAGATCTACAATCCTGTGATCTGAGTCCTTGGATCTTGGACTTTTCATCTCTAAACTGGGAGTCTTGAGATCTGACATTCTAATTCTAATTCCAGATAAAGAGATTTGGATGTGAGGAAGAAGACTGTGTAGCACAAGAGAAATGGAGAATATTATACGTCTGCTTGAAGGTTCCCCCTCCCTCCCTTAAGGAACAGTGAGAGCATAATCAGGCCCAGACACAGGCTGCCTTTTAAGAGTAGTAACCAACTCCTTTCTTTCCCATGATCTGTCTTCCTTGTAGCAGCTTGGGGTGGGGACAAGACTACAATTTATTTTATTTTACTTTTTATGAAATGACTGAATTTTGATGAACTCGGCTAAGCGAATACTTTGCATATGAATGGAGATGATTATCCTGACAATTTCTCTGCTGTTTAGTAGAACTTAAAGCTTCCCTCCTCTGCCCAGGTAAAAAAAAAAAAGTGGAAGCAGCCACATTTCTGAGGAGCCTCTGATAAAGCACAGGACTCTTTAAAAGCTGCATTTATTATTAATGCTCAGCATTGATAAATATCTTCATTTAAAATTCTTAACTTGGAAGAAATCTTTAGATTTTTTTTTTAGGATAACTAGCAGGATGGCTCCATCCAGGCCCCAAAAGGAGCTTGCTATCTCTGACTCTGTCAAGGGAAGGAGATTAGACAGTTTAAGTGGTACAGAAAACAGTACCACTTAAAGAGAAAAGTGTGTGTGTGTGTGTGTGTGTGTGTGTGTGTGTGTGTGTGTGTGTACACATGAGATCAAATAGAGACAGAGATAGAGGAGAAAATGGAGGGAGGAGGAAGAGAGAAAGAGAGAGAGAGAGAATACTCCAATACCCTAGGACCATTCCCTAGAGGTTTAGATCCTCCCTCTGTTAGCTCAAGTTTTACAAAGGAAGAAACAATGGGACTTGTGTTTAAATTCTGCCTTACACCTTTACTAGCTGTGTGACCCTGAATAAGTCACTGAACCTCTCTGAGCCTCAGCTTCTTCATCTGTAAAATGAGAAGGTTGGATTTGGTAATCTTGACAATCTCTCCCAACTAAAAAGCTGTGATCCTATGAAGCCCAACCCTGCTACTTACTGCTTACTGCTTGGGTGACCTTGAATAAGTAGACAGCTGAGTGGTAAGCACTGAATCTGGATACAGAAGACCTGAGTTCAAATCTAGTCTCAGACACTAGTGAAGCGACCCTGGATAAATTACTTCATCTCTGTCAGCCTCATTTTCTTCATCTCTTAAATGGGGGATTCTAATGGCACCAACCTCCCAGGGTAGCTGTAAGGCTCGAATAAGCTCATTTTTGGAAGGCACTGTGCAAACTTCAGAGTGCTAGCCATTGTGACTGTCATGGCTGTTATTGATTTGCCAGGTCGAGTTGAATGGTTTCATTAAGAATCATTTCTAGAGGAGACCAATTTCCTCTATTCTGGCTTTACTTACTAATTGACATCTCCATGTTCCTGAAATTGGAAAGAACCAACTTTCCCCTTAGCACCTCCCTGTCAATTGGTCGTCTCCTCAGACTGGCCTCTGAAAGAGGAGGATCAACAACGAGTCAGAATGAAAGCTCCTCACACAGATCAATTCCAGCAACCTTTGACCAATTTCCCCATTTGATTTCATGTAGTCAACTGACTCCTGAGAATGCACAAAAAGACTTCAAGAAGACCATGATTAAGCTTGTGTTATGTGCGAATGAGAAGAAGTAAGGTTTCTGCATAGGTAGATGGTCATGGAATCAGGAAAAGCAGAAGTTGAGTGCTGCTTCTGCCATATGCCACTGCCCCCTTGGTAAATCCCTAAGACCACACATTACAGAGATAGGGTCAATTTGCATTGATAGAAGGGTGTTTTTTTTTCATCTAGAATTTACCTATACCAAAGAAATCATGGATCCAGGCTCTCTATGGGGAACACTATGCTAAGCCATGGAGGGAGAGGAGAAACAAAGACGAAAGGGTAACAGGGACCAATAGAATATAAGCCTCTTGAGGATGGAAATGTTTTGTTTTGTCTTTGTATTACCAGCACTAGGACAAAGTCTGGTATTCAGTGGTGACTTGATACATGTGTATTGTTTGACTGATTGAATCCCGGTGAGTCAAAAACTTATGTGATCTTAGACCACATTAAGAGAGGTTATAACCTCAGAATAAGGGAAGGGACAGTTTTGATCAACCTGTGGATAGAGTATTGTCTTTAGTCGTTATCACCACATTTTAGAAAAGATATCAGTCAACTGGAATGTGGAGGTAGTTAGTGGTTCAGTGGATAGAGTACTGGGCCTAGATTCAGGAAGTCTTGACTTCAAATCCAGCCTCAGACATTCACTAGCTAGACAACCCTGGGAAAGTTACTTAAAATCTGTTTGCCTTAGTTTCCTCATCTAAATAATGAGGTGGAGAAGGAAATGGCAAACCATTCCAGTATCTTTGACAAGAAAACCTCATATGGGTCAAGAAGAGTCAAACACAATTGAACAACAAAAATCTAGAGTGTGGCCAAGATGGGGAGGTGACTATGAAGGAAAATTAAAGAAACTGGTCTGTTTAGCCTAAAAAGAGAAGACACAGGGGAGAACATGTTAGAAGTCTTAGAGTGCTCAAAACATTATGTAGAAGAGAAATTGTATTGATTTTAATTAATCCTGGAGGTCAGATCTAGGAGCAAGGAGTGATGTTAACAGAAACACATATTCACAAGATGTAAAAAGGAATTTCCTAACAACTTTTCCTGTTCTAAAGAGTAACTGAAATTAACATAGATCTTTAAGATTGTATTGATTGTCTGTAGAGTTCTTTCCAAACTGGAGATGTTGTATGGAAGTCTGAAAAGATTACATATATGTATATGTGTGTATGTGTGTATATGTGTGTATGTGTATGTATATGTATATGTATGTATATATGTATGAATGTATATGTATGTGTGAGTGTATCCTTGCAGCTTCATTGTGAACCTGTGAGGTGGGTATTTACAAATATATTAGCTCCATTTTACAGATTAGAAAACTGGAGGTCAAGGAGCTTAAGTGATTTATCCATAGACACAATGATATTTTTTAATAGAATTGCAAGACTGGAAGACTGGGGAAATGTAAAAAAAAAAAATACACGGATTTCAGCCAAGCCTTTTGACATCAGAACTGGAATTTGAACCCAAGTTCAATGCTCTTTTCATCATGCCTCTAACTTAGAAGCTTCTCCTCATCTCCTCAGACAAAGGCTGGGACAACCACTTATTAAAGATTTTGGAGAAAGGAGTCCTAACAGGACTAAATTGGGTAGGGTTCTTTCCAGCTTTCAGATTCTGTAGATAAAGGCTTGGTTCCTGACCTGTAGAAGCTTATTGTCAAATAATTCAACTTAATACCCTGTAAAATGGACATAAGCACTTATTACTCTCAGAATGAAATCAAGAGAAGTCTTGGCAATGAAAGTCATCAGGCTCCTCTTCCAAAATACACACTCAAGTATCTAGATGTACTCAGGGATCAGAACCTTTAACAATTGACTTGGTTGTTTGGAAATAACTTATGAAGATGTGATGTTGAAACAACAAATTAAAATTTTATGGGGTCTTTCTTTTGCTTTATAAATCCATTAAAAAGTAAGTTTCTTGGGGGAGGATGAAAAAACCCTTTTCTCCAAACAACCAAAGGAGCTTGTGGTGGGCCTGATGGACCAGTCAGTTTGTTCCTTCCATGGTGTAAATCTTTAATTTCATTTGCTGCCCCTGTTACTCTGACCCCAGCAGTACTCCATAAATATTTAGGCAGCTCTCCCTCAGCTTGCTTTCAGCTTTGGAATGTTAATGCCAGGCTGGAGGAGGGAGAGAAATAATGTCTCTGGGTTGGAGCTAGCCCTCTGCCCATCAACTGTCCATTGTGTTGGCAAGAAATAAAACAGTCATTAGGGAGACCCAGGGAACCATCGGATTCTTAATGAGTTCGGATGCAGTCCTCGGAAAATCACCAATCTCTTTACCTGAATATACATTAATGTTGTAACAACCAGCAAAATCAATAGCGATATAAAAGCCTCAGGCAGGGGAGAGGGAGAAACATCCCGACTGACATGCATACAGATAGACTTCCCAATAAAAGAACCAGACCAGCATGGGGCTCACTCACTTCTCTGAGCTTCCACAATACTTACTGCCTGTAACAGTTGGCACTTAGTAAACACTGCCTTGTAACACCTCTGCTTCTGGTTGTCTTGTTTTATTATTCAGCTTCTTCATATGTAGGAGGCTGGTCTGTCCAACTGTTTTTTTAAGCTCCATGAGGGCAAGGACAGAGACATCACAAAAACTCAGAATCAGGAGCTATCTAGTCTGGCCCCTATCTAAATAGGGATGCCCTCTACCACATCCTTGACCAACAATCAATCAACCTCTGCTTTAAGGAGAAACTCAAAAAATGAGACAATACATTCCACTTTCAGGCATCTCTCATTGTCATTCCTTCACAACCCTGTTCCGCCCTCTCGTGGGCTTCCTTCAATGTGTCACAGTATCTGTCCTAAAAGGAGGTGCCCAGAACTGAATGAGATGCCTCAGATTCAGTCTGCCCTGAGCAGAATAGAGGATGACTATTACTTACTCCCTTATTCTTGACATGGTATACCAGTGAATGCAGCTGAGGGTTGTACTAGCTTAAACGGCTACCGTACCACACTATTGACATAATGTGCTTGCGGTCCACTAAAATCTTCAGATCTTTTCTGGACAAAATGCTGTCTAGCCATGTTCCTCTGCTGTGTACTTTGGAAATGTAATTTTTAAAGAAAAATGGAAATGTAGAACCTTATATTTATACCTTTTTGATAGGTAGATAGGAAGATAGGTGATTGAGGTAGATAGATGATAGATAAATAGATTATAGATATAAAATATAGATATAGATAATATATCTATATATCATTGTATTATATAGATATAGATAATATATCTACATAAATAGATAATAGCTAGGTAGATAGATATAAGAGATAGGTAGATGATAGATAGACAGCAATGATAGAGAGAAAGAATTTTATCAAGCTTCTACTAAGTGTGCTAAACACTTAGGATACAAATACAAGCGAAATAGTCTATGATTCAAAGGAGCTTACACTCCAATTGGGGACAACAACACAAAAAGGGGTGCTGGGGGTAGATGAAATCAATCTTTTATTTTTACTTCAGTATTTTTGTTCCAGTCTGTAGAGATCTTTTCGGATCCTGGATCCAATCGTACCTTTGAGCCAAGAAGTGGACAAATGTCTAATATCAGTTACCCCTGATGAATTCCCTAGGCTGGCTTTTCCCATGCCATTCTGCTAGCCAGAAGTTAATGTTATTTTCTATCCCAAGAGTTTGGCTTCTCACCAAGTGACAAGAGCAGGGAGTGGGTCCACAAAACTGTATTTCATGCAGATATTTAGCTTTACTGAGCAAGCCTTCCCTGACACTCTCTAAACACTGCCATCGACCTCCGTCTCCAGCCTATCTCCTTCCCTGAATTGAAGCTAAGCTGGTTTAATTGTCATCCCATGGACCTACCTGAGGCCTTCCTGCCTCCACACTGTGGCTCGCAAAATTTTCCCAACCAGAATGCCTTCTTCCTTTCTTTGTTCACCTACCAAAGAGTTCTTCAGGACAACAGGATCCAACAAAATGTTTAAAGGCCTTGGTGGGAAAGGATTCCTGCAGAAGGTGGGAGGCAAGCTGAATCTTATAGGAAGCCATGAAAACAAAGAGCTGGAAGTGAGGGTACAAAATATCACAGGCATTGAGGTTTATGGGAATTGGAGTGTTGTATTCTCTGTATCACATCACTGCCTTCAAGGTGTTTACAATCTAATGAGTGGAAAAAAGACATACATATACAGGACTAAATAGGAACCGAAGACTAAGAACTATAAGACATACAACAAGAGAGATGAGTTTCAGGTGGCTATGTTTGAGGGGCCATGAATGCAGAAGGCAGCATCAGGGCTGGGATCTGGAAGGAAGAGAAAGATTTTAATCAGTGGATATATAAGGACTTATTTTTTTTCAAGCCTTCACAGAATATGGTGAAGCAAGAAGGGGCAGGACCAAATGGGAGATCAATATTAGGCTATCTTGGACAGAATCTAATATATACAAAAAGAAGTTGAAGAAAAAGAGTGAAAACACAATTTGGGGGGTCCTTAAGTGCTAGTCTAAGGAATCTGTGGTTTTGCTTATAGGCAGTGAGGAACTACAGAAGACTTTTGAGCAGGGAAGCACACGGTTAGACCTGTGCATTAGAAAGATCACTCAGGAGAGATGAGACAGGCAGACAATACAGAATGCTATTATAAAAGTAGCAATACAAAATGAGAGATGGAACTAGAATGGTGGCAATTTGAGTGGAAAGAAGAGCACAGATATAAGAGAAAACATGAAAGTAGGATTGATAAGACCTGAAATTGTTTAGGAAGCTTCACGCCAATATGGGAGGATGGCAGGGATTGGGGGTGGGGATGTTAAGAGAAAAGGTGATGAGTTCAGGGTAGAGGGTCAAATGAGATTATTTATAATGTTTTTACTCCCTGGCACACAGTAGGCACTTAATAAATGTTCATCTTCTCCTTCCTATCCTGGAGCTATGGAATAATGTCAATAGCACCAGATTTAGAATTAGAAGATATGGATTCACATTCTAGTTCAGACAGTTATGCTCTCTATAACTTGAGACAACTCACTTCACTTCCTAGGGCCTCAACTCCCTCAACTGCAAAATAAGGGAGTTGGGCTAGAGTATCACTAAGTCCCTTCCAGCTCTTAATCCCATAAGCCTATGTTGAGTTTGAGGTTCCAGAAGGATAGGAAGGCCTAAGAAGAAGTTGGAAATATGGAACTAGAATTTAGGAAAGGGATTGGGGCTGTATATGTAGATTTGGGTGCCATCTGCATAAAAGTGAAAGCCATGGGAATTGAAGAAATTTTCAAGGGAAAGAGTACGAGAAAAGAGAAAAGAGCTCAGAGCAGAGGCCACAGTGATCTCTCCCTCCTCCGAACTCAACACTGTTCATCTAAACACTTAGAATCTCAACATCTCAGAACTGAAAGGAAACTCAGAGGCCACCTAGTCCAACCAAATACGAACAGGAAGCCCCTTGACAATAGCCCTGATAAATGGTATTCTGGCCTCTAGAGACTCTCAATGATGGAGAACCTTCTACCTCCTAAGACAGCCCATCCTGACCTTGGAAAGAGAGATAGTGTGGTAAGATGGAAGAAGTACTAATAGCAATCAAGAGGATATGGGTTCAAATCCCACCTCTGAAGCTTTCCACTAATTGTGACCTTAAAAAAAGTTACTTTAACATCCTTAGGCCTGTCTCCTCATCTGTAAAATGGGAATATTGGGCTGGATGACCTCTGACATCCTCTCCAGCCCTTTATCATCTTATGAAGTTTTAATTGTTAGGGAGGGGTTTTTTCTCCTTCCATTGAGCCAAAATGTTCCTCTCTTAAAACTTACACTATTGTCCCTAGTTCTTCAATCTAGTGCCAAGCAGAATGGGTCAAACGACTGCTAATTTCCATTGAAAAAACTTAATGGGAAACTAATCACCTACTACTATTGCTAGGGTATCATATGATTTTGGCACCTGTAAAAATCCATTAACTCACTGATATGTGAATGGGATGGATAATTGTGAAGACTTCACAGGGTATGTCTAATGGAGAGGTTTTGGAATTTGGCCTTGTAATTTTGGGAAGGCATGCCCTTCCCCCCCTCTCTCTCAGATGTTAGAAGATAATGAACTTCCTGTGAGCTATTTGTTCTCTGATCCAGGAAGGGTCTCTCCTTCCCCCACCCCATTTCTTCCCCTAGACTTTCAGACGCCACCCTGGCAGTTGAGTTCTGATAGGGAAAAACCTGAATGGACCGGATCAACCTTGGTCCTCTGTGTAGTTTTTGGGCCTAGACTGTAAGCCCACCTCCCAGCCAATGGTGAGAAGGGATAGAGGTGGGTGGGAATCTTTTTCATTAAGACTATAAATTAAGGCAGGTTCCCTTTTACCTCGCCTCCTCCATTATGGAGGTGTGCCCAAATCTTGCAAGGTTTGAAGAATAAATTTACTTTGTTTCTTTTAAAGATGTCTCTCCTATTATTTAAAAATTCTGTCCCATACATATGGGTACTCACTCCAATGGTTCAGGTCGTAATCTATCTACACATTCTCTTCTTTTCTAATTCCTGTTTGTATTCATCTGAAAATACTCTG
Source organism: Trichosurus vulpecula (assembly GCF_011100635.1). NCBI lineage: Eukaryota > Metazoa > Chordata > Mammalia > Diprotodontia > Phalangeridae > Trichosurus > Trichosurus vulpecula. Next base: position 40,054,816 of record NC_050580.1, on the reverse strand, counting down.
AGAAGGTGGGAAGCAAGGCAGGAAAAGTCCACCTAACATGCTACTAGGTTTCTTGATATAGAGTGAGTGCTAATAGGGCACACAGCCCATTCTTCGTTCATCCTGTTGTAGCAACAATCTGCTAGCAGCTGCTGTAGGGGTATAAGACCAATAACACCAGCATATAGAATGGCTGATAACACAGCTTCTTTGATCTGCTTTTCTAAGGAAAGCAACTTTAAGGGGTTAACAAGCTCAGTTTAATCAAACATACATATACTTATATCATTCACTTAGTTCAGGGGGAAAAGATTAGCCCCCTGAACTTCAAAGCAAATACAAACAGAAACAGATAGACCTTGTCTGATTTAAATCACAATTCATAGTTACCAGAGAAGAACTAACATCTATCTGGGTTACGAAGCTGGCGGGGGACAGGTTCAATGACTTTCCCAGAGTCTCATCACTCACATTCTTTCAGAGAGTGTACCCCCAAAAGTCAGACACCAACCTTGGATCTTATATGCCCATCTCGGGCCCTGGGGCACTTGATTACCTCAGTGCTAGAAGCACTCAAACAAAAAAACAGTGAAAAGTCCCATTTAGGGTGTGGGAAAGTTAGTTAATCCCTAGTACCACCACATACAGGGTTTCCATTCAATGACTCCCAATTGTCTTAGTGCTGAGAAACACTCCAAGACAAGATCTCACTTTATCAGCCCCATTCAAACAAAGACCAAAATCATTAAAGGCATTTAAGAGAAGAACAGCAAAAAGCCCCACTCCAATTACCATTACACCTGTTTATCTAAATGCATGAAGGGTACACCTTCTTTTCTGATCATACATTTCCTTCATGATATTCTTTTCACTTCTTCTTCTATGTCATTTTTCCTATATAATATACTGCAGCTTACTCACACTTATCACATATGTTTCATTGTGGCCCTTGGGTAACCCACAATGTTAAGTCTTCCAAAACTGTGTCATTCCATGGTTTGTGTTCATTGAGCACCATCAGAAGAATGTTGTTGTTAAAAAGAAAGACCCTGGTCAGAATCTTCCACCATCCTTCTCCATAACATTTTATAAATTGGTTTATATATTATAAAGTCATGTTGTTCTTAATGCCACATCTCTCTGCTCAGCAAGGAGATCAAAGGTTCTCTGACTGAGACAGTTTCAAGGCTCTTTTGGCCTCCTTGTTGTGGCAAGTGATTTCTTAATCATATGCTTAGAAAATAATGACAACCTCAGGCTACATCCTTTCTCTTATCCACTTTCCACTTAGGGGCGTTAATAGCTTATTTAAATAGGCCATGTTGAAATTGTTTTAAATGCACATCATGTCTTCTTCTCATTTGTATTCTCTCTTCTGATTTGGTATTGATTTTTATCTTTGCTCTAAGTTGATGGTTGGTGCACAGATAGCTGATTCAGAAATAACTCCCACATTAGTAAACCAGTTGTTTCCTGTCTGTTATACTGCAATCAATTTCATTTTTTGTGATGTTATTAGTGCTGCCTTGTCTAATGCTTCCCAACTCTCTTGTTGGAGAAAGCACTTCATGGTATAATTAAATTAAGGTGAACAAAAATTTATTAAGTTTCTACGATATTCAATAAACTGGTAGGCACTTGAAAAGAGATAAAAAATGACAAACAGTTCCTGCCTCCAAAGAGCTAATATTTTCTATTCTGAAAGTATGGCTGGACTTGAATTCAGGAGGACTTGTGTTTAAATTCTGTTTCTGACTTAAGCTGAGTGATAATGGGCAAGTCACATAACCGCTCAGAGCCTCAGTTTCTTCATCTGTAAAAGTGGATAAAAATCAGTATACAGGGTTATTATGAGGCTCAAATGAGTAAATGTATATAAAATGCATTGCAGCCTTTAAAGACCTATATAACTATAAGTTATTATTATTATTAAAACATATAGATGTGAGACTTCTGGGTAGTCTACAAGCCTACAAACCGTTACTTTTCTACTTTATTTTTATCTTTACCATAAAATTAGTCTTTCTTGAGGTTTTCCTTATATATGTTAGAGACATGTTTGCCCTTTTCTTTAATTACTACTTTCTTAAAACTATCCTGGGCAAAATAAAAGGAAATTCAAATTGCCTCTTATCATCTTGCCCCCGTATTTACATGGCACTTATGTTAAGCATATCATGTTTGCCCCCAAAAATATTGCTCCAAAGTCTTCTTTTTCCATTAGCAAATATTAGTGTCAAGGGAATAGCTCTTCCTAATTATCCCTGTATGCTGAATTCATTCCAATTCCTTCAGAATAAACGAATCAATGTACAGCCCTAGCACATGGTCACAATGACAGAGAGACTTTTTACCTGTCCTTGGGGAAACTCAGCTACCACTTCCAGGAAAGACACTCTCATGCTCTAGCAAGGTGCTGGGCCCTGGAGACAATGGCACTAAGAGAATCACAACAGCAGGTAGGTGAAGATTGGCAGAGGGGATCTGGTCTGAGCAGCCAAAAAGTCTGGGAAACCTACCTGAAGCCTGGCTCCCAATCAATGAGCTGCATGTCCCTATGCTTCTAATCCTGTTCTCCTGGATGGTACACACATACATACATACACACACACACATACACATACTCTTTGTCTCTCTGTCTCTCTCTCTCTCTGTCTCTCTCTCTCTCCCTCCCTCTTCCTGCTCCCCTCCCTCCCTCTATTTCTGTTTCTCTGTGTCTCTGTCTCTTTCTCTTTGTCTCTGCATGTCTCTGTCTCTATGTCACTCTCTTTGTCTCTCTGTGTCTCAGCCTTTGTCTCTCTGTCTGTCTCTCTCTTTCTCTCTATCTCTTTGTCTCTGCTTCTCTATGTGTGTCTCTCTCTTTGTATCTCTCTATGTCTCCATGTGTGTGTTTTTGACTGTGTCTCTATCTGTCTGTCTGTCTCTCTCTCTCTGTCTCTCTCTCTCTGTCTTTGTCTCTCTGTCTCTGTGTGTCTCTCTGTCTCTGTGTGTGTCTTTGTGTGTCTGTGTGTCTCTCTATGTCTCTCTCTATCTGTGTGTCTCTCTGTATCTCTCTCTCTTTCTCTCTCTCTCTCTCTCTCTCTCTCTCTCTCTCTCTCTCTCTCTCCCTCTCTCTCTCTCTCTCCCTCTCTCTCTCTCTCTCTCAACAGCAAAGGATGTCAGAGATGTAATGGAGCTAAGAGGTCGTCTAGTGCAACCTATACCCCACCAAGAATCCTCCCTACGTTATCTCTGATAACTGGCTATCCAGTCTTGCTTTAAAATACATATTGACAAACACAAAGGAAAGCAGAGACACGTGCATGCACCAAAGTCTACAGACACACTCTTTCAACCCCTCCCCTGTGCTGCTCCTGCCTGGGATCTCTTGGAGCTCCTGAAGTACCACTTGTCAGCAGCACTCGACGAGCCCTTCTTTGCTTCCTTTGCTTTGTCATTTAGTAATACCAAATCTGGAGTAATGAGTTCACTTCTAGGTACATCATAGAAAAGGCACAGCTGAGCAGGACAATGTGCAAAAAGAAAGTAACCAAGAATAGTGAGGAATTTAGAAGGCATGTCATCTACGGATCAGTTGAAAGAATTGGGAACAGTTTCCCTGGGAAAAAGGAGAAATGTAAGAGGGAGGAAAGATGTGGTACCTAGACTCCAATCCAAATACATTTATCAAGAACTTACTACATGCAAGGCCCTGTGCTAGGCTCTGTACATTCAAAGACTTGAAGAAAAATAGTCCTTGACCTCAAGGATCTTACATTCTACTGAGACAATAAAACATGTAAGCAAAGAGATAGCTACAGAATAATTTAAGGAGAGAGAGAAGGTTACTTTAATCAGGTAAGATAACAACTAAATCTAATGATATGATTTGGAGAAGTGCGAATTTCAAAACTTCTTCCCTTTTCAAAACAAGGTATCAAACTCTAAATATGCAATTAACAGGTGCATAGTTAAATGTCTACATGTCCATGATGAATTGACATCAAGTAAAAATGGGATTCCAAATCTAAAAAGAAATATGAAACCATTATTGTAAAGGCATGCCTACAACTTCAGCAACAACACATATTATCCACCAAATGAGATGCAATTTTAAAATGAAATACTTGATATAAAATAAAATTAAGCATTTTGTGGCTGTGGTATTAATATTTCCCATGAGAAATAAGGTAGAGGCAATATATTTTCCTAAATATCTCTTTCCTCTCCTCCTTGGGCTATTACCTATTAAAAGAAAGGAAGAGTCTTAAGTACTTCTTAACCGTCTATTCTGCAGGCACAGACAAGGTCCCGAACATGAATTAATCTCTCACTCTATTCCAAGCACTATGATAAAAACCACAATACAAGCAAAAAGATAGTGTCTGCCCTCAAGGAATTTATATTCTAGTGAAAGAAGGGGAGAATATACTACACAAAACACTGAACCGAGAGAGAGAAGGTACCCAAGGTAGTTCAGAGAGAATCAGCAGTACAGCTAGGAGAAATGGGACTGTATTTAACTTAAATCCCTCTACCAATACAGGGCAACATCTTCTATGAAATTGAAGATCTAAAAGAATTGCAAAGAGTGCTGAAAGGATAAATGATTTGCCCAGGGTCAAACAGCCAAAACACATCAGGTCTTCCTGACTTTAAGGCTAGCTCTCTAGCCACTATGCTGCACTGCCCCTCCCGTTCTATAAACTAATTCTAAAAACATGTTAACAATCTTCTTAAATCAGAGAAGTTTCATTAATAGACAAAGTATACAAGATGCCCCTCAAGTCTTAGTGCAGTTTTAAGCTACTAAAGCTTAAAATTGAACTAAGACTTTTGGAACACCTTGTAGTGTTGGTAAAGGATCATTTTCCAACCCTTCTAGAGTTCCCATGTGGCTTAGGAATGCAGCAATGTATTTAACTGACAAGTCAAGCATTTTTCTGGAAAATAAGTTGACTATAGAACACCCTTCCTCCTCTCCAGAGCCACAAAGGTTCCAACCAGGCAGCATCAAGAGAAGTGATTTTACTTTGAAACTACTGGTCACTGAAACCTTCAGACATGTAGCTGTTGAATGCCAAGGTTCTCTAATCCTTTATCCCCTCCTCGTGGTGAGGGGCTTGTCTGGAGACTTTTAGTTATATCTACTGTGAGGTTGACATTCATTTTTCTTGGTGGGAGAAAATGAATTCTTTTTGGAGTTCTTGTTGCAACAATTTGGCTAGCAGCTGCTGTGGGGGTAAAAACCCAACACAAGCCCAACAACAGGAATGCTGCAAGCCCAGGTTCTTTTGATCTGCTTTACTAAGGAAAACAACGTTAAGGGTTTAACAATATCAATTAAATCAAACATGCAAATATCATTCACTTAGTTCAGGGGGAAAAGCCAGCACCCTGAACTTCACAGCAAATACAAACAGAGCAAATAAACACAAATCAACAGACAGATCTCTGTCTGACAAAATCACAATATACAGTTACCAGAGAAGCATCAACATCAAAGCCAATGAGCTAATAACAATGGCTGGCCTAGAGTCACGCACCACTCCTGCTGTGGCTCAGAACTCTGAAAGAGAAAGCCAACCTCTGCATTTATATATCTTGTTCATGGTCAAACGTTAGTCACACATGCAACTCACCCACGAGACCTAAAATTGTCACAAAAATGCGACTTAAACCCACCTGGTCTAAAAGTCTCTGATGTCACAAACATATCACTCAAACCCATGTAAACTAGGCTTTCCCTTGAGGCAAGGAGGTCATCAAGGACTCCTAATTTAATCAAGGAAACAAAGGCCAAACTTTTCAAGGGCACTTGGTTGAATAAGTGCTAAGAGCCCATCTTGATTCCCAATACAGCTCTTCATCTTCTACTTCCTTTCAATGCCATCACTTTCTTTCAAAGACTTCACTGCATTATGTCCCTGGACATGACTATCATATGTGCTTTTTGATGACCTGCCTCTCTTCTAAAAAAAGAAAGCAGAGATTGGACTACATTTCAATATCAGCACCTTTTACTCAGTGGTCCTACTGTGGTCTCTCTTTAGAATATCATTTCCATGGGGTGGTAGCAACTGATTTGCATGGAACATAGCTATTCCATGTGATTTGCTAATTCAAATAAAAATGCATATGAAGCTGATGCTACTCTGTTTGGCCTTCACCAGCAAACTATTAAAAGGCTCTTAGAAAGTTCTGGAAACCATGACATTAGGTAAAATACAAGTCCTCATGTGCAGGCTTAGATGACTGTTTGTTGGGAATAATATAGAGGAAACTCCAGCTCAGAAAGGCATTGGGTTACATGGTCTCTGGGATCCCTTTCAACTCTGAGATGCTGTGATTACACATTTATTTATGGCCTCTCTTACCATCAAACTATAAACTCTCTAAATCCAGAGATTTCTGAGTGTTTCTTCAGATCTCCCATTGTGCTTAGCATCAAGCTAAGCTTACAGCAGACCTCAATACAGATCTGCTAGAATGTAAACTCCTTGAGGACAAGGACTCTTTCATTTCTACCTTCGCATCCATCATGGCCGGCACTTAGCAGACACTTACTAAATGATTGGTGAATTGAATTAATTGAATTGAATTTGGCCTGAGTGGCTTCCTATTGCCTCTCAAATAAAATGCCAATTTTTCTGTTTGGCACTGAAAGACCTCCACAGTTTGGCTCCCAACTACCTTTCCAATCCTATGACATATAACAATACTTCACACACCCCTTACTTCAAACTGGCCTGCTATCTGTTCCCCATGTGTGACCTCTGTGCCTTTGTACATAGGCCTTCTTATCTGGAATGTCTTCCTCCACCTCTTAGAATTCCTAAACTCCTTTAAAGAACACCTCACACGCCACCTTCTATGGAAGTCCTTTTCTGAATCCCCCAATTAATGATTCTACTAGTTCCTAGAATGTAAGCTATTTGAGCATAGTGACTATTTCTTTTTTTTCCTTTTTCTTTTCTATTCTTTTTTTTTCTTTTTCTTTCTTTTTTTTCTTTTGGTCTTTGAATCCCCAGTGCTCAATACAACCTTAGTAGATGCCTAATACATGTTTATTGGTTTGAGGATTGTTTGGCTGATAAATCCACCCTGGTTTCCCCCTTAGAAGCCTCAGGCCAAGGAAGACTGTGCCATGGACTCCCCCAGGAATGAGGAGGGAATGGGGAAGTCAACAAACTAGTGATATATGTGACCCCTCCCAATTGCTCCCATGATACCTCCTCCCTGTGACTTTCAATCTCCCTGAGATTCTCGGAGCCTTTACATGCATTTTTAAAATTCAATTAAATTAAGTGAAATTTGTTGTCTCAGAGAATACCGTCCTTGGCAATGGTGTCAGCAGTTTCTTGCATGGGTTATTGTGAGGTGGGTTTTTTTAGAAATCCAAAACTGCTACAGAAATGCAGGTTGAGTTAATGATAATATCATTGTTATTGTTAATGATATCATCATAATCACTATTCTCCTCCTTGGGGAAATGTGTCTCATATAAAGAGTCTTGCAGTATGGTGAGATGAAATCAGCATGGCTTCTTTTATAAATAAAGTGATAAAACTCTTAAACAAACAAGGGATAAAAATGATCTTCCTACTGACATATTGCCACCGGGAGCCAAGTGGCACCTGGATGCATCCTGTTCCATGAACATATGGGGAAATGTGTCTACAAAGAAAGGTGGCTTCTCAGGACCATGGGGGAGGGCACGCTCACAGAATCCCAGAATTTCAGATTCAGAGGGGACTCAAAAGTCATCCAGCTTAGCCCATAACTGAACAAAAAGGCCCCTTACAACAGACACCAAAAGCATCCATCCAGCTCTTACTTAAAGGCCTCTGATAAAAGGAAACCCATTATTGCACAAAGAGCCACATCCTCTTGGGGCCATTCCAGTGAAGTATAGGGAAACATTACCCTAAAAAGGAGGCGACCTGGCCAACTTTACATACTATATAAGCTTCCAGCAGAGGGCCAGGTTAATAGCCCCAGAACTGGAAATTATTTCATAGGACATCTAATAAAATCCTCTCATTTTACAGATAAGGAAACTGAGGTCCAAGGTAGTAAGGTGACTTACTCAAGATCACATAGGTCCTAAGAATAAGAGGTGAGAATTGAACTAAGTTCCCCTGACTCCAGAGCCAGAATTCTTTCCACTCTACCACATTCCCTCTTGCTGTTGGTCGATCCCTCACATTTGTATAATGCTTCCAATATCTTTTTAATAGTTTATTATTTTAATTTTATCAATTATTTTGTTATTTTTTAACAAAGTCAATATCTTTATTCCCTGCACCCACTTAAAAAATCTGTAGCTTTTGAACTGAACTATTTAAGGCTCTAGTTTCTGTTAAAATACAAATGTTGTATTGAAGAACAACAAATATTTCCATTTTAGTATAAATGAGTCACAGATCATTTTTGAGGCCAAAATCCGATAGGGAGAGAATGATTCCTGGGTCTAAGGAAGGGAGCAGCAGGGAACAGGAATGCAGAACTGGGAAATCCAAAGACAAACTCTCCCCACCTCAAATAACCTCACTACTCCTTCAGGCTCATTGACTCAGAAGCAAAGTGTAACCAGTCAAAATGGGCAAAGTCCCAGCAATGCTATTATCCTGATTTTAAAGACATGTTTGCTCCTTTAGATAATGGAATAATTAAATAATGATCCTAATCATTATTAATCTCTCGACGTTCTTCTCAATCTTGCCCTTGCACTATAGATCATCTATATGACCTTGGAAAAGTCACTTACCTTAAGTACAGTGTCTTCAAAAATAAACTGGGAATAAAAATGGGGGGTTGCTTGTAGTTTTATATATTCACATTAATTCCTTATATAGATTTAAGGTTAGCAAAGAACTTCACATTTGTTTTGTTTTCTCTTCCTTATTTAATTTATTTTTAGTTTTCAACATTCACTTCCACAAGACTTTGAGTTCCACATTTTCTCCCCACCTCTCCCCCCCACCCCAAGACAGCATGCATTCTGATTACCCTTTCCCCCAACCTGCTCTCCCTTCTATCACGCCCCACTTCTTTTATCACCTTCCCTTCTATTTTCCTATAGGGCAAGATAGATTTCTATATCCCATTGCCTATATATCTTATTTCCCAGGTGCATGTAAAAACAATTGTTAACATTCATTTTTAAGTTCCACATTCTCTCCTTTCCTCCCTCCCCACCCACCTTCATTGAGAAAGCAAGCAATTCAATATAGGTTATACATGTGTAGTCATGCAGAATACCTTAATAACAGTCATGTTGTAAAAGACTAACTACATTTCTCTCCATCTGATCCAATACCCTCCTTTATTCTCTACTGTCCTTTGACCTTGTGCCTCCTTGCTTCTGATTACTCCAGCTTCCCTTTTGTCTTGCCTCCTATCATCCCTGCCTTATCCTCTTCTTCCCTACTTTCCTGTAGGATAAGATAGATTTTCATACCCAGTTGAGTGTGTATGTTATTCCCTCCTTAAGCCAAATCTGATGAGACTAAGGTTAAAAGGAAGCTTCTTCTTGCCTCTTTTATGTGAGATAATTTACCCCATTCTACCACTCCCTTTCTCCTTCTCCCAGTACATTCCTCTCTCTCACTCCTTAATTTTTTTAGATATCATCCCTTCATATTCAACTCACCTTGTGCCTTCTGTCTGTCTATATTCCCTCCAACTACCCTGATACTGAGAATGGTCTCATGAGTTACAAATATCATCTTTCCAAGTAAGAATGTAAACAGTTCAACTTTAATAAGTCCCTTATGATTTCTCTTTTCTGTTCATCTTTTCATGATTCTCTTGAGTCTTGTATTTGAAATCCAAATTTTCTATTCAGCTCTAGTCTTTTCATCAAGAATGCTTGAAAGTCCTCTGTTTCATTGAAAATCCTCTATTTCATTTTTTCCCCTGAAGTATTACATTCAGTTTTTCTGGGTAGTGATTCTTGGTTTTAATCTTATTTCCCTAGACCTCCAGGATATCACATTACAAACCCTCTAATCCATTAATACGGAAGCTGCTAAATCTTGTGTTATCCTGATTGTGTTTCCAGAATACTTGAATTGTTTCTTTCTGGTTGTTTGCAATATTTTCACCTTGACCTGGGAACTCTGGAATTTGATTACAATTTTCCTAGGAGTTTCCCTTCTGGTTCTAGACCATCAGAGCAGTTTTTACTTGATAATTTCTTGAAAGATGGTATCTAGGCTCTTTTTTTGATCATGGCTTTCAGGTAGTCCAATAATTTTTAAATTATCTCTCCTGGATCTGTTTTCTGGCTCAGTTGTTTTTCCAATAAGATATTTCACATTGTCTTCTTTTTTCATTCTTTTGGTTTTGCTTTATAATTTCTTGATTTCTCATAAAGTCATTAGCTTCCATTTGTTCTATCCTAATTTTTAAGGAATTATTTTCTTCAATGAGCTTTTGGACCTCCTTTTCCATTTGGTCAGTTCTGCTTCTTAAGGTATTCTTCACCTCATTGGCTTTTTGGACCTCTTTTGTCATTTAGGTTAGTCTATTTTTTAATGTGTTATTTTCTCCAGCATTTTTGGAGGTCTCCTTTAGCAAGCTATTGACTTGTTTTTCATGATATTCTTGCATCACTCTCATTTCTCTTGACAATTTTTCCCCTACTTCTCTTACTTGATTTTCAAAATCCTTTTTGAGCTCTTCCACAGCCTGTAACCAATTCATATTTTTCTTGGAGGCTTTGAATGTAGGAGCTTTGACTTTGTTGTCTTCTGGTTGTATGTTTTGATCTTCCTTGTCGCCAAAGTAAGACTCTACAATCTGATTTTTTCTGCCGTTTGCTCATTTTCCCCACCAATTACTTGACTTTTTATCTCTTTGTTAATGTAGGATTCTGCTTCCATTGTAGAGGGTGTACTGTCCCAAGCTTAAGGGGTTTTATGCAGTTGTTTGCAGAAATATTTCTAGCGACCTGTAAATTTTCAGTTCTTCCAAGGTAGTATGATCAAAGGAGAGGTGTTTATTCCTTTCCTGGTCTGTGCTCTGGTCTGTGAGTGACCACAAGTACTGTTTTCTGCCTTGGAACTATGAGGAGGATTACCTGGCCACCACCACCACGAGCTCTGCCATGCCAGTGTTCCTCCTCTCCCCAGGACCACCACCCAGGACTGGGACCCAGAGTGAAGCACCAGAAAAGCAAAAGAATCCTGCCTCAGCACCAGCAAAGAGATCCCTGCAATCCCTCTCTGATCATCCACTTGATCTCCCCTCTATCTGTGGGCTGAGAGCTCCAGAAGCAGCCACTGCCACAGCCCCTGTTGCCACCCTGGGGCTGGGTCCAGACAGCACTCCTCTCTCTGAGGTCTGACAGACCTTTCCTAATGACATTCTAAGTTGTTGTTGGCATTTGTGGGTTGAAAAGTCTGGAAACTGCCACAGCTGCCAGTGATTCAGTGCCCTGAGGCCTGTTCCGGATTTGCTACAGCCTTGTCTGTGCCAGTGCAGCTCACGCTGGACTATGCTCTTCTCTCATACTGGTGCAACAGACCTTTCCTGTCAACCTTCAAGGTTGTCTTGGACTGGAAATTTGTTTCACTCTGTCATTTTGTGGGTTCTGCTACTTCAGAATTTGTTTAGAGTCATTTTTACAGGGATTTGGAGGGATTTGGGGGAGAACTCAAGCAAGTCCCTGCTTTTACTCTGCCATCTTGGCTCCACCACCCCTCCCATATTTTTATTAATCCATCTCTCCCACTACCTCCACCTCCACTTAGCACATTAAATTAAAATTAAAAACTGAACAATAAAGCCCTCCATATATAGCTACATAGGCTGGAAAAAAAATTCCCACATTGGCCATATCTGAAAATGTATGTCTCTTTCTGCAGTGCTTTGAATTTCTCAAAGCACTTTCATGTGCATTACCTCATTCAGTTCCCACCCCAGCCCTAAAAAGTAGGCAGGAATAGCTGACTTATCCCCATTTGACAGATGAGTAAACTGAGCCCTAGAAAGGTTCAGTGAATTACAAGCAATTCATTCCACAAGTTAGTTACAGATCCTCTTAAAAGAACCTGACTCGTAACTTTGATTTCTGGGATGTCTCTGTGCACTACATCATGTAGACAGTATGACACACTTGAAAGAACCACTGTAACTATATATACAAAAGACATGGATTCAAGTCTTACCCCTACTATTTGCTAGCTGAATAACATTGAAGAAGTCAGTTCATCTCTCTAAATAACAGAATCTTCACTTATGAAGGCAGTAATGATGCTTATGCTACCAGCCTCTCAAAACTGTGCGGGAGAAAGTGTTTTGTAAATGTTAGAGTGTTATCAAAATGTGAAAACTCATTACTTCTTTCCATTTTTTTCTCCTGCTACTTTTCTTTTTTGTGAATATACTGGAAAACTTTTTATTGTAGGTGGAGTGGGATAGCTGGACACAGTTTAGATGATCCCAATTTTGTTTGGCAACATCTAAAGCATCGTAGTCTGGAGCAAGTCGGACATAGGCCTTCTTCTCTCCATCAGGCCGGATCAGTGTGTTGACCTTGGCCACATCGATGTCATACAGCTTCTTTACCACCTGCTTTATCTGATGCTTGTTGGCTTTGACATCCACAATGAAGACTAGGGTGTTGTTGTCCTCAATCTTCTTCACAGCAGACTCAGCGGTCAAGGGGAACTTAATGATGGCATAGTGATCCAGCTTGTTTCTCCGAGGGGCACTTTTCCGAGGGTATTTGGGCTGCCTTCGAAGTCTTAGTGTCTTGGGTCACCGAAAGGTGGGGGATGTTCAGATATTCTTCTTTTTGTGGCTGTGGACACCCTTCAACACTGCCTTCTTGGCCTTCAAGGCCTTGGGCTTGGCCTCTGTCTTGGGGGGGACAACGGCTTCCTTCTTCACCTTCCGCACCATCTTGGGGGAAAAGGCTCCTGCTCCTTTTCTACATTAATCCTACAAGGCTGGTTTCCTCACTGCCTCCAAGTCTGTCTTTTTTCATTCCCATCTCTATGACTTTATTCCACCTGGAATAACCTTCTTCTCTTGATTCTCATTTCTGGAAATCCTATCTATCCTTCAAAGTTCAATCTAATCCATCAAGCATTTATCAAGTGCCTAATACATAAGAGGAACCACCTGGGTTCTGGGATACAAAGACAAAGCCCTAAAGGAGATTAAATTTAGGAGGGGAAGCAGAAAAAGATACAGATTGTACACATAAGAATTCTGTGAGAATTTGGGGAAGGGTGAAGCACTTATAACTGGGGACTGGGAACTGTCTCTAGTGCTGAACCTTGAAGGAAGTTAAGAATTCCAAGAGGCAGAGGAGGGAATTCTAGAGGCAGACTGTGGAAAGGTACAGTGGTTAAAGATAGAATGCCAAATCTGGGGACTAGAAAATTCACCAGTTTTACTGTAATGGAAAATGCATGAAGTGAAGTGTTAAGCCTAAAAAGGTAGATGAACAAGATTATGAAAAGCTCTAAATGACAAGTGGGAGAATGTGCATTTTATCCTACGATACAAAGGAAGTTAAAGAAAGCTCTTGAGCAGAAGAGTGACATGGTTAGATTTTTTCTTTTAGAAGATCAAATGTTTAAATGTCACTTTTACCAGGAAGCTACAAGTGCTACAAGTGCCTACTCTTCATCCCTCCAGCCCCCCCTCCCTTAATCTCTGAAGCCCCACAGCACAACATTCATATTCTTAAGGGGACTTAACAGATACTCTACTGCCTGGTACTAAGGTCACTTATGTCTCTGCCATTTCTTCTACTATATTATTAACTCTTAGACCTAGACAATAGAGATTATGTCATATAAGCCCTTTGTGCCCCTACTACAATCACAGCCATTAGTGGTTAGGACTAAAGGAACTTTAGACAGGTCAGGGTTTGGAAACACATAAACCAGATGAAATGTTTCAAGGAAATTCTTTAAGGGTCATGGAAATCCCTTTGAGGATCTACAAGTACTCTGCAGCTTCAGAAGTTTGCATCAGAAAGTATTTGTCATTGGCTATCTAAGGATAGGGCCCACTGAATTGATCAATCATGCCACCTCACTTAAAAGTAATTACCTTTACTGGATTCTCCTCCAGATCATGCCCTCTAAACCCAGGTGTCCCTCAGAGTTCTGTCCTGAGTCCTCTTCTCTTCTTTTTCTATATAATTTCACTTGGTGATCTCATCAATTCCTATAAATTTAAATACCATATCTTTGCTAATGATTCTCAAATCTACTTATCCTGCCCCAGTCTCTCTCCTGACCTCCAATCTTGCAATTCCAACTGTCTTTCAGACATCTCAAACTGAATGTCCAGTTGATATCTTAAACACAATATATCCAAAACAGAACTCATTATCTTTCCTCCTAAACTTTACCTCCTCTTACCTTCTCTGTTACAATAGAGGGCCATATCATCTTCCCATTCTTTCAGGTTCACAACCTAGGACTCATCTTGGATCCCTCACTATGTCTCACCACCCATATCTAGTCTGGTGCTAAGGTCTGTAGATTTCACCTTTGCATTATCTCTTGAATAAGCCCCTTTCTCTCTTCTGACACTGCCACCGCTGTAATGTAAGTGCTCTGTTTGGCATTCAAAAGTCCCCATAACCTAGACCCCTCCTGCCTTTCCAGTCTTCTTCAGGTTACTCCACAACACATACTCTTTGACCCAGTGACATTGGCTTCCTGGCTATTATGCAAGCAAAACACTCAATTGGCTCCAGACATTCTCTCTAGCTATCTCCCATGCCTAGAATGTTCTCCTTCCTTCACTCCAACTACTGACTTCCCTGGCTACCTTTAAACCCCAACTAAAATCCCACTTTCTACAGGAAGCCTTCCCCAATCCCTCTTAATTCCGGTATCTTCCCTCTGTTCATTATCTCCTACTTATCTTCTATACAGTTTTATTTGTATATATTTGTTTTCATGGCATCTCACCCATTAGATTTTTAGCTGTTAAAGCACCAAGGACTGACTTTTCCCTCTTTTTGTACCCCGAGCACTTAGCACAGTTCCTGAAACATAGTAGGCACTTAATAAATGATTGTTTGTCAAATAAAAACATTTCCTGTGAGCCAATGAATGGAAGGAATGAATTAGGTGTGAACAAGAGCTA
This sequence comes from Trichosurus vulpecula, assembly GCF_011100635.1. Lineage (NCBI taxonomy): Eukaryota > Metazoa > Chordata > Mammalia > Diprotodontia > Phalangeridae > Trichosurus > Trichosurus vulpecula. The sequence goes on along the minus strand of NC_050580.1, from coordinate 40,039,732 downwards.
GAATCTTCTGCTCAATCGATCAAAGGCATTTCAACCTGGAACAACATGAGGTATGTATTGAATGGTGAAGGAAACCTCCTATAGGCTTCTATAAAACCAGGAAATTGGTTTGGAATCAAGCATTCGAGTGTATGGTATCTTCACGGTAAGTCAGTCCAGTCAGGATCCTAAGAAAAAAATAACGAAGGAAGGAGATAAGATGTTCTCTAAGGTCCCATCTAGCTCTAAATCTATGAATCTCTGACCTATACCTCCCCTCCCCATCAGTAATGACCTTTACCCTCCGACCTCACAAAGCATTTAGTCATGTCCAAAGTACAGCAAGTGATTCCAATACCTAGTATAGGTATCTGCATCTATATCTCCCCCCAACTAATACAATCCAATAAGCATTTATTAAGCTCCTAATATTTACAAGGCACCATTTTAAGGCTATGAAGTTGATATATAAAGACAAAATGGAAACAAATCCTATCCTTCCAAGAGCATTTAGTATATAGGGAAATACAATATGTAAACAGACAAGTAAATACATGATAATTTGAGGAAGAAGGAGTGAGCATTAAGGGAAAATCAGGAAAGGCTTCCTGTAGGGGGTGGTATGAGAACTGAGCCTCAAATAATTGAAAACCAAGTAACTAGTCTATAAGCACCAGGAGAACAGAAACCATGTCTAATGGGAACTTTGTATCTACCTCTCCTTCTCCCCCACACAGTCCTCTGCACATAGTAGGTAATTAAATAATATTAGCTGAACTAATGTGAATTGAAGTCTTCCTCTAACACCATCTTTGCACTACAATCTGATCGAGGGGGAGTCACTTCAAATCGTTAACTTAAACTTCAGGCATATTTGTATGGCTATTTCCACTTTTTTGGTTCAATTAATTATGACAATATCAATAGATCTTTAATTTTCTCATCAGTGAGTAATGGGAATGAGGCTGTATTCTACAATATAATTAATTAGTAATGAGCTTTCAAGTATAAGTTCTTATCCGCAGACCTGCTGGGATGAACTACTTCTCTGCAGGCGTTGATGAGTTCCCACCAGAGGAGACCAGCAATAGCATCTACTCCCTGCTGGGGGGATGGGGGTGAAGGGAGGCATACAAGGGCAGAAAAGCTCTGAGACCATAGCCCTACCCTCACCCCTTACCCATACCACCCTCCAAGCACATTGGCTTTCACTGAGGATAGAGGATAGATGAAGCCTTAAGCATCTTCTGCAAAGAGAATCCTGATTATATTCTCCTCTCTGAGAGGAAAAAAAAGACTAGATTAACATGCTATGGTAGGAAGAGCACTGAATATGATGCCAGAAGACCTGAGTTCAAATCCTCATTTATCTACTTCCTATCTTTGTGACCTTGGGTAAGTCACCACCTCTCTGAGCTTCATTTTCCCTATCTATAACATGCAGGATTGGACTCAAGGTGGTTGCTTTGAGGGGAAGGGAATTGGAAATTGATAGGGAAAAACAGAGTAATAAAACATTTTTAAAGTGCACAGAAAAGAACAGAAAGAGGTTCAGAGTGCCAGCTTTGGAATTAACATGAGGAATATATTGTAGATAGACAGACAGACAGATAGATAGATAGATAGATAGATAGATAGATAGATAGAGGTAATGGACTTCACAGTTTCATATAAAACCTTCCTTTTCCATGCTTGCATGTGGAACTACTCATATTCATTGGTGTTTGTCAAGTGCAGCATGAAAGAAATTTTTTAAATAGAAATGATATAATATATGATATATAATACAATATATTATAATATAATGATAATATAAATAAATAGATCATGCTGTTCTCTACCCTGATCAACTGAGAACTTGAGTGTTGTGCTTGGTGTTCAGAGGGGGAGCTGTCACCAACACAGGGCAACTGAGGTTTTCTCAAAAGCACCAAGATGTGTGTGTTGGGGGAAGAGAGGAATGAAGGAAGGATTTCTTCCTTCCTGAGAGACAGGCTTCTTCCATATATTAGATCACAGTCCTTACATCTTTCTGAATTGTCCTTTGCTGAGAATCACATTTGCCCCCAGGATATCACCATGCTATTGTCAATAATTATTGCTGCTATCTATAGCAGCTCCCTCTCTATAGTACTTAAGACTGCCAAAGGGTTTTCTTCACAACACAGCCTGAGAGGTTGATCATGAAAGAATTATTTCCAACATCTTACAGATAAAGAGACTGAGGCTCAGAGAGGTAGGATGACTTGTCCATAGTCTCAAGGCTAGTAGGTATGAGTTGGAAGCCAAATATCTTAACTTCTCATCTATATTTCACTAGAAAATTCCTTTCTGATCAACCAATCAAATGCCAATCACCAATAAGTTACCAATTTATTAAGCACTTTCTATGTATGCACCAAGCACTGGGCTTGGTGCTAGGGATACAAAGAAAGAATGAAACAATCCCTCTTCTCAAAGGGCTTACATTCCATCTAGGGAAACAAATACATAAATACATAGAGAATAAACATTAAGGAGAATAAATAAAAGTAAATACAAGGTAGTTTGGGAGGAGGGGCACTAGCATTGAGGGGAATCAGGAAAGGCTTCACATAGAAGGTAGTGATTAACAGCCATATAATGACATAACCTTGCCTTTACTGTTGGTACAGACCGTAAATTTCATTAGTCGGCTACGAAATGCATGTGTGGGACTGGACTATGAGTCTGTGAAAGGTTTTGGATAGATACTGCTGTGGGATGGGCAGGATGGAGGCTGGAAAATGACTCATCAATTTGGGAGCAGGGAAGTGGGTGGAGTGGACAGTTAGCCTGTCTGCTAGAAGAGTGAAATGCTTAATTGGATTCAGACGGTGTCAGCCTTGCAAATGGGCTGAAGAAAAATGGTGCCCAGGAAAAGCAGATTTTAGTGAGAAGAGAAAGAAAGGAGTGAACTTGGAAATGGTAGAGGAGGGTAAAGGGGGTTCAGGCAATTACTGCCTTACTTGGGTCACTCCCCATAGCAAGGCTTGGCCCCCACGCTAATTTCATACGATCATAGACTTAGGAACTTAAGGCTCCTTGGACCCCTGGAAGGGACCTTAGGAGTCAGCCTCATTTTACAGATGAAGAAACTGAGGCCCAGAAAAGTGACTTTTCCAAGATCACACAGGTAATAAATAACAAAATCATCTGACTCCAGATCCTGCACCCATTCTACAGAATCATTCAAGAACAGTTGACAGTTATATTTCCTTTGTACTTTGTAGAGCACTTTAGGTAGACTTTCTTCTCCAATTTTAATCCTCCACTTACTGGAGGCTTCCTTTTTTTCCCTCCAAATGACCTTGAATTATATATATAAATATATATATATATATATGTATATTGTACCTATTACATATCTTTATCTTGTGGTTGTTGTTGCTTAGTCATTTTCACTCATGTCTGACTCTTCATGACCCCCTTTGGGCTTTTCATGACAGAGATACCGGAATGATTTGCCATTTCCTTCTCCAGCTCACTTTACAGATGAGGAAACTGAGGCAAACAGGGTTAAGTGACTTGCCCAAGATCACACAGCTAGTAAGTGTCTGAGGCCAGACTTGAACTAAGAAAGATGAATCTTCCTCTATCCACTGTGCCACCTAGCTGCCCCAGATATCTTTATATGTACATATATCTTTACACATACATATCTTGTGTAATATATATATGTATATATATATATATATATATATATATACATCACACACACACACACACACACACACTGGAGCCAGCTCAAACCAGCTTGCCAGAGCTGACCATTGAAGTGTTTATACTTCATAAATTATCAACTGCTACAAATCAGGACTTAATTATTTTGTTGATTGTCTAGACTTGAAAAGTGATGAGGAAATGTCAGTAAAAGTACATAGTGCATACATTTTTTTCAGTATCAATTGTTAAATATTTACTTTTTATTATACAGATGTAGAAACTGAGGCACAGAGACATTGAATGATTTGTTCAGGGTCACAAAGCTAAAAAGTATCTGAGGCAAGATTTGAACCCTAGTCTTCCAGACTGTATGTCTTTTATCTAGCCCATAGTAAATGCACAAATACTTGCTGAATGGAGGCATGATACACATATATAAAAAATCCTTCTGAGAATGGTAGCTAAAGTAGTGTAATCTTATTTTGTAGGTGAGACACAGAAATGTTAATCTTTTCCCAAAGTCACAAGGCTATTGAGTGGCCCAGCTGGGCTTGAAAAACAGATCTGAGTCCAAATCCATCGTTTTGGGTGCTACACAGGAAAGAGGGCACCTTAGCCCAGGAAGCTGGGCGGGGTATCTCAGGGAAAATGAGAGCTCTCTGGGGATATACTGACACAGTCTGAGAGTTGCTTTGCATAATAAACTTTCTCTGAAGCCCTAGGCAATCCCCCTCCTCCTCCTTTTCATAACTCATCTCTTTCTTGGGTGAAATTAAAGTAAAAGGAAGGATATGTGCCCATACCTAGGTAAATCTGGTACCCAGGTGTCATAAGGGACAGAGCGCTGGACATGAAGTCAGGAAGTTCCAATACTACCCCAGGCATTTATTGTGTGTCCCTGGGACAGTCACTTAATGTAGTTTCAGTTTACTCATTCAAAACCATTCCAATCATCATCCCTAGTACTTACTATACCGCCTGGCACATAGCAGGTACATAATAAATACTAGCTGTCTGACTCATCCATGAAAGGATGATAATAAAAATACTTCCTTTGTGGGGTTGTCATGATGCTCAAATGAGCTCATACCAGGTGTCCCAAAAGTCAGAGGGCAATTTTAAGATTTAACAGCTTAAGACTGCACTAAGAATTTTGGGACACACTGTGTACGCCAAGTGTTTTGCGAACCTTCAAGCATTACATAAGAGTTACTTATTGTTGCCATCATTATTACTGTCTGAAGGTGAGGCTTGGAGTCTCTTCAAGGATCACTGGTAACAGTAAAGAGGAGGCTGGGGTTCACCTACAAGGGCTGGAGTTTTCCTGACTAAGTACGTCTCTATAACATTGTCCCCAGAGAGGAAGAAGTGACCTGACCCCCTCCCCTTCCCTGGGCAGCCCTCAATGGCAGAGCTCCATCAATGGAATTCACTTGTCTCAGAAACAGCTCACGGCTGATCTCTGACCCTGGTCTGACTTCTGCTTCACTCCTGCCCCAGCCCTGAGTCTCCCGAGAGCTGCTCCTACTCCCTACATGCACTCGGCCTCTGCCAACTTGATGACCTGCTTCACTCCAGTCCCTTCCTCCATCCTGGCCCCAGCTTGAACCCCTGGTCCACCTGCTCAGGGCACAGCTGGCTGGCCAGATGTTCCTCCCACTCACCTCATCCTTATCTTGGTCTGGATTTCTTGGTTCTGATTTCCTGCTGCCAATGGCCTAGAAAATCTATCACCTGCTCCAGCCACTGTTCAGGACCAATTTTTCCAGGGACCAAACATCACTCTTTACCTACTGATCCAGTTCTGGGCTGTCTTTTCTGTCCCTCAACTGAACCCCTGTCAGGTCTGAAGTGTATGCCATGGGGGAATAGGTGAGGCCAGTGGAAGTGGGGGAGGGAGCATAAAGGGAACTCAGGGCCATGCTGTGGATGGCCCTCTCTTCCTTGAGGGTCTGTGAGAAATGTAGCCTCCTGGGAAATAAGGGATCTGAGACCCAGGAATCTGATTTGTAGGTCAGGTCAACAAGCACTTAGTAAGTATTTACTTATGCTAATGTGCTAGACACCGTGCTAAGTGATGAGGGTAAAAAAAAATCAAAAGGATGGTCTCTGGTCCCTTCCCGTTCTTGATCTATGATCTCCAAGGTCACATGAGATTTAGAACTGGAAACCTTAGAGATCCTCTTGTGAGATCTCTGCATTTTACAGATGACAAAACTGAGGCCTGAAGAGGTCACACAGCTAGAAAAGTGGAGAGATGGGAGGCCTTTGATTGCAGACGTAGTGATCTCTCCCCTACACCATGGCTGTCTCTCTGCCTCTAAATCCTATGAGCCTATAAATAGAATGAAAAATCATGGAATCAAAGATTTAGAGTGAGAGAGGATGGGAGGCATGATCTAATTCAATCCCCTGGTTTTACAGATGAGAAGAGGGAGGCCCTGAATGGTTGGGTGACTTGCTCAAAGTCACACAAGAAATAATAAATGGCAGAGAGAGAATTCAGATTCTCTGGAACTAGCAGTCTTTCCAGTGCCCCATGATGCCAAACAAAAGGGAACAGATGAGTAATGGAGGTGGCTGTCTGCATGAAGGCAAGGGCTGACTAGGGCTGAATTACCTATAGCTCTCTTTAGTTGTGTGGGTCAATCTATGCCATCAAAATTTCCCCAAGAATGAAAACAATTCCCTTTACAAGTTATTCAACCAAAGCTGTACCATAGCTTCAATAGGGAAGAAGAGCAACCAAGCACATGTTCTGACCCCAATATTTTTCTGACCAATGTTCCTCCAAATTCTTCCAAGCCCTACCTCACCAAAGACACTGGCATCATCCGGGACGAGCATTCTCCACATCCCACCTCTATCTCTGAACTGAATGTCTAAGGTTGGGGTGGCTTCCTCCTCTGTCTGGCACTGCTCCCCTCTTTCCCCTAACTTCAGCCTTGGGTTAGTATCCTTCAAGTCTCCATCCCCTTTCCATGTGGCTCTGTCCCTCTCTACCACCTGAGGACATCTTTTGTGCCACCTGCCCCATGCTCACAAGTTTCTAATTTTAGCTCTGCCTCCACTTCCCCTAAACAAAGGACAGGTCTGTGGCAGGTAGGGGAAGGGAGATAGTCAATGTTGATATTGATTGGATGGGGCAGGTCATGGAATTAGCCCTATCTCAATGTCAACATCAGTGTGTTACTCCTCCTCCCCCACCAGAAGGCAAGGACATCACCCATTCTCTTGATCCCCTTCACACTTTCAAGGAATAAACCAAGGAAAGTCAATGTGGCAAAGCCTACCAGTGCCATATAATGGACATTGTGCCACACTGGAAGCCCTAGCTCTGTCACTTGTTAGCTGTGTGACTTTGGGCAAGTCATTTTATTTCTCTGGGTCTCATTTGCCTCCTCTGTAAACTGAAGGAGGCTGGAATATATGGTTCCTAAGGTCCCTTCCATTTCTGTTTACCTGGGTGGCATGAATGAAAAAGTAACTGTATTCTCTAAAGTTGAGAGTCACCTCGGGATGCTGGATAAAATCAAGAGTTATCTGAGGATCATGGATAAAGCCAGAAATCATGCCGATACTGAATAAAATAAGCAATCACTTGGGGTGCTGAATAAAGAAAGAAAGCATTGGGGATCATGGATAAGGTTAATCATCACTTGGGGATGCTGGATAAAGTTAAAAGTTATTGAGAGATCTTGAATAAATCCAGGAATCATGCTGAGATCCGGGATAAAGTCAGTAATCACTTGAGGATGCTGGATAAAGTCAAGAGTTCTCTGGGAATTCTGGATAAAGTTAGTCTTTCTGGGGATGCTGAATAATGTTGAGAGTTATCTATGGATACTGGATGAAGCCAGATATCATACTGAGATTCTGGATAAAGTCAACACTTATTTGAGGATGGTAGGTAAAGACAGAAATCACCTGAAGATCCTCGATAAAGTCAGGAATCATACAGGGACCCTTTATTAGTCACTTGGGAGTATTGGATAAAACCAGGAGTCCCTTGGGGATGGATGCTAGAGTATCAAGAGTTATCTAGGTATGCTGAGAAAAGCCAAGAATCATCTGAGGATCGTAGACTTCCAAATACAAGCTGGCGCTTCAGAGACTCAGTAAATGACAGTAACTGGAATTTGCATCATGTTTCATGGTTTATAAAGCACTTTCTAGAAAAAAATAGCTAAGATTTCTATTCACTATCTTACTTGAGCCTCACAGCCCTAGGAGATAACTAGTGTGGATATCATCATCCTTCATTTTGGAGATGAGGGAACTGAAGTGCCATGATGGTTACTAGACTGGCTCAGGATCCCCCAGGAGCAAGCTGGAATCTTGACTCCCAAATCGGTGCCCCTCCCCACCTCTCCACAGCTCCCACAGTGGCTACCCTGGAGGCTCCAAACTTCCTTCTAGCAGCAAAGACAAGAGTCAGTAGAAGAGTAATTGGCTGATAAGAGCCATAATGATTTAGGTGCTGGAGCCTAGATTTCTTTAACTGATATAGATTAAACAGGATGGCTTCCCTGAACGAGGAACCTGATTTTGTGTGGTTCCAAATGTGCTTAGACAACTTGCCATTATGCTAAGCGGTATAATATTGCTTCTGTTGCATCTTGCTTTCATCATAAATCATCTCTGGCAGAAGCCAAGCGAGACGGCGCCTAAACACACACATTTAGCATGGAGGGTGGGCAAAGGGGTGGGAGGGTGTTTAGAGAGAACAGTGTATGGATTTCTTCTCCCTTCCAGGCCCCACTTCCCCTCTTGTATCTTGGAGCCAGGATGATGGGCATTCCCAGAAACAGTACTGACGTGCTTCATTTCAAGAAGCTCATTTCCAGGAGCCAGTGCCAGATAACACTTGAATATCCTCAGAGATGTAAATTATGTGGGTTGAACTAATGAGCTATATATGTATCTTTCATCCCCTAATTAACTGTGGTTTAATGAATTTCTCAATGCATTGCTGCTGGAATAGCCTCCTAGCTCCAAAGACTTTTTTTCCTTTCCATTTCAGGTAAATATTTAAACACCCCAAATTAAAGAGAGCACTAGGGCCCAAAATTGGAGTCTTGGTTCTCTCCAGCATAATTAGGCCCCTGTCTCATTGATTCAATGTTTTCATTTTTTTAAAAATTCTCCTCTGGAGGTGGTGTTGGAGGGGAATCCTAGGAGACGCAGCCCCTGGGCCCCACTCATGACCTATCAAGGTCTCAGTCAATTCCCGGTTACTCCCTCTGTCCCTCAGCAACATCCCAGATTTTCTGCAGAACGTTGCCCAGTGATGGAGAAGGGAAATCATGATCTCTTTCCTCCCTCCAACAACAGTGACCATCTTCACCTACCATGCCCCAGCAAACATGAGAGAAAAGTGCCATTGAGAGGTATCCACCCCCTATGGATGGCTTCGGGACTTAAAAACAGCAGAGTACTGATCCCACCACCCAAGAATCTTTCCCATGAGTCTGAATTCAGCCTTGTCTCTTCCACCCAGGAACATGACCAACACACTCTTCCCTCTAAGTAGCCAACTAATCTCATTAAGGTGTTAATGACTGATAATTCCAGGTATTATTCCTCTCCCAGGGATTTTTGTTTTAATAAGAGAAACTGGATGGTGGAAAAGCTTTTAAGACCTACAGGAATAAATCCCAGATGCTGGAATTCTAGGCATTGTGTCTGTCCAGGCCTTACTGTGTGCAAAGATGCTGCTGTGAAGAGATAGCTCCTACATATATAAGAACAGGGAGCCAAAAAGCTAGGCATGCTGATTAGCCCTCCTATTAGCTGTTTGGTTTCTCAGCTGGTTTCCTCAATTTCTGATATCTGGATGCCCCAATAAGAAGTGCTGACACATCTCATACCCCCATTACAATTACTTCTTGTCTGTCTGCTCTTCTTTGTTAATAATCACAGTGTGTCATAGTGCATAGAGAAACCTCCTGGGACAGAGGAAGATCTGGGTTCGAGTCCTAACTCTGTTGATTAAGTCACTTAATGTTTCAATGACCCAGGCAAGCCTCCAAAATATAATTATATCAGATTCTAATTGCATAGCAAGTGGCCATCTGTGTTGGTAGGGGGTGTTTTCTCACTGGGAGCTCTTTGATTTCTGATGACCTCTGAGGTTCCCTCCTGTTCTGAAAACTGAAGCCCCACAGAGCCCCAAAGATGCCTCCACACAGACCCTGACAGGCCCTCCTGAAGGCCCTCCTCTGGTCCCAACCGTGGCCTGATGGGAAGAAAACCATTTAAGAGAGAGACGGGGAAGAAATAGTAATGTCAGGAGACCTCCCTGGCTCTCCAAATCTATGATTCTATGATTGAGCACAGTTCACAGCTAAAAAGGCCACGTAGGGTTAATGCATTTGACCGGAGAGCACAATTCAAATCTGAAAACTCAGAGCAGAGGTTGTTAGGACTTCTGCTGAGAGTTTGTATTTTCAACCCTTTCTCTCCTTTTTTTTAAATACTAGCCTCTCTCCTGGTTCAGCTTAGGGCCACGTCTGGCAATAAGACTGTGGGAAGGGAGGAGAGGGAAGAAAAGGAGTATCCTTCCCATCCCCACCTCCCACCACCACCCGGCTAGACTGCAGTTCACGTCACTTCTTCCTTCTCATTAGCAGTGCAGTTTGCCTCTGATGCTAAGACATCTCTAAAATAGAGGGCTAGGTGAGAAGGGTAGATTAGTTTCCCTTCTCTTCACCCTCACTGCCCCCCTACTGCTTTCCCTAACTCCAGCGATGCTATCTGGGGAAAGGGGTGTTTGACATTTGAGTTAAACACCAGGAAAAAGGTCTTCGTATCTGACACCCATTGAGAGAAAGCTACTCAACATCTGATGTTGCCAGCCAGTTAGCATTCAGCACCAACCCTGCAAACTAAACGCATCCAAAACTAAACTCAAATTACAGAACTTTGGAACTAAGGAGAGGTTCAAAGATGGGCACTCATATTTTGAAGATAAGAAGACTGAAATCCAGAGAAGTTGAGGGACTTGGCCAAGGTCACACAGCCAGTTAATTCAAAGCTAGACCCATTCAGTCAACTATAGAATTATAGACCTAGAGCTAGAGGACATCTTACCCAAACTCTTCACGAGGAAGATGAGAAAATCCAACAAGCATCTATTAAGCACCTCCTGTATCTCAGGCATGGTAGTAGTTCAAGCACATACAAGAACCTCAAGCTTCTCGCTTCTAATACAGCTTTTTTTTCTTCTGCAAAATGTCTCCTTCAGGGTTCAGCAGCCCTCTTTCCCCAAACTCAGTTCACCTACAAAACGTTATTATAAGGCATCCAGCTTCAAAATGTAAGGAGTCTTCCCTTTCTGCCATCCATAATTAAATTGTTCTCAAGTCTTGTTTATTCTTCCTTAAATAAATGCCTTTCTCTTTATCCATTCCCTCTTCCATCACCGAGGACCTAGTCCAGCTATTTATTATCTCACTCCTGAAAGATTTTCATGGCCATTTAGTTGGTCTCCAAGTATCCAATGTCACTCTGATCCAACCTAGATTGCCTACCATCTCCTGACTAATCTGAGAAGCAGGATGGCTCAATGGAAAGAGCTCTAACTCTGGAGTCAGAAAAATTAGGTTCAAATCCCTCCTTTGCCATTTACTATCTGTGTAACCCTGGATAAGCCACTTAATGCCCCAGCCTCAGTTTACTTCTTTGCAAAATGAGGACACTTGTCTAGATGTCTCTGAGAGTCATTTCAGCTCAAAATATGTAATACTTTAATATTATTTTCTATATAAAGCTTTATTTTATATAATATTAAATTATAATGGCTTTACTATAACCTATAATGGTCCCCTATTACCTATCACATTGATGTCAAATGTGGCATTCAAAACTTTCTACTATCTGGTAATACTTTATCTCCCCCAAATCTCCAACCTGCACACTCTGTACCAGCCAGAATTTTTCTTTATCTTGCTGTTCCCCTCAAAAGCCATTTTGCCCACTACCTTATGTCAAAGCTTCTGTTTATATTTTGTTTTTATTCCCGCAACCTATCAGGGCATGGCCTCTGTATTCCAGAAGTGGGTAGAGTGCTAAACATGGAGTCAGAAAGATCTGGGTTCAAATCCTGCCTCTGACACTTGCTAGCACTGTGACCAGGGATAAGTCACTAAACCTCTCTGAGCCTCAGTTTTCTCACCTGTAAAGTGGAGACAATACTATAGTAATGTCTACCTCCCAGGGTTGTTGTGATGTTGAAACAAATAATACTTGCAAGGGACTTTGCAAAATTTAAAGTGCTATGTAAACATAAGTCATTATCATTATCCAAATCCTCCCCAGCCTGTGTCCAGAAGCATTCCAGTGGTTGCAAAGCATCATGGAAGAAGCTTAATCAAGAGACAGAGAACTGAATTGGACAAGAACCTCAACAAAGTTGAAGCAAAAGTGTCCATTTTTTCACTAGTGTAATACACAATCAAAAATCCATGTACGGGGAAGGAGGATACATGATTTTTTAAATAGTTATAATTATTGAAACAAATCTACTGGCATGACATCTGTGATAATGAGTCACACAGCAAAGGAGGTAGGTAAGTGGAGGGGGGAGTGGCCCTGGGGTCCCACTATTTTCCATGTGCTGACTAATTGGATGAAATCATTTCCTGCTAACAATCCGAGGCAGGCACACTCCATGATGAGACAAATCACATTTGGTTGGTCCATGGGCTGCATGTTCAACTAAGGAATGAATGCTCTGGTTTGAGGCAAAGGTTTAGGACAGGGACAATTGGGTTGGGAAATAGAAGCTCAGAATTTCAGAATTAGAAGGGACCCTAGTGACTATCTAGTCCAACCCAAACCTCTCCTCTAACCCATAGCCACCCAGGCTCTGTTTGAAAGGGAGTAGCTATTATTGTTAAGTTTCTCCTTCTTTGCAGCTGAAATCTGGGGTCTGAAACCAGTTGATTTGCTCCCTTCCCTGGGGTATGGGTCATGAGTCACTCTCACACAGAGGTGAAGAACCTATGGCCTCAAGGTCACGTGTGGCCCTCTAGGTCCTCAAGTGTGGCCCTTTGACTGAATCTAAATTTCACAGAACAAATCCTTAGTTTGGATTCAGTCAAAGGGCCACACTTGAGGACCTAGAGGGCCACATGTGGTATTGAGGCCATACGCTCCTCACCCCTGTCATAGAGCCTCTGGAACTTGATCCAACCACAGAGAAGTCTTCAACAATATTCTAATTGCACCTGAACTCACCTACATTGGGACCAGGTTCAAGTTTTTATAATGAACTCAGGCTCAAGTTTATATAATGCTCTGCTTCATCAATTTCTAACCTTGCTCCCTAGACTTTGAGGCCTCCTGTGTTGGTTCTAATCTGTTAATTCTATGTCTCCTGATTCTCACTTGCATTTGGTACATGAATTATACTTTTTTAATCTAGATCTGTGATTTCACCGACATAGGGAACTATAGTGAACAAACTCTCTCAACTGATACAGTCCCCAAATATTCTGAAATTTATAGTCTTTTTAATTACATAAAATTTATTTTTAATTTGATTTTTTAATCTGAACTTAAAAAATAAAACAAGAATTTCTGTAAAGTAGAATAGAAAAAAGAAGACTGCACATGAAATTGCAAATCTATTATGTACATCTTGCTTTTCCTTTTAAATATATAATGAAGTTATCATGGAACTTTCTTTTTCTCCCTTCCTCTTCCCTCCCATCCTAGAGATGGCTACCATTAGACACAAATGTGTATCTATATGTAAAACCATACTATATACACTTCTATTTATCAATTCTTTCTCCAGATGCAGATAGCAACTACCTTCATATGTCCTTTGTAGTTAATGTAGGTATTTATAATAATCAAAATTACTTGGTAGCTCAAAGTTTTTCTTAAAACAATATTGTTCTTACTGTATACAATGCCCTCTTGGTTTTGCCTGTTTCATTCTTTATTATTTCATATAAGTCTTTCTATGTTTTTTTCTAAAATCTTCATGCTCATCATTTCTTATAGCACAGTATGAAATTTATAGTCTTAGAGAATTGCTTGATTCATGAAGAAATTGAGTGACTTACCTACAGTCACAGAATCAGTATGTGTTAAGAGGGGTACTCTATATTCCATGTCACACTATCTGTCAAGTACATCTGGTCCCCTGCTTCGGAACTTCATATGGAATGTTTGTGTGATAAAGTTTCCATCCTGGTGAATTGTCTCAAGTCCAAATATCTCAAGTCTTGGGAGTTAGCATAGTAAAATTGGAGTTACAGGTCTCACAATACTAGACCTGAGTACCTTGCTACTTCTTCAATGGGGCATGTCATTTCATCTGATTGGGCCTCAGTTTCCTCATTTGTAAAATGAAAGTGTTTAACTATGTGATGACTAAAGACCTTGCCAATGGTAATGTTTTATGATTCTGTGATTTTCCTTACTGTCTGATGTGTACTATTTTATGGACTAGACTAGAACAAGAGTTCTTAACCTTTTTATGACGTGGATGTCTTTAGCAGTGTGGTGAAGCCTGTTTTTACAAAATAATGGGCTTTCTGAAATTCATAGTTTAAGGAAATGTTAAATTTCAGGCCAAGGTTAGTGAAAATAAAAACATATTTTTCCCATTAAAGTCCACAGAATGCTTGAGGATCCATGGACCCCAAGCTAAAAACCACTAAATTAGAAGGACCAACTCCAAGGTAGATCCAACAAAATCTAGATCTATGACCCTATGGAATGTTCCCTCTCAATCAATAAAAAAAAAATCTTTTAGTAAGTGTCTACTATGTCATAGGCACTGTTCTAGGCAGTGGAGACACAAAGACAAAAATGAATCTGTCTCTATCCTCAAAGAGCTTAGATTCTCTATAATTAAAGTCCTAAAGGAGCTTGCATTCTCTATAAGGAAAGTTCTTCAGTGAAGTCTTCCCTCAAAGCCTCACAGATGGTGACCCCAGGCTTTTGACTTCAAGCTTCCAAGGCTAAGCCAGAAGCAAGGAAGCTCCAACAATGCCTTTGTTGTCAGAGGGGCTCATCATCAGAAGACTGGCCATTGGGTGAGGAATTTGTGCAGCCATAAAAAGTCATGACAACCATATATTAAGGCACAGAAGACGTGAGATTTGCTCCAGTGGAGGGTGGATCTGCACTGATGAAGTAACAGATTCCCAAAGCATTTTAATAAAAAACTTCTATTTGTGTGTGGAGGAGAAGAGAGCAAAGACCTCCCCAGTTCTTTTCCTCTGTCATCAGGTAGCAGTTGTCTTTTAACTTCCTTTGCCTCAAAAAAACAAATAACAACAACAAAACCCCAACCACCCTGAGTCAAAACTCTCCTCCATTTCAAATTCTCAAGCTATCCAACCATAAAGAGAAGCCCACAAAACTATCTAGAACCAGGGTTCCTAACTCATTCTGGGTTTGTCATGGACCCCTCTGGCAGCCTCATGAAGCCTGTTGCCCCATTCTCAGAATAATGTTTTTAAATGCATAAAAGAAAATTACAAAAGAAAACCTATTATATGAAATGAAGTTACCAAAACATTTTTTAAAAAACCTAGTTCATAGACCACACGTTAGGAATCATAACCTTAAATGAAGAAGGAAATGATAAAGGTGTGTGACTAACACCTCCCTCTTTTGCCTGGTAAGTTCTGGGTATTTTTTCCACTTGTCTGTTCACAGTAGAGTGAGTGGTTTTTCAGGTCTCAGTTGAGAATGTGTTTTCAACATACTTACTATGACAAAATTCCACTTCTACCAACTTAGATACCATAATAATCAATCAGCCAGCATTTGTTATCACAAAGCAGAGATAGAATAGTATAGGTTAGTTTGCTATAATGGAATTTCACTTAGAGAACCAGCAGCATCGCTAAGAAAATAACTTGTTCTTGTAGGCTCAGGAAAACATGGGGTTGGCCCACAACAAAACGACAATCTCCAACCTCCCTTCATCCACCATGAGAGGGGTACCTTCTCTAGCTGGTTAAAACCTGATTTCTTCCTTTGAGTTAATGTGAAGCATCCCTCTTGGGCCCCCCTGGGCTAGCCAGTACCCCCTATTTGTCATGATGGAGACACCATATCCAAGGATCTGCCCTCTAGCTGATCTGCCCTTTGAGTGTTTTGCATTATAAATAAATTTTTAATCCCTGTTGTATTCTTGGTGGCAGAGAGCACTGTCAGCCCAGCTCAGACTGCCTTCCACTTGATACAGGTATTTTCTGAGCTACTTTGCTTGTATATTAAAATCCTTTCTAATATCCCTACAACCTGTTTTCCAAATCACTGGTTCCCATTATTCATACTTTTGACAATGAGAAGGCAGTCCCAATAAAGCTGGCTTTCAGGCTGAAAAGAGCTTTCTAATTAAGCCTTTATCTACCATGTGTCACCTTCAAACCAGCACTTCCCCTCATGGCCACGGAAGAGAACAACATGGCTTCCACTGGAGAGAAGTAGGCACCAAGCCTCTCACCTTCAACTCTCTAGACCTGACTCCCTGTGTCTCTGTAGTGCTCCATCCCTGCCACTCCAAACGTACTCTGAACTAAAAAGGCAGGCTTGATTAGACCTTTAGATGTCCTGGCGTAATCCCTGGGCCACCTGACTCTGGTGTTCACTGCCCAGCCAGGGTCTGCTGGTGTCAAGACCCACCTGACCTACAGGCATGGATCTACAGGTGTCTCTCTGCTCCCAAAATGTTTGTACATGCCTACTATGCAATCCCACTACAGTAGATGCCTCCTTTGGGGTTAATCACTCTACTCTCCAGACTCCTAAAGATGGAAAGTCACACGTGCAATCTCTCATCTCTCATTTTCAGCTCAGGCGCCATGGCCTACATGAGGTTTAGCCTGAATCTAGTGACCTCCACTCCCAGAAATGACTTTCTGCTTATTTTTTGTAGGCATACATATTTGTATTGAATTATCTGTGTTGAAGTTATTTATTTCCACTAGAATGTAGACTCCTTGAGGGCAGGACTTCCCTCCACCACTCACTTCTCCTTTCAACTCACTTTTTCCCTTCAATACTACAGGGAGAAGGGGTCCAGGACAAGCCTTTTCATCTTTTTTGGGTGGGGTTCCCTATTCCTTAGATCATTTCTTTCTAATCCATTCCACAAATCTATTTTAAGTACCTACTATGTGCCAGATACTTTACTATGGTGATAGAATTCTAGATCCAGAGCTGAAAAAGACCTCATAAGCCACTTATTGCAACCTCCTTATTTTTACAGATGAGAAAACTGAGGCCCAGCAAGGTGAAGCATCTTGCTTGTCTGAGTCATATAGGTGGATACATTAGGGAAGGGATTTAAACCCAGGACCTCAAACTTCAGAGCCAGGGCTCTTTCTACAATACAATGATACCTCTATTGCTCTGTGTTTGTCTTTGCAAACCCAGTGCGAAACACCCTACCTGATGCTTGACAAATGTCACTCCTATGAAAAGTCCACTGCATCTGGGGTCAGAGGACCTGACTCTGTCACAAACTGTCTTTGTGACTTTAGACAAGTCATTTAACTTCCCTAGGTATCAGTTTCCCCATCTGAAAAAATAAGGGGATAGAAATAAATCATCTCTCAAGTCACTTTGAGCCCTAAATGTATATGACCATGGCACAGTGCCTGGCACACAAGGGACAACAGGAGGGGACTGAGAGCCTTAACTCATCCTAAGCTAGAAAGGTTAAGTGACTTAACCAGAGACCCTTCACCCTGTTGCATCGAAAAAGAGGGGAACAAAGTTGGAAGGGCTGTCCTGAAAGCAAACCTCATCAACTTTCCAGGCCTGGCTAGTTTCATCAATACTGTCAAGATTGGCCATGTGTTACCTAGTCCGGGAAGAGCACACAGCTCCTGCCTAATGGGCCTTTCAGCGAAAGGATAACTAACCTGAGAGCCAAAGCTTCGTTTCTGTCAAAATCTGTCTATACCAGAGATGCCAAGTGGAATTCCATGTGAAGACCACCTGGCCGTGACCATCCAAGAAACCATTCCCAATATTCTACTTACCCCCAAAGCCACCAAATAGGAATGAAATTACTTGGAATCAATGACCAGGGAGCCTTGATGCTGGAGGGTAGGGGAGAGGAAGATCTCCAAAAACAGGGTAAACACTCATCTACCTGGAATGGTTTAGGCCCAGATGGCCTTTCTAGTATTCAAATTCAAGGTTTCAGTTCATTTTCACTCAGATTTCTTCAATTTTTTGGAATCTTCTCTTCTATCCCCCATTGTATAAATTTCTCTACCAAAAGAAGTCAGATCCGGCATCAGATGGCCTGGCCTTAAATCTTGGATCCAGCATTTCCTACTTAGATGACCCTAGGTGGGTGACAACTTTTCTGGACCTAGGGGTTGTCTTCTATAAAAATAAGGGAATTGAACTAGGTGACCTTCCAAGTGCCATCATAGCTCTAGATCGATAAGCCTCTAAGTAACCTTTCCAAAGATAGAATAGATAAAGGATTGAATTTCTTCTTCTTTATAGAAAAAATGTTTCAAAATAATAAAATAAACACAGCAGGCTTCATTCCTTTCCATGTTAGATGGAGAGAAGGAGGGAGGGAGGGAGGGAGAGTGGGGGAGAGAGATGGAGAGAGAGAGAGAGGGAGAGAGAGAGAGAGATAGAGGAGGGAGAGAGAGAGAGACAGAGAGACAGAGAGACAGAGACAGAGAGACAGAGAGACAGAGACAGAGAAAGAGAGACAGAGACAGACAGAGAGACAGAGAGACAGAGGGAGGGAGAGAGGGAGAGAGGGAAAGAGACATACATAAGACAGATAGGTAAAAGTAGAACAAAAGAGAAAAAGGCAGAAGAATAGGGAGGCAGAGGATTGAAGAAATAGACAGAGGCAGATGGGGAAAAGATAGAAATGGAGGGAGAGAGTAAAATGATATATAAAGATAAACCCAAACAGGCAGAGAGGCAGAGGGATAAAGAGAGCAGAAATATCATCAAGACCATTAGAGGCCATGTCTTCTCAGACATGCACAGGTAAAGCTTTCAGTGTGGGCCCAGTGAAGGACTCTCTGTTTGTATTTGGAGAACCAGTCTAGCTGAGTGCAGAGACACTCATCACCATCAGACTGGCTATCATCTGCCTCATTTTTTTTGGCCACAACAACTCATGTAAAGGCATGGAAGAGATTCTGATCTCCATTGATGGAGGGAGTATTCATGGATCTTTTGAATTATTGGTCTATATATTGGTTTATATGTAAATGCACACAAACACCATAAAGATACATACCTCCTATATACACAGACATACAAACACATAGATACATACTAATACACACACGCCATGGAGCACCAAAATCTCCAAAGAAATGGAGTTGAGGATCACTCAAAATTTGCAAGCTATCTCCCACATTGGAATGCAAGCTCTTTGAAGGTAAGAACCATGTTATTTTTTTTCCTTTCTTTGTACTCTCAGCACATAGTCCAGTACTTTGAATATAGGATATATGATGCTGCTGCTGCTGATGATAAGATTGGACATGAGCAGGCTGACACATATTACAAAGAATGACATAAGAGAAACCCACATAAAGGTGTCATCAGGGAAATGTATGACCAGAGAGGGGGACAAAGATGGACTGGCCTCTTAACAAAAGTAAGGAACAACCAAAACAACAACTAAATTCCACAAGAGAATTCAAGGAAAGGTCTCAATTGGGTTAGACCCCCTTCCCTATCCGTGGTTTTGTGGCTGGCCCATGATGCTCTATGCCACCTTTCATATTTACTGTCTATGTATGTTATACATACATACATATATATATATATACAATTTATACACACATGTATACGTTCCAAAAGAGATATTTGTTACAGTTTTATAGCACTGTTTTTGAAACCATGATTAATTGTTTCAACAAACATTTTTTTAATTAGACTATTTAATTTTCATAGAATCCAGGTACAGCACCTAAAGCATCTTTTGCACAGCAAAGCAATTCTTATACTCTTAAGCTGGGGTCTGTGAATTTTTTAAAAATATTTTAATAACTATATTTCATTATAATTAATTGGTTTCATTTTTAATCTTAAGAACTTGATCTTATCTTACAATTATCTTATAACCTTATCTTACAATTCTGGCTTTACCAGACTGCCAGACACAAACACAGAAAGTTAAGAACCCTTGGTCTAGATAGATGGATGGATGGATAGATAGATAGACAGATAGATAAGATAGGTAATGTACACACGTTCACCATATAATCATAAATATACCATACTACACATTCACCATATATATTCATATATATACATGCATATATTCAAATATGCATATACGTACATACAGACAAATAATTGTGCAATATGTATGCATGTGGGTAAGGTCTAAATTGGTGATTTCTTTATGCTGAAAGCTCCTGCCCAGGTTATTCCCTCCACCAAAGCAGATCAGCAGCTCTTCCACAGCAGAGTTTGAGAATGCTGTGTAGGGCACTGTGGAGGTAAATGACTTGCCCAGGGTCACAAGTCAATACAGAGCAGATGTAGGACCCCCAAGACCAGCCCCTCCATCCACAAAGCTACATTGCCCCTCCCATGCACATGCCCATATATACTTGGGGAAATCTAGGTCATGCCACCAACTTAATAATATTGGGAATAGTCATAACCTTGGGAATGGAAGCTCTGAGGCAGATACTGTCAGTCGCCAAGTTGTGTATCTCTGATAGATCATCAGCTCTGTCCATGACCTGGAGTTCTGAAATGGTGCCTGTCCCAATTTCCCAAGCAGTCGAGATTCACTGGAGCCAATCTAGCATCCCATCTCTCTGGGGCTAGGGCAGGGGCTGGACCCCAGCAGAAATGAAATGGGTATCAAAGATCAGTGGATGGAAAACAGTGAAAACCTCACCCAAGGTTATAGTCTTATTGCCAACAATCAAAAGGGAAAAAAGTGTGTTCCTCTTCCTGGCCTTGTGATGTGGAATGTATTTTCCAATAACCATCTTCAAATGTAAAAGTCAAAGCAAGTCTGGAAGGCTGCCAAGGACCCTCAATCAAGAGGCTATTTTTCCATTATCATTCAAAAGCATCAGTGAGGCGCTGAGGAGAGAAAAATGGGAGTGAAACCAACCCTTTGCACCTGTCTTTAAATCTTGCCCCCATCGAAGGTCTTATCTTAACAATGTTGCTTTGAGATTCCTAGATTGTCAGAGATGGAAAAGAGCTTAGATATAATTTAGTCCAACACCTTGATGATCAAATTAAGGCCCAGAGAGGGAGACTGACTTTCCCAAGATTGCACAAGTAGAGAAAGTAGAAGCAGAGTGGTGTTTCAAACTCAGGTCCCTTGATGCCCCAGCCAGCACTTGTCCTATACCAACTGTGACACATCTCAAGCTCTGGACGTCTTGTGTTTCCAACTGAATTGGGGGCATGTCTGTAGGATGTCCTGCCAGTGCTTCAAAGCCAATATGTGAGCTGAACTAATGACTGATCCCTTCTAGATCTATATCAATGGTCCTGTGGTCCTAGGCCAAAAACCAAACTCAACAGCTTCCAGCCCAAAGGGGAGGGGTACCAGGAGAAGTATGTTTATCACCATCTACTTTATACTGTACTTACCTGTGTAACCTAGCTTCAGATGTCAGTGATGGGCAGTCAGGGACCATGCCTTCCTCATCTCTGTATCTCACTGAACATCCCACTGGGCATTGTAAACCATGCATTAATAATATATTGCAAACAGTAAGCATTTTGCAATTTACAGAGAAGCATCCTGATGTTATGGATTCTCATCTGTAGAAGGGAAATAATAAAACCTACAGTACTACCTTGAAGAGCCTCCTCCTTGTTAGGGTAATGACTGCTTTTACTCTTCTCTCCATTGTGCTAACACATAGTAGGTGCTAATAAATGTTTGTTGACTAGACTGAGATTAAGTAATGAATGTAAAGCCTTTAGGATCACAGGATTATAGATTTAAAGCTAGAAGGGACTTTCAAAGCCTTTTAGTTCAATTCTCTTATTTTACAGATGAGGAAACTGAGGCAGACAGGATAAGTGATTCGCTAGGCTATCCAGCTAGCAAGGCTATGGGAGGATTTGAACTCAGGTTTTCCTGACTCCAGGTCAAACACTCTACCCACTATGCCACCTAGCTGCTATTCCACATACTTTTAAGTGATATATGCCAGTGATTTTTAAATGCTCTTTTAATTTGGTATAAGAATAAGATGGGAAGTTCAAAGCAAGAAACATTCAAAAGTTGGAATAGAACCGACAAGTCCATTGACTGATCCCTTCACTCTGAGTTGAGATACCCAAACCATCCCGGAGAAATTAGAATTGCTATAGACATTTCTACGAGTTGGCAAACATCCCCAAATTATATCTCCATACCTCAAAAGTCATTCTACTCCAAACCTTTCCACAACTAGATTCATCTTTGGCATAAAGATCACTGGTTCTGGAGCCAAAAGATCTATGTTCAAATGACCTTTGACACTGACTTCCTCTATGATGTTAGCGAAGTCACTTATGTTCTCTCAGCCTTGGTGTCCTCTTCCATAAAATGAGAGTTAGACCAGAGGGCCTTTGAGGTCCCTTCCAGATCCAGGTATATGACGCTATGCTATGTTGACCATGTCATTACTTCTCACCCAAAAGCTTTCAGTGGCTCCACATTGCCTATACCAGGATGCCCATTCTCCTTGGCCAGTCTTTCAATGTCCTTCACGATCTGACCTAAACCTCCATTTCCAGCTTCTAATATTTGCTCTTTATTTCCACTAAGCTGGTCTACTCACTGTTCCCAAAAACATGATATACAAAAGTTCCCTTACCCTTTACTCCGGTCTTCTACCTTTCCAGCCTTCAGCCCATACTCTACTCTGTGTCTCCATCACCGTTGAATGAAGCATCCCAGGCCTCCCATATCAGACATTTTATCAGCCAGGTACCAAGGCTGAACATAGAAAGAGAACCTATTAGGGAAGGCCCAGAATAACCATAAGCTAAGGAACTTTTCAGAAGTGAAGATCTGATCTCTCCTCTCTCTCTCTTCTCTCCTCTCCTCTGGTCTCTTATAAAAATCTATTCATTCTAATTGTAAAGACTCCTAATTATAAACTTCTGGAAATTCAAAGACAAAATAAACAAACCAGAGAGATCCCACCTTCAAAGTCAACTTTCCACCTTCCTGTCTTTTGCCTCGGATATTCTCCACTCCTCAAATCCCTCATCACTTCAGCCCTCCTTTGAAGCCCAGCCAAAGTGCCACTGCCTCCTGGAAGCCCGATGTGACCACCCTGGGTCACAGTGACTGCTCACCCTCCAAAGATCCAACAACACATATTTCTGTAGGTCTTCATCAGCACCTGTCTTTATCTGGCCTTGTGTCTGTCACCTCCCCAAATGCAGTGAAAGCTCTTCAAAGACAGCTACTAGTTATGTGGCAGCCAAGAGGTGCAGGAGATAAAGCTCCAGTACAGTGAATAGAACAGTGGACATGAAGTCAGAATGCCCTTGGTCCAAATTCAACCTCAGCAACTTGCCAGCTGTGTAACCCTCGACAAGTCACTTTAACCTATGCATGCCTCAGTTTTGTCATCTGTAAAATGGGGATTTGTTAACAACACCTACTTCCTAGGGTTGCTGTGAAGATAATATAAGGTAATATTTGTAAGTGTTTTGCAAACCTAAAAGGAATATACAAAATATATAAAAGGAATATTCAAATATAAATGTAGTATATTAATGCATATATTGATATAATAAAATATAAATATAAAATACAAAATAATATTATATGTTATATACAAAATAAAGGAATATATAAATGTCAGCTGTTATTACTGTCATTATTACTACATCTCATACTTCTAATTTCTCTACAACCTAAATCTGCCTCCCCCATGAAAGACATAATAGCAAATAGCCAACTATAATTCAAAGTAGATATCAGTAAATATTTCATGAATGAATGATTAATTGATTGAATGTAAATAAGGTGAAGAGCAGCAATCCAAGCCCTGATAGGCTGTTTGGCATCATGGAAAGAAAACTGTATTTGGAGTGAGAGGACCTGGGTTTAAATATTGACTTAGTCATTTACTACCCGTTTGACCTTAGGGAAGTCATGCAACCTCTCCATGCCTCAGTTTCCTCACCTTTAAAGTGAGGAAGTTGGAGCCGATGGCCTCTGAGGTCCCTTCCTGTTGAGTCCATAATGCTATGATCCTTAGGCAAGGTCATCACAAGAGCTCAAGGTCTGATCATGCTCTTCAGTCATTTACCCCAGTTGCAAAGTTACCTTCCCAGGGAAACGTGAACAATCCAACCAAGCACTTGATTTGGATTAACTGTATTTGACACCCATCCCATTTTGTCATGTGCATTATCCTTGATCTATATATGTCCCTGGGGAGGCGGGGGACAGACCAGGAAATGCATGCGTCCCCGAACGAGCCCCAACATATGATTTCAGTTGTTCCAGATTAAAGATTATCAACACTGCTCACCTCTCATTGTCAAGCCAAAGAACCCCAGCTCATGCTTAATGGAATCCTTGGTTGGAAGGCTGTTTTTACAGAGTTTGTGCTCTCTGGAGAACATCCCTGGACTCTGAGGTGCCTCCGGTCTAATGTGAGATATTGGCAAACAGCCTGAATTATCTCTGTGGTGATTTCATGCTGAATTTGCGGTGGTTCAGAGCAGAGCCATAAATGTAAAGGAGAAATGCTTCTCTGGGTATTCACCGCATCTTTCATCCCCAAAATAAGTGGTAATCATATTTGTAATATGTTTACTGACAGAACCTAGGGCTCTGGGCAGATAAGTCTTTCATGACACAAAAATACTTAACTAAGATGGAAAATGGCATTACTCATGTTAAATTCAAAATGAGCATTTTGTCCCAGATTGCTGGGAAAAAAAACAGTAAATGTCATTAGCTATCTGAGGTTACAATGAAATTTGCGAAGGGTTATCCTCTGGTAATTACATTTACTGTAGCTATAGAAACAAGTAACACAGAATCTGCTAGAAATGACAACTCCGTCTCCACCCTGTCCCCTCCCCCAACTCAAAAATAACCCTCTTGTCTTTATATCCACCATGCTTAGCACAGTACCTAGCACACGGTGGATGCTTAATAAAAGCTTGTTGGCTTGACTTGACTCACATCTCTGGGCTAGCTCTTCAATATACTCCATAGGTTGGCCAAATCTGTAGTCCACCCACACATCTTTCTTCCCACATTTGGGGGAATTTCCTTCCCCCAACAATCCTCAGATTTGGGGGAAATATGTAGTTGTCAGATTTGGGTTACAGGTTTCTTCCTTCCTTCCTTTTTTTAAAAAATTAAAAAATAAGAAAACTCATCCAAAGATGAGAAGTCACTTATTTCTGCTTTTGCTCTACATATGTCTGACAGGAAAGTTATGGCTGATTGCGTCACTGGGATACAGATACATTATTTATGGGGCACTTTATATTTTGCAAAATGCTTTTTGATTGTTTTCATTTTCTATTCCTCACAGTGATCATGAGAAGTAGCTTAACATTCTTCCCTGAAGGCCAACAAGAAAGGCTGGGCTGATAAGAGACCCATCATGGTCAATCCAGGGCTTTCAGCTGTCTTGGCAACTTGTTTAAATTAGAATACGGTCAGTGGGACTTGTTTCCTTTCTGAGAGCAGGAAAGAGTGACTGGACCGAGAAGGAGTGTGGGGGGGTTTGTCCATGTGAAACTCAGCCTTGATAGAGAAAGCCTAAGCCAGAGCCTCAAAGTTTTGTCTGACGATGCCATCATTAGCTACATAGGGAGTCAACACCCCCATTCACCCACCACATGCATGAATCAACACCCTCACTCTGCCACTGAAGAGGGAACATACTCAATCACCACCTGGGAGTGAATTTATGTTATCTCATTTCAACTGGGCTCTCAATGCAGCATGGTAACCTTTCTACTCCTGCCCAATGATTATCCCATATTCCACAAAATCATTCTAAATCTTCTCTCCTCACCTAAATACTCCCTTTGTAACCCCTTCCTTCAGCCTCTTAGCTGAGGTCTTTACCTCATATTTTCCCCAAAAAAATGGAATCCATCTGCCAAAAGGTCATCTTACAGCCCAGTATTTTCTCATTTCCTCACATGTCTGGTGATGTGGCTTTTCTTAACAAGGGCAACTTTTCTACATGGACTCTTGTTCCCACCCCCCTTACGTCTTCTTCAGCAGGTTGACCCACTATTTTCCCTTTTCTCCCTCTCTCACACCTCATCTTCAAGGTCTCAGAATCTACTGGTTCCTTCCTTGGTGCCTACAAACACACCAAAGTCTCCACATACTTAAAAAAACCTTTTCTAGATCCCAGTATCCCTGCTAACTGTCATCCTATATCTCTTTCCCTTTAACTGGACTTGAGATTTCTTGTTATAAGAAATTCACAGATGAGAACACTCCCTCTTCCAAAATATGCAGCCTTAGTTTCCCTATCTGTAAAATGGAGATAATGCTATATGTAGTATTTAACCTCACAAGGTGGTAGTGAGGAGCAAATGAGAAAAATATGTAAAGCACTTTGTATTCCTTAAAGTGCTGTATTAAAAAATGTCAGTGGTTAATGTACTTTCCACCTCATGGGGCCATTATGAGAAAGTGCTTTGTAAATCCTACAGCACCATGTAAATCTGAGCTGGTATAATCACTGTAGAGACTCCTTGGAAAAGTAGACAGAGTTAGTGCCAGGCTGGGAGTCAGGAGTATGGATGTTCCTATTTGTCTCTGACATTTAATAAGATCCTGCAAATGAAGGCAAGTCACTTAACTTTTCTGAGCCTCAGACAACTTCCTACAACTCATCTATTGAGGTCAAAGACAAGCTGAAAAAGCACAGATCTTTTACGGATACATATATTGGCACTACCATCACTAACACCAACACCAACACCAACACCACCACCATCACCAACACCTGTCATCACCAACAACATCAAAACCCTGGCTAGACTGTGGAAAATATACTTAGTAAACAACCCAACTCAGAGAATCAATTTTTTAATCACTTTCTGGCCATAAGGTTAGTATCCAGTGGATACTAATGGTTACAGAAGAATACCTGCAATTGGAGACAGCATGTTGCCCAGCCCTTCTGATCTGTTATATGTGTCCCATGTAAGTAATCTTTGCTTGCCAATCAGAATAACTTGTGGTACTTCTTACACTGGACAGTTGCCTTAACAATCATCTAATTAGTTAATCTTCATAATTAACATCATCATTGCACTCTGTAAGGGTCAAAAATTCTCTTTTTGTCCTTTACATCAGGGTTAAAATTAGATTTTTTTCATGCCATATAAAGTCTGTAATTTCCAGGTCCCATAAAACTCTTTATTGTCTCTTACAGTCCAAGAAGGAGATTTTTCTTTGGTAGTTCTCTAATGCTTACAAAGCAAAATTAAAACTCTCTTACTTGGCAGTCAAACCCTTTTCCATCTGAGACAGACCTCCTTTCTAGAATTCTTTTCTTCTTCTTTACTCCATGAATTTATTTTGCTTTTTCTTCATTATATCTGTCCATGCTATGCTATTGCCTGTGCCTGGAATACCTTCCCTCCTCATGAATCATGATGGATAGGTGGGAGATGGAAAAGCATTTACTAAGCACTCACTATGCACCAAGCACTGGGAATATAAAAACAAGCAAGAAAGACAGTCTAAGACCTCAAGGACTTTGCATTCCATTGGGAGAGACAACACTTGAGTAGGAAAGGCATTAATGGGTGGGGGTCTAGGGTGGGCGTTACAGAGACACAGGAGTGGGAGTTAAAGGTTCATACAGGTGAGAGTCACAGGGTGACAGAGTGGGAATCTGGGTTCTGCATGGAGACAGAGGAGAAGTCTAGACCTAGAGACACCAGGGCATGGAAGAAGCTATAAAGTGGCATGCTGGATGAATGGAGACCAGAAGAGGATAAGGAGAAAGCTCTTCAAGCTTCCCTTCTGAGGTCTTGCCCAAACTTCAAAGCCCAACTCAAGGTCAGTCTCATATCAGAACTCTTCCTTAACAGCTTCTATTGGACATTCCCCCCAGACTTCACATAGCACTCGATCTTATATTTCTCTGACGCACTTAAATTTTAACATTACATTTATAGTGATCTGCATGTCCTATTCCCCTACTGGACTGTCAGATCCATGAGGGTAGGGACTCTCTTGTGTCCGAACTTTGTACCATCCATCTTCCCCTAGCATAGCACTTAGTAGATAGCAGCACCGAACTGGTGTTAGTTGGATGCTGAATGCTTCTAAAGGCCATACATTGAGAAGTTCTGTTTAGGAGATATTCTCCATAAGGGAGAATAAGAATAAATCCAGTTTAGAGCCCTGGAAATTGAAGACAGAGGAGGAAGAGATTGACTGGGGGAGCCATAAGCCAGCTGAGTCCATAACATCTTTCCAGATCAGGCTTGATTACATATTAAGCAAATTAACTCAGGAAATGAATCCCAACATTCATTCCAAAGATGCCTTGATTTTCTGGTGCCTCTTCAGTGGAGAGGGCTTTAAGGATGAGATTGACAAGCATTTGGGCTTAGGCGCCATCCTCCTTCTGATGACACTACCTGGGCATGACTGACAAGGAAAGAAAATAGAGCAGATAGAGCAGGAAGAAGATGAGAGTCACCCTGCCAAGAGACGTGATCACAGACAATCTGAGTCATACATCAGCAGTGCCAAGGGGCAGTGGCAGACATCAGGTGAGATGTCTGGAAGCAAGAAATCAGGGCTGGTATCCAGAGGCAGCATGAAGACAATAGTCAGGAAAATTAGCATTCATATTATGCTTTAAGGTTTGCAAAGCACTTTACAGAGATCATCTCACTTAATCCTCACAACAACCCTGGGAGATAGCTGCTAACATCATTCCTGTTTAACAGATGAGAAAACTGAGTCTAGGAAAAAATAAGTGATTTTCCCACTGCTTCAACACTAAGTGTCTAAGATAAAATTTCAACTCTAGTCTCCCTAACTCCAAATCTAATGCTCTATCCAACAGACACCTAGCTACATAAAAGGAAGTAGTTAAGGACCTATCACTCTACACTCATGGGATTAGCTTCTATGCTGTGGATGCAGCTGAAATGGGAGAGATGAAAGGAATATAAACTTTGCTTAGATTGACAAGAAATACTGGGTAGTTTATTTTAAGTAGGTCTGTAATGGGAAAGAAAGAAGAATGGGTGCAGCTAACAGACCTCCAGTCACCCCTGGCTCCCTGACCTCCCTCCTGAACCCAGCTTACCACCTGAAATGACAATGAACTGCTTCTTCACCCGAGCTGCTCCATGAAGGGGCCAGCCCCTAGTCCTACATGCATTATTCTACTTTTCCCATTAGAAGTATCAACATCGTAGGATACATGACAGAGCCATAGGCAGGAAGAGAGAAAAATAGATTCAAAGAGAGATGGAGAAGGAGAATTTAGAGAGGATGTGGAATAGCAGAAAGAGTTCTGAAGAAGGCGCCTTCCCCTGTTCCTTTACAGAGGTGCAGGTCCATGAGAATGGAATTATATATATGTACATTTAAACAGAGAGGAAAAAGAGAAAAGATCAGTAAAATCAATTGATACAATGAAAAACCTTGGTATTATAGTGGGGGGGGCTATGTATATACACACATATACATGTATAGTAAATATTTATTATATGTATATATATATATACAGATACAAATCTGTTTGGTAAAAATTATATATATATATATATATATATATATATATATATATATATATATATATATATATAATGACAAATATAGTACCAATATTTCCATTACATCAATCGGTTTTACTGATTTTTTTCTCTTCTTCCTCTTTGTTTTTTTTCTCTAAAAATTGTGCTTTGTTTTTATAAAAATGTCTCTCTGGTAAGGGGGAGAAGGAAAGCTATAGGGGGAAATCTAGGCAATGTAAAAACAAAAGATATTAATAACAATCTATTTTTCTTTAAAAAAAGAAAAGGGAAAAATGAGTCCTGGATGTGGAGTGTAAAGACTCAGAAATTCTGCCTCTGCTATACAATAACTGTGTGACCTGGGGTAAGCCATTTCCCCACTGGGGAGTGTGGGTTCATTCACTCAATCATTTATTCATCACACACTTATTCCTACATACACACTTGTTCAACAAGCCTTCTTTTTTAGGCCCTCCCATGTGTTCAGCCATGTGCTAGGCCCTGTGGGGGGCCTAGAGAATAGAGAAACAGAAAGGAGGGTCCTTGTCTTCGAGATGCCTGCGACCTAGTTGGGAAAACATGACATGTACAAATAGTAAGATAGCTAACAAGACCAGGGAGCCTGAGCAAATGGTGGAACAGTGTCTGGGCTTAGGGGTGGGGAGAGAGGAGGCCCTTGGGAGGGAGCGTTCTCTGAGGGCTGGGGGCTGGAGACGTCTACTCTGGAATAAAGGCGAGAAGCTCTGTGCCATCACAGAAGGGAAAATCAGTGTGCAATGTAGCATCCTGCGCCTTTGACTGAGGATACAGGCAGCCCGTCACCCCTGAAGGCAAAGCCTCCTCCCATCTCCCTGAAGAGACTCCCCATTTCCTGGCATCCATGCTCTGTGTTCAAGTCTGCCAGCAGCCAAGGCAGACAGGGCCTTCTCTCTGTATCTTCACTTTGTATTTTTCTGTTCCAGGCTTTCATTTGGAACTAAACAAAAAGATCTGCAGGTGGGAGATGGATGTTGGCAGGAGACGGAGCCGCTGCCTGGGGAGCCAGCTCTGTACCTCGATAACACATGTTTTTAAAATGAAGGAAACTTCCCCCATCGCTGAGGCTTCAAATGATTTTTCTAGGCCCTGGGCAGGGTTTCCAGAAGCCAAGTTAGTCCTAGTTTCATCTTCATTCAACGTATGGAATTCTGGGGCGCCACTAATTCCCAGGGCAGTCAGCAAGACACGTTCTAACATATCTGTCCGTGTTTACAGGAGGCCTGCCATCTTATTTAACAAACACTAGTAACGGGAAAGACTGTATGCAGAGCAAGGACAAAGCTTAGACAAGATGCCACCTCGGTCCTTTTGGAGCTTACACTCAAGCAGACAGTGAGAGTTCTATGTCTACCACAGACGGCCCGTGTGGAGTAGTGGATAGAGACTTGGCCTCGGAGCCAGTAAACCCTGAGTTCAAGGTTGCCTCCAATATACACTAGCTGTGTGACCCTGCATGAGTCACTTAACCTCTCCAGGCACCTGGGATCTCCCTAAGCCTATAAGGCTAAGGAGGTGCCAGTCTGTATTGGTGGAGGGAATTTCCTCATTCAGGAGTTCCCAATAGCAATAAAACCACAGGCCCAATCCCTCTTCCCTTTTTCCCAGAAGTTTTTTTTCAATGTAGACAGCACTACTCTCAATACAAATCTGAGGCCCTACAGGTATTGTTGCCCTTCTCACCCACCCCCCACCCTACAACCTTTCACAAAGAAAGAAAGCCAGACTCTGAGAGGTCCAAAGATACAGCCACAAACATGAAGCTATGGAGTCTGAGAGCTGGGAGCCTTTGGACTCCAAGAGCAGGACTCTTTCTACTACAGGCACTGCCTCTTGATAAAGCATTTCATGGATTCAGAGTACACAGTTATCTCTTTCACATCATGACTCTCTCCATTGTGATTTCGATATATTTCAGGTCGGCAGAAGAAATTACTACCAACCTGTGGGCATCTGCCCATCCACCACTCCTGCCTCTTACTCCTGGAGGTTTAGCTTGGCACATTCACCTCCTCCTACAGAGAGCTTTTAATTTTCGTATTTATTTTGTATTTCTTGTGTTTCTTTTATTTCTTTTTCATAAAGTATTTTTACTTAACATTGACCTACATATAGCCTATGGCCAAATGCTTAACTCAAATTTTATAATAAGGTACTATAAACACTCCATAAACAAAAAGAAAAAAAATCGGACTCTTTAATAGGAAGAGAGGGCCAAAAAATTTTACCAGGATTTTCCAACACAGGAACAAGTCCCCTAATCCCCTCGATGTGGAAAGGATAACTGTACCACCTACCTCCCCCTCCCCCCACCCCCATCATGCTGGATGAGCAGGGCTCAATGATCTGAGCTCTGTGGTCCTCAGCATCCTTCACCTCTGGAGCTCATGATCTAGACCTCTCAACGAGCAGGTATATTTTGTTGAGGCGCTCAGACCATTTATCCCAACTAGATAATGAGTTCCTGGGGGAAGCTACCATATATTATATTTTCCTAGGAACCACAGGCCTAACATGGGAATTCACACTACTTTGATGTTACCATTCCATCTCCATCTCACCTTCCCAGCTAAACTTCTTCCAAATTATCCACAATCAATGTATAGTGTAATGGAAAGAACACTGGGTTCAAGAAACCTGGATCTGAAGCATAATTCTGCTACTAAATGACTGTGTGACCTTCATCAACTTAGTACTTTCTCTGGGTCTCAGTTTCCGTATCAGAGATGAAGGAAAAAAGGAATGAAGGAAGGAAGAGAGAGAGAGAGAGAGAAGAAAGAAAGAAAGAAAGAAAGAAAGAAAGAAAGGAAGGAAGGAAGAAAGGAAGGAAGGAAGGAAGGAAGGAAGGAAGGAAGGAAGGAAGGAAGGAAGGAAGGAAGGAAAGAAAGAAAGAAAGAAAGAAAGAAAGAAAGAAAGAAAGAAAGAAAGAAAGAAAGAAGAAAGAAAGAAAGAAAGAAAGAAAGAAAGAAGGAAAGAAAGAAAGAAAGAAAGAAAGAAAGAAAGAAAGAAAGAAAGAAAGAAGGAAAGAAAGGAAGGAAGGAAGGAAGGAAGGAAGGAAGGAAGGAAGGAAGGAAGGAAGGAAGGAAGGAAGAGAGAGAAAGAAAGAGAGAGAGAGAGAAAGAAAGGTTTAAACTAGATAGTTTTAATTAGGTTTCTTCCAGATTTAACAACCTATGAATCCAGTTCTGGATAATTTAAATTACTCCCTCTCCCTTTACTTTTCTTCAGGCCCTTGAAATCTGGTGTCTGTTCTCATCATCCTTAGAAGTTACCCTCTATCTTTGACCTAGTGATGTCGCTTCTAGGCCTTCACCCAAAAGAGATCAAAGAAAGAGAGAAAAGTCCAATATGAACACAAATATTTGTAGCAGCCCTTTCCACAGTGACAAAAAACTGGAAATGAAGGTAGTAACCATCCTTTGGGGAATTGCTGAACATGTTATGGTATATGAATATGAATGTAATTAAATAATTGAGACATAACAAATAATGAAAAGTCCTGTTTCAGAAAAACCTGGGACATTTGCATGAACTGATGCAGAGTGAAGTGAGCAGATCCAGGAGAATGATTCTTACAATAGCAACAAATATTGTGAAGACAAAGGCTTAAGAACTCTGATCCACATAATGGTCAAACAACAGTTCCTGAAGACTGACGATAAAGCATGTAACCCACCTCCCCGATAGAGGATGAACAAACTCATGGAGATACAGAGTGAGACAGACATTTTTAGACATGGTTGATGTAGGAATTTCTCCGGCTTGACAATGCATATTTCTTACAAAGATTTTTCCTTTTTTTTTTTTGATAACAGAAGAATGCGAGAAAATAAATGCGTTAATTGAAACAAAGTAAAACAAAGTAATTAAAAAAGAAATTACTTTTTGAAAGTTCTTAATGATCTCTTAATCACTAGATCCAATGGCTTTTTCTCTGCCTTCATCTCCCTCGGCAACATTTGACACTCTCTTCCCTTGGTTTCTGAAATGCCATGTCCTCCTTGTATCCCCCTTACCTATATGACCAGTCCTTCTTTGTCACCTTCACACCCGCTTTTCCTGATTCCTCAAGTCTCTCGGCCCTTTTATGTTCTCTCTATATACTCTCTTCCATCCACCTTCTTCCACCTCTACACAGATGCCCATATCTCTGTCTCCAGCCCCAATAACCCCAATGTCTCTGCAAAGATCCAGAGCCAACCTTCCCACTGTTTACTGGACCCAGAATCACGGGGTTTAGAGATTACTCAGTAACACTCTCTCTGCTGACCAAAGAAGAAGCTAAAACCCAGAAAGATGAAGTAATTTGAGGGTAGTGATTACTTGAAAGCGTGGCTCAGGTGCCAACCCCTAACTCAAGGCCTCTCCCAATCCTTTCAGTTAATAGTATCCTCTCTCCTTCTTAAGATTTCTTGCTATCTATAGGCATATGAAAAAATGCTCTGGATCACTACTGATTAGAGAAATGCAAATCAAAACAACTCTTAGATACCACATCTCTCCTATCAGATTGGCTAAAATAACAAAACAAGAGGATAACAAATGCTGGAGAGGATGTGGGAAAATTGGAACATTGCTACATTGCTGGTGGAGTTGTGAGCTGATCCAGCCATTTTGGAGAGCAATTTGGAACTATGCCCAAAGGGCTGTAGATATGTTCATACCCTTTGACCCAGCAATACTACTTCTAGGGTTGTATCCCAAAGAAATCACACAAGCGGGAAAAGGACCCATATGTACAAGGATATTTATAGCAGCTCTTTTTGTGATAGCCAAGAAATGGAAATCAAAGGGATGCCCATCAATTGGGGAATGGCTGAACAAGCTGTGGTATATGAAAGTAATGGAATACTATTGTGCCATAAGAAATGGGGATGATACGGACTTCGTAACAATCTGGAAAAACCTACACGATATAATGCTGAGTGAGCGGAGCAGAGTCAGGAGAACATTGTACACAACCACAGATATATGGATTCTGTGAGGACCAACCCTGACATACTTCGCTCTTCTCAGCAACGTAAGGTGCAAGGACAACTCCAGGGGACTCATGATGGAGAATGCTATCTTCATCCAGAGAAAGAACTGTGAAGTTTGAATGCAGATTGAGGCACACTTCATGCTCGCCTTTTTTCTTCTCTTTTGTTTTTGTTTTTGGGGTTTTTTTTTTGGTTCTGTCTCTTCTTTCTCATGATTCACCCCATTGGTCATAATTCTTTTCCACAACTTGACTAGTGTATAAATTAATTCAATGCGAAGTTATACATGGTAGTTATATGAGATTCCATGCCATCTTGGGGAGGGAGGGGGGGAGGGAGGGGAGAAAATCTGGATCTCAAAATTATGTAGAACCGTGTGTTGTAAACTAAAAATAAAAAAATTAATAAAAAAAAGATTTCTTTGTACCATTGTGTTCATATAGCCCCCCAATACACACACCTCCACCCCTCTCCCCAATCCTTGAGAGCAGGGACTATCTCATGTTTGTCACATACCCCCAGTGTCTCACCTACAGAAGGCATTTGATAAATACTTGTCTAATTGAATTACATAGGACTCAAATACTTAGCAGAGTCGGGCTTGGAGCTCAGGGCCTCTGCCTCCAAATTCACTGCCCCCTTCATTCAGCTGGGCTGCTTCCACCTGGATGCACTGGCAGCATCTCAAACTGACTGCAATGTTTCCTGTGGGCATTCTCCTCCTAAAGTGTCTCCCTCTGAGTTCTCTTTCTCTCAATGACGCCTACATTTCCCTCATCACTCATTCCTAAAAGCCTGATCTTTCCCCTCTCCCTCACCTCTCATGTACAATCAGTTGCTGAGACCTGGTCACTGTATTTCCATGATATTTCTCATATCCTTCCTCTCTTCTCTCTTTCTACTTCAATGACCTTCAGCTCTGTGTCTCATCCCCATCCACCTGGACTATGGCAAATGCTTCCTGACAGATCTTCCTACATCTAGTCTTTCCACAATGGATGCATTAATCTTCTTTATGCCGAGCTCTAATCAGAAGTCCTCTCCCTTTTGCTACCTACTAAAAAAAAGCCCAGATCTTTTGGGCCAGTACACAAGACCTTTCCCAGACTTATCTCATATGACCTCCTTTTGAAATATGTTAGACTTTAGCCAAAATGTACCATTCACTATCACTTTTCCCCTTTCCACTTTTTTTCCCACCTCCATGCCTTTGCTTGCCTAGAACCTCCCAACCTCCTCATTCCTACCATTCCTTCCTTGTGAAACACTACTCTGCTTTCAGTGCCTAGCCTCAGTTTCTTCTTCTGTAAAATAAGGCGTTAGACTAAAATAACCTCTATGTTCCCTTCTGGCTCTGACTTTCTATGACCTGATCTGTGGCCCCTTCCAGTTCTGCCATTCTATGATCGATATCACCAGTCCCCTCATAGGTTAAGCAGTCTTTGTTCTATTCTCTAGGGATCCTTCCAGTTCTTATATTCTATGTCCCCAGTGCCCCTACAGGACTAACTTTATTTGTTCTATATTCTACATTCCCTCCCTATTCTAACATTCTACATTTGCTGTTTTTGTTCAGTCATTTCAGTCATGTCTGGCTATTCATGACCCCATTTGGGTTTTTCTTGGAAAAGATTGGGCCGTTTCCTTCTCCAGCTCATTTTACAGATGAGGAAACTGAGGCAGACAGGGTTACGTGATTTACTCCACCGGTAGAAAGTATCTGAGGCTGGATTTGAACTCACAAAGAAGTCTTCCTGACTCCAGGCCCAGGGCTCTATGCACTATGGGGCCACCTAGCTGCCCCAACATTCTGCATACCGTCCCTTCTATTTCTTCCAGTCTATGTCAGTGTCACAAGGTCCCTTTCAGTGCTCACATTCCATGTTATAAGTTCTCTTACAGAGCTCCCGTTCTGGGTTCTGTTCCTTCCCAGTTCCCCCTGACAGGTCTGACATTCCACAACCTCTGAGCCTGTGCCTGATAGGCAGGGATCTGTGCAGAATCTGCAAACGTGCAGGGATGTACCGCCAGGCTCAGAACAAAGCCAGTCCTCCTCTCCAAACACTACTTGTTCTTTGCATAGACAAGAAAAGAGCCTTCGGGGAGCAAAAGCCAGTTTGGAGGGCTGCTAGAAGCACGAGCATGGCGGCTCCTTTGGGGAAAAGGAATCCGTGTTGTTTATCCATGATTCGGAGGGCACCCAGGGCAGCGAGAGAACGGCTTCTCCAGTGAAAAGAGCTGGCTTGCTGCTTTAAATTTAGCTCAGGGGTAAAGCTGAGCTTTCTATACTAACATTCTGGCCCTGCTGTGGCTCAGTGGGTGTGCTGGCAAATGAGGAGGGGGCAGGAGGAGGACAGGCGAGGAAGAAGAAGGCCCTGTTCTCTCTGAGGCCCCTGCTCCTATCCCTTGCTGTACAAGCAGGGCTGGGCCAACCCACAGCAGCTGTTGGAAGCAGCTTAAACGTTTCATTCCCCCTTCCAAGGTATTATCTCACTGGGCCTCAGAGCCTGGATACCAGTCACTTTTCAACAGGATCTGGTTCACAGCATCTCCTACTTGGGCCCCTCCCCCAAAAGTTCCCTCTCCCCAGAATGTTCCCCCAAAAGTTGAGTGCCCAGTTGGGACGCTAAGCTTTTTTTTCCAATGGCAGCCTGTTTTAACATTTCTTTTATAATTCCTAACCAAGATCTTTTGGAATAAGAGCTATTTTTTACTAATTTTAATAAAGGGAGCTCTTTTGCACACATGGGAAAACACACACACACACAGCAGCAGCTAGGTGGTGCAGTGGATAGAGTATTGGCCTAGGAGCAGGAGGACCTGAGTTCAAGTGTGACCTCAGACACTTACTAGCTGTGTGACCTTGGGCAAGTCACTTAACCTCAGTTGCCTCAAAAAAAAACCCACTCAGAAGAGAGTGGGTTTCCCATCACTGGTGGTCTTCAGCCAGAGGCTGGATGATCACTCTTCCCATTTACTGGTTCTTCCCTTCTTTACCCTCCTGTCCTTCAGAGCTGAGTTATGCTAGACTCCAAGAAGCAGATACATGGGAGGAAAATGACCATCCCTCCCAGCTCACCGAGAAAAGACATTTATTCAGTAGAAAATATTCTCATTTTGCAAGTGAAAAAAGCACTTGCAACAATTTATTGCACTGCTCTTGGGTTCCATTTTTGTAGCTTTGAGGCAATGCAGAGCATTATAACAGATCTCACTGTCACTAGCTGCCGTAATGCCAAAAACCCCACTCATTTATCCATTGATCTGACATTATGCCCCCTGAATTTCATCTGTTGTAATAAATGTGGTGGTTGTAGCATAAAGAGCACCTTCGATTTCTTAGGCCCAGCAGCTGTATTGTTACCCCATTCAAGGCTCACTTGAGCCTGGCACCACCTCAATTATTCCAGCTGTGATAGAGAGTACAATGCCAACCTACGTGTCCTCCTTTCTCATATCTGGGATCTCTCTCCTCCACCATCAAGGGAGAGGTTGAAAGTCTATTGCAGGAAGGAGAAGGCCATGGAAAATCTTCAAAATGCCTCTAGCCACAGAGTCATCTGAAGCAACTCCAAGCTAACAAGGCTATGGACAAAGGTTGCCACATGTGGCTCTCTAGGTCCTCAAGTGTGGTACTTTGACTGAATTCAAACTTCACAGAATAAATCCCCTTATTAAAGGGATTTGTTCTATAAAATTTGGACTTAGCCAAAAGGCCTTACCCAAGGACCTAGAAGGCCACATTGCAGCCTCAAGGCCACAGTTTCCCTACCCCTGAATTCTAAACAGCGGCCCAGGAGATAGAGTGGAGCAGTGGAAAGGGCTGGATGCAGAGTCAAGACAGTTGGATGCTACTCACAGCTCTCCTTCCTACTCACCTTCTGGGCCTCTATCAGAAAGGAAGGACTTGGGCCAGGTTTCCTCTCAGGCTATCTAAATCTCAGATTCTCCTATTTTCTAAGTGACCTCAGGAAGCCATGGAGTCAGAACTGGAAGGAGCAGGGCTTTGGATTTTCTTATTGTTATTATTTAGAGGTATGTGATTTCTTCAGTATAGATAACTCCCAGAGAAAAATTCCCTCCTCTGATGCAATATTATCTTCTCTACAACATAGAGTCCAAGGGAGCTGGCAGAGAAATCTTTGACTGGGATCTCACATCCAGCGTGTGTTATAAGCAAGCCTTGAACCCAGATCTTCCTAACTCCAAGGCCATTCTACATATACTCAGTCACACTGTCTCTAAGTAGAAGTGACCTTAGCAATTGCAGAAAGGGCCCTGGGCTCCGAGTCAGATTTGGGTTCAGGTCTTGGCTCAGATACTTCATGACTGTGGACATAACCTCTCCTCATCTATATAATGGGATTATGTATGAACCAAACTCACGGAGCTGTTGGGAGGAAAGCATTTTGTAAAGCTAAAAGTACCGTACAGATCAGTCATTATTCCTATCTAGTCTGCACCCTCTCCTTTTACCGAGGAGGAACCTGTGGCCCATGCAGGGGAAATGGCTTAGCCCAGGTCACACAGCAGATTAGGAGCAAAGCCAAGTTCCCCAGCAGGCAATCCCCAGCTCTCTCTAACTTCCCCTCTCAGCCTCCTGCTGTCTCATTTGGCCTCGGTTGGTGGTTGTCCTTCCTTTTCGAAGAGGACCAAAATTACATCACTACGCTAGAGTCAAGTCTAACGTGTCCACCTGTGGCTGATGAGACCAATAATAGCCTGCAATGCTCTACCGCAGGTCAGGCACAAAGAGTCCGTGTGAACATTTGGCGTGGATCCTCTAAACTTGCACATCTCGCGTTTCTTTTGAGCTACTTCAATTCTGCTTTGCTCATAGAGCACAGTACCTTCTCTGATGTGGGCCATGTTGGGTGGTCCTGTGCCAATGTCTCCCATGTCACACAATCAATTCCAAAGTTCTTCAGAGAGACCTTGAGAGTATCCTTGTATCCCTTCTTCTGACCACCATGTGAATGCTTGCCTTGTGTGAGTTCTCCAGAAAACAGTCTTTTAGCCAAGAATACATTTTGCATTTGAACAATGTGGCCAACCCATCAGAGAAGAAGCTGACCACTATGTGAGCACTTGCCCTCAGATACCAATGGTCTGGGTGCCTCAGGGCAAGTCATTTGACCACTTCTAGCCTCTGTTTCCTCATCTACAAAGTGGGATGAAAATAGCACCTGCTTCACCCAGTTGTTATGAGTCTCAAATGAGACCGTGTGCAAAGAGCCCATGGAAGGCCTCACAGAGATAGGTAAATGTCAGCTGTTGTCATTTTTATCATCAGTATTATTATTACAGCTTCTCCACCAGACTATAGCTAACGACAGAACCGAGTGTACGAATCAAGGCGAAGGGCCTCTCCTTTCTCAATGCACAATTGACAGAGTAACAGCTGCCCATTAATGGTGACTGACAGTCTTTTTAAATTCCTTTTTGCTAAAAGGATAGCTTTACAAGTTACCCTGTATTGACTTTTACAGATGGAAAAGGGAGAGACGCGACAATGATGTAAACAGAGAGAAAAGGATTCTTCAAATTAAGAGCAAGCCGGGCCACTTAGCTGAAGCACTAGACACCCCCTCCCCGATTTCATTAGGAAAACCAGTGAGAGGAGCAGACACACACAGATGAGGAAGTGATGAGCTCCAGGGTTTTCTGTCTCTGTCTGAAGCCCTGGGGTCACCACTGCCTTCTGCCTGAACACCATCTCCTCAGGCCTTTGGAGAGGGGGCTGACTCAGAGGGGACACCCACCTGACCTCATGATCCAACACCATCATTATAGTCCCTCAGCAAGAGCCAGCTCAGAAGGAAAGGGAATGCCAGTGTAGTAGTGTCTTTTTCTTATGTTATTCCAGCCACAAACACATCACCATCATAGCTAGCATTTATATAGGGATTTAAGGTTTGCAAAGCACTTTACAAATACTACCTCATTTTATCCTCATGACAACCCTGGGAGGAAGGTGGCATCATCTTCCCCATTTTACAAATGAGGAAACTGAGGCAGACAAAAGGTAAGTTTCTTGTCTGGGGCCCACCATTGTAAGAGCCTGAGGATGAATTTGAATTCAGGCTTTCTTGACTTTGGACCCAGCAGCTTTTTATGGAACATCTATTAGGTTCCCCATCCTGAACTAGCATCATGGGAGAAACAGAGATGTAGGACATTGAAGAAGTAAAGCATAATGAGAGGAAGGCAGCCGGGTGGTGTCATACCTTAGGAAGATCTATTGAAGGAACTGGGGAGGAGCGGAAAGGAAAAGACATGGGCATGTGTTTGAGGGTTTGGGGCGGGGAGGAGAGGGGACATGGCAGCTGCCCACCTCCTGACACAGAAGTGATGGGCTCTATTTGCAGGAGACATATTTTTTGAATGTGGTCAATGTAGAAATTACCTGACTATGCAAAGGTGGGGGGCTTTTGTTTTGTTTTTCTTTTCCAATTGGGTAAGAGCAGGTGGAAGAAAGATAAAATAGATTTTTGTCTATTAAAAAAAGGAAATTAAATTTAAAAAATGCTGTCTAAGTTCAGAAGATCATAGATATAGAGGTGGAAGGGATGTTAGAAACTATCAACTCTAACCTCTTTATCTTACAGATGAAGAAACTGAGGTACCAAGAATTTCATAGGATCATAGCTTAGATCTAGGAGGGTCCAAGCCCCTTATTTTATAGAGGAGACAATTGAGACACTAAGAATGTAAGTGACTGGCCTAAGGTCACAGAGCTATTACATGTGTCTGAGGTAGAATTTGAACCCAGATCTTCCTGGCTCCCAGTATAGTGTGTTCTATCCACTGTACCATCCTGGCTTGAAGGAGGACAAAGATCAGCTTAGACTGGAGTGTATAAGCAGTGAACACTCCTTGGAGGAGGCATGATTTGACCAGGGGGTTGAAGTATTTGGACAAGTAAAGAACAGAAAAGAAAGCATTTTCAATCTAGGACCACAATCTGAGCAAAGACACAAAAGAAGCAGGCATTTGTTGGGCCTGTTCAAGGGTCAGTGGCAGACCAACCTGACCATGTGGAGGATTTATGCCGGGGATCTGTGGGGGACAAGGCTGGAAAGGCAATTGGGGGTAAAATTGTGCAAAGTCTTGAAGGGCAGGCCTACAGGTTTGAACTTTGTACCATCTGCAAAGGGAAGACTTTCAGGTGGGTAACTGACATTATAAAGTACCTGTTCAGGGTCTGAGAGCGACTTTTAATTTCCTCTCTCTACAGCCCGACAGTTTCTACTGATTGTTGCCGTAGATTCCAAGACTGTTCTGTCAACCTCCGATCTTCGCCCCACTCCCACCCCCTTCCTTCTTGTACATCGCTGCCAAATTAATTGTCCCCCAGCATCACTTTAATCCTGTTTCATCATGTCTCTTCCTGCTGAAAATACCAATGGCTTCCCCACTGACCACAGGACAGTTAGAAAGGAAAAGGGAAATTTGCCAGAGAGCTCTTCTGCCCATTAGCTAAATTCGAAATCACTTAGGTGAGAATCCAAGGGCCTCTATAATCGACTACCAAACTCCCTTTCCATTCCTATCTCCCATTTCTCTCCCCTACATTTGTACATGCTCTACACTTTAACCAATCTTGTCTATTTAATGTCTTCTGAAATGTAGCATGTATAAACCTACCTCCTTACCTTTGTCCATGCCATTCCCCTCACCTAGAATGCCCTCTTCTTTTCCTCTCCTCCAGCCAAATGCTATCCATCCTCCAGAGCACCAATTAGGTTTTCCCAGTTATTTGACATTGGGGCACAATGGCATGCATGCGAGTCAGGAACCAATTCTCCCAATTCTGTATGGCTCCTCCCTTCTTTACTTGATATGTGCTCACCCACTTCCCAAAGCTGTTGGGGGGTTGACCCCTTCTTGATTTCTCTACCATCCCCACCATCCTGAGTCCTGCTTCCCTTCAGGAAGGTACTTATCCCTTGCTCTTTCCTTTAGTGGACTCAAGGCCCTGCTTCTTTGTGATTTTTCATTAATTTTTTTTTCCAGTGAATTACAGAAAAGAATTAAAAATGAAAAAAAAAAACTTATGAAGTGCAGAATTTTCAGTTTCACAGCTGTGGAGCCTTAGTCTAAGATGTCATTAATATAACAATAGTCATAAACACAAAGGAGGAGGGTAGGGCTTTCAGGTGGGAGGATAGGAAGTGAGCAAAGGTCAGAAGGTAGGAAAGGAGGTGTGATATGTCTAGGAAAGGTCAAGTTGACTAATTTGCATAGATCACAGGCTAAGTGAAGGGTAGATAATCAGAGAAAAGGCTGCAGAGATTGTTTGGGGAAGACTGTGAAAGGTTTGAATGCCACACTATGAAGTTTGAATTTTATCATATGGGCCAAATAGCTTTATAGGCTAACCTGCCCTGCTCCCATTTAACCAGCCTCTCAACCTGGCCCCACCATATGGCCAGCTGCCATGTTGGCCCTGGAGGTGATCTGGCATATGTTTCTTCCAACTCCAGCCCCCACCCATCGTCAGCTCTTTAACTCAATTCAATCTGACATTCATTTGTTAAATATCTCTTCTGTGTAACATATTATGTGAAGTGCTGAGGATACAGAGACAAAATTGAAAATGTGCCTGACCTCAAGAGGCTTCTGTTCTGCCAGGGCAGACAGCATGTAAACAAAGAAGTAAATACAAGATAATTTAAGGACGGTGAGCATGCTAGAGGCTAGAGAGGGCTTCACATAGGACGTAGCATCCATCTGTGCTGAACCTGAAAGGAAGCTGGGGATTTCAAGTGATGGAGGTGAAAATGGAGGGTATTTCCAGGCATGGGAGATAGCCTGGAAAAAGGCTTGGAGGCAGAAGACAGAATAGTTACTTTGAGGAGAAGTAAGTAGCCCTACTTGGCTGCCATATAGAATACTTAAAGGGAATGAATGTAAAATAAGTCTGGAATGGTGGGAGAGAGTCCAATTTTGAAGGGATTTAAATGCTATTATGCACAACTATTACATAGTAAGTACATTAGAAAGGCACCAAGTGCCATGAGAGTTCTGAACGAGAAGGTTCTTACAAACAGGGGTGATTTTTGGAAGTCTCCATGGGAGAAGGAGTATTTGATTGGTGCTTTCAAACAGGAGTAGGAGTTGAATAGTTGCAAAGGTAGGGAGGCCTTCTAGGCACAGAGCACATGGGCAGGAGAGCAGAATGTGTCTAGGGAACAGAGAACCACCCAGTTGGACTGGAACATGCATAGAGGGAGAGCTAGAAAGGTATGGGTGCTGCTAGTTTGGGGAGGGGGGAAGTGGTTGCTCCAGGAATGAGCACTTCACTCAAGATGGGCCAGGGAGTTACAAGGCCAGATCTATTCGAAAGTTTCTTTCAGCAGTAATAGGAAAGCTAGACTGGAACAGAGAAAGGGGAGATAGGAGAGAGACTGGTTAGGAGGTGACTACCATCATCCAGGCAGGAGGTAATTAGAGTCTGGACTAGAGTGGCCATGGGAACAGAGAAGAGGATGGACCGGGAACATGTTACAGCAATGGAATCAGCTGGCCCAGGAAACCGATCCCGTAACAAAAAGGAAACAGGGAAGAGTTGAAAATAATCCCAAGGGTGCAAACATGGGAGGTTTGGCTCATGGGTGTGCCATAGAAACAGTCAAGAGAAGGACAGGCTGAGGGGGGAATGTAGTGGCCTGGGTTTGGAGCATGTTGAGCTTGAGATGCTGTCAGACATGCAGGTGGAGATGCCCTACAGGCATTGGAAATATGGGTGTAGAGCTCAGAAGAGAGAGCTGGACCAGACAGCAGAGAGACTACCACGTGCAGGCAGAGGGGATACAGAGATAAAAATGGACCCTCTATGCCTTCACTGAGCTTACATTCTGCTGGGAGGAGTAAAAATCAGAGTTCACGGCAGTCCTACCCATTAACGGGGAGTCATGATGTGGACGTCCCAGGTCAGAGTCCACAAAGGAAGCTGCCAGGAGCTGGGGGTTCTTGTAGGGAAAAACACAGGAGCAGCTGTCCTCAGAGACCACCTAGTCAAACTGCCTCATAAAGAAGATGAGATAAGGAAACTGAGGCCCAGAGAAGTTAAGTAACTGTCCCAAAGTCACTCAGGTCATGTCAGGGGGCATTTGAACCCAGGACCTTTGATTTGGAGCAAGTCATTTAACATGTCTAGACTTCAGTTGTGAAATGGGGCAGGGGGAGGATTTGAACTAAATGGCCTCTAAGGCCCCCTTCATCTCTAAAGTTATGGTCCTATTACA
This sequence comes from Trichosurus vulpecula, assembly GCF_011100635.1. NCBI lineage: Eukaryota > Metazoa > Chordata > Mammalia > Diprotodontia > Phalangeridae > Trichosurus > Trichosurus vulpecula. The sequence continues at coordinate 39,995,082 of NC_050580.1, read as the reverse complement.
TGCCATCACTGATGTCTCTAAATATTTTGACACTGACATCCCCAATCCACTGAATGAACACAGGCCCCCTGATATCACTGGCCTAGCTCAGGATGTAGGATCATAGATGTTGGTCCAGTGAGTGATCCAGAGGTGATCAGCCTTGGAGGGGGTGAAGGAAAGGAGCAGAGGTGGAGCTTGTGGTAAGATTATGGGAGCAATGATCAAGAGATTACAGAAAAAGGAGAGCATCAGAGTAATGATTCATTGGCCCTAGGGGAAAGAGAGAACGAGCCTGTATAAAGAAGAAAGGAAGGAAGGGAGGCAATTGTGAAGGTAATTTCAACAAGTGACTCCTGAGGAGTGAGAGAGAGAGAGCCAGTGTGTGCCAGAGCAAATGGGGAGCTGGAGAGACTCAGTCATTCACTGAGCCTTGGCTTGAGAGAAATCACATACGGGGAAAGGAAGTAATTTGTGAAGACTCAGCCATCAGGGCTGCAATCTGTATCAGTGGAGAAAGTCCCCTCGAAGATGAAATCATAGCACTTAAAAAATGGCATTGAAACAAGACTCTTCAAAGTGGGTTAGCCCAAAGATACAGGGTGGGGTGGGGAAGGTCATCCCCAGACCTCCATGCCAGACAACACCTTGCTCCTGACTCCAGTTACTATCCAGGCCCACACTAGCCCCAACAAGAGGGTAGTCAGCTGTCTCTAGCCAACGGGAAAAGAGGATGCATCATATGACACTATTTGAAAGTGCTAAACAAGTTTTCTGTTTCCTTCAAGACCACTGGAGACTTACCTATCTGTGGCTGAAAGAGGAAATCAACATTATGAAGCAATAAAAGGATGTTCCTGGTCATACATCAAACAAATCCATCTTCTCAGACAGTTAATTTTCATTTTGCACTTTTTTCTGGTGACAACACAAGTAATGACCCCGGAGGATCTGTGAAGTCATTGATCAGCGACACTGCCTTCCCAGCCTCCTTCACTACCAGATAGCCAAACTGGCAAGGCACCTCATTCTTTGCTCATCTGGCTCCCCCGCCCCTCTCCCACCCCTGCAGAGATTGCAAAGTGATCTTGAAAGAAGCCAGACCAGGTGTCCTCCTAATGTCCTTCGAAGCCAGCTAGCCACAAAAGAAGACAAAGACTGCCCAAAAACATTGACCACAACATGCCTGATTGGGGGTTGGAGTCAGGCATAGAAGAGTTCTTCTCTGAACAAAGTATCTCAGAGGGACTCGTGCTTCAGCGGCTGAGCTCTGATTAGAATACCACTCATTCTGATTAGAACGAGCACAAGCAATTTGAAAACCCATTAGCTAGCAAAGTACGGCACACTGGAAAGAATACAACATGTGGAGACAGAGATCCTGGGTTCAAATCCTGGCTTTCTCATTTATTGCCTGTGTGACCTTGTGCAACTCACCACATCTCTGTGCCTCAGTTTTCTCATCAATAAAATGGGAGAGATGGACTGATCTCTCTCAAGCTAGTATCTCTCTCAAAGTTTCAGGCTAGTATCCTAGATATGATTCAACCTGTGTTTTCTCCACTGATCAGAGGCAAATCCACATGCCTTGAATCAAAAGTTCAAATGTGCTTAATTCATCATCATCGACCAACTTAAATAAGTGATCTTCTCCCAATACACCATCTAGAGACACTCAAATACATTACCACTAATCTCAGAATTATACTGTCACTGACTTATGAATACAAACATCCTTTACTCCCCCCAGATAAACCTTCATTGATACACCAAATACATCATCACTGAGCCTTCAATGCACCACCCATTGACCCCTCCACAATATGCTGCTGACCCAAAAGAACCACCGCTGACCATCCCAATACCTAACCCTCAATGCCTCCTATATTCCATTTCTGATCCCATAAATCCATCATCACTGACTTGGGAAATGGGTCCCCAGGACATGGTATAGTGGAAAGGAGATTGGATTTGAAGTCAGACTCCCAGGGTTTGAATATATGTGATGTTGGGTAAGTCAGGTGTCATCCCTGGGCCTCTAAAATGAGGGGGAGGGGCTCAGACCAGAGGACCTCTGAGCTCCTTCCCAGTAATAAATCCTATCCACACCTCCACTGACATTCTTCTAGACCATTCTTGTTGCCTTCCATAGTCTTTTGTTTAAAAGTTCCAGCAGGGTATTTTTCTCTCTCCTTCACCATTTTCAGTTTCTTAGGTTTTTTGATTATATCAACAAGGATCCAGACAAACATTCTTCACAGCCTTCATGAGATGGGTGCACTGGAACTAGCTCATACTAGCTTGAGAAAGTCGATGGTTAAATTTTCAGTTGAATATTTGCATCTTGGAAATCAGCAAATGCTACAAATCAGGCTTAATTTATTGTTGTGTTGTCTAGACTGAAGAAGGTAATGGAGAAATATGAATAATTCAGATTAAACTTAAACGTATGTCGTGCATTTTTTCCAGAGAGCTGGTTGTTAATCATTTACCACCACACCCCTGGATAAAGACACTCCATCCCCCTCCTCCAAAAGGGCCTATTATTCCTGGATCATAACGTTGGTCTAGAAATGCAATGTTCTCCAGCTCTCTCTCTCAGATTGCCTTCTGTTTATACTGTACGTATCTTTTATGTACACAATTGTTCACATGTTATTTCCTGTTAGAGTCGAACTCCTTGAAGACAGGGAAAATGTGTTTACCTTTTTTCACAACTCCAGCGCTTGGAACAGCGCTTTACATGAAATAGTCATCAATAAATATTTGTTGACTGACTTACTGATCATCTGTGTAACCAGCTTTCATTTCCATTACCTCTTTTCTCTTTCAGAATCCTTATCTTCAACTGGAAAATTAAAAAAAAACCTAGCACCTGTGCCCTCAACTTCTTCAGACCACTGCCATTTCTTCCAGAGCTTCAGAATTTGACATGTTCATTCACGAATCCTCAGAAGAGAGTAAAAGGTGCCAGGTTTGATAACTCTTGTCAGGATGTCCATTATATACTATAGGCAGGAAGACAGCACCCAGCATCCTTCCCAATTGGTCATGCTAAGTCTGTTCAGCTGCCTCCTTCACAAAGCATCTCATCCTCCTGAAGCCAGTAAGTTCCCTCCTTTTTGCATCCCAGTTTGAATTCTCCTTAATCTCCCATAAAGCATCAGTTCCTATGCCTTTTTCAGAAGGCTTAGATCCATCCACTGTGACCAGAACCTCATCCTTATTCTGTAACACCAACATTCCAGAGTTTCTTTCCCTCCCCTTTCTCCTCTGTGACACGTTCTCATGCCCATCAATTGTTGAAACTAGGTATTCACCTATTTATTTTTCATTTCTGCCTCCCCGAGTTCTTTTCACTCCTGATTTCCTTCTTGGGCCATTTCTTCCATCCCGTCCAGGAACTCTTCATCCTTCCTGATACACCAAAATGTAGAGAGGTATTCCTCAAACACATTAACTTTTTCATCTAGCAAGGAGAACCATTTGCCTTTAAGACACACATAGCTGGTGACTGCCTTGAGCAGGAAGACAAACATAACCCAACCCTGTATATCTCTTTAACCTGACTTGGGCTTCAGCTGAGTCTGAAGAGGAGACATTAGGAAGTGGATCTACTGGGTGGGGTGCAGATCTAAAATCCTGGCTGCCCAAATGCAATAGAATGACACCTATGGATTTTCAAAAGAGAAATAAAGAATGCAGGCCATGAAGCATTAGCCCAGCTCCAACTTGGGAAAGACACCAGAATCGTTGACATAGAACCTCCCCTGGGGCTCTCCTCTCTTTTGTCTTTCCCCCTCCCCGTTATTAATTCTCTAACACATTTCAGAGCAAAATACAGTGTCACAAGAAAGATCCTCTTCACTTCTCATCACATCCATGGGATCATGCAACACATCTCACTTCAAAGATTCTGTTACACACCACCATTAACGACTCTTCTGCAAGGCCCCTTCTTCAAGACATTAATCACTAAACTAGTCCATGCAATTATGTTTTTATTTCATCTGTAAGCTATCTTTTTCCACTCAGATGCCTTCAGTAGCTGTTTTTTCACTGTGTGATAAAACTCAACTTTTCTGTCTACTGAGCACTCAGTCCATCCAGAAAGTTACCCAGAAGCCAGGAGTGGCCTGAGGGCTGCATCACCATGTTTATTAGACAATAATTTAGCAACAAACCATTGCTACTCTTTTCCTTCCCAAGAAGCAGCGGGTATAGTAAATTTGGATTCATAAGGCCTGCATTCAAATTTCTGCCCTAACACTTACTATCTGTGTAACCTTGAGCAAGAGCTAATCCTTTTAAGTCTCAATTTCCTCACCTATAAAATGGGAGGATTAAACTCCATGATTCCTTCTCTAACTCCATTTCTGTAATCCTCTGGTCTCGCTGGATGTCAGTTTCTTCATCTGTAATATGAATCTTTGATGGCACTCTCTCTTTTACAGGGCACTGGAATGGGGAAGGATCTCTAATGTCAACAGCAGACTATGCCCCCTCCCATCCAGAATCATCTCCGATGCCAACAGGCTCTTATTGCTTCCCTTCCAAATGTTCCCTTCCTGGAGGTATCTACGTGGTGCCACAGTGCATAGAGCACTGAGCCTGCAATCAGGAAGACCTGAGTTCAAATCCAGTCTCAGACACTTACTAGCTGTGTGACCCTGGGCAAGTCACTTAGTCTCTGTCTGCCTCAGTTTCCTCAATTGTAAAATGAGGATCATTATAGCACCTACTTCTGTGGGTTGTTGTAAGTATGGAATGGGATATTTGTAAAGTGCTTGGCACAGATCCTGGCACATAGTAAGCACTTAATAAATGCTTGTTTCCTTCCTCCCCTCTGCTCCCCCAAATCATGTTCCTCCCCTTCAAAATCCTACTCAAAATTTACCTCCTGATGTTTTCCTGGCTTAATCCCAATTAGATTTGATATCTCTGATCACTCCAGTTTCCCTTTCTAGGTCTCCCCAAGATGTCTGCTTATAGCTCTGTTCAACTCCATTAAGAAAGACTTTAAGCTTCTTGAAGGCATCAATTTCCTTTGCATTTTCCCACCAGGTTTAGCTCTCTCATGACAGTGTGTCCAACTGTCATTCATACTAGCCAACAAAGAGAGTGCCTCTCCTCTTGGAAAGTCAACCATTTCCCCTCTATGCCCAAGGAAAATAATCTAGTCTTTAATATTCCCTAGGCATTTTATACTTCCAAAGCCAAGCTCGTACTTGATGCTCAGAGCAAGCCATTGAGGTCTAGATGAATAGGAAAAATAAGTAGGGTGAGAATTCCCCAAACCCATGTAATCATTGCCCCATGGTGATCACAGTTCTGAGGAGTCCACAGTTCCTTGAAGACTACCAGCCACAAAATGTATTCTACTTAGTCCTTTCTTCCTTTAACCTGGGATGATCTCACACCTTTTAATCTTTCTTAAATGGAGTCAGAATTATGGCATTATGGCCAATACAGCCTCTAATAACTATTATCTCTTCTTTATAAATATTTGGAGAACAGATCCAGCCCCCATCCTGACCACATCAATCATTTAATGTAGAATATTAAACCTTGAAGGCACCTTAGGAGTCAGACCTCCCCTTTGATCCAGTGGTTCCATGACTGAGATTATATCCTAAGGAGTTTACTGGTAAGAAAAAAATGACTAATCTGAACAGAAAATATGCCTGGTTGCACTATTTGTATTAGGAAAAAAACAGAAGTAAAACTAGGTGTCTGACAATGGGAGAATGCTTGAACAGACCATAGTATACGGATGTAATAGAATATTATTGCACCATAAGAAAGGATAAATTTGAAGAATTCAAAGATAAATGGGAAGGCTTATTTGAAGAGATGAAGAGTGGAGAAAGTGGAACAAAAATACTAATACACACTGCCAATATAAATGCAACAAAATCATATTAAATTTACAAGTAACACTTTTACCCAAGCTGGAGGTGGTTTTCCTGAGGGACAGCCTGTGACTACAAGCTAAATATGCAGAATGAGACATGACTCCTGATTGGCTAGGAGATTGCTGAGCCCAGCCGGCTGTGTACCTGAGTAAGGGGAGGTAGGACACTTTGGAAGAGGAGTTAGGGAGAGCCAAACAAGGACTTTTGGATAGAGGACTGGAGATCTCCCAAAGCTGCAGGCCTATGGGCAATGTAGACCTCACCTTGTCACTGATTTCCAATGCTCACAACACTTGAGATGATCAAAAGCAGACTACACACCCCCCCCCCCCGTCCAGAATGTTCTTCCTTAGTTAGCTGAGGTTTTTGCTTTTGTTTTCATTTTTGTTTTGCTCCCAAGTCGAAGTATTCATTTTTTACTCTGGTGTATTCTATTGTCTAGAGAAATCTGCATAATTCCTCTGATTTCTGTTTACTGTTTACCTTGATAAAATGATTTACTAGCTATTTCTGATGGTTCTTGCTGTAACTGGAATTTGATAAGGGGGAGATTAATTGGCAAGAGTCAGCTAAGTATAGTGGCCTTTATTGGGAATTTACCTTCCTCCTAGATGACAAACAGACATCTACAATGTGATAGATAGACATAATCCTAGACCAATAAGCTTCTTGGAGACAAGTGGGTGAAGGAGCAAATACCCAGCCATGACCCTCATCCTACTCCCTACCAATATGGAAATCACAGCTTACTTAGAAACAGGGTGGACCAGATCACAGATGATACTGAGCCATTTCACATGTAAGCCAGCTATGTTTATACTATAAGGCCAATACAAATACCTTACACACTGAAAATAAGTTCAGTGGGCTGGACAGTTTGGATAATACCAGTTTAAGGTAAACAAAAAGAAGCATTTTAGGATGGTGAATCAGGAACTGACCTCAGAGTCAGAGAAACCTGGGTTCAACCTCTGCCCCTAATCCAGCTTAGCTGCATGACCCTGAGCAAGAGACCCTGAGCTTCCCAGTTCTCTAAGGCTAAGTTCCAGACATGCATTGACAGAGGGAATATGATCATTGGGAGTTCCCTATGACAGTGAAATCTCAACTCCCGTCCAATCCATGAAAGGAAGTGGAGGAAGAGGGATTTGACAGAAAGAATGCTAAATTTAGGCTTAGAGGATCCTGGTGTGGTCACTTGTTACCTGAGTAACCTTAGGCAAGTCACATTCTCTGAGCCTTGGTCTCCTCACCTATAAAATGGGGAAGTTGGACTAGATGATTTCTAAGATCCCTACTCAGTCTGTAAATAAATGAATGAAAAAGCTTTTATTCAGTGTGCAATGTGTGCCTAGCTCTGTGCTGAGAGCTAGGGATACAAAGGGGAGACAATCCCAGCTCTCAAGAGTTCACCTTCTAATAGGGGAAACAACCCATAGACAGTTGCATCTGGCTGCAAGCCAGATAAAGTCCATTACAGTATCACGCTAGAGCAAATGGTAATGCGTCTTCTTCAATGTCATCTCCTCTGATAAAACCCTATCCATGGCTGGTATTGAACCATTTGATAGTGCCAAGGGCTGGCTTTTCCTAGTCTCTGATTCTAAATATATGCATATATATACATATATATGTGTGTGTGTATGTATATATACATATATTTATATATGTACATGTGTGTATACATATACACCCATGTATACATATATGTGTGTATATTATATTTATGTGTGTGTCTATTACATTTTTACATATACACATATATACGTATATCTATATGTACTTTTCAATAATGATTAGAAACAGAAATGTATACACAAATATTCATCTACAACCCTTCTTTTGTTTGTTTTTCTTGCTTGTTTTTCTTTTTTCCTTTTCTTATGATGTCTTGGTAATGTATTTGAATATTGAACTTATCATTTTCAAAAAGTTAAAAAATAAAACTTTTTTTAAAGAAATATACCCAAAGAACCTACTTAGGGCACCTAGATGGCATAGTGGATAGAATACCAGGCCTGGAATCAGAAAGACCTGAGTTCAAATCCAGCCTAAGACATTTCCTAGCTGTGTGACCCTGGGCAAGTCATTTAACCCTGTTTGCTTCAGCTTCCTCATCCGTAGAATGAATTGGAGAAGGAAATGGGAAGCTACTGAAGTATCTTTGCCAAGAAAACCCCAAATGGGGTCACAAAGAGTCAGAAACGACCAAAACGACTGAACAAGCAACAACAAAGGCCCCAAAAGATAAAATGCTTTGTCCTGGGTCACACAGCTAAGCAAGGGTAAAGTACCACCTTGGCCTTCTGGCTCTGAGGCCAGTGTCTTTGCACTGCCTCTCTCATCCCATCACGCACTGGCTGGCACCTTCTGGTTGGCAACAAGAACGCCACCTTTCGGGGATCATCCCACGACCCATCCTGTTTTAATATTCATGGCCCGTACTTATAGAGCACTTGATATCATAGAATCCGAGTTGGGAGGAATTTTAGATGCTGTTAAGTCCAATCTCCTTATTTTTACAAATGAGGAAACTGAGACCCACCAAGATTAAGTGGCTTTCCCATTCACATGGCTAGTAGGCGTCAGAGGCACAGTGTAAAGCCAGGTCGAGCACTGCTCCCACATAAAACAACTGTTATCCCTCTTTTACAGAGGAGGAGATGGAACTTTGAAAGGTTACCCACCTTACTGTATGTCATACAGCTGAGAAGCATCGAATCTGAGACTGAGCCATGTTGCCGAATTCCCCATCTAGTGTTCTTTCTACCACATCCCACTGAATTGATTCCCTCCCCTTTGCCATCCACCATCTCTCTCAGGGAGCCTCGCTATTACCCGGGGAATAGATTTGTTCTGCACATTAGCAGGACGGCTTCTTTCCTTGATCATTTCCATCACTCACTCCCCCCATGAGTCCTCTGGGGTGCTGGCTCCAGTGCCCCAGACAGATAGCCTCCAATTCCCCAGTGGGCTATGTTTACATTGCAGATTGCCTTATTCTAAGTCTTTCCTGGGGAAATACACTGAGCACTGGCTCCTGTCCCCAAGGTCAGGCCTGCTCAGAGATGTTCTGATACAGAGCAGAGCTCCCCTCTGGGCACAAAATAAATTGGCATCATTTGAGGAAAACTGGGAAACGATCCTGTGCAAAAGGAATCAATTACACCGCCATTGTTATTCTGGCTTGTGTTCTCTTGTGGGTTGACTTTTCATTCCCTCCCACTTCTCTTGGAGCCAAACCTGTTGCTTGGGGAAAGTAGTGAGGGCCAGACTGGCCCACGTGACTCTAAGCTAGTGAGCCCCAGACCAAGGCAGAGTGAGTCTCCCTGGCAACTGAGCAGCTTTTGTTCTTCGGAGAAGGAGGCCGATTCATCCTTTGGATGTAAAATGTACATTCAGAGAGATTGTCAGAGCTGGAAAGGACCTGGGAAATCATCTGGCCCAACCCCCTCATTCTACAGAAAAGAAAACAGAGGGCTAGACAGGGGAAGGGATTGGACCAAGGTCACACACTTAATAAGTGTCAGAACCAGGACTCAAGTTCAGGTGCTTGACATCTGTCATCATGTGGAAGGAACGTTAGCCTCCAAGGATGAGTTAGGAAGATGCTGTAATATACTTGCAGTTTACAGTTTTATAAAAGTCAGAAAACCACAGGTAGAGTTCACAGTCTGAGATGCAACTAGGACAAAGTAATCTGTGCTTTGCCCTGGGGTGCCAACATCTTAGGGGGCACGCTTTGTTCAGGTGGCCCATGCCTCAAGGACCTCATGCCATATCCCTCCATTCCCTCTCTAACATCCCTCATTACCCTGCAGCATAACCCTCCTGCTCCTGTGAGACAGGTCTTTTCATACTGTGCCCAGCATACCATGTTCATTTCTGTGTCTCCAACTTTCTCCACACTGTCCCTGTGACTTCCACGTCTTCCAACTCCTCTATGCCCTTCTAAACCCTAGACATCCTTCAGGGTCCAGTGTAAGTCCTCCCCACTCCATGAAGCCTTTCTGATAACTAGCCCACACAGACTGCCAAAAGTATGTTCTCACTTTTGCCAACTGTATTTACAGTGTAAGCACTTTATTAAGTTCTACTTATCATATGTATCCTGCACCATTTTGGTATAGGCATGAATCTTGCCTCAACCCATAGGTTAAAAGCTCCTAAAGGGAGCCTGGGGATTGTCTTTCCTTTCTTTGCCTCTCTCATTCCACTCCTCCTCCCCAATCAAGTGCAAGTTCTCACCCCCTTTCCCTTGGAATCCAGCCTCCCAACTGGTCTCTTTACCTCCAGACTCTCTCCTCCCCAAGCCGCTCACCACATAGCTGCCAAGCTGATATTCCTGTAACACCCCTTCCCAAGCAGGTTCAGTGACTTCCTGCCACCTCTAAGAGAAAGTCCACATTACTCTGTTTATCCCTTCAAGCATTTCCCAAATGGGCTCTAACCTTTCTTTTGAAATATCTCTTATTATTCCCCTATTACTTTCCATTCCAGCCAAATATGGTACACATGTATTTCCTGTCCTGTCTTTATGTCTTTGCCCAGACTGTTCCCATGCCTAGAATGTTGTACCTCCTTCCCTCCACTGCTGAGGATGCCTAGCTCCCATCTAGAATCAACTCAAGGATGACTGCCGTTGTTTGGCCCTTTCCTCATTCTCCAGTTCTTCATCCCCTCCCCTAGACTTCACTAGTAAAAATTACTTTATATTTACTTGGGAACCAGTTTCTATCTGGATATATGTGAATGATGCAAACTCCTTGAGGGCAGGAACTATTCTCATATGTGTCTTTCTATCCCTTATTAAGCACCTAGTAGACATTTTACAAATGCTCCTTTAACTGAATTGAATAATAGGCACCAATAAACCCTTAGGATCCTAGGACCAGAAGATTCTGAGCTACCAGCTGGTTGGTAAGTAAGTCTAAAAGGAAATTGTAATGGGATTAAATAGGAGATGCCTGCCCACCCACCCACCCTGACTCGAAGAAGTGTGTCCTGATTGGCTGGTTCAGCAATAGGCAGTCTTTGGGTCTTATCACTCATCAAATTTTTTCATACATGAATATATAAGCAAGCATGCTATTTTAATCTTGGTTTGGTTGGTATGCATAGAACAGTACAAATCTCCCTTGTACCAGTGGCAAAAACATATCTCCTTTTTCTTTAGGTATATAGCTACTATATTGTGCTGTGTCATCAGTCAACCAAATATGTGCTGGGTTGAATTGTTGTGTTGCTCTTAGTTTACCTCTAATTTTTAATTTTCCTCTCCAGTATAATTTTATATTTATATAATGGATTTTAGAAATATTATCCAACTCCCTTGTCTTATATGCAAGAGACTACAGCCCATAGAGGGAGAGAGTCGCGGGAGCATTAGAGGTAAGTAGAGAGCCCGAATCTGAGCCCGGATCTTCTCTTTCCAAATCCAAAGATTTGTAACATCACACAGAACTGAAACTGAAATAAAATGACTCAGATCTTTCACTAGGCCACTGCTTGGTTCCCAGGAGGGCATGCCCAATCTCTTTGAGGGCAGAATGCCCTAGGCATGTCAGAATTAGTTCAAACAGCTGATGCCCCACACCACGAACAAAGAGAATGGATAGCCAATGGACACAAGGCAAATGGCTCCTTGATCCTATTAGGAATTCTTTTCATTTGTGGGTAGGACCAGATAACCACTAAGGTCCCTTCCAACTCTCAAATTCAGTCATCTCCCATAGTGCTCTGAGCCACCATGAGATCTCCATGGGGATACTTGTTATGAGTGATGTCTAGGTCCTGCTGCTTTCGAATATAAAATGTACTTTGCTTCTGCTGCCCAGCTTGGTTTTAGCTCCACAGAAGGAGATGCCCCCCCAAAGATAAGTTCATCACTTCTAAACTCACCACCATGCTGCTAACTCAAGTCTTGATTGACAGCACCTCCCTCAGCTCCCTCTCCCTTATGATTGAAGGGCAATAGAGCAAAGTGCCAAACTCCTCCCAATGCCTTCCTTTATAGAGAGTAGAAATTAACCTCAAGTTACTCGACTTTGTCTCTGCTGCCTTTCCTGGTCTCAACTCCACGAACAAGATACCTCCTGGAGCCCCTTCTTCCCCCTCCTCATGCTTTCCTGTTTCCTTTCTTCTGTTGTTCCCCTTTTAGATTACAAGCTCTTTGAGGACAAGGACTGTTTCTTTTTATTAATTGTATCCTCACCACAGTGCCTGGCACATAGTAGGCACTTAAGAAACGGTTATCGGGTTGGATCGGAATTCCCCTTTGAAGAGACAGAAGGGGGACCGAGCTCAACCTTAACTGAAGGATCTACTCATTGTACCTATTTCACTTCCCTATGATCATCGAGACTTCTCACACTTGAACTTCTCCCCTTCTATTCTGATCTTGACTCTCCATTTCCTCTTGGTTCCATTCCAAGTTGCCCCACCCCCAGCCCTTCTGACCCAGTCCCTGCCTTCCTACTTTTCTCCATTCCATATCCCTCTCTGGTTTGGTCCTTTCTTTGCTCTTCCTCTGTTGAATTCTTCTCCCCCCTGTCCTCGCCAACTGTTATTCAGCTCCCTTTCCCAAGATTCAGATTAGCTGTCAGCCTTAGAGCATAGATGGGCACACCCGCCTTGTCCCTCCCAAGCCAAGGAGGTGGTTGAATGTCCCACCAGCCAGTGATGGGCTGTGACAGATGATATATTCGCCCCTGACTGCACACAATCAACTCGGAGGCCAGGCAGGTTCCCAGTTTGGCTTTCTCCCTGGGTTTGCCTTAGCCAACAGTTTTTCCATTCCATTTCCTCTTGCTCTTATCTCCCACTGCTCACAGTTCTGACAAACTTCCTTTCTTCCTTGATGGCAATGGTCCGACCTTGTCAAGGACCCAACTTATGCTACCTCTGGTTTCCTCGTTCCTTTTTTATCTTCTTTGCCCTTCTTGGGCTATCCTTCAGAGACTGTTCCAGAGTCTTACTGCTTGAAGGAGGGACTCTGGTTATCCCTTCTGAGCCTGGCAATTCTCTAATGTCAATAGGCACTCATCCCTCTCTGCCAATATGTAAGGGGATAATGTCAGTGAGATGTGGGATCATATTTAGAGAGAATGGGAAGGAGATCAGGAATTACTTCTAGGATGGAATGGAGGTCTCTCAACCTTGAAACTAGCTTTAAACAAGAGTTAAACACATACAGGGAAGTGAGACACAAGGACTAATAAAAATGCCAACTACAAAACCATGCTGGCATACAATTAACCTACAGGGGGAACCTCAGCAGGAAGGACCAATAGTATCCAAAGTAAGTGAAGCATCATTCATAGAGAGAAAGACTTAGGAACCCACCAAAGAGGAGGCTCTTGGGTCAGGCAAAAATCTCAGCTTTTCTGGATGGGGGGGCGGGGAAGGAAAGATGGAGCCCTAAGAAAAAGGCCTGGGTCCTGCATAAAGTTCATCCTCACAGCATTAGATTCACCATAGATCCAAGGAAAAGGAAGAGACAGGGAGAAGAAAAGGAAGTAGAAAGAGAAAGAACAAAAAGAAAGATGGGGAAATGTAGTAATGAAGGAATAAATCAGATAGCATATGAGAAGAAAAGAGGAAGGAGGCAAAAGGGAAAAGAGGGAAGGGGATAGAATGATAAGCAAAAAAATGAATGGATGAGGTTTTCTTTCCTGAAGAATGACCAGAGAGCTACACTGCTTGGACCCCCATCCATGTAGACAGAAACAGAGCTGATCATCTATCATCATTACCCTGTTGGATGATAGGACAGCTCCTCCAAGCCTGAAGTTGGCTGTCCTTTTCTGGAACCTTAAACATTTCCAGCAATCAGAGGAGATGGCTCCGGAGGGAGAGAAAGGAGGCTCCAGACGTCACATCACCTGACTGATTCAGACTCTATGACAAAGGATCTCTTTTTGTCAATCAAGGCATTTGAAAAGTGTGGGTTTGCCTACGTAGTGAAGACTGGAGGCCAAGGAGACAGTCCCAGGATCGTAGAGCCAGAGATGGAAGGGACCTTTGGAGGTCACCGTGCCAGTGTCTTCATTTTACAGGTGAGGTGCAAGAAGATTAAGTGACTTGCCCAAGAGCAAACAGTCAGTCAGTCAATAACCATTAATAAATGCTAACTATATGATATGTACTGTGGCAAGCACTGGGGACACAAATAAAGGCAAAAGCACTGTCCTTGTGCTCAAAGAGCTTACATTCTAATGGGAGATTCTAAGTGAGGGAGACAGGAACTGAACCCAGGTCTTCCCAAGTTCAAACCCACTGCTCTATCTACCACTTCTTCTAGTACTGAGTTAAGTCTTACAAAGAATCAATGACTTGTTCAAGGACTTTTAGCAAATCTCAAATGAAACTAATCCCTGGAGCTCCACACAGGCCTCACACCTGGCCTTGGGTTCAGCCCCTCAGCCCCCATTTTGGCAAGTGAGTTTGAGGGTCAGAAGCCTCTCTCTCTGCCTGGCTTTCCCATTCATTGAGACTGCTTCTCTCCCTGAGCTATACAAACTGCCCTCGTGCTCCCTGAGAAAGGCCACAGGCCCAGGGTATGCCAACCTGGGGCATTTCTAGAAGGACTGGCAGTGTTTCAAGGTGGCATTTTCTCATCCCTCAGAAGAGAGAAACAAAAGCGCAAGGGATTGTGGGAGCAGCCGTTTCCCAAGCTTCCAATTCCGGAGCGGCACAATTCAGTACATTTCAAGGGGAATTTTATAGAGTGCAACAAACTGGTACAGGTCTACTCCCTGAATTAATGGCTCTGGGCTTAGTTGTGACTGAGAAAATCCAGCCTGGGCTGGGGGGAAATTGTAAGATTCATGACTCCTCATTTACCTTCTGTCCGTGCCCATTGATCTCCCTGGCACTTGTTCGTAAAAACCCAACGCCAGCCTGTTCAATGCTCCTTTGAAAGCCGCACATTCAGAGCTGTGGGTAAAGACGATTTTACTCATAATAGAAGTCCATGGGAATGGGGATGGAGAGGGGGGAGGGGAAGGAGTGAGTCAGAATCTCTAGGCTGCCCCAGGGAGCCTGCATCCTTTCGATGCACCCTTCACTCTCAGGCTGATGCTTTGGTAGACAGGGGAAAGATATGTCCACAGCATTAGCTGTCCCTGATGTTTCTTCCCAAAGGACCTGGGGAGAAGGCGGTACAGGAAGAAGGGAGGGAGGCACAGATTGGGCAGCCTGCAGCCACCACACAATGGCCACATAGATTGGATCCATAGGAGAAATTGTCACTGAGTAGCAAAGAAGGAAGTCCAATCCTCCTGCCTACCCAAGGGGATAAGCTGAGACCTGAATTCAGCAAATATCCAGGCTGTCATTTAGTCCAGCTGGGCAACGGGGCCACACATGGCTGAATAGTCAATAGCCATGTTCATTTCCAGTTCTGTGTCACGGACTGTGACTCATATTGATCTTCCTTTTCTCCTATAGACAAACACTGGTCCCCTATAGAGCAAGTCCATATCTGGGACTGCTCAGACTCAATTAGTAGGATGGGGGAGCAAATAATTTGGTCTGGGGTCCACTCTGAGCCAGTCCCAGATCACACAAAAGATCCCTTTGACTATACTGCTGATCGGCAACAAGGCCATGGAGGCAGCAGGGAAAATGCTAGAATTGGACTAAGAGCATCTGGGTACAAATCCTAGTTTGACTATTTACTATTTCTGTGTCCTTGGGCAAGCTGCTTAACTGCTCTGGGCCTCAGTTTCTTCTTCTGTAAGAGGGGAGGAGAACTAGTCTAGGTAAACTTTCCTACTACTTTAACCATTAAATCTACGATCTTACGGATAGATACTGAGCTGCATCCATGTTTCCTGTCAAATCCAATATTTTTGTTCCTAATTTAACTTAATGTTCTATAGGCATGAAAAAAGGAAGGAGACAAGCATTTATTAAGCACCTGCTATATGCCAGACACTATGTTAATAACTTTATAATATAGTCTCATTTGATTCCCACATCAGTCCTGGGAGATGGGGCTATTTTTGTGGTTCAATCATTTCAATCATGTCCAACTCATGATCCCATTCAAGGTTTTCTTGGCAAAGATACTGGAATGGTTTGCCATTTCCTTCCCCAGCTCATTTTACAGATGAGGAAACTGAGACAAACAGGGTAAAGTGACTTGCCCAGAGTCACACAGCTAGTAAGTGTCTGAGGCTGGATTTGAACTCAGGTCCTCCTGACTCCAGGGCCAGTGCTCTACTCACTGCACCACCTAGCTGCTCCCAGATAAGGATTTATGCTTCTCTTTGTGAATTCCCCCTTTCCCGTAATACGCCTGGACATCTGTCACCATATTTGAAGGGATGAAGGAACAGGACATTCTCCATTTTAGTGATTTCATTATTCTCCCTTTCTGGTGAGAGAGGTTGTGAGTGCCCATAGCTTCTCTACCAAGCATGATTAGAAAAGCCAGGGGAAGAAGGAAGGATTAAAAAGGGTCACTGAAGAATGAGGAAGGGGATCACAATTTAGGGGGTTAACACAGAGTAGTGCTAAAAACAAATTCACCTACGCTTGTTTTAACTTGTTTTCTTTTGTTTGGTCTGTCAGCCTTGAGTGAAACAGTTTTTAGACACTATCCTGGCTATGAAGAGAGAGAAAGGTTACACTCCTTCCATCTCTGATAGTTGTGAGGTGGGGGGGGGGGGAATTCTAGAAGCCCAGAAGAGTGGAGGACCTGGTCAGCTTCCTGGTATTTCTCCCCCAAACACAAAACTGCAAGATGGGCCATGTCATTCTCCTGTTCAATAAACTCTCATGGCTGCCTACTAACCCAAAGTAGGTACCTAATAAAAGCTTGTTGATGGATTAATGGGTTGATTTTATGGGACAGAACTATTTGCAAAACACGGGAAAGATCTTTGGGAAGGGGCTTCAACTTAGAACCAAATGACTGTTTCTTTGCCCAGTATCATTATCATCATTAGCATCTGCACCACTGCCATTGCTACCACCATCATCACCAGGGCATCTCCAGCGCCAGAAGCATCAGTAACACTTAGCAGACACCTACCATAAAAAAAGCGGCATACAGAATAGGATTTAAAGCCTTGGACCTTGCTTCCTAGAACCCTATGACCAAATTATCAACAACCCAAATGAGACAATCATGAATCATTTAGACAGACAATTCATTATATCAAGCTGGATAATCATGGCAAGTGACTCTCAATTCCCTCACCTCTCTTAATTATCTTTTTAAAAGGATCTCTTCTACTTGGAGAGATGATTCCTTCTTTCCAGAAGAGTAGTGCTGGTGAGACCAGACTATAAGGAAATTGGAAATCCTAGGCTCAATAGAGGCATCAACCTCACTGCCAGGGACTTGAGTAAGTTATCCAAACCCTCTGCCTCAGTTTGCCTTTCTGATATACTGATGCATGTAAAAGTGCTGTGAGATCCCTAAATCACATGGGTGGAACATTGCACAAATAGCAGTAATTTCATTGTTCAGCCTTAGACAATGAGTTATTTTTCATTCTTCTCCAAACAGTTGGAATGAAACTTGATCTAAGGTCTTGCTGACTCCAAGGCCATCTCTCTATACCCTATTCCATGAGTCTCACCATCCTCATTTTTAATGAGAAAACTGAAGCTCAGAGATGTTAAGTTACTTGCACAGTCACACAGCTATTAATGGTCAGAGACCAGCTTTGAACCTAAGGCTTTCTGGCTTCATGTCCACACTCTGACCACTACACCACACTGCCTTGTAAGGTACCCAATAACTGTGGATTGTTCATTATCATTATAATCCCCAGAGAGACTGTAAGCTTCTTGAGGACATGGACTATTTCATTGTTTATCTTGGTAGCGCAGTTCCTGTCACAGAGCAGGTACTTAATAAATGCTTATTGGTTTATTATTGCTATTAATTATTAATCCATTTTAGAGCCCTCCAATTTTTATGTTGTCACTTTCTTGTCGACTGCCTGGTACCAAAGAGGTAAACCATTCAGTGTCCTGTGCAGCCTTGTGAGACTAGATCTCAGAGGACATTTACCAACGAGCCCTTGCCACAGCCCCAGGTCATACTGACTTGGGGAATAGCAAACAAGGAATCAGGCCTAAAGGGAGCTATCATAAGTGAAGGGTTTGTCTGAAGCCACTTACAAAGGAAAACTTTCATGTAGAATAAGATGAGAAACACAGCCGTCTATACAATTGTTCCTCAATCCTCCCGTGGGGTTATTGGCAAGTGGTATAACTTTGGATAATGATCAGGATAAATGTCCTATTCCTCTGTGACCAAAGGAGGCAGCATTTCACATTGGGCTGTTCACTGATGTTTCTTGTTGGGGTGTCACACATTCTTTCTCCTTCCTTGAAAAAAAAAGGGCATTTATCTATTATGCTCCAGGGGCCCAGTCCTGAGCTAGGCACAGTGCAGGACAGACAGCAGGAGAAAAGAAGGAGATATCGGCTTGTAGTGCAAAGGAAAATGGCCTCGGAGTCAGAAGATCTTGGTTCCAAGACCAGTTATAGCACTTAATGATATGTAACAGTACATAAATGACATCATAGCTCTGCATAGGCCTTAGTTTTCTCATCTGCAAAATGAGACAACTAGACAGCCTAGAATATAAGATTATATTTTTGCAAATTGATGGAACCCTAGAGGCCAGCAAGTCCAGGCCCTTCATTTTACAGATGAGGAAACCAAGGTCCAGAGAAGCTAAATGACTTACTGAAGGCCATAAAGGAAGTAAATGGGAAAGCCAGGATTTGGACCCAGGTCATCTGACTCCAAATTCAATACTCATGGATGTCTAAGACCCCTTCAGCTCTGAAAGTCTGTTATTCTATGCCACTGAAGGGTTTTAGAATCTTATTGGGGAAGCAAGAGAGGGAGAGAAAGAGGGAGGGAGGAAGACAGACAGACAGAGAGAGAGAGAGAGAGAGAGAGAGAATGATGATGATGATGATGTAGATATATGTGCTATACATAGATTAAAATGTACAGAGATGCAGTTATCTGCATCTCGATATATCTATATCTATACATATCTATAATCTATATAGTTCTATATATCTTGATACATGTATCACATATATCTATATCATCTATTCATCTATGTCTAGATAGATAGATAGACAGATGGATGGATGGACAGACAAAATAATAAAAGAAGCCTTCCTTCCCATCAGGTGAGTTATCTCACTGTGCCTTGTACTCACCTTGCTCATTCTTGCTCCCTGACTCCCCATTGCTTGGAATGGCCTCAACGTCCCACTTCCTCATACCTAAAAAGTCCTGGACTAAGAGGCTTGAGTTTGAACCTTAAATCTGCCATCCCACTGCATAACCAAAATGTCCAATCAGTATACTTTGAGACGGATGAAACCAGATGGATGGGATGAATTTTGGGTTAACAAGGACCTGGAATGGTATTAGAGGGGGTAAGCTTTCCACCAACACAAATGTCAACCTCTCAACAACTTCTCAGGCAGATGGTCTTGGAGAGATGCGATGGTCAAACTTTGTCACTCATAGCTAACCTGGTCATGAGCCTCTCTGACCTTAGCTAGGCCAGTCCTTAGATGACAGGCACACAGGGTGCTACCAGGCCCATTCCCAAAGCTGAGCTGCCTTGAGCAGGATCTGCCTTGCCTGACTTTCACTAGTGTGCCTTCAAGAGCCCAGTCACCTACACACCAGGATGAGGCATTGGAACAGGACTTTACCTTAAAAAAATTTAAATTCAAAGAGATTATTTTTAGTTAAATAAGTAGGTAATTAGGTTTTCAAAATATCTTTGCCTTTTGGAGGAGCAAAGGGCACTTGTCAGTATGCAGGGGTGTATTAGGAGGGCAGAGTTTATAATCTCAAAGAGGATCATATACATGTCTAAAAGGTTCGGAACCGCCGGATATAAGAAACTCTCAAAGTAGAAGGCAGAAGAATCAAAACATATATTTAGGCTCCACAGTAACCAACCCATGAACCAGCAACCCCATTTTGATATATTAATCAAAAGCTTCCAGGCCCAATAAGTATGCCTTGAAAGAGTAACCAGGAGGCTACAGAGAAGCATGATTGTGTAAAGCAAAATCATGCTTCCCCCTCTATGGTAAAAAGATTACCCACTGGCTTCAAGTCCTTGTTCAGCTTCCTCCCATAGGTCAGCTCTGCTACTGGCAGCTCCTGCTTCAGCTGTGCTGTGGCTGTGGCTGTGGCTGTGGCTGTGGCTGTGGCTGTGGCTGTGGCTGTGGCTATAGCAGCCTCTGGCTCCAACGGGAGCTGCTTTTAACCATCCGGCTTCTGCAGGGGTGTAAGGTACGCCGGGGAAAGCACAGGTTCTTTCAATCTGCTTAAGCAAGGTGAAGGGGTTGACCAGGAAAGCACAGGTTCTTTCCATCAGCTTAAGCAAGGTGAAGGGGTTGACCGGGAAAGCACAGGTTCTTTCCATCAGCTTAAGCAAGGGAAGCAAGGTGAAGGGGCCGACAAGCTTACTCCAGTCCAACATACAAACAGCATTCAGTTCAGGGGAAAAAGCCAAACTAGTCAAGGGTACTTGTTGACTAAGTGCTAAGGAGCCCATTTTTGGTTGCCAACACAAGGGGTCAGCGGGATTCCACAAGATCCAGACACAGAAGACATGGGGTTAAATCTCAACTCTATTCCTCCTACCTAGGTGGCCTTGGACAAGTAACTTTCCCTCTATGGACTTTAGTTTTCCTGCCTATAAAATGAAAGAACTGGATTAGATTGAAGATTCTTAAGCTTGAATCTGTTAACATTAAGTTTCCATAAAGAGATAGATGAATGAATGGAGAGAGAAAGAGAGAGGTAGATAGATGAGAAATAGATAACTGTATATTGATGTAATTTGTTTCTTGTGTAATCCTATGTGTTTTTAATTTTATGCATTTAACAACATTATTCTGAGGCAAGGTCCATGAGCTTTACCAAGGGGGCCCATGACAGAAAGGCTAAATGACATCTCTATGGTCCTCGTCAGCTTCCAACAGTCTGTGTTCTTTGTTCTAAGATCCCTTTCAGCCCTGACATTGGAAGTTTTGTATTCTGTGATCCCATCCCTCTCCACCATTGTGTTCTAAGGTCCCTGCCAGCTCTGGCCTTCCAGCTTCCATTGACCTTTCCACTCTCTGAGTACAGATAATGCCTATCATCAGAACCACATCATCTGGGACTTAATCATACGCTGTCTGATACGTTACTCTAATTGCTTCACGTGGACAACCTTGACTTGCCAACTAGACTATTCTTCAATGGCAAAAGATGATTAAAAACTCCGATTTCTTGGCACTTTCACATTGGTCACTCCTTTCCTCACAGTAATCCTGTGCGTTGGGTGACGCAGGTATTATTTTCCCCATTTTTATAGATGAGAAAATGAGGCCCAAAGTGGTGATGGGACTTGATCATACCGCTGGTCAATGACAGGGCCAGGATTTGATCACAGGCCTGCCTGACTCAAAGCCTGACTCATCGGGAGAAATGAACAGATAGCTGGGGAAGGTTTTACCCTGGTGTGAACCGCAGAGTTGAGATCATAGTATGTTTTTAATATGTATTGCTTGACTCAACTTCCTTCCTTCTCCCTACATTCTTTCTCCCAGAATCCCAGAATATCATTGCTGAGAGGGACTCTAGAGCATACAACAACAACAACAAAAATAATAATAACAGCTTTGAGGTAAGTTCTATTATTTAACAGTTGAGGAAACTGAGACCCACAGAGATCAAGATTAAGTGATTTGTCCTGGATCACATAGCTAGTAAGTATCTAAAACAGGGATCAAACTTGGGCCTTCCTTACACTGCTCGTTCCCGAATAAAAATCGTCTCTACAACATGCTAACATATGACCTTTACTTGAACATCTCCAATAAGAGGGAACTCATTACCCGCTGAGAGAATCTATTCAGCTGTTGGATAATTAAAGCCATTAGCAAGCCATCTTTTCAGGACATCAAGCCTAGTTTTGCCCTCTGGATTCAACTAGAACAAGCTTCATCTCTCCTCTGTAAAGCAACCCTTCAAATATTAGAAGATGACCATCAGGTTCTGACCCGCCTCCTTCACCATCTTCTCTCCACACTAAATATCCCCAGTTCCTTTAACTGATCACCATTTGGCCTTGGTCAAGGCTCATCTTCATCTTGGTTGTACCCCTCTCCATGCTCTCTGGCTCCCTCCTCCCCTGCTTCTTCCTCAGCCCTTCCACTCCTATCCTGTCTTTTTTCCTCTCTCATTTCCTGACCATTTTCTTTTCTCTGCACTTTCTTCATTCCCCTCCTGTCCCTTTGCTACGTTCCACTCACAGGGATGGCCCTCTCCACTTCTTACAAACTCTCTCTGCCTATGGTGGGGCTAGGTGTGCCTGAAGGGCTGGGGCCTGTCACCTAGATCTCCAGACCACCTTTCCCATCCAGCATCTCCACAGAAGTACCAAGGACAATGGGAACAAAGGACTCTGGCTTTGCCTGGGGAATAAACCAACCTGAGCAAATGAATTTCGAAGCATCCTGGACACCGTTTAATGCCAACTCCCTGATTAGCACAGAGCAGATTTCCTCAAACTGGCTGCCACAAGGAAATGAGAAAGCACACAAGAAGTCAGCAAGGCGGCTCTGGGGAACATGCAACCAAAGCTCCCAAGAAGCCTAAGCCCAGCTCTTTTATCAAGGCTGACAGGTGCTCCCAGTCTGGACCTCCCTAGAGGGCCTTCCAGGCAGAAAGTGCTCCTGAACCAGGTTGGACTGACAGTAATCCAAGCCAGTTCTCCCTGCATGTGATGGGCTCAGACTCAGCCTTTGTCACAGTGAAAGAGGAGGCTCTGGACTTGGAACCAGAAGATCTGGTTTTGAATCCTGGTTCTGCTTGACCTTGGACAAGTCACTGAGCTGTGCAGAGGCCTCAGAAGTCTCATCTGTAAAATGAAGGGGCTGAACCAGATGACTCCTAAGGGTTTTTCCAGAGATAAAATTCCTAAGTCCTGTGAAGGACTTGGGATACCCAGGTTTGCCTGGGCATCCCAAGGAGATAAGACATATACAGGAGCTAAGAAAGAAAGGGAGAAAAGTCTGTGAGAGACTGGGACAGAGGGTCTTAGTAAAACTAAGTCTCTTGAGTCATGGGCTCTAATCCATGATGAGGTCACCTGAAAGAGCACTGGATTTGGTGTCAGAAGATACGGGTTCAAATCCCAGCTGTGCCACTTGCTATCTGTGTGACCCTTGGCAAGTCAGCCACCTTCTGTGCATCTGTTTGCACATCCAGAAAATGAAAGGACCAGGCTTGATGATCTCCAGCATTCCTTATTGCTCTAAATCCAATGATGATTTCTTTAAATATAGCTCTTAAAATTTGCAAAATGCTTTATATGACAACATATTGTCTCATTTGAGCCCCACAATAGCCCTGGAAGGGAGGTATGTGGAGAGTATTATCATCCCTCTTTTACAAATGAGTAAGTTGAAGTTTAGAGAGATTAAGGATTTTACCAGGGATCACACAGTTTACAAGCGGCAGAATTCAAACCCCGGTCTTCTCGACACCCAGTTCATCATTCTATCTCCTGTGTCATTTGTCTCATATCACATTTCTATGATCCATGCCACGTAGGGCTGACTCACAATCACCTGAGGCTGGTGCCCCAGAGTCTCACAAGAAGCAGAAACTGCTCTATCCAGATCAGCAGCCCGGACACTAGCCCATCCAATTAGGAGACACGAGGGACCCGCTATCTGTGGTGAATGGGGATACTACACTCTGTTAGACTTTTCTGTCTATGGACCTGACCACTGGAGGCCCTTTCAGCAGACTGAATGACTGAGCAATCTAAGTGGGTAACTTACTGGATGGGAGGGATTTAGTGCATCAAGGACAAAGAACCACTGAGGCAGCTAGGTGGTACAATTGATAGAATGCTAGACTTGTAGTCTGCAAAACCTGAGTTTGAATTCTACCCTAGACATTTATTAGCTGTGTGACCCTGGGCGAGTTACTTAACTTCCTCATTTGTACACAATCTTCATCTATTAATGGAAGAGCCTGGACTCATTGACCTCTGAGGTCCCTTCCGGCTCTGTATCTATGATCCTATAAGTGACTATAATGGGCCCTGATTAAAGGAATGTTTCTCCCTGATTGGCTCATCATTGGGTCGTGTGGAGGATACACACTGGTGTCTATGTAGATTGGAGGATGTAGATCTCAGCTGTCCAATGACCTTTGCCTCAAGAAGGAGACTTAACACATCAGCCTGAGCGGCCACACGGCTTCCATACTGCCATACTGCTCTGGTCCAGGGCAGGCTTAGGCTGGGATTTGACTTCCTCCCTATGATCTTACTATCAAAGGTGCCTCAGACATGGGAAGGAGGGAAGGAAGGTAAAGATAACCTCCGATGAGGTTTGCTGAAAGACCTCGGAGATCCAGACTAGAGTACCTCTCTCTCATCCACAGCCCTTCTCCTTCTGAAAGTCTCGCATTTACAGTCAGGGGCATACTTTTCAGCTCTAGCTACTATGAATGACTGCATTCTATTTAATCCCTTACAATAAGCATGAACTAAGGGCCTCCTGGACACTGGAGGTAGCTAGTTAGCACAGCAGGTAGAGCTTTGAGCCTGAAGGCAGAAGGACCTGAGTTCAAATCCAGTCTCAGACACTTAGTAGCTGTGTAACCCTGAATGACTCATATAAACCTCTATTTGCCTTGGTTTCCTCATCTGTAAAAATGAGGATAATAACACAGCTACCCTCCCCCAGGGTTGGTGTTGAAAATGAAATAGTATTCATGAAGCACTTAGCACAGTGTTTAGTATACAGTAAGTGGTATATAAATGCTAGTTATTACTGCTGCTGCTGCTGCTGCTGCTACTACCACTGCTATTACTACTACTACTACGTGCCAAGAAGCTCTCTGAGATAATAAGTTGCAGAGCAAATGCCGATGCGCATCAATAGGGAGAGTGCCTCACTGGGAAATTCCTACTCTAGTGAAATCAAAGGGAGGGCTTTGCCTACATATATGTATACATGTACATACACATACACGTATACATATACATACACATGCATGCACACTTACATATCCATATATATACACATAGGTATGATTCTTTGCCAGGGGCTGGGGATCCAAACACAAAAAAGAAAGCTCTCTTCTCCTTCTGAAGCACTGTCTATGGATGGGGATCCCATGCCTCAGGACATCCCCTTCCTCCCTTGTCTCCTGCTTCCTCCAGATCCCATCATTGGCACAGAAATCCTCAGTTTGTTCAGAATTCTTTCCATTTCCCTTCCCCCAGAAGTAATTTCAGACAAAGACAATTGTAAGGAGATTTCATTTACAAATGGCCTATTTCTGAGCACGTGAGGGTTTCGCGTCCTAAAGATCAGTTTAGGGGCATTTCTGGTATCAAGAGAAGATCAAACCAGGCTAGGCTGAGAATCCCTAGAACATCCATCTTTGGGACCCAACTTACCTTTCCTACCACCCCTCCTCTCTTTCTGCTTTATTTATTGGTCCACGTTGTTTTTCTCATCAAACATGCCAGCTGAGAATCATTGAGACACCAAACAGGTGACTGTGAGTCATCCCAAACTCCAGGGCACTAGCATCATTGGTTGAGAGGTTTCCAAAGGACACTCTAGTAGAATGAATTTGGGGAAAGTGCTGGGGTGGGGCAAACAGCAGAATGCCTGAGTAAGCCATCAGAGAGAGCCCAGGGAAGCAGGCTTAGCTTCCTGGAGTTTAGGGTCTTTCCATCATCTCTACTTTCATCTTTATTCCGGATAAGAAGATTAATAATGACAACAACAAAGGTAGTAAGAACAATTAATAATAGTAATTATTATTATAAAGAATAGTTAGTGTGCAGACAAGGCTTAAAGGTTCACAAAGTGTTCACTGTTCACGCTATCTCATTTCAGGTTCCCCAAAGTCCTTTCAGGTAGGATACCATATAGTACATAACCAGATAAGGTGGCGTAGACCTGTAGTCTCTGTTCATGGGGAGGTTAAGGTGAGTGGATCCCTCGAACTCAAGAGCTCCAGGAGACAGTGACCTATGTCAATTGGGCATCCGCACTAAGTCTGGCACTAATATGATGAGCCCTTAAGTGGTGGGGTGGGGGATATCAGGCCACCTACAGAGGAGGAACCCAGCCCAGGTAAGAGTCAGACAGGTCAAAGCTCCAATGCCCATGATCAGGCCTAGGAGACACCATAGAACTTCCAGCCCAATGGAGATAGACTAGTCTTTAAAAAAAAGTGTAATATGTAGCAATATCTGAATTTTACAGATGAGGAAACTGAGTCTCGAAGTACTTCATTGACTTTTGCATGGTCAGAGTAGATAGTGAATATCTGAGATAGTCTTTAAACCCACATCTCGCCCAACTCCATCTAACACTTTTACCACTACAAAATGCTAAAACTTAATGGGAACAAGTAGGTGCCTTAGATGATAAATATTTACCTTGGATGATAAATGTATACTTTGAAAGACTCTTCGAAATCTTCTAAGCTAACCCTCTCATTTTACAGATGAGGAAACTGAGGCCCAGATAGGTTACATAAGCTATGACAGTGATGACCATGATTTGAACCCAGGACATCTGAACCCAAAATAGTCCTGTTTCCTCTAGCATGGTGCAAAAGGAATAGACCGTCTTTTTCTAGAGTTAACTAAGGGAACTGACTCTAGAGGAATAAATGTCACCCATCCAAGAAGTTGGCTTTGCCCATCCAGTATTTGGCTCCCCAATTTCCTTCATGTTAAAATCCTCACTAAAAACTCCATCCATCCCCTCAGTGGGCCATGTGAATACTTCATTGGCCCTTGGCTCTGGCTTCACACAGACCCAGGATTCCTGCCTCGGTAGCTGCCAATGACCCCATCTCAATCAGGGGCAGTGTGGGATTGGGCAGCAGCTCTACAACTCATCTTGAATCCTGCTTAATAGGAGAGAGTCCTTTTGCAAATAACTTCTCCCTTATGATCCTCAGTTTCCTTGTTTGTTAAAAAGAGAGGATTGCATTAGATTATCCCAAAGTTCCCATCCAGTTCTGCATCCCAGCCTCCCATGACAAAAGCAGCATGTATCAAACAATCAACAATGGCCCAACACCAAAAATATTCCCCAAACTTCACAATATTTCCTCCATTTATTCACAGGCTTTCCTGCTAATTTTGTCACTCACTAGCCTGTGATGTTGGATAAATCACCTTACCTTTCTGAGCCCCGATTTCCCTACCTGTCAAATGAGTATGATGCTACCAACATTTGCCTACTCGAGAGATTTCTGTGAGGGTTCTTGTGAGGTGTGATCATGTAACTCTCCTCCCCAAGAAGCTTCAGAGGATCCTTATTACCTCTAAGCTAAGCCCAGCTGTGTAGATTTAAAGTTTTGCCCATTTGGGCTCCAGCCTGTCTTTCCGTGCTTATTTCACCATCCTCCCTTTCACACAATCGATCTTTCAGCCAAACGAGACAAGTACATGATATGCCATCTCCTATTTCCTCACCAGTACACAAGTTGTTCCCCACTCTTAGAATGCCTTTCTTCTGGAGACCTGTGTCTGAGTTCCCGTTTGTGTCTGTGCTCAGCTCAAACCCCACATTAGACCCGAAGTCTTTCCTAATCCTCCCTCAGCCCCCATCACCACCAGAAAGAGGTAGGGATAATGTGTGTATGTGTATGTGTATATGCACACAGACCTATATACATATACATGTATGTACATAAACATGTGTGTATATATATAAAAGTGTGTGTGCATGTGTGTTATGCATATGTATATGCGTATATGTATGTGTATATTTTGTATTTACTTACCTGGGTTCATGTTGTTCTCCCTCAGTAGAATATAAGCTCCTTAAGGACAGGAATTCTTTGTTTTCTCCTTTAAATCCTCAGTCTAGCATAGTGCCTGGCACATACTAGTGTCTAATAAATGCTCGTTGAATAAAAGAAGGGAACATTGAACAGATATGAAATGTCTCTGGGATTACAGTTATTGTCTTAATGACAGATGCCCCTCTTAAGAGGAGGGCGAGGATTGACCTGATTTGACAGCTCAACTTCCTGAGAAGACAGAAGGATGGGGAGGGATGGTGGGAGCTCTTAACCTCACCCCGGAGGATGTCTGCAGAATGGGCTGCTCAGTGTGAGGCACTTCGACAAGGCCTTCATGGAGCTGAGGCCAAGAAGAAGATAGCGCCTTGGCTCCCTTTACTGATTGGGGATGGGGCTTGATGGGCCCTGCATGGGGAGAGCTCAGCAGGGAGGAGGTCTGCAGGAGTCCGGGGAATGGCTGCAACAAGGCCTGGGGAAGGGCCTCTTGGCTGTCATTAGTCAGACGACCTACTGGGAGCCTGCCGAGTCCAATCAGCCAATGACTCACTTTCATCCCCCAGCCCTTCATGGAAATCAGCTGCTTGGGAGCTGTCAAGGGTCTGAAGTGGAATCCCAGCAGAACCAGAGGACAGGTGAAACCCAGCCTCTGACAAGGATGCACAACTGTTTGTGTCTGACCTACTAACTCTCTTTGCTTGTCCTAATTCTATAACACTGGGACATATATGCACACTTGTCTGTTTGAGGGCAGATATTGTTTTTGTCTTTGGCATGGTAGCCCTGGTGTCTAGCACAGTGCCTGGCACATAACCGATGTCTAATAAATGTTTATTGGGTTGAATTGACAAAAAAAAATTTTAAGTTTGCATTTCCATTCCAGTTCAGTGGCTGTGTGACCACAGACAGTACCCCTAACCTCTCTGGGCCTTCATTTGTAAAATAGGAATAATCCGTAAAATAAGGATGATGAACTTTGTCTTACCAATCTGCCTCAGATGTTGTAAGAGAACAAAATAAATTAGAAAGCCTTTGGAAAATTTCAACGCCCTTCCAAAATACGTTATTGTTATTTAAGTAATGAATACTCACTATTAAGAATCACAGCCTGAGGGTTGGAAAGAATCTGAGTCCATCAAGTCCTACCCCTTCATTTTACAAATTGAGAAACTGAGGCTGAGATAGTTGAAATAACTCACATAGTCTATGAGATGGGATTGGAACTCGGGTCTTCTTGACTCCAGGCCCAGCCCTCTCTCCATGAAGCCACAAAAAGGTCTCTATCTAATCAGAGTTCCACCATGATCTAGTACAACAAGGCTTCTTAACCTGGGCGGAGCGGAGGGGCAGAGATCCATGAACTTATAAAAATAGATACATGTTAATGACTATTCCAAACTAATGGGTTTCCTCTTGTAATCCTATGTATTTTATTTTATGCATTTGAAAACATTATCCTGAGAAGGGTTGGGCTTCACCAGACACAGCCAAAGGGGGCCATGACACAAAACAGGCTAAGAACCCCTGGTACTGAAAAGGACACTAGCTTGAGATTCTGGGGGCAAATGGAAAGGAGCAAAAAAATCCTCTCTATTTTAGGAAGAGCTTCTTAATAAAATGATGATCATAATAATTAATAATGATTTTTATTGTTGTTCAGTCAGTTTCCAGTCAGACTCCTCATGACCTCATTTGGGGTTTTCTTGCCATTTCCTTCTCATTTTACAGATGAGGAAACTGAGGCAAACAGTGTTAAGTGATTTGCCCAGGGGTCACACAGCTAGTAACATCTGAGGCTGAATTTAAACTCATAAAGATGAATCTTCCTGACTTCAGACCCAACATTCTATCCACTGCACCACTTAGCCACCCAATTAATAATAATTAATAGTAATAATAGCTAGCATTATAAATATTTTAAGGTTCACAAGACTTTACATTTCTTAATCTCATTTGTTTCTTAACAATAAAACTCCACAAAACGTAGTGAACCGTTGTGCCAGATGTTGATCTCGCCATCCCTGGGGGGCTTCTGTTGTGGTCCAGATGATGACTTGTTATGGGATATGGTAGAAAGGATTCTTCCTCAAGCACAGTTTGGACTCAGTTGGACACTGAGATTCCTCCCAATTCTGAGACCCTGAAACCTTCACTCTATTCCCAGCTTTGCCCCCATACTGACCATAGGACCTTAAGCCAATCATTTAAACCTCGGTTACCTTATCTATAAGATGGGAGTCAATAACAGATTACTTCCCAGGCCTATTGCAAGGACCAAACACAATCACAGAGGTAAAATCCCTCTGTCCTGACAAATAGAAGGGGCCATTGCATTATTAGTGAATGAAGAGAAGCCGTGTGACTCAGTAGGTAAGGGAGTGAAATCCCTCCCAGCCCCACAGTGTGGCTCTCCCCTCACAGCTTCTCAAGAAGGAGGTTTGAGAGGAGGGGTGTTCTCCAGCCCAGTGCCTTGCTGTCTTCTTGGTATTCTTGCCTGGTACAGAACTTGTTCACACCTTTATATAGAACAGTCAGATGTGCCGTAATAGTTATCTCCTAGCAAAAAGGAAAGTACCTAAGATTAATTGGGCATCCCCAGGCACTGCAACAGAGAAACATATTATGAAACAAATATGTAATGGTGAAAAATGAAAAGTAATTAACCTTTTGGGCTTGCTTGTCATGGAATTTTTTTCTGCTGCTTGCAACTGAGTCCCCAGAGTTGTTTCAGAGCTTGAGTCCTAGGGTGAAGGACCTGAGCTCTTGGAATGTGTTTGGAAGGGAAGATTTGGCATGTCTCCTTCCCTCATCCAAGCCTAGACCCAGATGCCATTGGCTGCCAAAATGTGAAGGCCAAAGGGAACCCAACTAGCTCCCATATTTCAGTCATCCTCAGGTTCTAGGTTCTCTTACAGTCACCCCACCCCCATGACTGATAAAGTTTGGGCTGGGCCCCTGGCCCTACACTATCCTAGGCACTTTAGGGGAGACAAAGAGTTCTAGCTCTCAAGAACCTCTCATTCTAATTAGAGAAGGAAGACACAGATAAGCAAGAAACAGAAAAACTGAATGCTCAAGTGTGTTGTTGGAGTTCAGAGAAAGGAGAAACGGCCCTAGGCTGGAGTAGCCAGGAGGGATGGGATTTGACAAATCTATGAAAAACCAATGGAACAGCACTCCAGGAAGCTGGGGGATGCTATATGTAAAAGCAGGGAGTCGGGAGATAGTCTAAATACAGAGAAGACAACTGGGCATAATGTAGATAGGGAAAAGATGTCAAAAGAACTGAGATCAACCATGGGCAAGAGGACTAGAAAGGGGCTTATCAAAGGCAGGAAGGGGAGAAAGGAAATAATCATCCTCTGGAAAACTTAGGGGCTTAAGGACTTAGCTGGCCAGGTTCAGGTATTTAAGAACAGAGTTCCCAGCAACCTTGCAAAGTAGATAATCCAAGTTTTATTGTTTTCATTTTATAGATGGGGAGACTAAGGCAGCTCAGAAAGGCCACTAGTCAAACTGATAGATGATGTCAGACCTGGGGCTTGAGATTCTGCTTCCTGACTCCAAATCCCCTGCCCTCTCCTGACTTAGTACCTGGTCCTTATTCTACTATTCTAAAGATGATAAAAAGCAATTGAGATTATGGCTCATTAGGAACCAACGTCCTGTCTCTGGAAGCCTTCAGGGACAGGCCTGTCTGGAGTGTTTGATTTAGAAACATTGGACCAAAGATTTAGAGCTGAAAAGAGCTTTAGGGACCATCTCTAAGGTCCCTTCCAGCTCAGAATCTATGATCCTATAATCTTGTCCAGCCCCCATGTTTTATGGGTTAGGAACCTGACGTCCAGAGCAATGAAATGCCTTGGCCAGGAGCTAGAGTTCATCCTCCTGGCTCTATGATGGTAGACATGCCAACTCCCTTTCCCTGAGGAGCTGACACCTTTAAGAGACCAAGTAACAACAAAGGTTTCTTGAGTGCTAACTAGCTAACTATTTATCATGTCAGCATACAGAGGGTTCTGAAGGGGTAAAATTTGAGCTGGGCCTAAAGGGTCTGTAATAAACCAAGAAAAGAGTATGCAGGAGACAGAGAATGTCATGAGCAAAAGCAAGGGTCAGGGATGAGCCTGAGGCCTTGAACCTAGCTAGTACTTAGTAACTGTCTGTAAGGGAGTTTAACAAACTGTGGTATAAAAAGGAAAATAAGAAATAATGAAAATGAAGAGTAAAAAAATTAAAGTTTTATGAAACCAGAAGAATGTCACTATTTGCAGTGACTACAAAGATATAAATGAAAAGAACACTCAAAAGTATTAAAACTCTGATTGGTCCATTAGATTGTAAGCTCCTTAAGGGCAGGGCTGTCTTTTGCCTCTTTTTGTATCTCCAGCTCTTAGTACAGTGCCTGGCTCATAGTAAGCATTTAATAAATGTTTATGATTGATTAATTGTAATGACCAATCTGAGGCCCAAAGAATTGATGATGAAACACATCTCGCTCCTCTCAAGGACTAAGAACAAGGAATGCTGGATGTGCTATGGGAAAAGGTGGTTATATCTGTTGTTTTTGCTTAAATGTCTTTCCTTGCCCCAAGGGAGTGTTCAATATGAGGGAGGGGAGGTAAAGGGATGTTAAAAAGAAATAAGTATGCTGTAAATTCTAAGGAAAGAAAGACAGGGAGAGAGAGAGAGAGAGAGAGAGAGAGAGAGAGAGAGAGAGAGAGAGGGAGAGAGAGAGGAAGGAAAGGAGGGAGGGAGAGAAAGAGAGGAAGGAAGAGAGAGATAAAGAAAGAAAGGAAGGAAGGAAGAGAGAAAAAGAAAGAAAGAAAGAAAGAAAGAAAGAAAGAAAGAAAGAAAGAAAGAAAGAGAAAGAGAAAGAAAGGAAGAAAGAAAGAAAGAAAGAAAAGAAAGAAAGAAAAGAAGAAAGAAAGAAAAGAAAGAAAGAAAGAAAGAAAGAAAGAAAGAAAGAAAGAAAGAAAGAAAGAAAGAAAGAAAGAAAGAGAAAGGAAGGAAGGAAGAAAGAAAGAAAAGAAAGAAAGAAAGAAAGAAAGAAAGAAAGAAAGAAAGAAAGAAAGAAAGAAAGAAAGAAAGAAAGAAAGAAAGACAGTCCTTAGCCTGGCATCCAAGGCCTCCTCTAGAATCTAGTTCAAATATACTCTTCCAAGCACATCTCCCATTACTCCCTTTCAGGTTCTACTCCAGTTCATTCTGGCCTTCTCACTAGCCAGTATGCATGCCATGCCCATCTATGTGTGTTCACTTGGTATCAGACACAGTGATACGTTATATTTTGAGAACAGGGACCCTCTCCCAGGATCTACTCTTCATATCTCCCAATTCCAACTGAAAGCTCCATGCACGGTTACTTAATTAGTGGAATTTAGTTGAATCTAACCTTGACTACATGTACCTGTCTTTTCACTCTGATTAGCCTTTGACTCCTGAAGGGGAGGGACTAGGCCCTTTCCTCCTTCCTTCACCAGAGCACCCGGACACAGGACTAGGCACATCTAATTGTGAGCTCAAGCTGGACAAACCCCTCCAGCCCCATCAGTCTCTCTTGCAGAGCGTATTTTTAGACTGAAGAGGGAAACCTTGAAACAAAGCAAAAGCTGCCAAAATTAAGGTTTCTTCCTGATCCTTGAAAATGGAGTGATTACTGCCTGGACTCCCCACTGAATAAGATTGCTTCAGACCTCCAGGAAGACAAATTCTCCTGACAAGCTAATATAGGGCCTGATTGAGTGTGAATAGCAGCAATCTGCGGCCCTCTTTGGGCCTGGGTTCTTGGGAATAAGTTCACAGAGAGGTTCTGTCCCTGCTCTCCTTCCCCATCCCACCTCCCCATCATTAAGAGCTCCTCAGGAGGGGTCACAGAGAGCATTCTGGTAGCAACAGATGAACCCTGGAATACCGGGGGAGGCCAACATGGAAACTAAAGATCTTGCTTCTGCAGGCATCTTCCCAGAAGTCCACCCCTGTCCTCCTCCCAGTTGGCCTAGATCTGGTCCTGACCTTCTAGAGGTCTCTACTTATCACTGAGGGCTCCATAGTAACTGAGAACAGAGGGTAGTTGGCAATCATTTCTCAGATATTAGAGACCCACCTAAGTGCAAATGCCAATGGGCCCACACAGATTTAAAATACAAAGAAAGAATAGACTGTCCAAGGGCATTCTCCTACAAAGCCAGCTGGCTTATCACTGCTGGACAGGCCCTCGAGGTGTCTATAGTACTGGAAAAAAAAACCATACCAAGTACCTGCTGATAATTCTAGCCTTAATTATAGATTTGTTTTCTTTTCCCTACAGCATCTAGCCTGGGGCCTTGCACAGAGGAAACCCATGTAAATACTTATTGCACTAAGAAATGAAAGAATGAGTGAGGGAATATTACTTAGAATTTTCTTCTATGTGTAAATACCATTTCCTCACAATGCAATGTAAACTCCTAGAGGATAGGAACCATTACATTTTTGTCTTTGTATCTCCAGTGCCTAGAATAGTACCTGGCACAGGGTACTGCTTAGTTCATTTTTATAGCATAAAATGGAATGTATATAAACAGTCAGATAGAAGGTCCTTTTCTTACCATATTGTGTGTCCTAGGCACTTGCCTGACATATGGTAGGTGTCTAATAAATGCTTGTTGACTTTGCCTCAAGATTAGGCAGAGTAGACAGAGTACCTAGAGTCAAGGAGTCAGAAGCCTACTTCAGACACTTGCTAGCACTTTCATCAGGACACAGCCAATTAACTTCATCAAGACTCAGTTTTATTGATCTGCAAGATGGTAGCCTCTGAGTTATTGATTGGTGGTAATGATGGTGATGATGACGATGATGATGATGATGATAGCAGCTAACATTTGTAGAGAACATTAAGCTTTGCAAAGTGCTTCATATGTTATCTCAGTGAGATGAGGCAGTAGCATGTAAGATAGCAGGACTTAGAGCTGGAAAGACAAAGGCTCAACTATTGCCTCTACCACATATTGGCCTGTGACCCAGTGACTTACTTCTCAGTTCCCCAAGTAAACCTCTTAGGTCTAAGATCTAAGATAACTCTTAGGTCTAAAATAACTCTACACCTAAGAGAAGTTACTGAAAACAAGCAGATCAGCACTGGCAGAAAGGCATTCTCTGTGGAAGCTCCCAACGTCAATGAAATCATAGGGCCAATAATACTGCCACTACACACTCCACATGAATTTGGAAGGAAAATGCTTTGTAGTCCTCTGAGGACTGTAGAAATGTGAGCTGACGTTGCTGTATTAAGGAGCTGTGACTTCCCTAGTGTGGGTATTCACTACGCCATCACTGATGACAATCCATTTGTAACTTGTACAACATGGATCATGGACAGAGAGTTGAAAGAGCCTTCTGAGACCACCTCATCTGACTTCCTCATTTTACAGGTGAGGAAGCTGAGTCCCAGAGAGTTGAAGTGACTCTCTGCCCATGGTCAGATAGAAAAGAAAATATCAGAGCTTAGATTCAATCCTGGGACTCCTGACTCCATGACCAGCACTCTCTACACTCTAAAATGCAGGGGCTCATCCTGATCACTCCCTAGAAACACATTAAAATACCATCCAGAATTCTAACTGCCCAAGTGTCTCACATTTTTCCTTCCTTGTGGTGAAGGGCAATGATGAGTTAGAGAAACTGAGATCAAAAAATAAAGTAATTCTCTTATAGAGCCTATAAAACAGGGATCCCTCCCTTCTTAAAACAACCACACACATACACAGCTACACATACACACACTATACAAATGCATGCAACACAAACACAGAAAGTAATACTAATCATAAAATATCAATGTCAAAAATTAGATTCTTACAAGGGATAGTCAGCTCTGCCATGGGAGAGGGTATCCAGAAAAGTCTTCCAGGATATTAGCTGCTGCAGGTAGTGTGATGCAATGGAGAGATCACAGGGATAAGAGGAAGCCCTAGGTTCTGGTCCCCATCTTCCTCCACTAACTAACTCTGTGATCTTGGGCACTTAACCCTTCTGCAACCCAATTACCACATATATAAAATGTATGGTAATAAGATCTCATCTGCCTCAAGGCAGCGCACCGGAGGAGACTGCCTCGTGATGGTTCTTTCCAGAGCCTAAATCACCTTGTATCGTATATTTCCTTAATACCTATGTTATCTCCCCCAAATAGAACCAATCTCTGGGAGAAAAGTGACTATGTTATTTTTGTCATGGTAAGCCCAGCACTAAGCCCACTGCCTGGCACATAGAAGGCATTTACTAAGCAGTGACTAAGCAGTAATTCTATGACTCTGTAAACCACAGAACGTCAAAGCTAGAAGAGACCTCTGGACAACCTGCACCCGAACAGAAAGCCCCTGACAAGTGCTTCACCATCCCACCTCCAGAGAAGGGGAGAGATCCTATTGCTAAAGCCTGCCCCTTCCACTCATGGATAACTCTACCTGTCAGAGCTTTTTGTCCATTCTTTTTACAGAGCCTCCACTGGCCTCTCTACGCCTTCTGGCCATTTCTCTGAGCTCTAAGAAAAGTAAGTCTAATCTTTTTTCCATGACAACGATCATGCCTAACCTAAGCCTTTTCTTTTCTAGGCTAAACATGACCTGTTGTTTCCACCAGTGCTCTCCAAATATAATCTCCCGCCCCTTCACTATCAACCTCTTCTGGATGAACCCATCTTGTTAATGTCCCTTTCTCTGAATACAAAACCAAATCTAACCTAGTACCAAGAAAAAGGATCATGGGGCTCTCGTGTCCTTCAATCTCCTCAGTTACTTTTTGGTAATTTGTGGCCTGAAAGGGTTAATGTACCTTCCAAACCATGCTGCTGTTTCTCCCCTATGAGGAAGCCTTGCCAAGTGCCCATGTGGTTACATGCTTTCTGCAGTCTCAGGGTAGATTCAGCAGCCCCGAAGTCAGCAAGGAAACCATTACATGCCCTTTGCACCACCCTGGCTCCCTGCTAAGGAGTCTCTCTATGCCACACTATCATGAGACAAAAGAAAATTTGTGAAACTTACATTGGTCAATGGGGCATTTTGAAAGTTGGGTTATGGGGCAAGCGGCAGAGAGCAATGATCTCTGAGAGCCAGGGATTATAGACCTTGCCTGATACAGCACTCAACCAAGTGTAATTGTCCTCTTCATTTTGTGTCACTTTTGTATATATTTATCTGTACACATAGAATGTATCCCCTGTAGGATGCATGTTCCTGAAGAACAGGGGCTGCTGTTTTCATCTCTGTGTCTCCAGGGCCTGGCATACCGCCTGGCACTTGGTAGAAATCAATGTTCTTTGGATTACAGTGGCCACTTTCTCTCCTGCTGTTTGTACCTCCTCCCAAACTCACAGGACCCTGGGCGGGCTGTAAGGGGCCTAAGTGGTGGCAACGG
Source organism: Trichosurus vulpecula (assembly GCF_011100635.1). Classification (NCBI taxonomy): domain Eukaryota; kingdom Metazoa; phylum Chordata; class Mammalia; order Diprotodontia; family Phalangeridae; genus Trichosurus; species Trichosurus vulpecula. The sequence continues at coordinate 39,957,927 of NC_050580.1, read as the reverse complement.
CAGCAGTTAATGTCCCCTCAGCCACCCCACTTGTTTCTGCTGCTGTTCACTTCTCACATCATGGCCACGACAGTCTCTCCATAAAGCATTGTGCAAAGACGCAGAACCAGTGAGATGTAAACTGAAATGTCAATATTTTTGCCTAATGGGAAAGCGCTTAGCAGGATCTTAAATCTCAGTGTCTGAAGGGTTTAACCACATCTAGACGAGAGCAGTGTGCTGTGTTTATATTTTTTTCATAATTAAAGACTACTTTGGAGGAACACTAAATATACTCAGTTTATAGAGAGCGATTCAATCGAGTTCTAGCTTGCTTTCTTTGTATTAAGAGATACTGCCGCTTCTGTTGCCAGCTACTGCTGTCATTACATACTCATCAGCTCCCCTCCCAGACAAAAGGGCCCCCACGTAATTTCCCTATTTCTATTAAGGACACCATCAATTTTTTTTTCAGTTGCCTTGGCTTGAAAGCTGAGCTGTAGTTGACTTCCAACCTCATTTCTTCTCAATTATCCAACCCCATTGATTTGTCAGAATGTCCTCCAAATCTGTCCCATTCTCTATGCTCCCACTGCCTTGACTCTAAATCAGGGCACTATAAATCCCATGCTTAGTCTACACTGCAATTAAATGGAAAGACTTGATCTTGAGTCAAAGAACCTGGGTTTCAGTTCTATTTCTGTTGCTTATTGGCTATGTGAGCTTGAGAAAAAGATTTCTCCTCTCTGGAATTCCATTTCTTCCTCCGTAAGGTGAGAATGTTGGACTAGATTCGCTCTCACTCTGAAGATGGAGCATAACTAGATGCCCTGTCCACTCAAGAGTGCTACCATTAGATAACAGCTTCTTAAAGTATGCTTATATCATGGACCTCTTTGACAGTCTAAGAGACTTCAATCAAAGGCTGGATCATTGTTTGCCTGGGGCATTACAGAGGGCATTATGGCTCATGGTTAGTGACTCAACTTTTCTTCTAGGTGACTTCTGGGCTCCCTTCCAACCCCTAGATTTTGTCATTGTGTGATGGGAATAAGTTATCAATGTCCTGTGATATGGATTCAGATTCATGACTCAAAGTCTTACTCAGAGTTTTATATATTCAATCAATATTTACTAAGGCATGAAGAACAGTTAAGTCCCTAGCATCAAGAAGTCATCCATTAAGATTTAGAAGCAAGGAAGTACAAGACTAATATAATGGGCACCTTCCATGTAGCCTCTTCCAAATAGAATGCAAGATCCTTGAAGAAGAAGTTTCATTGTTTATCTTTTTATCCCCAGCACCTAGCATAGTACATGGCACATAGTAGGTGCTTAATAAATGCTTGTTGGTTGATTGATTGGAAATGGAGACTTCCACAGAACTCTAGAGATATTGTCCCTGTCATAATGTTCAAGAATTAACTCAATTCCTTTCCATTAAAAAAATTATTAAGTAACTACTATATGCAAGGCTCAGTGTCAGGTACTGCAAGCAGGATGTGAAAGGAAGGAGTCAGATCATGGAATTATCTCCCCTTTTTCCCTTAGTGACAAGTTCCCATCCACAGGCCAGCTGACTCTTGTAATCACAAAGGAAGCAATAGCTCCCAAGATGGTAGAGTAGGGTAAAAAATTCCAGGGTCACCAAAATATTCAATGACATCAGGAGACCTCAATTCTGACTATTATAAATTAGCTGGCGCATCAGAGACCTTCAGCAAGATGATGACAGCACTATTTTCTATTTGTACGTTTTATATTTGACAGCTTACAAAGTGCCTTCACATATGCATATCTTGTTTTTGACAACATCACTCCAAGATGGATAGGGTAGGAATTTTTATTACCATTTGACAGATGAGAACACTGAGGCTGAGACATATTAAGTGCCTATGGTCACACCACTAGTTAATAGCAGAACTGATGCTCAAAGCCAAGTCTTCTACCTCTCCAAAGTCCAACAGTCTTTCCATCTTGTTTCACAAGCCCCGGATCTTAAAACCATGCAAAGGTTTCCAAACAGTGAGACAAGACCCCCTGGGACTGAGAGGGCAGGGAGAACATCAAGGAGCTATTGCAAGAAATCCTGGAATCCATACATGCCCCCCAGCATCATTCTGATCTTTCTATAGTTCCAACAAAATATACAGCATGACTCAGTATAATAAATAAGCAAACATGCCTTCTGCAGACTGCATAAATCATATGCCTGACACATATGGGTATTACTATTTTTCAAATTCAAATTTTCTAATCTATAGTGGCTTCTTGACATCATGAACTTACTCAATCAGTGGAACCAAATGTGAAATTTTTGACTCTCAAAGAGGTCCTTGTTCATGATGCTACCTTCATGTACATAGTACATAATATGACACATAGCATGTAATTAATAAGTAATTGTTCATTTACAAGGCAGGTTCTCATGATCAAAAGTTGGGGACCACTGGTATAGTACATGAAAACATGGCAGACTGCGTTAGTTTACCTCTATGTAACACTATGCAGTTTACAAGCAATTTGCATCCCAGCGGCCCTGAGAATGGGTATCGCCATTACGTTTGTCAGGCTCAAAGAGGTGAACTGGTTTTCCCAAGGCCACATGGGGGTAAAAGTAGAAATTAAGACTAATTCAATTTTCCTTGGAAAGAGGGCACTCCTCCACACCAAAGGAAAGGTTCAGCGCACTTAGATGTAGCCAGTATTCAGAAGCTTTTTTCTGGTCCTTGGGGAGCTCTTCCTAGCTCAACAGCAATGACACAGACAGCCAGGCTTCTGAGGTACCAATAACAAGCCACGTGTTCTTAAGTGCATTTGAAGTTGTGGGGATAAACTATACAAAACCATCCATACTCTCACATGGTTGGTTCTCTTATGAACAAGAGCACAGGTTTTGGACACAGGTTACCTAGACTAGGAATCAATTAGTGCCACAGAAAAATAAGAGATCAGCACCATACAGTCCTTCCATTGACTCAAGTTGTAACTCCTTTATGCCTTAATTGACTGCTTTATTTAGTTGCTATGGCTGAAAAATAAAATTTATCACCTCCTGGTAGCTAGTCCTGGCCAGCCTCTTCATACTCTGCCATGCTGACCCTCATATGACAGATCCACAGTCTGCTGCCAGGCACATACTTGAAGCCCTTCCAGCTCAATCCGACCTATCTGTGTGTGTGCACCACAGACAGAGCCTTTGTGAGCCCAGGGTGACCTCAGTGAAACAATGAAGCTTCAGAAGAATTCATCTACTCGGTCATAATAGAATCACAGAATCTCAGCACTGAAAGGGCCCTCAGAGACCACATTGTCCACACCGTCCTTGATTAAAAATTCTCTCTATAACATCACCAACAATGGTTTTTCCAGCCTTTGGTCGGATACCTCTAGTGAGTAGCAGCCCCCTCCACAAAGAGACAGCTCTCCTTCTTAGGGAGCATTTCTTGAGCTCGAGCCCTACTCTGATTCTCCACGACATCCAAGTGCTCCCCAGTTCTGCCCCCAGGGGCCAAGCAGAATAAGTCTAGCCTTTTTTTCTGTATGAGAGCCTTTCATTTGCTCAAAAGCTATCATCAGAACCCCCAGAACCCCTCTCTTCTTCAGGTGAAAATTCTCTGGTTCCTTGGACTGATGGCCAGGTGGCATGACTTTGAAGTCTCTAATAATAACAGATGTCTTTGGGGGGGGGATCCAAGCCATGACTTCACTGGAACATGGAATTAGTAGCGAAGAAACTCTTTATCAGTGCAAATCAACACATGATATGCAATTTACACACTCAGAGAGCTCTGTGGGGCACCAGGATCAGCCCAGGGTCACATAGACAGTATGTTTCAGAGACAGGAAAGCAAATATTTTTGATTTGGAGGCCATCTCTCTATCCATTATGTCAGGCATCCCCTGTAAACTTTGTCCTAGAGCCCTAATAATAATGGTTGACATGTATATAGTGTTTTACAGTTTACAAAGCACTTTACATAAATTATCTCATTTGATCCTCATAAGTAGTCTGCGAGGGAGACAGGACAGAGTGCAGTTAACTGACCTGCATAGAAATTAGTCCTGTGACCTGGGCCTGATTAGCTCTTTGCTCTAACCACTGGGAACTAAACAGCCATAGACCCAGGTGTGGATACATGGCTGGTGCATGCGCAAGCACAGACACACACACACACACACACACACACACACACACACACACACACACACACACCTTCTGTCTGATGACTGAATTGCATCTTCCATTACAAATGTCTAACTCCTCTCCCGATAAACACTGCTTCCCCCTAATCAGGCTCTGCCTCACCAAATCACATTGGGATTTGAAGGATAAATTCCCCAACAGAGGATACTACAAATTTAGTCTTTCAGAAGGAAGAGAAAGCAGCAGCCTGCATCAACCAGCCCCATCTTTCCCTGTTAGGAGAGAGCTACAAGCATCTCATCCCCCAGCCTGTGCAGCCTCCCTAGGGTGAGGGCCGGAGGGAGAAGGCGCTGGCTGCCTCCAAAGTCAGTGGTAAATAAAACAAAACATGAAATACATTAGAAGCAGGAGCTATTGTAATGGATGGTGCTGAAGGATTAAACATTCGGTGACTTTCCAGCTTAATGAAAGGCAGCAGCTCTCCATCTTAAAAAATCATGAGCTGTTTTATTTGGCACTTTTTTAAAAAATTTCTCAAGTTGAAGGGTAACAAACTGTTCTCAGACTTCACCCCAGAGGGAACATCTCCCCAGGTGGAAATCAGAAACTGGTAGTGAAGCCTGGCCTGCAAACCAAGAAAACCACAAAAGAAGAGGGAATTGGGATCCTTCCAAGACCAGGAAAAGGGGTGGTCTAGTCCTGATCCCATCAGAAGCTGGGAGGGGAAGACCAGGAGGGGAGACTCCAACAATAGGGTGCTCCTGGGGATGGCAGCTCCCACCTCAGATGCATAGGATCTCAGACTGGGGGCTAGGAAAGACTACAGAGTCCAATGTCCTCTTTTTTATAGAAGAGGGAATGGAAGCCCAGAGTAGTTATGTAACTTGGTCAGGATCACAGAGTTAGGAAGTGAACTCATGTTCCCCAACTCCCAGCACCATGATGAGGTGTGCCCCTCTCCCTCCAGGCCTACCCTAAGGTAAAACCCCATGTGCCTTTTGCTAGCGAGAGAGAGAGAGAGAGAGAGAGAGAGAGAGAGAGAGAGAGCAGTTCACCACCATTCTCTGAGGTCAGAACTTGATAGACTCAGATACAGCTAAAACTGGATGGATTTGGGTTATACAGGATTAGGCTTAACTCATCTAGACGTGTTCTTGCTTCCACTTTGAAGAAGGTGAGAGCTAAGAGAGGCCAACAATATTATCTAATCTGAGCCTCCAATTTTACACAGGAAGAAACCGAGGCTGGCAAGGCAAAGAGACTTTCTCAAGGTCCCACGGCTGTACAAATGACTTGCCCAAAGTCACATAACTAATGAATACCTGAGAACCTAATAAATGACCATAGAACCCAGGTCTCCTGGCTCCTAGTCCCACACTAGTCCCATCACATCATGAGACTGACTTCCTAGCTGGGCATGGAAGAGGAGCTGCGCTTGCTTCAACACACTCTCTCATTGTCCCAGAACACAAGGGCCCTTTTTTCCCAGAATTCTCAACTGCTGTCAGAGATAGTCCTGGTATAATGGAGAAAATCAGTCTTAGAGCCAGAAAGACCGGAGTTCAAGCACTACCCCGACACATCCTAACTGTGTGACCTTGGGCAAGTCACCTGTTTTCTCCTCATGCTAGGCCCTTCTCTTAAGACTGTCCGTTGTAGAGAAGGTGATGATTTGCATCAGTAGAAAGAGGTCTTTTTTTCTAATTAATTTATTTATTTTTAATTTACAACATTCAGTTGCACAAGCTTTGGAGTTTTAAATTTTCCCCGCTTCTCTCCCCACACCCCTGCCCAAGATGGTGTGCACTCTGATACAGGCTCTACATATACATTCACATTAAACATATTTTCACATTAGTCATGTTGTAAAATCAATGGAATTAACCACAAGAAAGAAGAAACAAAACAAAATTTAAGAGAGAGAGAATATAATATGCTTCAATCTGAATTCAGACTCTATATTTCTTTCTCTGGATGTGGATAGCATTTTCCATCATGAGCCTTTTGGAGTTGTCTTAGAACCCTGCATTGCTGAGAAGAGCCAAGTCTAACAAAGTTAGTCATCACATAATGTGGCTGCAACTGTGTAGTGTTCTCCTGGTTCTGCTTCCCTCACTCAGCATCAGTTCATATAAATCTTTCCAGGATTTTTCTGAAGTCTGCCTACTCATCATTTCTTATAGCACAATAGTATTCCATTACATTCGTACACCACAACTTGTTCAACCATTCCCCAATTGATGGGCATACCCTCAATTTCCAATTCCTTGCCACCACAAAAAGAGCTGCTATAAATATGTTTGTACATGTGGGTCCTTTTCCCATTTGTATGATCTCTTTGGGATACAGCCCTAGAAGTGGTATTGCTGGGTCAAAGGGTATGCACATTTTTATAGCCCTTTAGGCATAGTTCCAAATTGCTTTCCAAAATGGTTGGATCAGTTTACAACTCTGCCAACAATGCATTAGTGTTCCAATTTTTCCAAATCTTCTCCAGCATTTATAATTTTCCTGTTTTGTCATGTTAGCTAATCTGACAGGTGTGATGTGGTACCTAAGAGCTGTTTTGATTTGCATTTCTCTAATCAATAGTAAGTTAGAGCATTTTTTCATATGACTATAGATAGCTTTAATGTCTTCCTCTGAAAACTGCCTGTTCATATACTTTGGCCATTTATCGATTGTGGAATAACTTGTATTCTTATAAATTTGACTCAGTTCTCTATATATTCTAGAAATGAGGCCTTTATCAGAGACACTGGTTGTAAAAATTCTTTCCCAGTTTTCTGCTTCCTTCCTAATCTTGGTTGCATAGGCTTTGTTTGTGCAAAAACTTTTTGATTTAAATAAAATTATCCATTTTGCATTTCATAATGTCCTCTTTCTCTTGTTTGGTCATAAATTCTTCCATTCTCCAAAAATCTGACAGGCAAATTGTTCCTTGCTCTCCTAGTTGGCTTATAGTATCAGCCTTTGTGTCTAAATCGTGTGCCCCTTTGGACTTTATTTTGGTATACAGTATTAAATATTGGTCTATGCCCAGTTTCTGCCATACTATTTTCCAATTTTCCTAGCAGTTTTGTCAAATAATGAGTTCTTATCCCAGAAACTGGAGTTTTGGGGTTTATCAAACCGTAGGTTACTATAGTCATTTACTACTATGTCCTGTGTACCTAACGTATTCCACTGATCCACCGCTCTATTTCTTAGCCAGTACCAAGTAGTTTGATGGTTGCTGCTTTACAATACAGTTTTAGATCTGGTATGGCTAGGTCACCTTCCCTAGCATTTCTTTTCATTAATGCTCTTTATATTCTGGACCTTTTGTTCTTCCAGATGAATTTTGTTATTGTGTTTTTCTAGCTCTATAAAATACTTTTTGGTAGTTTGATTGGTCTGGCACTGAATAAGTAAATTGAAAAAGGTTCTTCATCTCATTCCAGTTAAATGACAGACCTACCCCCTATCCCTCTTCCTCCAAACCAGAGCCACAGTTAGCAGTGGCTTTTCCACTGTTTGCTTCCCCAGTGAGTATCTGATAATTTTTGATAATTACTGTGGTGAAGCCTTGCCTCAGGCCCATGGGAGCAGTGAGGGGTCTGTCATACACACACATCTATCTAGACTTTCCCAGAGATCCTGCAGGGGCTGCCTTCTCAGAGGCAGGCAGCAAGAGCAGAAGAGGTTGGGCCCTGGGGTCCAGCTATAGCTTCTCCACCAACTCACTGTGTGGCCTTGAACAGGTCACTTAGCTGTGTGGGCTGAGACGATTGGACTAGATCCTATTTCCAGCTCTAAAGTGATATCGTATATATGCACAATTCCACTCCATATCTAGTCACTGCTAAACTATGGTCTACATCATTTCTTCTCCTAATATGCTCCACATTGAGTCACCAGTAGACTATACAAATACACAGGCACCATCCCCAAACTTGGGACAGCTACGTGGCACAGAAGAACTGTATATATACTCCAAGGCAAGCATTTTGTTTTGGGGCCCTCACTCACCAGAAGAGTGTAGTGTGATTTGACCAGACAAGACTCTGGGTAGCCACTGTTAAGAAGCTCCCCAGCTTTGAAAACTCAGCTGTTGGTGCTTCTCTTTCTGGTAATTGTTAGTGTATTGCTTAGACAGACAGCTAGAAGCCTGTCTGCTGATTTGTGTTATTTTTCCCCTATTTATATAATTTCTGCTTGTAATTTCTGTTTGTGTTTTCCCTGAAGATCAGGGTGCTGATGTTTTCCCATGAACTAAGCAAATGAGATACATATGTATAATTAAAGTGAGATTGTAAACCCCTTAAAGTTGCTTTCCTTAGAAAAGCAGACCAAAAAACCTGTGCTAACAGCCCTCCTATGTGCTGGTGTTATTGGCCTTACACAGCCACAGTAGCAGCAAGTAGTATGGTTGTTACAGCCCTCTGAGAAGGTGACACACTCTTTCTCTCCTTCCTGTCCCCCACGGCCTCATCGGATCTCAAAGCACTCTGTACCTATTTCATGCACTTATCCCTTTGTAACTTGCAACATATCCACTCATGTGCAGGCCTTCCACCACTAAAGTCCTCCTCAGGGATACCCCAAGGGATAGAGATGACTTGGGCTGTTGAAGACTGGCCCCGGGGACAGAATGCTCCAGGCGGGTCCTGCCAAGTTAGGAAGCCTTCATGCATAAGTGCAGCAACCCCCTCTTTGTCTCTTGTCTGAGGACCAGCCTGGCCAAGTGAGAATAGGGGGCTCATTGCCAGAAGGCTGAAAAGAGGATGATTAAGATTTTTGGCCACAACAGCTCCAGAGGCCCACCTCCTGAAGCACAGATATGATCAACAGTCAGGGAAGGAAGCACCCTGTCAACAGGGTCACAGATATGGTGAAATATCAAAGAAGAAAGACACATCTGGTTCCCCCTTCTAGAGGCATAGCTTGGAAGTGGGAGACATTGTTTTAAGCCTGTCTCTGATACTTAATGACATCGTGATGTCTTTCTGGTCCTCTTCAAGTAGGAAGGACAAACAATAAACTATATGACCACAGCTTCCATTTCCTCATCTGTGCAATGAATATATTTTCATCTCCCTCATAAGCCTGTTGTGGAGAGAGTGTGCATACTCTAAAGCACCCTACTAATAGAAAGGGAGCTGGCAGTATTATTATTAACTGAGAACTCTTTGAGGGCCTGAATTATGACCCAGCATGTTACACTTCCCAAACGATTAATTATCTTAAATAAGACAATGTAGGTAAAGTGCTTGTCTACGTTTAAATGTTTTATATGACATATATTAAATATACTATACACATTACTATTTACATTTCAATTGCCACATGCCATGAACTGTAGACTGGTATGATATGAAGAGTAGGCCTCTTGGCACTGGGCCGTCGCCAGTCTTGACTTCTGTCCTACCACAGGGCTCCAATGACTGGAGGAGAGAGCAAGGCTGATGACTTTGTACAGCTCTGCTTCACTTCAATCCAATTCATACCCAATTAGAGACATCGCCCTCATGATGTCATTGAACTTCTTTAAGCACAAACAACAAGGTTTCCCTGCCCATTCTGTGCTGTGACCCTGGGCAGTTCTCAATGTTCCAGGAAACTCCCTGAGACTGAAATTTTCAGAACATGTACTGACCTGCATTGATAAAGGGAATTTCCTCACTGAGAGCTCCCTATACCAACATGGCAGATCTAAAAATAAATATCCATTTGTATGCATTAATTTATGAAGTAGCTGAGGTCCTAGAAGACCTCTAGCAGGCAAAAACTGAGCAAGAGAAGACGAGAGTAACAGTGGCCCTGGCATTTGGGGGAGTTTTTGCCAACCATTTGGGATCCTTTTGGGGGGAATTATGAATGACTGCTGAGTTTCTTATAAATCAGATTATCCTTCCATTGAGATTGGCAGGCCTAGAGAAGCAAGCCCTTCCGAAATGCAAATGAGGTTTTAATTGTCAGTGTGACCTTCTAGTGGCTCTGTGTGGAGCCCCCTCTCAGAGCCTCTCATAAATCACAGCCAACCAGCCCCCTCCCAGATCTCAGAAGACTTGCTCCCCAGATGTTCGCTGCATCCCACTCAGATACAAAGGAGAAAGACGGCATCCCCAAGGAGCCAGGCCTCCAGTCCCACCCAGGGAAATGCCACTCAGCATGTCCCAATGTACTAGCAGCAGGTGGAGTCCCCGTGCCCTGTAGTGCTCAGCCTAGCTCAAAAGCAGATGCTCCAGCATGCCTCCATGCTCCCCTTCTAAAGCAGACTGTCACCCAGCAAGGAGGCCACAGGCCTGGCTGATCCCCAACCTTCCAGAAACAACATGTGCTGAGTAGGTGGTGACATATCTGCTAGATGGTCTGCAGTGTGCCAGGCCTTCTGAATAGGAGGGTGGTGAGAAGGCTGAGACTCTGCTATCTGAGGATCAGCTGGAGGAGTTGGGGAAAACAAGTCCTAGGAGAGACATGATGGCTTCTTTCAAGTATTTCAAGGTCATAGATCTAGAGCTGGAAAGGACCCCAGAGCATGTAGAGTTCAATCCCTTTAGTTTACAGATAAGGAAACTAAAGTCCAGAGTGGTTAAGCAACTTTCCCAAGGTCACAGAGGTAATAATTGTCAGAGACAGGATCTGAATCCAGATCCTCTGATCTAGGAGTTAGTTGTCTTTCTACTGTATGATATGGAAATCAGACTAGTTTTGTAGGAAAAAAGTGGGAGTAAAGGGTGGAGGCTGAAAAGGGACAGATTTAGGTTTCACCTACATGAAAATTTCTTGACAACCAGACTTGTCCCAAAGCCAAATGACATGCCCCAGGAGGTACTGGGTTCCCCTCCCTGGAGGTCTTTAAGGAGGGGCCAGATGACTTTTCCAGCCAATCGTAGAGGAGGTTCTTGGTCACAGACTAATAGAATCAGAGGACTTGGGAATGCTATGGTCCCTTAGAAAAATAGAGCCTATTGCCAAAATTCTAATTTTCAAGGTCAGAGACTAATGTGGCTAATGGGGACACTAGAATCCCTCAGTTCTTCTATCTCCATCCATTTTAGGGATCAATCCCTGGACTTTAAGGGTTTCTAAAGATTGAGAAATCTTTAAGGTCCCCCAAGATTTCTCAAAATCCTCAGATTCCCAAATCAAGCCAGGATCTAGAATCTCTAATTGAATGCTGCCTGGCATGAGAGGGCGGAATCTACCTTTTTCCCCAGCTACTTATTACTTCCAAGAAATGCACCCCAGGTTCAGGGCAGTGGGATCTGGGGTGGGGCTGATAAATGAATCAAATCCTCATAGGTCTGGATCCAGAACCTGCAAAGATTTTTAGAGTTTCTGGAGTCACACCAGAAATGGATTCCCTTTGGGAACATACTGAATTTTATTGGCTATGCCCTATCTCTCATTCAACTGTGAAAGTCTTGGGTCTTGGGTATGTTCAAATTTGCTGAAAAATGTAAGATACTTCGCTAGATGTAATTACTTCTTCAGTGGAAGGTTTGTGGATTTAATCTTGGTTTGGAAGCATTCCTAATGCCAAGACCATACAAAACATTAGAGCGTGCTGATGCACTCAAGGTTCAGAAGACCATAGGACTGGGAATGGCAAAAGGACTTTATGGATCACCTAGCTCAATCCCCTGACTTTTGCAGATGAGGAAATTAATGTTGATGGAAATCAAACAACTTGCCGCCAAAGGTTCTACAGGCAGGTACTCCAAATTTCAAGTCCAATGCTGTTTTCATTGTGCTTTGTTGGCTGGTTTCTTTCTAAGGTTCTTTGACTTAATAAACAGATCTGAGAAAGACAATTGCCCTTTAAGGTCAGACAGCAGAAAGAAAAATAATAAAGCTTTGCTTCATTTTGCAGGTCTCAGAAAACTTGCATGAAACCCAACTCAACCAGACTTCTCCAAAGCCATTAAGAGGCTATGTGATCTACTAGAAAGAGTGTTGGACTTCAAATCAGAAAACCTGGGTTCAAATCCTGCCTGAGATGCTCATTAGCTATGGGACTCTGGGTGAATCACATAATATCTCAGTCTCAGTTTCCTCTTTTAAAATGGGAATAAAAACATTTGTTCTGTTGGGAGGAAAATCCCTTGCAAAATTTAGAGCACAAAATAAATATGATTTCTTCTTCTTACATATCAAACTAGAAAGAGGACAACCAACAGACATGACAAGAGAATAGATTTGCCATCTTTCTATAGCAATCCATCATCATCAGTGCTAGTGAAATCACCATAATTCCCCTCTGGTACCCAATGTGCTGTGTGAGGACATTTAAAAAAATGAACCTAAGATTAAGTCAGAAAGTAACCGGACCTGACCAAATATATAGAAAAGAAATTCATGCTAGAAGAGACATAATTTTAAAGGCACTCAGGCATCAAGACATGTCAAAGGGAGAAAGATTCTAAACGGGAAAAAATATTCTACAAGGTATTATTGCCACCACACACACACAGACAAAAGGCACCCAAGAAGATGGCAGCAATTATCTAACTGTCTGCTTATTTTGTCTTCTTTATAAAATCTTTGTGAGATGTCTCTGCACTAGGAGGAAGGAAGCAGGTTTTCATAGGTACTTTTCTATAGCAGATCACATCCTCACAGTCCTAAAATTGGCCAAGTGTAAAGAATAGATCCCACACTATTGTTGTTGTTTGCTGATTATGAAAAAGTTTATGATTCAGTGGAGCAAAGTAGAATCCAGAGGCTCTCTTTGCACCAGGGGTCTCCACTGCAGAAGTTAAGATCATATGAGATTTAACAATAGTTGTAGTCATGGAGGTTGTTGAATAATGCTCTGATTATCAGACATAAGGAGAGCACAAAGCACTATCAAAGATGTTCACCAGTGTCATGGCGGATATCATGCACAAAGTCCAAATACAAGTTCTCTGTATATGTGATGAGTTTCTCCACATAGTTTTGTGTGCAGATGACACTGTACCTGTTGTGTTGAGGTTCTGAACACAATAGAGCCACTTCAATGAGACCCTTAGACTATCAGATAAGACAGCCAACAATCCACCCAGGAAAAAATTGGATAAAGTATAAATACTGCCTAGATGATGATACCCAGCTGGATGACCAGCCCATTAAGTTAGTCTATTAGTACATATGCCTTGGATGGGCACTGTAGATAAACAATGAGCTGGGCCCAGAGCTCAATAGGAGGAGATTGGAAAGGATCCCATTGGGCAATGCTTTCAATGATCACAAGGTAATTGCTACCATTGAAGCCCATCATTTTAACTCTCCAATCAGTACTCTCCCTCAGTTCTCTCCAAATGATGCAATATGGCACAAAGTCATGAAACACCACAATCTCCAAAAAATATATGAATATTGGATGTGGTAGCCCAAAGAGCATTGGGAAAATTGGCTTATTTACATCCCTGTAAATTTTATCTTATTAGTTTAAGGACGTTAGTTTGCCAAAATCTTTTTAGAACTTAATTCCATCATCCAACATCCTGACTATCCACTCCACTGGAACACTTTGCTAAAAACCTTCCTACAGGCCAACAACTATCCATTAATCCCTATCCTTTGGTTGAGGTCATCCAACCAGTTTTCAATGCACCTGGCTGTACTATCACATAGCCCTATCTCTCTGTCTTGTCAGGAGGATACAACAGTTTTTATCAACTGCCTGACTAAACCCCTGCTGTATCATATCTGTGAAATGGCCACCTTTACTATCAACCTAATCTGCCTGTCAAAAAAGGAAATAGAGTAAGTTTGGAATAAACAAACTATGATGAAGCCATGGTGGCTCTGGGTGATTACTGGTTCTCTTTCTAAATGCTCAGACCATCCCTACAACAACCCTTTCTGGAGTTTATCCAGGAATCAAAATCAAACTCACAGGCCCATAGTTTGAAAAAATGTTATTTCTTGCTAAACAAGTTATAATTTATGAAAACTACTGAACCATGGAAATGAAAGGGACAGATTCAGAGAAAACTGAAAAAAACTTCCATGAGCTGATGCAGAGTGAAGTGAGAAGAACCTGAAGTAGAATTTATACAACAATAATAGGAAAACAAACAATTTTGACAGACTTCAGGACTCTGATCAATGAAACAATCGTGACTTTAGAGTATTCATGATGAAGCATGCTACCCACATCCTGACAAAGAACTGATAGAGTCAGAGTACAGATTGATACATAGATTTTTTGGACGTGGTCAATGCAGGAATTGATTCTGCTTGACTATACATATTTGTTACAAAGGTTTTCTTAATTTTCAGTGGGGGTTCAAGGAGATGGGAGGGAAAGAAGGTGAATTTTGGTTCATTGAAAAAAATTTTCCCTAAAAAAAATTTGCCTTTTTTCTGTCTCCTCCTTTTCTTTAAGGTTGATAAGCATCTATTGGCAAGTTGTTTGAGTTAAGAGCCTCCATGTTCAAGCACAAACAATTAATGTTATTGAAAGAACGAACTGGTTACTGAATAAGATGTGAGCAAGAAAAATAACATAAGAACTGTATGTAAGATGGGAGAACAAGAAAGAGACAATGGGAAAAAAGATTATGGATTATCAAGTGTTTACCAAGACAGTGCTCATGATGCAGCAGGATACTCAGAGCCAAATCTGTATGTAGAATGTCATTTGGGGAGGGTGGCCTCTGAGCATGGCCCATTGTGGTCAACCTATCATCATGTCCATAGGGAGTAGGTTTTAAAAGTAACTGGCATTCATGTAATGTTTTAATATGTGCAAATCACTTTACATCCATGCCCCTCATTTGGAGGCTTCTTGACAACCCTATACAAGTCCTGCAGCTATGAATCTCCTCACTTTATAGGTAAGGAAACTGAGGCTTTTGAAACTAAGTGACTTGTCAAGATCAAGCAGCTATTCAGTGTCAAAGGTCAGATTTGAACCCAGTTCTTTTTGTCTCTAGATCCAGCGCTTGATTCCACTGTGACATATTGCCACCATCTAAGGCTGGATCAAAGCCAGGGATCTTGCCTGTGGCACTAATCAGTGCAAGGGGGTGCAAGTCCTGGGCCCCAGAGCCCCTCTATTCAGTAATTCCAGTAGGTGAGAAGAGAGGAGATAAACTTCATTGGATTTGGCTTTGAACGATGTAGGTGAGGCTGCATTTCTAAACTCTCTTATACTTACTAAAAGGAAACAATGAGTAACCTGGGGAAAGGAAAGGGACACAGAACTTGGATGGAAGTAACAAGTGTTCAGTCACTGATTACAGCAACACCAGGGATCCCTGACATCATCCCTTGTCAGCAACCACAGCAGGATGGACCAAATGGTTTATCTCAGACAATGTGCTAAAAATGTAGGGGGAAACTCCACAGAGAAGCAATCTTTAATACTTAACCAGTAAAGCCAGGTTGTCATCTCCTTAGAAAACTGATATGGAAGGCTTGACAAATGAGGAAATTGAAAGAAAAGAAGAGGATAAGAAGAAATATAAATATAAATTCTTCTTGATCATTCCTATTTTTTAAACTTCCACCTCCCTAAAGCTCCTTCCTTGTTTCTGGGAATCCCTAGTTTGTCTCAGTTTGCCCAGCTCCAACCCTAGTTCAGTCCCCAATTAGCTCTCACCAGAACTATGCTAACAGTTGTCTTGCAAGTCTCCCTCCTATAGTCTCTCCTTTCTCCAATACAACATTCACGCAATTGCTAGTCATCCTCCTCATGCACAAATGTTCTCATGTTCCATCCTTGTTCAAAACCTTTCAGTAACTCCCCATTCCCTCTGCAAAGGCAGTGGAAAGAAAATGATATCAAAATACCTGAGCTCCAATCTTTACTCTAATACTTACTAGTTGTGTAATTTTACCCTTCTAAGTCTTAGTTTACTCATCTGAAAGATGGAGATAATCTTTAATACTACCTACTTAGGTCAATGCAAGGGAAGTCTTTTGTAAACCTCAGCACACTAAATAAATGAGTCATTTCTACTGAATAAAACACACTCCTTAGCTTAGCATTCGATCTCCTCTGTAATTCTGCATCTACCTAAATTTCTAGCCTCTTGGCTATCTGAGATAAATCATTTGGTCCATCCCCTTCGCACACTGTATGGTCCAACTAAAGTGTCTCATTGAGCTCCGTCCTGCCTTTGGAGCTCTAAGTATGTTTCCCCCAGGCCTGAAATTCACCCACAGACACTTGCAAAACACACACACACACACACACACACACACACACACACACACATCGACTGTTGGAATCCTCCCTTTAAGGTTACCTCTTCTATAATGCCTCCACTAATTTTCAAAACTTTAGGGAGACAGATTTAGGCTTGAGGAAAGGAAAAGACTTCCAAACAATGAGAGCCACTCAAAGAGAAATGGGGCATCTTGAGAGACAGTTGTTTCCCACCTCACTTCATAGAAGTCTTCAAAAAGAGGTGGATGAGCACTCTGTTGCAGTCTTTTGGACTCCTCCATCATGCTCCCCACATTCAAGTATCATTTTCCACCTCCCACATATCTCCTTTTCATCTTCCTTTTGTGTGATGTTTTTTTCCCAATCAGATTGTAAGCTCCATGAGGGGAGGAACAGTTGGGTTTTTTTTTTGCATTTGTATTCCCTGTGTTTAATATCCGGTACATAGTAGACACTTAAAGATATTTAGTGACTGATGTTGTACAAACGGCATTTTTCAGGTAAGATTTGGACTCAATGGTCTCCCAGGTTCCCTCTAGTACTGTGACTCCATAATTCTGACAAGTGATCTCAAATTTCTCATGCCACTCTATATCTGCCCTATGACCTTCTATTATAACTTGGATTATAGTTATTTATGTGTTTGTCTTATCTTCTGACAAATAAAAGTCTCAAGAGCAAGGAATGTATGTACATAAATATATAAAGTATATATATATATATGCATATATATATACTTTAATATATGTAATATACTATAGAATATCTATTGTTGTTGCTTAGTCATTTCAGTTGTGTCCAATTCTTCATGACCCCATTTAGGGTTTTTTGGGCAAAGATACTAGAATGGCTTTGCTATTTCCTTCTCCAGATCATTTTACAGATGAAGAAACTGAGACAAACAGGGTCACACAGATAGTCAGTGTCTGAAGCTGGATCTGAACTCTGGAAGATGAGCCTTCCTGACTTTAGGCCCAACATTCTATCCATCTAGCTGCTATATAACATATGTGTGTAGAAAATGTATAAATATATTCAATTAAATATTAAATATATTTAAAAGATTAAATTATTTGCAAGCTTGCCTCAACTTGCCTTTCTAGATTTACTACATATTAATCTCCTCCTTCACTCTATGGTCCAACCAAAATGGCTTTCATAATTTCTTACCAACACACGCTATATCTTTTGTCTCCATGCTTTTGCACTGGCTGATACCCAGGCCTAGAATGCACTCCCTCCTCACTTCTGCCTCTTGGAATTCCTACTTCCTTTTGAGATTCATCTTCCTCACAAGGCAGAAGGTCCTCCTCCATTT
This sequence comes from Trichosurus vulpecula, assembly GCF_011100635.1. NCBI lineage: Eukaryota > Metazoa > Chordata > Mammalia > Diprotodontia > Phalangeridae > Trichosurus > Trichosurus vulpecula. The sequence continues at coordinate 39,940,335 of NC_050580.1, read as the reverse complement.
TGTGCATGATGCCTCCCCTATTAAAATGTAAACTCCCTGTGCGCAGGGACTGGGTCATTTTTCCATTGTAGCTCCAATGCCTACAAATGCTTGCTGAATGTTGTTTGGCTGATTCTCAGTGCTGGACAGCAGACTTTCCAGATTATATATTATCAAAATTCAGGGAGGGACTGATATATTCTCTGAGTCCATTTAACTTGGACTATGTGAGGGATGGGGGACCCATTTGCAAATGCTGCCTGTCATATGACCAGAAGCTTTGGGGCAATGACAGCGGAGAGATCTTTTGAATAATGTTTACTTTTTTAGGGTGAATCAGTCTTCTAATGATTTTCAACACAATTTCTAATAAGAAACTTAAAACCCAGGAGTATAATAAATGTGAACGATCTTAGAAGGATTAAGCACTATTAATTATTAACAGTATTAAGAAACACAAGAGACCATTCCTAGCATCAGTAGCATCATTATTGACCAACAACTAAAAACAAAGTAGAACTATCTATCATTTACCATCTCCTCCAGGGAGGAGGAGCTGCCCCTGGTGAGTCACATAGATTGAGAGCTGGAAAAGACTTCAAAAGTCATCTGGTTCAATCCATTCATTTTACAGATAAGGAGACTTGGGCCCAGAGAGGCTACATCAAGGTCACACAGGTAGGATTCGGACTGATGCCCTCCATCTCCAAATCCAGTGCTCTGTCCATGGTACCATACTTTCCCCTCCTTCCATTGAGGCTAAAGTCACAATACCCTGAGGCAGCCCACTACTCTCATGAATCACAAGGTGGAGAAAACATGCCAAAATGAAAAATGGCTCATCAGTCTGCTGTTCGTCCGCATTTTTCCTTTGGAAGATCTCTCTCCAGCCTTCATCTTTGGAATTCCTACATAACATTAATCAGAAGTCCTTAATCTAGCATCCATAAACTTAAATAGATAGATAGATAGATAGATAGATAGATAGATAGATAGATACTATATTTCAATTTAATTGGTTTCATTTGTAATCCAAAGCATTTAAAAACAGTATTCTTAGAGGGAGTCCATAGGCTTCACCTTATAACTTCATATTATGACACACAAAAAGAGTAAATAACCCTGGGATTAGAAGTAGAGTACCATGATAGACCAAATGAGACAGTGGAATGAAATGCAATAAGCATTTTTAAGCACCTACTATGTGCTTAAGGTCTTAGAGATGAACCACACCTTGGGAAATGAGTTCAACTGACTCATTTCACAAATTAGGAAAGTGAAGTCCTAGAAGAAATTTGCCCAAGGCCTTCTAAGTAGTAATATTAAAAGCTAGCATGCACATTGTGCTTTAAGACTTTGTCAAGCACTTTCAAAATATTATCTCATTCGGTCCTCATAATAACCCTGGGAAGTAGGTGCTATTATGCTTTCCATTCTACAGAAGAGGAAACTAAGTCTAAGAAAAATTCAATGACTTGTTCAGAGTCACATGACTAGTCAGTGTCTGAGGCAGGGTTTAAACTTGGGTCTTCTTGACTCAAAGTCGAGAACTCTATCCACTGTACCACCCAGCCACCTTTATAGTAAGAAGTAACAGGGCCACATTTGAACTCCAACCCTCTGACCCCACATTCATCGCCTTCTACTACACAAGCTTAAGCTCTACCACTTGCTACCAGTTTATCTACCTTTATCTCTTATTTCCTCTCCAAATCAAAACTAGTAAGACTGGACTCAATGACCCCTTTGAACTCTAAAAACCTATGTTCCTATGTGTTGTACAAGTGAACTTCATCTCCCCAGCCAGACTCTGAACTTCTCAAAAGAAGAGATTAGGTCTTTTCTCTTGTTTCTCTCACAGGACTGAGGACATAGATAGTGGTCAATCAATCATTTATTAAGCACCTACTGTGAGCCCATCCCCGTGCTGGAACACCGTATAAATGCTTGCTGAGTTGAATAAATCATATCAGGGACACAGTCAGTGGGAGGCCAAAAAAGGGAAGGAAGCTGAGGAAAAGGGAAGGAGATTGCAAACAAAGTAATTTTGAATGTGGCCAGCCATCTCTGGAGTGTTACAAATTCCAATCTTATTCTATGCCTCTCCCCATTACCACCTAGGAGGACCTTTCTGAAGTATAATAGTGCCCATCAGAGCAATAACTAATGTGAAGAAAATGGGGCTTTGCCCAAGGATGCAGACATGTGGAGGGGGGAGCAAGGTGTTCCTCCCAATGGAAACTTCCAGTCTTGTACCTTCAATCTCAATCATCCTGCAATCATTCCCAGACTATCATCCCCAAGTTTCCATCACTGTAACATCTCTTAAGAGTCTGGCTTCCCTCTTGACTCTCAAAAGGACAAGAATTAGATTTTTTTGAGGAATGGTTGTCCCTAAACAATTATACCTACATCAGGCTGTCACTGTCCACCCCTTACCTCACTCAACTGTTTTTAACCCAAGGTACCACTCCTAGTCATAGTTCTGATGCCTATCCATGCCCAAAGAAAGAAAAGCTATACACACAAGGACAAGATACTCACTACCATACATGTAAGGGCTTAAGAGACCTTTGAGATCTAGCCTGACTCCCTCATTTGCTAGAGGTGGAAACTGAGGGGTAGAAAAGTGAAGTGATTTACCCAGTGACACACAACTAGTTAGCATCAGAGCCCGAACCAGAGCCAAGGTTGTCTGGTTCCAAGTTCAATGTCCTTTCTGCTCTTCCCCATTGCCTCACCTTTGACATCAACAACCACAGAGTGGTAGAGGCATCAGTGACCTCAAGGGAAACCTCTGTCCTCACAGCACACTCCAGTCAAAAACTCATCCTCCTATAATGAACAAACAGTAACTCAGATCAAAGTATTATGTCTCACACCCTCTATCCTACACCACAGGCTACCATCAATAAAGCCAAATCACAAGAATAGATCACAAGGACAGGGACCAACATGGCAGAGGGCAACCGCTCACAACTCTCTAGGCTATAACGCCATCCTATATATTCCAGGCCAAATTGTTCAGAACACCACAGGCAAGAGCCAACCAATATTTAACCTGACACTTTAGAACGACCTAGATACCAAGGCCATGGAAGCCACTTTGGAGTTTGGTCCTCTGAGATCATGATGTATGAGCAACAGTCACCCAAATCCATTGGGACTTTGAAAATAAATCAATCAATAAACATTTATTAAGTGCCTACTATGTGCCAGGCACTATGCTAAGTGGAGATAAAAAAGGCAAAAAAATAGTCCCTTCCCACAAGGAGCTTACAAAATGATTTTAATTGAAGGTAAAGCTTCCAAACAATCCAGAAACAGACTAAGAGAAGGTCCTTGAAGGCCAAGAATAATCATAGGCTCATGGATTTAAAGTTGTGAGAAACCTATGAAGTCATATGTACAACTCCTCCATTTGACAGTTGAGGAAACTGAGGCCCAAGTAGGTTAACTGATTTAGCCAAGGTTGCACAGATGGTAAGTATCAGAGATGAGAGCAGAACCCAGGTCCTCTGATTCTAGGCCCAGGTCAAATGCCTCTGTTAAATCTGGGGTAGAGACAAAGAAATCATTCTTGCTTGTGTTAACAGAAGGGCCTCGTGTCATATGAGGACCAGTTGAATGAATTAGAAATGTTTATCCCAGAGAAGACAAGCCTGAGTGGGAGGATAACAGCTGTCTTCCAGTATCTAGAATGCTAAAACATGGATAGAGTAGATAAACTCTGCTTGGCCTAAGCAAATTTAGACCTGATATCAGGAAAATCCATCCAATTATTAGAGTTGTCCAAAAATGGAATGAGCTACCTCAGGAAGTAGTAGGTTCCTCTCTCCTTGGAGCTCTTCAAGCAGGGGCTGGATGACTACTTCTCAGGGATGTCTGCAAGCAGACTTTCATTCAGGTATAGGTTGGACCAGTCAGGGTCTCCTGTTCCCAATTCTGTGATTCAGTGAATCAATAATTACTAACTATTCTGCAGAGTCATCCAACCTCCAGAAGCAAGATTTTATCTGTATTTTTCACTCCCGGAAGGGGGAATCAGACATTGTAGGCCACAAACTCAGACAGCAAGAGGAGGGGCAGAGGAAGCCCCCATCTCACCATATATCACCAGGAGAGCCAAGTGAATCCATCATCCCCCCCAAAATTGCAGGGAATTGTTTGTCTCTTCATCTGCAAGCTCAATTCCTAGAGTTTGTCAGGCTTAATAGCAGCCGAGATGTATTGTATGTTGGAGAAAATGAATTTCAACATAAACCCACAGCATACAAGCAATATAAAAATTTCATTTGTGTTGCAGAATTTCATCTGTATAGTATGGCTCAATTCCAGGGGGAAGAAGCAAATAATACTGTGGTTTGTTTCTGAATTAATATTGACTTCTCTTGGAAAAGTTTGTGTTTTCTGGGCAACATAACTCCATTCTTGTCAGGAGCAGGAGGCACATGGCATGTTCCACTATAGGCTACCACCACCATGCCTCCACTGCAACCGTGGTGTCTTATTAACAGTGCTAGACCTGGTCCTGTGGTCTGATTCTGCCTTTGCTTCATTACAACTTCTACCCATCATGCCTGGTTATGTCCTCTGGGGTAAAGCAGAAACTTACCTACTTTGTCTTCCATATGATGGCCTTTTAAATACCTAAAGACAACTCTCCTGTCTCCTGGCTAAGCAGTAGTTTCTTCCATTGGTCCACATTAGCCATGTGAATTTGGACAACATATTGAATATATGAAAAGAGAGGGAAATATTAAGAACATATCAGCATGATGTCCAATTCACATTCCAGAGGACTCAGGATGAAACATTCTGCCTACCTCCCGACAGACAGGTGACGTCTGGCTACAGACAGAGACATTATATATTATATTACATTACATACACACATTATGTAGATATTATAGACATTATATATGCATATACACATGCATATATATACATATAGACATATAAAAATACATATATTAGATATAGCCTATGAGAAAATTTGTTTCACTTGACTATGAATATTTGTTATAAGGGTTTTAGTTCTTTATTTTTAATGGGGGGAAGTGGGCGGGAGAGGTAGAATTTTGTTAAGTGAAAAAGAACTTTTCTGATATTTTAATTTTTTTAAAGTGGGAAAAAATGGATTGCCTCTGGATAAAGATTTCCCCTCATTTTAGGCCTTTGAGCAAAAGCTGAATGACTGTTGATACTGTTGCAGAGAGAATTCTTTGCTCAGGTATGGCTTAAACTATATGGCAGCTAACATTTATAGAGGGTGTCCTAAAAGTCTTAGTATGGTTTTAAGCTTTGATAGATGCATGAAGACTTTTGGGACACCCTATAAAGCACTTTTAAATTTGCAAAGCATAGTATACATATTATCTCACTGGATCCTCCCAACAAGCCTAGGAGGTAGGTGCTATTATTGTAATTATCCCCATTTTATAGATAGGAAAACTGAGATTGAGAGTCCCAGAGTCCCACAACTATGCCCTGCTGGGGCATTCCTAGCTCCCTCTTGGCCTTCTCACTCTCTCCATAAAAGGCTCCCGATTGTCTTTGTACTGACAAAAAGAAAAATGTCAGACCATAGTACATCTGGGAAAGAAGAGGTTAATAGGGGAGGCAGCCTAGGAGGTCTCAGATTATTCTTCCTCCATGCCACACATCCAATAACTGGGATGGAGAGGACAAAAATGAGGCCTGTACTCACAGAATAGAGAAGTGGAGTCTTGGTAGTGGGTGCTGCATATTGTCCCCAGGCCTTGAGGCTTAAAGAGCTGACTAGGCCAAATGGAGCAATGATCAATTCCAGCCACATGAGGCACCCATAGTCATGGTTACATAACCTGGAGACACAGACTAAGAATATGGGCAGCAGCAATACAGTAAGAGAGTGTCCTTTAGAGACAGGTAGCCAAACATTCCCAATTATCCAGTGGAATCCTACCTGCTTCACTAATTGGTAAAATTGGCCTTAGCCCACCTTGGATGATGTGATGAAGCCCTTAGGAGATATAACTCTTTGGTCCTGATGAATACCTCACTGCTATCCAAGGTGCTATCACTACCGACCTGGATGTGCCCCCATAGAGTACAACAAGACCTGGAGAGCTGCGCTCATCAATGCATGATGAGGCCTCACTGCATTATCTACAAAAAGAGGCTATTTTCCCCATTTGCCTCATTGACTCAATCTCAGTGAATCCTGACCCGGCATTTTGAGACCAGTGTTCACCTGGCCTGGAACAATCTCGTTTTGTTATTCTACCCGAACAAAAGCTACAACAGCAGAGGGGGCTGACTATTGGGTCAAGGATCTTAAATGCTACCAATTCAGTTTGAATGAGAGCCAGTAAAATGATTCAGTTGCTATGAGTCCATGGATCAGAAAATGTAGAATTTAGAGATGATTTCACCCAACATCCCCCCTTTACAGGAGAAGAAATTGCAGCCCAAGATGAGGTAACTTTCGCCAATAAGGAACAAAGCTGGGGCTTGAATCCAAACGCCTTGAATCCAAATCCAGTGCTCTCCAGGTCAAGTATCCCCAAATCATAGCTGCTCTTCCAAATGGGAGCCATCCAAATGAAGTGGACTCTTTCTAAGTGACCTGGATTCTAGCTCCAGCTCTGCAAATAATTAGCTGCATGACCTAGGATGAGTCATTTTCACTCTCTGCACTTTAATTGTCTCATTTGCAATCCTCATCATTATAATAGCAAGCCTTGATGTTGAGCTTTGAGGTTCACAAAGACTAAAGTTCACCTGTAGTTCACATGAGCCTCCCCATGGCCTGGTGAGGCAGGTGCTATAGGTATTAGCAGTCTCATGTTACAGATGAAGAAACTAAGAAAGGCTCAGAGAGGCTCACCCAGCTAATAAGAATCAGGGGCAGGATTTGAATCCCAGGTCTTTAATATTCTGTTCTCCTCTCTGGAAGAGATTCAACCTGGGAGCACAGAAGATCTTATAATAATCCTTCCAACTCTATGAATGATTCGATGAGACTATTGTCAAGCAGACAAGAGGGAAATGAGCATAACGAAGCCCCATTCTAAAGGCAATGAATTTAAAACCACCACGATTTCAAATTTGCCTAAGGTCTTTAATCTATGTGTGACACAAGGAAGAGTCAACCTTTGAATCAGAAAGGCCTGGGTTCAAATCTAAAACATGACAGCTCTGTGACTGTGGGCAAATTACTTAACTGCTCTGTCTCCCCAAAACAACCATCTAAACCTGAGATCTGCATAGGTGGAGGGATTTTTCACACCAGGAGCTCCCTAAAGGAAGCAATCACAGGTCTGTCTGTACTCCATTGTCCCTGCCTCAAAAAAATCAGATTAATTCCAGCATTCTCCCTTTTCAAGGTTGACCTTGATTTTCCTTTTAGCCTTCAGATTTCTCATTGGCTATACACATGACTGGGGAAGCATGGAGGGAGTTCCAAGTCCCATGTGCCCTTAGGCTACCACTGGGTTGGGGCCCAGTCACCTGGCTATCAATGCCCTTTGCTGCTGCTCCAGGGGCCTCTCCTTGAACTCACATGGATGAGGCTGTTCCCAGGGGTCTCCAGCTAGAGCCCAGGCACCATTTCGCTTCCCCTCATCCTCCACTGATTAAACCAGAGCAAAGTCTCTCCCACTGCCAAGAGAACCACCTTGGGATTCTGAGCATAAAGAAAGTGTCGTTGGGTTTGATTACTTTGCATCTCTGCAGAGTCATTTATATGTTAAAGACTTTTCTTTTATTGTTATTATTATTATGAATATTACATCTCTCACAAAATGCAGCAAAACAGTCCTGGATCGGGGTATGCTTGGCGCCTCCACTTTCAGCAAAACTGTTTTACTGTGTTTTCCTAGGGCAGCAAATGGATTTACTCAAGAATAAGATTCAGCCTTTGGAGAGGAATATGTGGGGACACTTTTAATGAAATGAGCAAGGATTAGGCAATGATTAATATCACAGCTATCTTTTAAGAGTAGGTTTATCACCTACCATACTAAATAGATGACTTCCATCAGGGGCCATCTCCAGTCATCCTGATCTATATCTGGCCACTGGACCCAGATGGCTCTGGAGGGAAGAGCGAGGCTGGTGACTTTACCCATCCCTCCCTCACTTAAATCCAATTCACTTGCAAGTCATAGCATCACCTTCCTGATATCATGGTCCTCTTCGAGAATGAAGGACAAACAACAGCTTGATGAGCCCAAAATGCATATAGTTGAAGTGATATTATCCTAGCTACAGGGGATCCCTGGGTTTCAGTGGTTGGTAAGGAAAGACTTCTGGCTTCTGCCCATTGGTGGGACCATCGCTACATCTACACAGCATCCAGGCAAGTGGAGATGTGGCCAAAAGGGGCAGCATGGCATCACTGATAGAGGGATATCCTTAGAGTAAGTGTCTGGGCTCAAGCACTGCTTCTTGAGACCATACATAAGTTCATAACTGTGTGCTTAGCACAGCACCTGGCACATAACAGGCACTTAAGAAATGTTTATTGGTGACCATAAACAAATCACTTCCTTCCAGTGTCCCTAGACAACTCTCTAAGATTATGGATTACAGATGAATTGCCAATCTGCATTGGAAGAAAGTTTCCACAATGGGACTTCCCTATATTGATGAAATCACAGGCAAACCAAAATTGTTTATTTGTAAAATGTGGAGGAAGCAGGGTACAGGAGAGAGAGTGCTGACCTTAGAGTCAGCGAGGCAGCTAGTTGGTGAAGTAGATACACCATGGGCCTGAAATCAAGAGCACCTGAGTTCAAATCCAGCCTCAGACAGTAGCTGTGTGATCTTGGGCAAGTCATTCAACCTAGGTTTGCCACAGTGTCCCCAGTAATAAAAGGGGCCTAATTACAGCACATAATCATACCTCCCAGAGTATGGGGAAGCTAGGTGGCACAGTGGATAGAGCACTGGGCTTGGAATCAGGAAGACCCATCTTCATGAGTTCAAATCTAGCCTCAGACACTTACTAGCTGTGTGACCTTGGACAAGTCACTTAACCCAGTTTGCCTCAGTTTCCTCATCTGTAAAATAAGCTAGAGAAGGTAATGGTAAACCATTTTAGTATCTTTGCCAAGAAAACCCTAAATGGAATCAGACACGACTAAAACAACTGAACAACGGAATTACTATAAAGATCAAATGAGATAATATTTGCAAAGCGCTCAATACAGTACTAGCACATAGTAGATACTACATAAATGCTAGCTATCATTATTATTATTATTATTAGGAAGACCTAGGCTTACTTCTCCTAGAAGACAAAGAACATATCCTTTAAAAAGGGTATTTTTAAAAAAAAGATTTTTTTAAAAATCTAGATGAGAACACAAGTCATAGGTCACCTCCAACACTTAATAACTGGACAACTCCCTAGGACTTAGCTACTAAGTCAAAGACTGGGTGTGACCTGTATTTGTGGAGAGAGTTCTCACACTGGGAGTCCCAGGTGTGACTGAAATCCTGGATTCTTCATCGTTAATCTTGATCAAACAGTTTGGGGATCACTTGGCTGAAGAAGAAAAAACATTGCCCAGTATCAGCAAGAATAAGCCTGCCTCCTTACTGCCTACTTCCAAAAAGTAGACATACACAGTTCATGTTGGCTAAGCCCTACTGAGCCCTGCTGGGAGACAAGTGCAGAATCGGATGTTAATACCTGCTATTGGGAGGTATCCATGCATGAACCCCAGGGCTAATCATCTCTGAATTATGTGCTGCCGAAAGCTGAGGTGCCTTTCTCCTCGCAAAATCCACTTAACTAACAGTTTGCAGATGAAGGTTAGGATTCTGGGATTACTGAAGAATCAAGGGTGAAACTCCTAAGACCAACCCTGTTGCTACCTCTTGTCACCTGGGTATGGAGGCTCCAGCTTCCTGCTGGAAGATAGAGGCTGAAGCAGACGTCCTCTGTCCTTCCCTAGACATCTCCAAAGAAAAGACAGAAGTGTTGCCAACCCACTGGATCTCCCCACCCCCATCCTCACCCCCCCACCCATAAAAGGAGGGGGCATGTGTCCTTCTTGCTTCCAAAATCATTTAATTGTTGGATCTCAGATTCAGAGCTAGAAGAGGCTCAGAGGCCATAGAGTCTAATCCTCTCCTTTTATAGATTAAGGACTGAGGTCCAGAGAGACTAAAAGAAGAAATGTGAAGTCAGGAAGTCCTGAATTCAAATCCTGCTCAGACACTTACTTATGAGCCATGTGACTGAGCAAGTCTTTTAACTTCTCTCAGACTCAGTTTCCTCTTCTGTAAAATGGGGGTGATAATAGTGCTTATCTCACTGGGTTATCAAAAAAGATAATATATGAAAAATACTTTGCAAACCTTAAAATGCTACCTAAATGTTGCTGTTCAGACATTTTTCAGTTGTGTCCAACTCTCTGTGACCCCATTTGGAGTTTTCTTGGCAAAGATAGCAGAGTGGTTTTCCATTTCCTTCTCCAGCTCATTTTACAGATGAGGAAACTGAGGAAACAGGGTTAAGTGACTTGCCAAGGGTCAGTGCCTGAGGCTGGATTTGAACTCAGAAAGATGAGTCTTCCTGAGTCCAGGTCCACAGCCCTATCCACTGCAGCACCACCTAGCCACCCTGTACTGTAATAATAGCCCATTAGCTAGCATTATTAAGAATTTGGACTCAGTCGGGTCAATCAAGGAGGATTTGTGGAATGCCTACTAATAATTGGTGACCCTTATGTAGTAATCAAGGCTTATGAAGTATTTTACAAACATTAGATCACTCAAGCTTCCAACAGCCCTGAGACAGCTACTAGAAGAATTCTTTCCCCCCACATAATGTAAGGTCCACAAGGGCAGGGGGCTGACTCATTTTGGTCTTTGTCTCTTAAACACCTGACTCATAGTGGGTGATTAATAAGTCTCAAGTGCCAGGCACATGGCAGGTACTTAATAAATGTGTGTTGATTACTAACCCTATTTCACTAATAAGGAAATTGTGGCACAGGGAGATTGACTTACATGCCCAAGGTCATACAAGTAATGAGTGACCAGGGCATGATTTGAATCCAGGTCCTTGGACTCCAAATCCACCAGTCCTGCCATGCTTCCGCCTGGTATTCCTTTAAGACTTAGAGCCGCACCCTGTATGCCACAATCTCAGTCTCACCAGCTGCCTTGGAATTGATCTGTTGGTTCTATGTCATATTCCCAACCAAATTTTTTTACTTTATTGGGGGCAGAGACTTCAACAAGACACTGTTGGGACCTAGAAACAAACCCTTTCCAATAGGCCCCGCTTCTATAACGGGAGCACAGGCCACTCCTGCTAAGGAGCATTGTTGATTTCCTGTTTAAGGTCACAAGTGGGGGGAAAAAAGCCTGAAATGAATTGGCTCCATCCATCTAACTCAGTCTCTGACACCTCTCATTGCGAGTCATTTTAATTCCTGTTGTGCTAATGGGCTGTAGCTAAGAGCACAACTGTAGCATAAAACAAGATATAAAATTATACGGTGTTATTCTTCCCTAGAGCATGCACTGGTGCTGGGTCTCTAGCTCTTGGTTAACTCTTCAAAGGAGGATGGACACTATTTAGACTCCCAGTTAGACAGCGCTGACCAGGCTCTGGAAAGGACCTAAGAGATCGTCTAATCCAACCACCTCATCTTACAGAGGGGGAAACTGAGGCCCAGTTTCCAGGGGAAACTGGTACAGGGGAAGGGATTTGCCAACGTCACATAATTAACAAGTGGCAGTACCTGAATTTGAACCGAGGTCCTCCTGAATCTCATATTAAACTAAGAAACTTTGAAAATGTCTAATTCATTCATTTAACAGACATTTGGGTATATGCTATGTACTGTGAAAATGAATCTAGACACAGAACTCGTCCCAAGGACCTTACAGAAGAGAGGGAAAGACTCTGTGTCAATAACTACAATCCAAGGTGAATGTTATGTGTATAAAAGAATGGCAGACGATGGCAGGAGGAGCCCTTTCAAGTTGGGCGAATAAGGGAAAGCTTCCTGGGAAGCTGTGTTAAGTCTGGACCATATAGACAGGGTTTCAATAGGTGGGGATGTCAGAAAGGCCATTCTAGGTAAACAGTAGGTGCGATGGAATGGAGATAGGAAAGAACAGAATCATTGGAATCATCCAGATTTATAAGAATCCATTCAGGGAATGCCCAATCTGGCTGGAGCCTTGGCACCTCTAAAGCAACAAGCACAGGTCTGGGATGGAAAGCCACTGATTCCTCCCCACTGGCCAGCTCCCCATCAGCTCACCAGTCACCTGGAGTGTCATGCTCAAAATTCTCTACCAACCAGATTAATTAAGGGAAATTTCCTCCACTCCGCCAGCTGCCACTGAAGGAAATCCCCATGTCAGCTTTGATATCCAATCACTATAGCTCTTCTATTTGCCTGTTTAACATACTTGGATCACACAGGTACCTCCTAACTGCAATACTTTGACCAAGGCCCTCCTTGGGAATATGGGGGAAGAAACTACCACCACCTCCCCATTATCCAGGCCTCACCTTGAATCTTCTCCTGTTCCATGTTGCCTGGGGCTGAGCTCAATAGAACTCATTAATGGTCCCCTTCTATTTTGCCCTGACTCTCCTAAGGCCAGGTCCCCTGCAGGAGTAGAATGAAGGTTCTTTCTCCTGTTTCCCAAAAGCTGCACGCATTTTAAAAATAATTTATTACAAAGGAAATAGACCTTAATGTTCTTAACCCAATGTCCAGGAAACTGTCTTTTTTTAAATATTCTCATAATTCCATATATATTATACACTATATATAATATGATATATAGAGATATATAGTATATATATAATATGTAATCCCATATATTGTAATATAGTATGTAGGTATACTGTATGCTATATTATATATAATATAGTATGTAGATATAGACACATATACTATATATATAATATGGTGTGTATATATACTACATGCTATATATCATACACAATATACATGTTATATCTATTCCAATATAATCAGTTTCCTTTGTGATCCTACATGTATTAATTGACGCACTTAAAAACATTATTGTGTGAAGCATTCCACTGACCACAACAGATTGCTGAAGGATAGGGGTCAATGGGACAAAAAAAGGTGAAGAAGCCCAGAAACAAGGCAGGAATCCCAGAAGGCTTCATGGGCTGCATCTGATTGGATCACCTCTCTGCTCAAAAGTCGAGAGTTTCTCCTTACATCCCTCACCAAGTAAAGTTCAAACTATTTTTCCTGGCAACCGAGGCTTTCTTTAATCTGCAGCCCCTATAGCACTTGTTGACATAACCTCTGTCTTCATGGAGCCTATGGTCTAGTAGGGGAATAAGATCTACACAGAGATAACTATGATATGTGTGTGTGCATTATATATGTATAATATTACATAGAGTGCACTTTAAAGAGGAGTAAAATAGGTGCTATGTAAGGTCTATGGGATGGTCATTACTGATGGGAGTGGGGATGGAAAGCAGAAAAGGCTTCATGGAGGACCTGGTATTGGAGATGGCCCTTAAAAGATGGATGGGAAATCTCTAGATAAGAATTAGACAGCCTTACCTCATGCTACTCTATGTTTTAGCCAAAATGGACTAGTAGCTCAAATGCGTCCTGCGTTTTCCAGCTCCCATGACTGTATGCCACCAGGCTATCTCCTGTGCCTAGAATGCCCTCTCTCCCCATCTTCAAATATGGAATTCCTACACATCCTCTAAAACTCAACTCAGATGCCACCTCCCCCAGAAAGTCTTCCCTGATACCCGCCACACATACACACACACCCTCAATGATATTTCTCATTACAGAGCACCTTGTTTTACATTTCTCTGATGCTCTCACCAAGCATTAGAGTGACGTATATGAGTGTCTCATCCTGACTCTGCTTAACTGTTAGCTAGGACCTTGAAGCGTGAGTCCAAAATGACCTGCTTTACAAGATACAAAACTTCTGACACGTTCATACTGGTCCTACACACCAACCACGGAAAAGTAGGCCTTCGTTCCTGCCTGGCTCCCTCCCACCTGAATGTCTCCTGTCAGGCCTAGTCCTTGATATCAGCTCAGTCCGGCTTTTTGGCTGGCTGACCCAATCATGGTTTGGTCATAAATCTTCTAGAATCTACTTCCCCAAACTTCAATTCCTTTCATGAGAACCTGAAGCAGGAGGCAGGCACCTCTCTGGAAGTTATCACACAATACCTACTGGCTATGAAAACTAAGGGATTCCTTGCCTTGGTCTCTCCCCACAAGGTTCTCAGAGAAATTGCTTTACATGTCCAAGCTCCCTCCTCCTTTGAGGTCAGGATGGTAGCCCCATCATGGTCCTGGAGATCCAAATCTCATCCCTGAAACTCTAACACACTCACAGATTCTCTCTCTGTCTCTCTCTCTCTTTCTCTCTCTCTCTCTATCTCTCTCTCTCTCTCTGTCTCTCTCTCTCTCTCTCCCCCCTGCACCCCACCTCCTCTCTCATTCCCAGAGTCAGTCTCCCTCATATTAACAAAATTCTCTCCCTTCCCCCCCACAAACACACACTACCTCATTCTCTTTCCTCCACAGCTGTTTTCTCTCCCTTACACACACACACACACACACACACACACACACACACACACACACACACCACTCTCTCCCCTCCCCCTTTTTCACATACACCATCTCAATGTTTCTCATATGCACACCCACATGATCTCACATATACTTTCTTCTTCCCCTTTCACACACACATATCACTATGAGACATATCACTATGTCTCACATTCTCTCTGTCTGTGTATGTATGCTCACAGCACCATATAATTAGAGCTAATTGACACCTTAAAGACAATCTTGTCCACCACCCTCATTTTACATATGAGAAAACCGAGGACAAGAGAAGGTGAATAACTTGCCCAAGGTCACCCAAGGTCACTGCCCAAGGCAGTAAGTAGCAGAAGCAGAATTTGAACCCATGCCCTTTTCATTAAGCCACACTGCCCAAAGTAGTTAATTCTCTATCTGGGTCATCACTGATGGTCGTATCCTTGGTAGTGGAATTGCTTCTTCCACCTCTTATCTTAGTCTGGCATCTGATGCCATGGCCCAGGATCATGAGGCAAGGCCTCCATGGTCCTCAACTTGGGCTTTCCCTTGCATGGTCCTTCCAACATGGGCTCTCCCACCATTTCCATCATGGGCTCTCCCTCTGATCCTGTCTCCTTGTAGTCTGTGGTAGTTGAGGGATGGGAGCCCAAGCAGCAGAGCCAGGGGGAACATAGGTGGGGGTAGGGGGAGGGCAGAAAAAGGCCAGTTTGAAACCTGAAACCTTTCCAAGAGCAGTTACTGACGTGCCTACCTTGGAAGCTCAATATTCTCTGAACTGACCTCAACTAGATTTATTAACTAATGACTTTTCCATAGTGACTTATGTTTTCTAAAGAGCTTTAGATACATTATTTCACTAGAGCTTCACAACAGTGCTATGAGATAGATGCTCTTTTATGCCTATTTTATAGATGATGAACCTGAGGTTCAAAGAAATTGAGTGACTGGCCCATAGAAACAGCAAAGAAGGTCAAATGTGGGATTCAAACCCAGGTCTCTCCTGAATTGAAGTCCATTCTTTCCAATGTATGAGATTGGCTTGCAGATTTCCAGTGTACTGGACCTGTTCTGTCACACTAATGACCTGAGCCTGGCCACTGGCTTTGACCTAGATGACCCTTTTGGACTTTACTTACACTTTGGCTGAATCTGCACCCACCTCCTGAGTCAGCACCTAGGACTACTTTAACCTGACTTCCAAACTGTGCCCTGGAAACCTTAAATTCTTTTCTGCCAGAAAAGGTGAACCTTGGCACCACAGCCCTTTGGTACCGTCCCTAACTTCCCTTTCACCAAAGGGCAAAATCCAAAAAACCCAAGACAACAAGCACTTTTTTAGAGGTCAATTAGTCAATGCCCTTGACTTCTTCTAATTAATGTATTCCCTGAGTTGGCAGGGAGGGGAGGCACAAAATAATTACCCAATATAAGGTCTGTGAATCCATATATATACTCACCAAGCTTTGTCGACTTGGTCTTTATTTAGCTCCAACAAAACACGCCACATGACTAACTAGAATAAATAAGCAAACATTCCTTCTGTGGACTAAATAAATAATATGCCTCATACATAGATTATCATCATTTTTCAAGTACACGTAGGTGCTATTGTAATGAATAAAATACACATTCATTTAAAAGCAGAGCTGAATTCATAGAAGCATTTTATCATTATGTATTTTCCCAATCAATGTACACAAATATTATCTCCTTGTGGGACTGAAACTTCTTTTCAACATCACAAAGGGCTCCTCATACACAAAAAGGTTGGCAACCATTGACCTAGGGCCATCGCAGAACAATCAGAGATTTAGGGCTGGAAGAACTCAGGACACTTAGTCCAACTTCCTCACTTTACAGAGGACAGGGGGAGACAAGGACCTACCCAACATCACACAGATCGTAAGCATTAGGAGTAGGATTTAAATCCACATCGCTGCTTCCAGGGGCAAAGATTTTTCCAATGTAATACAGATACTGAGTGGTCAGGATTTCTAGCCTATTCTTAAAGACATTCCAAATTTGTTTCTTTCCTTCTTTCCTTCTTTTCTTTTTTCCTTCCTTCCTTCGTTCCCAAGATCATACAAGCCTATCATTCCAAGGTTTGGAAACTTTCAGAATTAGAAAATGCTACCCTAAAAAATTAAAAACCCAAATACCCTCCAGTAAAGGTTTTCTCTTTTCTTTTTCCTAGATCATCAGTAGGGCCAAGCATCTCAATATATCCAGCTGTCAACGGCAATCAAATGTCCATGGGCCTTACCAGTATTGGCAGCAATCAGTGTTTCTTCTCTTGGGCCTCCCTCCTTCCTCTTTCTCTGGGAATCATACCAGCTGAACACACTTAAGACCTTGTCTATTTAACTAGATTTTTCTGCTCTAGAATTAATCATTACAGATACCTGGGGACCTCATGGAAGAGCAGAGTGTCATCTCCTTGAGGGCAAGGAATGTTTCATTTTTATTATTGTTTGTTTATATCTCTTCAGGAGCTAACATTAAGCTAGGCATACAGTAGGTGCCCAATAAATGCAGAAACATGGAGAAGAATGCAAGACAAAGACCAACTAGGAGTCCATGGTAGTGGTATTCTAGGTGAGAGAAGATGAGGGCCTGAATTTAGGTGGTAGCTGTGGGGGTAGAGAGAAAGAATGGATGGGAGGGATATTGTAAAGGCAGGAATGGAAAGGACTGGTATGGGCTGATGGAGAGGGAGGAGTGAAGGATGATGCCAAGGAGAGGGAAAGGAGAATGGGGCATTTCTGTCAGAGCGATAGCAAATGTGGGACCCCCAACTACAACACAGCAGGGTGGGGATGGCCATGGCCCAGGGAACTTGAGGAAAAGAAAACCTCGGAGGGCTTTCAGGCAAGCTGATCTCTAGGAAATTGATCTCTTCCTTGCTTAATTAAAGAGTCGTGGCCTACAGATAGGCTACGGAAGGATTAATAACTTTCCTTGTACTTAACACAGCATGTTCTCCAGGGTTTCCAGACTCCAGCCCCAAAGGTGAATGAGGAAAAGTACAGCAAATTCTAAATGAAGTCTCCATGTCTTCCGCTTAGGACAAAAGTAGGTTCGGATGTTGAATTCTGCTACAGAAAACATCTGGGATGAGGCTGGGGTGAGGAGTGGATGGCCCCCTGAACAACTAAGCTCACCTGATGAAATGTCCTCCACCCTGTCATGGAGACATCCCCACCACAGCCCCTACCCCTACTAGCTCCATGGCCTTTTCTGATGTTTTCTCCAGCGCCCTATGCTGGCAAGTTATTCTCCCGCTAATTGACCTCACTACTGCTGACCTTTTAAAGACCTAACAAATTTTCCCTTTTTAGTCTCACACCATTACTTCTCATTATACTGTCCTTTCCCATCTCCAATAATTCCTCCCCCTTCTGTTAGATGATTACTTTGAGCTTTTATAGACCATTACGTCCCATAGCCTTCCCCAAGATGGGGACATTAAGTGTGCTCAATCATTCTTCCCAGGTCATGCCCTTTAATCCCTTGAGCATCTTGGCTGTGATTCCACTGGTGCTAGTGATAGGCTGGAAGAGGCCTTGAAAACAGCCCCAAGATGATGCTCAAACTCTTCAGACCTGGGTTAGCCAGAGGACACTTCAGTATTTCTCTCTCACACTCCCATTCCCTGTGCAGATGCCTTCTAAACTTTTTTCAAAATGTTATCTGCCTCTTAAATTACATCAGTTGCACAAACCAAGTACACTCCTCTCCCCTTTCCCATTGGCTAGTGCCACGCTCCCATCTAACAAGGCTGAGAAGACACGGCAAGAAGGAGATAAATGGCCTACCCCAAGGCAGAGGTTTACAAGCCAAGAGATCAGAGAGGAAAGTTGTTCAATCTCTCATGAGACCAAGGATATGGATGGCACCCTCTGTTTAGTTCCAATCTGCTCAAAATGCTTATAAAGACTTCACTTCCATTCTTTCATCAGAATCCTCATCCCCAATGGGGATAGGACCAGAATAGCAGGTGATTAGGAGCAATTAACCTCAGGAGCCTCAGGAATTCTTATGCTTCCAGTTGGTTCCTGAGAGATTAAAGAGAACATTTTGCTTTTATTTGAGGCTAAACCGGGGTAGGGCAGCACAGAAGATAGTCTCTGATGGGGGAGGTGATGCAGAAGACAGTCTAACATGGGGGGAGTCATTCATGCAGAGAAGATGCCCATCCCCATGCCTACTTTGGAAGAGAGGCCCCAGGAGAAGAATACCATGATGGGAAGAGCCTGTGGCAGCCCAGCCCAGATCAAAGAGCATACTTATTCCACGTGCTACAGGTCAGTGGAGCAACACAAGGCACCAGGTCCAGCCTGGAAGAATGAGGCAAAGTAGATGCTCCCCATGTTAAGATCCCAGATCAAAGTCCTCATCCAACACAGCTCTGGCTCTGCTTTTCTGGGTCCAGCCAGAATTCATGAGATAAAGATATTCAAGGGCCAGGAAGGGATCATGGAGTTCCTAACAGCAAGCATAAGCCATGGAGGTTCATTCCAAGGAAGTAAGTCAGAAAAAAGAACACCAGTTAAAAAGGATTCCAGAGTAGAGCTAGAAGGGACCTTGGAGGCCATTGAGTCCAACTCCCTCAGTTTATAGTTGAGGAGCCCAGATGAGTTAAGGGATTTATCCAAAGTCACATGGATTGCAAGGGCACCAGAGCCAGAATCTGAACTCATGTCTTCTAACTCCAAATCCAGCTTTCTTCTATTGTATCCCACCCAAAGGCTCCACCTGAGACAAAGCTTTTTCGTGGCAGTGTAATGCTAACCAATCCCTTCATGACCCTGATATCCACCCCACCCCTCCTCCTGTGAAGGAGAGGCCCTAACATGGCAGGATTTCCTTGGTCCAAACTGGAGGTGAAGTGAAGAACATAGGTCAGGCCCAGCCACCAACCCAAAGGTGAACATGGTCGGGAACACAAAAAGAGGGCAGACATGGAAGAGAGCAGTGTATTGTATGCAGAGAAACAATACCTTTTGTGAAGGCTTCAAGGAATGCCTGTCAGATTTCTCGGTGACATGAAATTAGGAGGTTTAACTAACATCTCCGGGGAAAGAATGGTCATTGAAGAGCTTTACAGGCAGGCATAGAAAGCCAACTCTAATAAGATGAAATGTGATAGGGACAAACAGGTCTTACGTTGGGTTTTAAAAAAATAGATTTCCCAAGTTCAGGATGAGGGGACAGGAATCCAAAAAAACAGTTAAAGTAAGTCCCTGTTTTCAAGGAGCTTACAGTTTAATGGGGTGGGAGAAGGCTGTGTGCAAACAAGATATAGATGGATAAATTGGAAAAAATCAGCAGAGGGAAAGTGCTCGTATTGAGAGGGATGAGGAAAGTCCTCCTGTGGAAGGTAGGGTTTTAACTGTGCCTTGAAGGTATCCAGGGAAGCCAGGAGACAAAGGTGGAGAGAGAGAATATTCCAAGCATAGGCTTCCTCCACAAATTGTCCCTATTTGGAGGTGGTGCTTGGAGATCTCCAATCATGAAGATGACCCTCCTTCCCAAGGCAGCCACGTCCCCAGTTAGGGAATGTAAAGAAAAGCATCTTCTGGCAGCCAGAGGCAGTCTCTACCTTTAAGGAGCAAACCAAGGAGGACCCACCCATGCCTGCTATGTGGCATGGCCTATCAACTGTTATTTATTTACTTTTAAATGATAGCAGGTGATAGAGTCTGATGGCCTAGAATTGATCCTGGCTTTATGATTGCATAAAACTCAGAAACTCCTTGATTTATAACCATGTGATTCACAGACTTTGTTCCCTCTCCCCAAACCATGATCCCCTGGGAAAATGATTGACGCTCTTTCACACACACATCACTGGCATCCAGGCCAGTGCACGTGACTAGAAAGACACACATTTAACTGAGAGTTCACCCCTTGTGGCGGACAGGCTCTAAGGCTTCAGAGCTGCCCATCAGCTACCAATATCTCTGAGCCAACCCCAGCTCCATTCTGGTCATGAGTAGGATGCCCTACCATGGAGAGCTCCCAGGGAGACCACCTGATACAACAGAGCTCTGACATTTCAAACCAGAACCAGGAGGGAAGGGATTCCAAAGGGGGTTTTCAAAAGGGTATTGCTCAGCATCTCCGATCTCCAGAGAAGGGCCCCTTGCAATTAACAAGGATATCAAGGCCCAGGGGTTGACAGTTCATGCATTAAATCATTGAATTAAAAGATGGCCAATAAAGCATGTTTTACATTAATTTATTTTCAATTAACAAGCATTTCTTTTCCTCCTACCTCCCAACCCTTATTGGGAAAGGAAAAAAAAATAGCTTGTAACAAATAGGCATAGTGAAGCAAAACACATTCCCACATTGGCCATGTCCAGAAATGTATGACCTCCACTTCTGCATCCTGAATCTGTCACCACTCACTCTAACAGAAGGAGCTTTTGGTGTGGTTTGGGTGTTTTATTTGTTTGCTTGTTTTTAACACACATGAGAGAGCAGAAGGAAACTCAAAAGGAGACATTGACAAGCAGGACAGCTTTGAAAGTAATATGATGGGTTTATCATATACCTTTTTAAATGCATGTTGTGTCATTATAAATATATATGTGCATAAATACATATGTATATATGTGTATATACATATGTATATATATTTTATATACATATATTATGCATATGTATATATAATATATATACATACCTATGTGTGTTATTGTGCAGCTCTCACTGGGAAGGTGTTTTACTTAACATCAAGCCAAATGTTGCCTCTTTGTAATTTCCACCTGCTGCTTCCAGTCCTATCCTCCCGGGCAAAGCCGAACAAGACTCTTCTGTTGGCAGCCTTTCATGTCCTTGACTTCAATTCTCTTGTTCCCCTACGTCTTCAAACATCCCAGCTCCCTTACGCCATCCGACTCATCTTCCTGTAGCATAATCTCCAGTCCCCTCACAATGCTGGTTTGACCCATGATTCCCCAGCAGTAGAATGAGGAAGAAGAAGGAGGAGGAGAAGGAGGAGGAGGAGGGGAGGAGGAGGAGAGGAGGGGGAGGAGGAGGAGGAGGAGGAAAGGAGGAGGAGGAGAAGAAGGAGGAGGAGGAGGAGGAGAAGGAGGAGGAGGAGGAGGAGGAGGAGAAGGAGGAGGAGGAGGAGGAGGAGGAGAAGGAGGAGGAGGAGGAGGAGAAGGAGGAGGAGGAGGAGGAGAAGAAGGAGGAGGAGGAGGATGAGGAGAAGGAGGGGAGGAGGGGGAGGGAGAGGAGGAGGAGGAGGGGAGTAGGAGGAGGAGAAGGAGGAGGAGGAGGAGGAGAAGAAGGAGGAGGAGGAGGAGAAGAAGGAGGAGGAGGAGGAGAAGAAGGAGGAGGAGGAGGAGAAGAAGGAGGAGAAGGAGCAGGAGGAGGAGGAGGAGGAGGAGGAGGAGGAGGAGAGGAGGAGGAGAAGAGGAGGAGGAGGAGGAGGAGAGCATTTCTAGAGTATTTTAAGGTGTTGAACATGTGGTCTCATCTGATAACCCCCAATAACTTTAAGAAGCTGGTGCTGCAATTATTGCCATTTCACAGACAAAGAAACGGAGGCAGAGTTTGAGTGACTTGTCCAGGGTCACGCGCCTAGGAAGTGTTTGAAGTAGGATTTGAATTCCTTCAGATTGAAGAGAGGCCCGTAACTGTCACTGTTTCACATCTGAGGAAAGAAGGGGGGTTGGGTGATTTTTTTAAGGCATGGTATTCAGAACTTAACAAATACCTACAAACATGAGCATTTCCAGATATGCCACACACAGAAAAAGATAGAGAATATAGGAAATCCCAAACCTCAAACCCTGTGTGACCCTGGCCAGGTGGCTTAACCTATCTATTTATCTATAAGATGGCGATAAGATGAACTAGATACTTGCCTCAGGTAGAATGACATAATGCATGTAAAGAGCTTTACAAACCTTAAAGCACCATATAGAAGTCATTTATCCGGTAAGATGTATTAATAATAAATAGTGTTAATATAGCACTGTCAGATTTACAAACTGCTTCACATATATTATCTCAGTTGATTCTCATAACAACCTGTTAAAACTGGGGCTGGGATTCCCATTTATGCATAAGTAAATTCAGGCTGACTGAGTTTAAGTGACTTGCCCAGGATCGTATAGCTTACTAGCTATAGTGTATGAGACTGGATTTGAACTCAGACCTTCATGGTTCTAAATTCTGCCTCCTAGGCCACAGCTCCTGAAAGCAGATTGTTTCATTTCCATCTTTGTATTCCCAGTGCCTGGAACATCAGAGGCGCTCAATAAATGTTTGTTTGAGTGCTAGACCTGGAGTCAGGAGAGATCTGGGCTCAAATTTCACCTCTGATAGTGGGTATGTGACCACAGGCAGGTCACAGGATCTCTCTGTCTCTCTCCTCTCTTCTTCTTCTTCTTCCTCTTCTTCTTCTTCTTCTTCTTCTTCCTCTTCTTCCTCTTCCTCTTCCTCTTCTTCTTCTTCTTCTTCCTCTTCTTCCTCTTCCTCTTCTTCTTCTTTCTGTCTCTCTCTTTTTGTCTCTCTCTGTGTCCCTGTCTTTCTTCTCTCTCTCTCTCTCTCTCTCTCTCTCTCTCTCTCTCCCCGCCCCCCCACAGTTGCCTCACTTAGAGATAATAATAATTGCAGTCCTTCCCAACAGGATTGTCATGAGAATCAAAGGAAATAACATATATAAAGTCCGAGATAAATGTCAGCCATTATTATTATTATTTTCTGCTAAGTAGAGAAACCAGAGGATCCAGAGGATGCCTCTTCTGAAGGGTCTTTGAATCACTCCACCCGCATCAAAAGCTCAAAGGTGCTATGGGGCTCCAGCTGCCGACCTGCTGGTGGAAGAGGAAAAAGAGAAAGGGAGGGAGGGAAAGAGATATAGACAGAAAGACAGAGAGTGAGACAAAGAGAGAGAGAAAAAAAGAGAGAGAGGGAGGGAGAGAGAGAGGGAGAGGGAGGGAAAGAGAGAGAGAGAGAGTCTGACTCCAATTTCTTAGGGAAAACAGGGTCTCTGCCTTCCATTTCCATCTCAAAAGGATGCTGGGAATGTGAACATTCTAGAAGCAGGAAGCTGAATCCCTACACATTCACAGGTACCTGGTGCCCTTCTATGACTTCACCCAAAAGATCCCTGTGACCTCCATGGCGACTGCAGAACTGTGAAATGTCCCCATATTTATTTTTGGAGTTTCCAAAAAGCCAAAGCCGAAAGAAATTTACAACTTGGCCAGTTTTGCTGAGGCCGGGCTGTCTGCTCAGTAATAGCCTCTTATCTCTGAGCCCGGATCTCGCTGTCACAGACAGCAGAGGGTATGGAAAGGTGAAGATGATAAATTTCTCGACAATCCATCGTGAAAGCTCTTCTTAGGTCAAGACAAAGGGAGACAGCTTTCCTGGATCTCCCTAGTCAGTAATCTCTCCCAAGAGAGTCCCAAAGGATGCCAGGGATGTTTATAGGAGAAATTGTCCCAGACTGACTTTGGGACTTTGGCCAGAACCCCCACCGGATCTTGAGCTGGGGGAGCCTTTCGATTCAGCGTGGCTTAGAAGGGTCCAGGAGAGGTGAGTGTAGCTCTGGGGAGGGGCAGTCTCCAGAGAGATTCATGCTTGTTTTTATTCCTCACCAACCCAGGAAGAGGTCCTAAGTCACCCAGTGACAGACACCTTGTCTAGCCTCCCCCACTCCAAGTGATTCCACCTGTGATTTACAAGCCCTAAGCCTCTTGCCCAAAGAAAAATGTTCAGACCAAGTGCTTGATCTGTAGCAGGGAGAGGTTCTTTACCTGGTGTCTATAAACTTGTTTTATTTTAATATTCTGACAACTATCACAATATAATTTGATTTCCCTCTTAATCCTATTTTATCCATTTAAAAACATTGTTCTGAGAAGGGGTCTATAGGCTTCCCTAGACTTCCAAAGTGTCCATGATACTCAAGTTTCCTTGGAAATACTCCCAGAACCAGCCAGAAACATAGGCTGTGACAGCACCACTAGAAGCAACAGGAAGGTTAAGCAGTGAGCTGCCCTGGGAAATGAATGAGGTTTAGTGGGCTCCTGGGACCCGTGTTCAAAGACTCATCCTGCCACTCACTCACTGTGTTACTTTGTCCAAGTCACTTGTCCTCTGGCCTCAGTTCTATCCACTGTAAAATAAGAGGCTTGGACAACAGAACCTCAAAGATGCTTTTCCAATTCTAAAATTCCATCATGAGACTCTATTATTTTCTATGAGTCATTGTGCAGAGGTTTGGGGGTTCTTGACCTTTTGTGTGTCCTGGACCTCTATGGCAGCCTGGGGAAGCCTATGGGCCTCTTCTCAGAATCATGTGTTGAAATCATTGAAGGAAATGCTTAATTTCAGTTAAAAGTTAGAGAAAATTGCTGCCAGATTCACCATTAGAGATGTCACCAGAGAACTAAGAGAGCAATGGTCTTCCAGCTACAGCAGGAGGGGCAGGGGGCTAGATGGTGGTCTTGCAAGAAGCTGCCACCAGGACTTACTCTGCCACTGGGACCCCGTACTCAGGTGTTTCACAGGGAGAGGGATGGTCCTATTCATGGGGACCTGGTGGGTTTCCTACCCCTGAGGTCACAGGCAGGAAGAAACCAATCAACTGAAGTGACAGAGATGGGGCAGGGTGGAAAGACCAGAGTACCAGATAGGAGGGACAGGGGATTTGCAGCCTGTGGAACAAAGCCTAGGCCAGGAAAAAAAAAGATAAAGAGAGGTTCTTTCTTCCCCCAGACTACACCCAGCAGTACTAGGCTTGGGTGCTGAGCCCCAGCTATGACTCTAAGCCACCTTTCCCACACTATACCAGACCCTGCCCAGGGAAAGGACATGGCTCACTCAGTCACTCCATTCAGAACATAGCAACAAAGGACAGAAAAATGTCACCTTCAACCACAGAACCAATAAAGGCAAGTTAGTAAATAGAGTGAAGTTGGGATGAACAAGGATAGGGATGAGGGTGAGCCCATACTTGTTTGGTACAGAGGGTCGATGGACTGCCTGACATCTCTACTGAAGACAAAAGAAGCTGGGCTGGGCTTAAGCATGAGCAATGTAGGCTAGACACAAAGAAAATGTGACTGTAAGCAACATGTGTCTACTGGTAGCCATCTCTAGGGCAAGGGCGGGGAGAAGAAAAAGAGGAAAAAAATAAACTTACATGATAATTTTGTTGTATATTTCAAAGGAATAGCAAGTTGTGCTTAGCAGATTTACAGTTTCATGTACAATCATCTTTTTTATTATACAATGCTTTGCTTGTTTTATTCCATAATTTAAATTTTTTTAAATGTTTAAAAAGCTCCATCATGATGGCTGACATTTCTAGAGGGTTCGGTAAAGAGTTTGAACATCTCCCCAGTCTTCTTCTACCCACACTAAATTTCCTCTACATTTCTCTCTCCTGGTTTTCCTTTGCCAAATTAATATGTAGTCTCTCGTTTGATCAGCACAACACCTTGTGAGGGTGAAAATACAGACACTATTGTCCTCATTTTCCAGATGAGAAACCTGAGTCTCAGAAAAATTAAATGACTTGCCCAGGGTCACGCAGCTACTGAGTTCTGAGGCAAGATTTCAACCCAAGTCTCTCCTAAACCAAACTCCTGGGTTCTTCCCCATGATCTCTCTCTCTCTCTCTCTCTCTCTCTCTCTCTCTCTCTCTCTCTCTGTCTCTCTCATCTGTCTGTCTATCTGTCTCTCTCTCTCTCTCCTTCTTTCTCTAACAGGCCTTAAAAACCCAAGAGTTATCTCTCATCTCTGTTTTGCACAGTCTCTCTGCCTGGAATTCACTCACTCCTCAGCTTTGTTTCTCACACTCCCAGTTTCCCTAAAAGCTCAACACAAACACCACTTTCTATTATTTGCACTGAGAACTAGCCCTCGATACCTGTGTGTATATATACATACATATGTATAGATAGATAAGCATTATCTTTATATGTGCGTACATATACACACATATATTTTAGCTATTTATACACATAGATATATGTATACACACACACACATACACATATATAAAATGTGTGTGTTCATATATTTGCTGTTTAGTCATTTTTCAGTTGTGTCCAACTCTTTGTGACCCTATTTGGAGTTTTCTTGGCAAAGATACTGGAGTGGTTTGGTATTTCCTTCTCCAGCTGATTTTACAGGTGAGGAAGCTGAAGCAAACAGGGTTATGTAACTTGACCAGGGTCACACAGCTAGTAGGTGTCTGAGGCCAGATTTGAACTTAGAAAGATGAGTCTTCCTGACTCCTGGCCCGGCACTCTCTCCACTATGCCTGTATATGGACATCTACTCTGATTAATTAAGCATTTCTAATAGCTTGTTCTGTGCCATGCACTTGGCTGGGTGCTAGGGATACAAATAAAAATATGCCAACCAGTCCTTGCCCTCAAGAAACTTTGATTCTAACAGGGGAAAAGAATAAATAAATAGGTCAGCAAAGGGGGAGGGGTTGGGATAGCAATATCCTGGTGTGCCTGGAGGTGTCTGGGTTGTACTCTGGAGGCTTAGAAACCAGCAAGAAAAGGCCAAAGTTGGTCCATCAGAGCCCAAGGAGGTTCCAGGACAGAGTCCAGCTTTTTAATGGGGAGTGGAAACAGTCTGACTGGCGATGCCTAGGGAGCACTGTGGGGGCCCAGAACCTCAGACAAAGTGTCTTCTGTCTTCATATCAACACTGCTTAGCACAGTGCCTGCCACACTGTAGGTGATTAATAAATGCTTTTTGATTACTTGATTTATGCTGTTATAATGAGAACTCCAGACGAGAAATATTTGTGTAGCATAGTCAAAAGCTGTAGTTACACCTCCCCAGAACTTTGCCTTCGCAATTTGTGTTCACAATTTGTGCAAAATCCTTTTCAGATGAAATACGCCAGATTATTTTTCTGCTTCTGCTGAACAGCACACTTTTCAAAAGTTCAGAAACCATTTGGCAATTGTTAAGTGAGGACGAACAAAATAATGACATCTAAGAATATTTTCAGGTGACTTATTCTCCTTAAACAAGCTGATTTCAGAGCAGCTTGTGCATTTCGAACAAGAGGTCCAGAAAACTCATGTTTCAATAACAGTGAGAAATGATCAGCAAAGGAGAAGCAAGCTGGGACTGCCACAATTCTGTCCAATTCTGTTTCTATCTTGGCTGCAGCTAATAAAAAGAGCCCTCACTCTCCTCTGAAGTATTGGAATTACCCTTCATTAGTTAGCAAATGAGAAACAATTGCTTTTGTTTCATTCCTGGTTTGCTAATTAGTACTTCTCTTCAATGAGGATGTTTTCCATCAACGTGTCAATGGAAAACTCTCCCAAGCCTTACATCAGGCTACAGGTGGCTTCTTCTTTAGACCTTAAAGTTCCCATGATGCACTTTACAATGGACATTTCAACACAGAATGGTATATGAGAAATCCGAGTGGGAAGGGACTCCAGAGGTTGTCTAGGTCTCCTAAGGTTGTAAAAAGTCTTCGATAAAGAGGAAGTCCAGCTAGAGAAGGGTCAGAAACCTACCCTTCAAGGATCTGGCAGCAATCCCTAACACCAATATTTATAAATGCTGCAGGAGCCCTCTTGTCCCCATTTCCAGATATGGAAATTGAGGCCCTCTCTATAATGTAGCACAGGACTTTGATGCCAGGAAGCATTCAACAAAAGTTTATTGGTTGAATGGATTAATGAAGACACAAATTGCATATACATTTTCATAAGGATATTGAGTAGGGTTCTTTTCAGATGATTGGTAATAATTTGGGGTGTCCAGTCAACTGAGTTTTGCAAAAATAAATAGCTCAACCATAAAATTCTCTCCTCCTTCTTTCAAGGAAGAAGTAGATTTCCTCCTTGCCAAACTAACGTTTCCATTTCTGCCTTTAACTCATGCCCTGCTGGCTTTTTTCAGACCTTGCTCCATTAACCACCCCCTCTCACCACTGATATCTTCAGTCTCTCTCTTTTCATAGACTCACTTCTCTACCACTATGTAAAGTCCTATAGACTAAAAATAAAGCCCTTCCTTTGACAATACAGCCCCTTGAGCTACCAGCCAATTTTTTGTCTTCCTTTCACTGCTAAAGTTCTAGAAACCATAGTGGTTTTACGCTTCCTTTTAGAAAGAATATCTATATTCACTACAACTACTTACTTACACCTCGACTTTCTATAAGCTGGCTCCCCCCGCCAGGATGATACGGGGGAAGGAGAACTGGATTTTTGAGTCAGAGGGACCTATGTTTCAATCCTGGCTCTGCCATTTACTAATCTACATGACTTCAGGCAAGTCACTTAATTTCTCTAAGCCTGCTTCCTCATTTATAAGATAAGAGAGTTAGACTAAATGACCTCTAGCATCTCTTCCATTTCTAATTGTACAATTCCATGTACATTATACTCAAATTGCTTTGACCAGGGTCAATAATGATGTCCTAATGGCCCCTTACCCAATGGCTTTTTCTTAATCTCCTTGACAGCATTTGACACCATTGGGCATCTCCCCTCTTATTCTCTCTTGTTTTTCCTTTTAGAGAACCTCCCCTACTGAACCTCCTCAAGGTCCTTCACTCACTCCTCTTCCTCCTCTGTCTGTAGAACAGCATTCCTCAAAGTTCTGTCTTTGGCCCTCTTCTCTTCTCTCTATGCTCTCTGACCTAACAATTGCATCCATTTGAATGATTCTAAATGTCACCTCTAACTCCAAAGTCTATATCGCTAGCCTCAACTTATCCCCTCAGTCCTAATCTCATATTTCTAACCATCTATAGTACAGAGTGAATGTCAATAGCAACTGTTTCTCTTTTGGCCAGCAGTCCTGAGGGTCTTCCCTTCCCAGTTTGATTTTTTGTTATTAAATAGGCCATCCCTTGATCACTTCTTAAAGAGGCCTATTCACTGAAGGAGCAGTACCTCACTGAAAGTGAGAACCTGAAAAGACCTTAGCTTAAAAGGGCCAAGGTCTCCCACTGCCTCCAGGCCATCTCCAGTCATCTTGATCTATTTCTGGCCACTGGACCCAGATGGCTCTGAAGGGAAAAGTGAGGCTGGTGACCTTACACAGCCCTCCCTCACTCAAATCAAAGTCAGCTGCAAGTCACGTCATCATCTCCCTGATGTCATGGTTCTCTTCAAGAATGAAGGACAAACTCCACAACATGCAACATTTCTACCTCCTGGGGGGCTTTAAATTTCATGTGCTCAAAACTGAGCATGACCAAATCTAATGCTCATTTCTCTGTCCTCATCTTCCTTTTCCTTGCACAGCCCTGTTGACCATGTCTTCTTTCTAGGTGCTTTCTTCTCCCTTGATTTCCATGGCATTGCTTTCTCCTTGATCTCTTATCTCTCTAGCCAGTCCTACTTGGGTTCCTTTGTGCTCCTTCCTCCTACTGCTCTAAGCACAAGGCTCTGTCCTAAGTCTTCTTTTCTCTCTCTATACTCTCTCCCTGGATGACCTTATCTACTTCCATGGCTTTGATTATCACCCCTGTGCAGATGGCTCCCAAATCAATATATCTAAGCCCTAACCTCTCTTCTCAATGCCAGTTCCTCATCACCAATTGCCTGCTAGAGATTTCTACCTGGATGTCTTCCCAGAACCTCAAACTCAAAGTGTTCAAAACTGAACTTGTGTTATTTCTCCCTACACTTCCCCATCCCCACAATTTCCCTATGAAGGCCATCTTCTCAAGTCTATAACCTCTGAGACATCTTTGAAGTCTGGAAGATTAGTCTTCCTGACTCCAGGACTGGCATTCTACCCACTGCAACACCTGGCTATCCAAGACAATGCTTACCAAATGAAAAAGAAAAAGAAAAAATAGATTAGTGGAAGAGAGAAAACAGTGCCTTGGAATGAGCTCTGGATTTAGAGCCAGAATACCTGACTTCAATGTACTACCACTTCTTAATCACAAGGCCTTGGGCAAGTAAATTGCCTCTCTGGGACTTGGTTTCCTCATCTTTAAAATGAAAGTTTGACTCGGTGACATCGTAGGCCACATTCAACTCAACTCCGTGATCCTTTGCTTTGGACTTTGCCCACTGGTACTCTTCTACAACAGGGAGTTGAGACAGAGAGGAACTATGTTGGCCACCAGGGAAGTCAAAACCAGCACATAAAAGACAAAAACAACAACCTAAGCGAAGAAATGTTTTGTTTTGTTTTTCAGCATGTAGCCTGAGGATAGGTATGCAGTTATGCTCAGTAAATACTTGGGTGACTGATATTGATTCCACAGACCTTTAAGTTTCCTTTCCCTGGACCCTGTCATTCCACCTGTGAAAGGGAAACATTAGAAGCAGCTGCATGGCTGTGCCCCCCTGCCCTAATGAAACTGTGGCATTAGCTAGTATGAAGTCCCCATCACTACCTAATCGCACAGCTAATCTGTGGGTTTCATGAGACACTGCACGCATCTAATCAGAAAACATTTCCATACCAAAACCATTACAGCTTTTCATTGGACTTCCTGGGCCTCTGGGAATGGCTATTATAAAGTCCCAGTACAATCTCAAATCCTGTCCCTGTGATCCAGTGCCCAGGCTTCCTGGACTGGGGAGGGATGGAAAGTTGAATCCAATCCAATTCTACAAACACTGAAATTCATACTATAGGCAAGGTACTGAGCTGATGCTAAGAATACAAATATAACAATAACAAATGCAACTAACATTTATCATATGTAGGACTTTGAAATCTCTAAAGAATTTCAGAGAATCACCAAATCTATAAGTTAGAAGGGACTTTAGAGATCATATAGTGTCACCTATACCTAAAAATCCCCAGAATGTGCCATAGCCATCTCAAACGCAACTTGTTCAAAGCAGAACATGTTATCATTAACATCTAACACAGACTCATTATCATCTAAACTGCACCCTCCTCTATACTTCCCCATTAACATAGGAAGCCCCACTAGGCCTCCAGTCACCCAGATGGGAAACCTGGGTTATCTTTTATTCTCCCCTCCCTTGCTCCACACATCCAATCCATCAGTAGGCAGGTCTGAGCGCTTCTAATTCCTCCACATCTCTTACATCTATCTCCTCTCTACCCATGTAGCCACCATACTAGTGTAGCCCTCATCTCCCCTCACCTAAACTATGGTGTCCATTTTATTTAATTTTTCAGTTAAAAAATATTTATTTTTTCTTCTACCCTCCCCACTTCCAACACAAAAAAAAACTCATAACAAATATGCATAGTCAATCAAAACAAATTCTCACATTGTCCTTGGCCAAAATCATGAGTTCATCACCTCTCTGTCAGGCTGTGAGTAGCATGTTTCATCATTAGCCTCCTAGAATCATGATACGCGTATTGACCAGAGTTGTCTTTTAAAGATGTTTACAGTCTTTACAATGCTGCTATTATTATATAAATTGTTCTGTGTTCTCCCAGCTACCATTTGCATTGTACTTTGGGATTTGCAATGCACTTTATGAGTATTATTTTATCCTCACAACAAGCTTGGAAGAAGGTGCTATTATTATCCTCATTTTACAAATGAAGAAACTAAAGCATGGTAAGGGACTTGCCCAGGATCACACAGCTAGTAGGTATCTCAGGCAAGATTTGAATTCGTCTTCCTGACTCCCGGTCCAGAGCTCCATCTACTAGCTGCCTCTGCTCACTTCATTCTGCATCAGTTCATGCAAGTCTTCTATTGCTATGCATTCCTTACTGATCTCTCTGCTTCCCTTCTCTCCCTTCCCTAATCCACACTCCTCACAAGTGCCAAAATCATCTTCATATAAGTTAGGTGTGATTCAATTATTCCCTGCTCATCTTCCATGCAGCAATCCCTTCTCATCTTTGCCTCCTCAAGTTCCAAGTAATTCCACCTTCTACAAGCAGCCTGTGCTGATCCCACTTAATTCCAGTGCCTTCCCTCTCTTGATTATTTTAAATTTATCCTGTCTATAGCTTGACTGCACATAGTTGTTTGCATATTGGCTCTTCCATTAGCCTGTGAGCTCCTTGAGAGCAGGGACTGTCTTTTGCCTTTCTTTATATTTCCAGTGCTTAACACAGTGCCTGGCACATAGTGGGCACCTAATTGTTTATTGAATGACTGACTGATCTTCACACCAACCCTATGGAGTAAGTGTTCCAGGCACTACTGCTGCTTTTATCTGAGGCCCAGGGAGGTCAGAGGAATTTGCCCAGGTCATACTGCTAGGAAGAGTCCTGTCTCCAAGTCCAGCTCTGCCACCAGGTTTCTTTTGAGTAACTTACATTTCATAGAGGGACACACACCTGGCATAATATTAGGGAGGGAAGAGGGAGAAATAGACCAGTGATTTTATGGGTAGAGAGAATTCCTGGAGAGGAAATGCTTTACCTGCTCATGGACTGAGAGTCTTTGAGACTTGCTCAGATCACCAAAAGGTTAAGTAGTTTGCTCAGGATCACCCAGCCAAAGGATGTCAGGGGCAAGATTTGAACTCGGTTCTTCCTGGCTTTTAGACCAGCTCTCTGTCTCCTTTGTCAAGCTTCCTTTCTTGGTTGGAGATATCATATGTAATACAAACAAGCACAGCATATGTAAGAGAGAATCTGATAAGGGCAGAAGAAGTCTCTCCAGAGGGCGTGTCCTAAGAAGATCTAGTTTTCATGCAGAGGATGGTGAAGACTTCCAGAAGAATGAATCACCTGTGGCTTTGAAAGGTCTGAGATTCCAAGGTTCATCACTATCTCCCTCCTTCCTGTGGCCATGATGCTAATGAGGACCGGCCAGGGGGCTGTGCCTAGAAGACCGTGACCCTCCAGATGTGGGCATCAGGAGCTGTGCATTTGCTGATGGACAGCTGGGACTACTACCAGCGGTTTGTTTTTTCTACTAAACTAGATGCTATTACAATGAAAACCCTGTATTTCTTGCAAACAATTTTCCCCTTTGCAATCTCACAAATCAATTCCCTCCCGCTTGTGCTCACTTTCTTCCCGCTAATCTAACGACGAACCTATCACCATCCGTAAACTAAATGATGTGTAAACTCTTTCCCGGCTCTTGTCTAATGCACTAAAATTACTTTTCTGTTTTTCCTGCTTTATCTTTCTTTTCTAATGACAGGGCTTATCTTCCTCCCTCCTCCCTCCGAACCTGTGGTTTCTGTCTCCTGCTTCCTGCTAATGTGTCTCCTTCCCATCAGCCACTTTGGCTAATAAATAACCACTGCTTTGGGGGTGCTGGAGGTGGGGCTGTGGATTGCCTAGGGTCAGCCATCCAATAGAAGTAACAATATCCTATAGCACTTAATTTACAAACATCCTCACATATGGTATTAGTGTGGAATAATGGAAAGACCACATTTGGAGTCAATCTGTCAAGTATTTATTAAGCATCTGACATGTCGGCTCATGCATAGAAGTGGGAGGAAACTTGGAACCAATCTAATCCAATCCCCTCAACACAGGTGAGGAAACTGAGGCCTAGAGAGGTGGGGAGGCTTGTTTTGGTCACACACATAATAAGTGATCAAACTGGCTCTGATTCCAACCTTCTTCCCCCTGCATCATGCTAGCCTCCCCCAGGTTGGGTGTTGGTCTTATGTGCCTGTCCCCTGGTGCCTGACCCCTGACTCAGGCTGCTCCTGTTCCCCATTCCTGTATCTTAGCGCTGACTGCCTACCAGCTGTGAACTTCCACCTGGGCTACCCCAACCTCACATAGATTGACCCTCTAGAACTCCCACACTGCTCCAGCCCCAGCTTCCTTGAATCCTGCTTTGCCCTTGAACTCACCTCCCCTCCTTAGGGCTCATATCCCCATGTAACGATGTTTAGACTAATAACCCTCTAGCAGCTCGGTAGCATTGTAGATAGACCTCTGGACTGGAGTTAGGAAGATCTGAGTTCAAATCTAGCTCATACTAGTTGTGTGATCCTCGACAAGTCCCTTAATTTCTGCCTGCCTCTGTTTCCTTAACTATAAGGTAAGGGTAAATAATAGAACCTCTCAGGGGCATCATGAGGATTAAATGTGATTATATTTGTAAAGCACTTAGCACCGTACCTGATACATAGTAGGTGCTTCATAAAGATTTGTTTTCTTGAGTACTCATGTTTAGACCCCTGGTTCCTCTCGGATTCTACAGGTCTGCCTGTGCTCCTGACCCCGACTCTTCCAGGCTGTACTCTCTCACCACCACCCAAGCTTCAATGCTGACTGCATCCATTTTGATGACTGCTCTGTCTCTCCTTTCCCATGCAGGTAATATCACTTTTCTGCCCACACCTGCAGATTCCCATCTACCCAAGTCCTGAACAACCGTTCCCTATTACTAAGAAAGACTGAGATTTGTATTTTAATAAACATCACATGCATACAAATCTTAGGATTTCAAGCTAGATGAGAACTGAGCAAGCATCTAAGAGAGAGCACTCTCTGCAAAGATACCCATGATCCCTGAACTGTTACATCAAAAGGTCTTTTCTCAGTCCTCATCACTCTTTTTTTTAACTTCCTTCCTTCCTGCACTGGGAATGTGTTTCTACCAGCATCTCCCAGACCTTCGTAGAGCCAGGCTAGGAGGGAGCCCAGGGTCAAGAAGAGTGACATCCACAGGACTGATTCATGAAGAACACAGTAAAAATCCAGGCCCTAGTGACTGTATCTTCCTCTCATTCAGGCTTTGCCAACTTATGAATCTGTGTCAGACCAGCTGGGGGATATTTAAATTACTTTTGACTACCCCAAATAGGAAAGAGACTGATATAGACTATTCCTTTCAGGGTCTACCTGCCCTTGGAAAAAATTCAAAGCTTTCTAAAATTTATCTTCCAGTCCTCTAATGTACCCTTTATAAGCTATGGTCCTTACTCCATGGTGCCACTTCACTCACCTTAGGGTACCAAGGACCCTCCTGGGCTCTCATCCTTTCCATCTCACCCCCACCCCCACTCCAACCCAGCTGAACCTTGTTCTCAAGAAGGAATGAGTCATTTACACCTTAGTGTGAATAAGTTTGTTGACACATCCTCTCCTCTGAGGTCATTTGCATATTGTCTGATCTAGAGCTGTAGAATAAAAATCATTGAGATATTTTAAACCTCAGTAAACAGAGGAGATTGGTGAGGGGAGAGAAGCTAAGGATTTCCTCTGGTATCCCTAAAATTCCACCCCAACTAATCAACAAGCATTTTTTGTTGTTGAGTCATTTTTCAGTTGTGTCCCACTCTTCATGACCCCATCTGAGGTTGTCCTGGCAAAGACTTCTGGGAGTGGTTTGCCATTTCCTTCTCCAACTCATTCTACAGATGAGAAAACTGAGGTAAACAGGGTTAAGTGACTTACCCAGGATCACCCAGCTAGGGTGATGAGTCTTCCTGATTCCAAGCCCAGTGTTCTATCCACGTACCACCTAGCTACCCAACAAGCATTTAGTAAGTGTTTCTAAGTGCCTACTATGTGCCAAGCACTCCGCTATAGTAGACAACCATCTACTCCACCTAAAAAGTTGAGCCTATCTCCCCAAACCTTGCTTTGAAAGACTGGTTCTGAGATCACTGCTGTACCTTCTTATTCCCAGACCTTCTGTTCATTTTCCCAGAGACAATGGCCCAAAGGATGAACACCTACCACATCACCGACAAACTCAGAAACATAATCAAGCAGCCAAGTGGCCCCCAGGGAAATAGGAGCTATGTGATCAAAGAAATCTGTTCTATAATAGGAATCTGGCCCAAATATCTACTTGAGGAGCTGGCTTTTCACAGGGATGTTAAAAACATGATGCTGGGTATGGTATTAGAGGCAGGCTGGTCAAACAGAGTCAAAGAACCTGGGTTCAAATCTCATCCTGACTTTTACTACCTATTCCACCACTGCCAAGTCACTTAGTCTCCCTGGGCCTCAGTTTTCCTCATCTGCAAAATGAAAGGGCTGGAGGAGTCGGCCTCTGAGGTCCTTTCCAGGCCTAGATCTCTGATCCTATGTCTCCATCTCTCCACTGGCCCACTTCCCTGACTGTCCCCCACCCCCATAGTGAAACAATCCTCTGTTGACCTTTATGAGCATGGAGGGACAGAGTTAGTCTTAATTGGGTCTCGTGGCAAAAGGAAAATGGAAACTGGGATGGAGCACCAAGCTTCCTGCACGAGAGAATTTTGATACAAATCAAATGTAATTGACTGTGAGCATGGCCTCCTCCATTGAGAAGCATGGGAAAAAACTATGTCTCGGGAAGAGGGCTCTGCAAAGTTTTAACGTGGATCTGGGTGTGGAATTGTATCTACCCTCCACCTCATACACACTAGAAGTTTTGCGTTGGGTGGCATGGGGCCCGGGGAGGGGTTTTCCGTACGCCTAGCGAAAGCTCTGGACTAGCCCTAATCCGTCCCTGGAACAGCAATGATGATAATTAAAATACCGATCTTCATTTGCGCCTAATGAACGTAAGTGACAGCTTGTAATAACTCACGTTTCCTTAGCACTCAGAGGCTACAAAGCCCCTTCGTCGCATGGGCCCTGAAAGGCGGCCATGTCCATACGTCAGGGACTAGAAATACCTTAAGGGCCTGCGGTTTTGTCGATGTAGGAACTCCCTCGACCATCACAGATCACAAGCTGCCTATCCATATGTTCTCCAGAGGCTCAGGGAGAGTCGATGACTTGCCCAGGGTCACACATTTAGCAAGTGTCAGAGGTGAGATTTGAATTCAGATCTTTCCGAGTCTAGACGTGATATTCTGTTCCTTTCACCTCACTGCCTCTCATGTAAGGTAGATATCAATCAATCATCAACTACATATAAGTACTTACTATATGCCAGGCACTGACCTGGGCACCAAGGACAGAAAGATAAATTTGAAACATCCCCTGTCTTCAAGGGACTTATATTCATATACATCATAAACATAAATATGCACAAACGCATGCATAAAAATAAGATAATCGATTGCTGAGGATGATACTTGCATGGGGAGGGCGATAATCAGGAGAGACCTCACGTAGAAGTGATGCTTCACCAGAACTTTGAAGGAAATGAGGAATTCTAAGAGGCAGAGCCAAAGAGGGAAGGCATTCTAGGTATGGGGCACAGCTTGTGCAAAAGCTCAGAGATGAGAGATGGAAAATTATACATAAGGAACAACTAGAAAGCCAATATGGCCAGACCACAGAGTGCATGGAGCTGAGGGATATATAATAAGGCTGGAGACATAGATAGTACAAGTATTATTATGCCCGTTTTAGAGATGAGGAGACCGAGGATCAGCGAGATAAAGTGACCTGTCTTCTGCTTGTAAGTAGAAGGGTTAGGATTTAAACCCAAGTCTTCTGATTCCCAATCTGGTGTGTGGCCTCCCTTTGGGTGTCCTTGGATGTTATCTCATACTCTCCAGAAGCTCAGACAAAAGCTTCATTTTACAAATGGAGAAACTGAGACCCAGAACTGACACATGCTATGTCAAAGGTCCCATTTAGCCCAGGCACCTAGACCCAGGTGCCTTTCCTTTTCTCTGCAGAGCCACTGAGGGCATTCACCACACCCAGCCCTGTATGCCATGCAGACTCCTGACTGCTTTGGCTCCCTGTCCAGGTGTGATCCTGAAGCAGGTGGGTCTGAAGGGTCAGGTCAGGAAAGGAAATCAATGCCCTATTGTGCCCACATGTCTGAAAAACAAAGCCCCTGGCTCCCTGTGAGCACCAGCTCCTAGAATGGCCACCTTGAATGTCAGGTCCCACAGCCAGTGAAGCTCAGTTACAGGCAAGACACTGGCCCCTTGTATGGACACAAAATCATAGAATTATATCCTCAGACCTGGGAGGGACCTCAGAAGTCCCACTGCTACTGGGAATCTTTCCTATCACATCCACAAAAGGGGGCATCTAGACTCAGGGTAAGATCTTGCAAGTAGAGATTGTTCCATTCTTCGCACTCAATCCCCTGTGCCTAGCACAGGGTCTGGTGACTAAAAAATACTTGTTAATTGATTGGTTGATATGAAATTCACAATCTCCTAGGGCAGTCCATTCCACTTTGGGGCAGCTTTCGACAGGAAGATTTTCCTTCCATCGGACTTAAACCTTCTCTGTTACTCTTACCTACCATGGCTAGTTCTACCCTTTGGGGACTGAGCAAACAGCTAAAATCACCTCCATATGACAGACCTTTGGATCCTCGAAGATGGTCATTCCACCACCATGCCCATTCCCACCTCAACCCAAGGCTGCTCTTCCCCAGGTCTTTAAATCAATCCTTCTACGAAGTGGTCTCCAGTCTCCTCCCAATTCTATCCATCCTCATCTGGACACAGTTCATCAGTGTCTGTCCTAAAATGTTGTGCTCAGGACTGAACATGATATTCTAAATATGGTACAATTAGGCAGAGTATAGTGGGCTCCTAGTCATGGATAGGACGCATCTAATAAAGGGCCAGTATAAGAGTATGGTTGCCTAGAGATTTCCCAATCTGATCAAGAGTGGAGGAAAAAACTCCCTCCCCACATCCACCAAATCATATCCCACAGAGACTAGTAGCAGGTATGGCCTCACCTTGATTAAACTCCCAATGTCCATTCCCTTCAAAGACAGAAGACTTGGGGTGTCCAATGAAGAGACACCCTGTCTCACACCAAGATGTAGAACCTGATCAGAGCAGACACCGTCATCTCCAGACCACTGCCTCCACCTCAGCCAGGGTTATAAGCTGAGCAAGGTGACTGAGGTTTTGTCCCAGGTCCTGAAAGCCCTTCCTCTCTTTCTGCAGCACAGAAACAAGTGAGTTTAGTAGCTACTTAGTAAGAATTCCTCATTAAAGTGGAAAAATACCAGATACCCTGTTTCTTCCTCAAAGAGAGCTATTTGAGAGCCCATCTCTACATCAGCCACTCAGAATCCTATGCTCTGTCTCCCTCTACCACAATCAACTGAATTGACCTAGGTGCCAAAATTGCTAGTTAGGTCTCTGGCCAGAAATAATAAGAAAACATTACTGTCGCTGCAACTTTATAGCTCTCATCCTTATCCTGGAATTACTATAGACAGAAATAGAACCTGTTATTGTATTTTCATAAAAATGCCATGGAGTGAATTACTCCCCAACCACCACTGCAACACACCCCCCATTGTTTAATACATTACAGGGGTAATCAATAGTCAATTGCTCATCACCCACAACAGGATGTAAGCACCATCTCTCTGGACATGGGAGACAGGAGAAATGGGCCAGTCACAATGGATGGGATTAATTACAAATAACAGAAAATCCTGGTTAAAATGGGATGATCCAATGATCAATCTCACAAGCCTCAAGTAACACATAAGTGGAAGGGAGAGGCCCGGGTTAGTGCTTCCGTTGTATTCTCATCATTTTATCCTAACAAGCCCCATCCACCAGTTCTGCCCAATTAGGGTTGGTTCTGGCATCAGGACAGCTTCCAGAGCACTGAGCAGGGCTCAAGTCAGGGATGAACTGAGAATTTACCTGAGGAGTCGACTCCTAGGCACCACAAGCACCAACCCGAGCCCAATAATACTTATTATCATTTTGTGCATCTCATCTCTTTGTTCAGTGGAGTCCTGACAGAAATGATCTTAAGATAAGTCACTAGTATGCTGACATTCTTATAGATCAGGAATTCTTAACTTGAGGTCCATAGAATACCTCTCCCAGGGGTCTGTGGATAGCTTTCA
Organism: Trichosurus vulpecula; assembly: GCF_011100635.1. Lineage (NCBI taxonomy): Eukaryota > Metazoa > Chordata > Mammalia > Diprotodontia > Phalangeridae > Trichosurus > Trichosurus vulpecula. Next base: position 39,900,105 of record NC_050580.1, on the reverse strand, counting down.
GGGGATCTGTGAAGTTGGATGGGAAAAAATGCATCCTCATTTTCACTAACCCCTAAATGAAATTTAATATTTCCTTTGATTATTAACTTTAAAAAAACATTATTCTAAAGCATCCATAAGCTCCACCAGACTGCCAAAGGGGTCCGTGCCACAAAAAAAGGGTAAGAACCCCTGTTATAGATTCTAGATCTAGAGAAGGAAAGCATCTCAAAAGCCATCTAGTTTTGCAAATAAGGAAAATTATGCCCAAGGATACTGATGACTAAGGTCACATGAATAGTAATAATCAGAAGTGGGATTTGAACCCAAGACCCCCAATTCCAGAGCCAATGATCATTCCACTCTTACATGCTTTGGACTATTGTACAAGGGGGTAAAATGATTGGTTTGTTCATTTGAATGAAAGTGTGGGGATGCAATCTCATCTTCTCATAATTATATGGCATTTACAGTGTATTGTAGTTTACAAAGTACTTTATATCCCCAGACTTTTAGATCCGGAAAGGGCCTTAGTGTTGAACTCACCCTTGAGCAAGATGCTCTCTCTCTCTCATTAGGGGATTCCTGCACTGATGGGGAACTTGCTTCATCCAGAGAACTCTGTGATGACAGAGCTGGCACATTTCATTTTGGGGAAGCTCTAGTTGGTTTTTCCCCCTCTATCAAATTGAAATCTGCCTCTGCAGTTCCTGCCTATTGCTTCCCTCCAAGGCCCAATCAAACATACCTCTTCCAGAGGAAAGCCTTTCAAATTTGAAGACAGCTATCATGCCTCCCCTGAGCCTTCTCTTCTTCCTGCTAAGTATGCTCAGTTCCTTCTGCTTATGGGATAATTTCTGGTTCATTCCCTATTCTGATTTAATCCCCTATATGCCCAAGCAGGTACCAAACACACCCCCCTTGCCCTTCTCACTCACCCTAGGGCATCCAAGAGACTCTAATGCAAACTCTGTATCTGGCCTTGGGATCTTAGGCTCTCCTGACTCCTGCTTCCCTCAGGACATAAGAGAGGTGGCAGCCCCAACTACTTCCACCATCTCAGCATCACCTTGTACCCTTCATGGGTCACCCAGCCAAGGAAAGCAGAACAGAGAGCCAGACTGCAGCCACTACCAGCATTATCCTCCCTTCACTGTGGCTCCTCACTGAATAAAGATGACGAATGCACCTGGGGCCCTTTCTACAAAACTCAGCATAGTTCCTGACCTGGTGCTTCCAGCTTGACACACATGCCCCAAATCCCAACACTCATTGCCTTTGAGATGGATGTGACTGGACCAGTGTCACAGAAAAAGTATCAAAGCCTCCCTCACCAGCATAGAGCTCATTATCCTTCTCCAAGCACTTTCCCATGCATTTTCTTACTTGGATCCAGATCCTCACAGCTCCCATGAGCTATACCTAGCCAGAGAAGGTATAATTATCCCCATTTGAGAGATTTGGAAACTGAGGTACTTAGAGACTAAAGCAGAGCTTCTTAACCTTTTTGTGCCAATGAATCTCTTTGGCTATCTCATGAAACCTATAGGCCCTTTGAAGAATCATGTTTTAAATGCATAAAATAAAATATATAGGACCACAAACAAAACCAATTAGATTGACATATAGCAATCAAATTTTTTAAAAAAATTCACAGACCCCAGCTTAAGAACCTCTGAATTCAAGGGACTTACCCACAGTCTAGATTTGCCTCTGGATTCCCAGTATCAGTCACTATGCTACTAAATTAGCAGGACTTCTTCCACACCCCTAGACTGGCCACTCAATTCACCATTCAGCTCTTGAATTCTAAAAGAGACACTTACGTATCAGGAAGGGAAGGAGAGAAGAAGGAAGGAAGGAATGAACGAACGAACGAACGAAGGGATGTAGGAAGCAAGGAAGGAAGGATAGGAAGGAAATAAGCACTTATTAAGTACCTACTGTGGGCCAAGAACTTTGCTAAATGTTTCACAGTGATCTCATTTGATCATCACAACAACCCTGAAAATTAGATACCATTATTATCCCCACTTTACAGGTGATGAAACTGAGGCAGACAGTGGGCAAGTGGCTTGCCCAGGGTCACACAGTTAAGTAAATGTCTGAGGCTACATTCAAACTCAAGTCTTCCTGACTCCAGACTCAGCACTCTAGCTGCCGAAGCCACCTAATTGCCTCACCTACAGAACTTTGCACATAGTAGGCACTCAATGAGTATTTCTGAATGAATGAATGACGTCTAAAGGGAGACTTGCCTGGGGTAAGTTAGTGTCTACCTAACTCTCCCTCCCCCTTAGCCAACACAGCTTGGCATAGTGGCCACCCCACACTGAGCTCTGTTGCCTTTCTTGTTTCTAAAGCCCATCACCTCAGGTCTTCCAAAATCCAACCAGACAGGACCTTCCCTGGGGCTGAGGGCACCTCTTCTCTCTCCCATCTCCCCCTCATGGCACTGGGCATAATAGCTCAGCAGTGTCATCGAGCTGAGTAGACCAAGTCTGCAGCCCTGATGTGTGATTGGACCAAAGGGACCCACATAAGAAATAATCCCAATGGACATTTTTAATAGCTCTTTAAGGTTTGCCAAGCGAGGTCGGTGTATATTCTTAACTGATCCTTTCCATCGTTCAAAAACAATTTATTAACTGCTTAATGGCATGTCAGTCATTGTTCTAACTGCAACACATCCTGGCCTCCAGGAGCTTATATTCTAATAGAATGTAACAGCAAAAAACCAATGAGGTGGGCTGGTTATTTTCTGCATTTTACAGATGAGGAAACTGAGACTTGGAAATGTTATAAGACTTGCCAAGGACCACTAAAGCTGGCAAATCTCTAAGATGGATTTGAACTCGGGTCTGGTTTACTTGAGATCCCTTGCTCTAGCCACACTATCCCCATATTGGCCCTGATGCCCAACTTTGCTAAAGACTAGCTTTGCTGTTTATGATGTATGACCTTGGATGAGTCACTTCTCCTCTTTCCATCATTATACCATGGAAGGAGACAGATGATCTAGGTGCGAATCTCACCTGTAATGCCCACCACCAGTGTGATTCTAGACAAGCCATCCATCCTTCCTAGGCCTTAGCTTCCTAATTGATGAACTAGGCACCTGGATAGATGTCTCCGATGTCCCTTATGATTCTGTCAGATGAGAAAATATTTGTAAAATAGGTGCTTAATAAATGCTTGTTCCTTTCCCCCTCCCCTTACTCCTCTGATCTGGGCCTCAGTTCCCTCATCTTTATTTTTTTGGAAGCAATCAAGGGTCAAATGACTTGCCCAGGGTCACACAGCTAGTAAGTGTCTGAGGCCAGAATTGAACTCAGGTCCTCCTGACTCCACGGCCAGTGCTCTATGCACTGTGCCCCTCCCTCATCTTTAAAATTCAGGGATTGGACTAGATGATCTCTAAGCTTCTTTCCAGCTCAGAATCAAGGATCCTATGACTCATTTACCCTCTCAGTGCCTCAGTTTCCCTCTCTGTCAAATGAGGGAGCCAGACTAAATGCTTGTTAAATCCTATGATAGGTGATGCTTGGTGCATAATGCACCCTGGCACTTGAAACCCATGAAGTGAAAATTAATGGAGTGAAATGTTCTGCCTAACAAATGTCAGGGGTGGCTTCTCACTCTGGGCCACACTTCCTTTCAAAGATTTAAAGCTGTGAGGTGTAAATGGAGACACCCCAAACTGACCCGTTTTGTTCCTAGTCACACTTACCCACAAGCACACACCCACACACAAGGGGGAGAGGAATGAATTAGCAGACACTGAGTGGAAAAGGGGGGGAGGGAGAAACAATGTAGGGAAAACCAGGCCTAATGTGGATAGTAAGGGAGAATAAGCTTAGGTAGCATTTGTATGGGAGGGGAGAACAAGCCCAGGTAGCACTTGGATGGTTGAGGGAGGGGAGAAGAGAAAAAAAACAGGAGAATAGACATTGACCTTGAGTGGACTGGGAAGAAATAGTGAAAGAGACACAGGGATGAATTCGCAATGCAACGCAATTGAACAAGCCGTTATTCATTGGCTTCTAAGCCATCAGATTTCCAGTCCCACCTCAGACACATGCTGGCTATGTGACTCTGAAGAAGTCACTTTTCCCCTCAGTGCCCCCAAGCAACATGCTAAATCTCTAAGCTGCATAGAAGGCGCCCACATCATGCATTGGTAGTGGGAGTTTCCTCACTTGTGAATACCCTATATTGTGAAATCAGAGATTTGCATTCCTCCCCCCTGCCAAATAAAATCCTCATTCTTGTCAAAGACTTCACACTCTATTGAGGGGAAGCCATATGTACACAGATTAATGGATCCAAAATACAGAAGTAAATGGGGGTGGGGGCAGAGCACTAATATCTGATGGAATGGGGAAAGCCCTCCTATAGGAGACAGCTCTTGAGTTGAAAGAAATAAGGGATTCTCAAGAGGTGGAAAAGAGAAGGCAAAGTATCTCAGGTGCTGGGGACAACCTGGAAAGACACTTAGATGGGAAACAACATCATGGATGGGGACCAGCAATTATGTCATTTTGGCTGGAGTTTAGAGTGCATGAGAAGGAATCAGCCTAGAGAGATTGGTTGTAATGTACATGGAAAGAACAAAAAAATTAGAATGCTATGTAATTGTTGTAATCAAGAAGCTTGGTTCTGGATAAGAGCTGAGAAAATGTACCTCCCTCTCTTCTTTGCAGAGGTGGAGCACTATGGGTGTACAATGTTGCATACACTGTCAGATCCAGATGAAGTTCTGGTGAGTTTTGCTCTACTTTTTAATCTTTGTTACAAGGAATAGCCCACTGGATTGGGGAGAAGGAAAGGATATATTAAGAAATGAAGGTGAGGTAGATGGTATAATGGATGTATGCTGAATTTGGAGATCTGAATTCAAACCCAGCTTTAGACACTCATTAGTTCTGTGACCCTGAACAAGTTACTTGACCTATTTCAGTCTCAGTTTCTGCATCGGCAAAATGAGGATAAAATAGCCCCTACCTCCCAGAGTTGCTGTGAGATTCAAAGGAGATAATACAAGTAAAAAGAATCGCAAGTCTGAAAATACTATAGAATTGTCAGCTATTATGATTATTATTTAAAAGAGAATCCTGATTCAGGAATTCTCTATGTAAATTAAGTCACAGGTCCAGTACTTGTCCTAGCAAAAAAAATTCAACAAAGTCAGAGTGACAGAGACAGAGACAGCTTTGTTCCAATTTTCTCTGAGTTACAGTCTTCAGCCCTGAACCTCAAACAACCCTACAATAAACACACCAGTATCTGATCCCTTGAGGGGAAAAAAAATTAACATGGAGAAAGGTTGCTCAGGCGAGACAGCCCAGGCAATTTTCTGGGCATATTATGAATGACCCAAAGAAAGCATTTGGAGAAATTAGACAAATGCCTTGACAGCATTTTTCACTTCTTCACAATTACATTTCACCTTCTGAAAATGGATTCTTAATGTTCCCAAACATGATTGGGAACCCAGGTCTGCTATGCATGGTGGGCCCAATTCTTCCCTGACATTATTCTCCTCCTCTATATATAGGTAAAGAAAAGTAGGGTACAAATTAGGCATCTAGTTCTTGTCTCCCACAACTGCACCCTGTGGACCCTAAGACTCAGTTTCACTGTCAGACAGGTGGCAAAGTGAATCACAGTCCCATTTAGCACAAGATCACCCAGCCCAGAATGCTGAGAAGTAGCCATCAGAAAGTATATATGTCAATAAACATTTATTGAGAACCTACTTAATTCTGGGCTGGGCACTGTAGGAGAAACAGGAAAAGACCCAGACCCTGTTCTCAAGGAGTTTACAGTCTAGTTGGGGAGAAGCCTATATATACAAGGGAAAGAGAGAAGAGTATAAGAAACAAGATAGAGGATTTCATCACAAAATCACCACACCTCAGAGGAATAAGGGAATTAATGAATTATGTCATTCAACTTCCTTCCTAGGCTCTCATCTATAATATCCCTGGTAGGACTTCATCTAGCCCTTCTTGAATACTGTCAGCGACAGGCAGCTCATTGTATTGTGACAGAGACCATTCCATTGTAGATGTCTCTGACTGACAGAGTAAGTGATATTCCTTCTTAGGCTGTGCTGAAACTTGCCTCCCTCTAACTTTTGCCCACTGGTTCTTTCCTCTGGAGCAGAGCAAAACAAGCCTTATCCTCCTTCTTCGTGGAAGTGATCATGTCCCTGGGCTCTTCTTTACTCCAGGTTAAATATCTCCATTTCCTTCAACCGTTTCTGATGTTGCCCCTTCAAAGAGTAATGCATTTTGAGAAGACCTGGGTTTTAATTGCACACTTCTTTCCTGTGTGACCTCAGGTGAGTGATTTAACCACTCTGGGTTTCAGTTTCTGCATTTAAAGGGTTTGACTACACCAAGGATTTCTTAATCTTTTTGTGTGTTGTGGACCCCTCTGGCAATCTAGTATGCTTTTGGACCCTTTTGATGAATCATGTTTTTAAATGCATAAGATTAAATATAGAGGATTGCAAAAGAACCCAATTATCTTGAAATACAGTTCTCAAAATATATTTTTAAAACAAGTTCATAGATGCCCAAGTTAAGAACCCCTGCACTCGATCTCTGAAGTCACTTCCCAGCTCTAAATCTACAGTCCTATGTTCCCACTTTTCAACATGGTTCAGTTTGTCAACATGTCACCTAAAATCTGACACCCCAAAGTGAGCCCAATACTCCAGATGTGTGCTACACAGAGTACAACAGAGCTACTTGGTGCTGGATGCACATCTGGATCTGGATACTCCTATTAATTCAGAAACACAATTATGATTCAGGCACATAAAGGCTCAGAAATGGGAGAAATTCATGTGGCCTGGAGAAACCAAGGAAGGCATCATGGAGGAGGAAAGATGTAATGCATCCCTTAAAAAAAAGGCAGAGATGTTTCCCCTAAGGACTCAGGTTCTGGGAAGGCAAGGAGAAGAAAAACTTCACACCCCAGCTCATGGGATCAGGAATCAAATTGGTTTATTGATACAAAAGCTTATAATGCATATAGGGCCCTACATTTAGCACCTTGAGGGCTGTAAATTAAATATTGTCAAATTTACAACCCCAGGAATTCGGAATTTGTGATACCTGGGACAAATCTGGGCTTAAATTGACTTATGGGTGGCTCAGCCAGGGGGGAAGGGCAGTGAGGGGGATATAGGTTTGTCCCACCAATTAAAAATATAAATAAAAATACAAGGGGAGATTCTTCTTAGAAGAACTGTAAAATTTCAATAACTTTGGAAGTATCCATTTACAGACCACCAATTGATATGATGATTTCCAAACATCCCAATCTCTTCATTAAAGCAGGTTCTTTTTGTTCCAGCTCTTTCCATGAGCCTTGTTCTATGCTAACCCTGTGAGGGACTATTGAAGAAACTATCAAATTTCATTTTCCCTAAGGCCAAGGATGCTGGATACTATATGGCCATTCCATATGCTTGCATCAGTCTCACATCTGGACTGAGAGGATTTGGAGGCTACTTTGTTCCCAGGACACAGGGCTTCTTCGTTTTCCCATCTAGTAAGAAGGAGAAGAGGAGTATCATTTCCCTTCTCTTAAAAAATGTGTTTTGACAGGCCTGGGTACATGGAGAGGCAGCAGAGCAGATTGAAGAGAGTGTAAGACTTGGAGTAAGGAAAACCTGGGTTCAAATCCTGCCTCTGATGCTTATTAGCTATATGACCCTAGCAAGTCATTTAACCTCATTCAACTTTGCACAAATCCTTCATATTTAACTGGACAGAAACATGCATGAATAAAAATGGGCACAAAACCACAAATGCATACAAACACTCATATATACACCAATATACCAGATACACATGTACCAGATGTGTATACATACATGTTCATGTACTCATACATATATTGATGTAGATAGATAAATGTGTATAAATGCACAAAAATAATCACACATGAATACACTCCAAATACTCTTCAATCACTGCCAACTAGCTGTTCTCATCTGTATTGGAGAAGAAAAAAAAGAAGGAGCAACCTTCTCCAGATGTGGTACAGAATCATAGAATCTCAGTGTTATAAGGAAACTCATAAAATATCCAATCCAGTGAAAATCTGAGCAAGAATCCATAATACCCCATGGCATAGGACAGTCAGGTCACTCCCACCCTCCTTCTGGATACTCCCCCACTATTAATGCAGTCTAATAGCACATTAGCCCCTTGAGTACACTGGTATACAATTCAGCCTTGGCAGCAACTACTCTATTTTCAAAACACTTCAGGAAGGAAATCTTCCATGAACATCTAGACTGTTACCATCAATCTAAATTCCATGATCTTCTGATTTACTTGCCTGACTAAAATCATGGAATTTTAGCGCTCTTTAGAAGAAGCCTTAAAAAGCACTTCATCCAAAGAAGCAAGATCAGAAGGAAATATAGACAAACAGCACAATTTTGAAAGTAACATGGTGAATTTATTTTTAAAAAATTTTAAGTAGGCTGTTTGTACCTTTGACCCAGGAATACCACTAGTAGTTCTATATTGCAAAGAAAAAGAATTTTAAAAGGGAAAAAACTTATTTATACAAAAATATTTCCAGAAACTCTTTTTGTAGTGGCAGAGAATTGGAAACTGAGGGGATGCCCATTAATTGGGGAATGGCTGAACAAGTTGAGGTCTATGATTGTGATGGAATAATATTATGATATAAAAAATGATAAGTGGGGTGGTTGCAGAAAAACCTGGGAAGCCTTATGTGAACTGATGCAAAGTGAAGCAAGCAGAACCAGGAGAACATTACACATAATAACAGTAATATTGTACAATGATCAATTGTGAAAGACTTAACTACTCTGATCAAGACAATAATCCAAGACCATTCCAAAGGACCCATGATGAAAAATGCTATCCACCTCAAGAGAGAGAATTGATGAACTCTGAGTGCAGATTGAAGCAGAATTTTTTCACTATATTTTTCTTG